>NC_135892.1:110568301-111195801 GCF_964194155.1 Cetorhinus maximus
GTCAGAGTGAGGGGGTGTCAGAGTGAGGGAGTGTCAGAGTGAGGGAGTGTCAGAGTGAGGGAGTGTCAGTGTGAGGGGGTGTCAGAGTGAGGGAGTGTCAGAGTGAGGGAGTGTCAGAGTGAGGCGGTGTCAGAGTGATGGGGTGTCAGAGTGAGGGAGTGTCAGAGTGAGGGAGTGTCAGAGTGAGGGAGTGTGAGAGTGAGGGAGTGTGAGAGTGAGGGAGTGTCAGTGTGAGGGAGTGTCAGTGTGAGGGAGTGTAAGAGTGAGAGAATAAGAAAGTGAGGGAGTGTCAGTGTGAGGGAATAAGAAAGTGAGGGAGTGTCAGAGTGAGGGGGTGACAGAGTGAGGGAGTGACAGAGTGAGGGAGTGTGAGAGTGAGGGAGTGTCAGAGTGAGGGAGTGTCAGAGTGAGGGGGTGACAGAGTGAGGGAGTGTCAGAGTGAGGGGGTGACAGAGTGAGGGAGTGACAGAGTGAGGGAGTGTGAGAGTGAGGGAGTGTCAGAGTGAGGGAGTGTCAGAGTGAGGGAGTGTCAGAGTGAGGGGAGTGTCAGTGTGAGGGGGTGTCAGAGTGAGGGGGTGACAGAGTGAGGGAGTGACAGAGTGAGGGAGTGTGAGAGTGAGGGAGTGTCAGAGTGAGGGAGTGTCAGAGTGTGGGAGTGTCAGTGTGAGGGAGTATCAGTGTGAGGGAGTGTCAGAGTGAGGGAGTGTCAGAGTGAGGGAGTGTCAGAGTGAGGGAATGAGAAAGTGAGAAGTTTGTTACAAACATGAAAACATTGAGCTGGACAAAGAGGAAAAGGAAGCAAAATGTAAATAGGATGATGCCCGTCGTGGCGTCCGTGCTTCTTGCAAATGAACGTGAGATAAATCAGAACCAAACAGTGAAACAAAACATTGACAGATTCGAAATCTGCGAAGTTGCCAGACACAATAATATAAAATCTTACAAATTATAAACTGATACACATTAGAGACTTCACGTTTCCTATTTCTTGGGGACTTTACCCTCCATCGAAGATTTTGATTCTGGTGGGCTCTGCTTGCTTGCTGGGATGCTCTTTATTAACACTTGTCCCAATCTTTTCCCTCTCCTTTTCAAAACTTCCTGCTGATGTTCTTCCAGCCCCATCGCTCTCACACTGGGAAGATTCATACCATTTAATCTGGAAAAGACAGATGGCATTATGTTCTCTCTCTCTCGTCCGAGCACAGATCTTTAAGGCTTTTAACCCCTCTTAAGGCCCCTCCCTTTCCTTGCAGCCTCTGAGGGTAAGAGGGAAGGGAGGGAACGCGAGGCTGGGTGGCCCTGTCCCGCGGAGTCGGAACGCGCGGCATTGCCGTTCGAAAGCCCTTCGTCCTCGGGCAGGGTCCGGGAAATCCTGCCGTGCGGGAGGGAGGGAGCGTAGGATTCCACCTGTGATCAGACTGGGATGGGTAAGACTCCCAGGGGGCGTCATAGGGGCGGAGGCGGAGAGGATGTTTCACCTCGAAGCCGGGCTTAAAAATAACGGGTCTCCCACTTGATCCGGGGGGGGCCCAGGGGGGGGATTGCCTTCTCTCAAGAGGCTCGTTGGCGTTTCGAGCTCTCCTTCCTAGCGAGCCCCGGGTCAGCCAACATACTCAAGGCTGAGTTCGACGGGTCTTTGACTGACCGGGGAGCCAAGGGTTATGGGGGCGGGGTGCAGGAAAGTGGAGCTCAGGCCACGTTCGAGTCAGCCACGATCTTACTGACAGGCGCAGCAGGCTCGAGGGGCCGAGTGGCCTCCTCCCGCTCCTAATGTTTATGCTCTTATTTCGTACGACCTTATAAATTCTCCGATCGCACAGCACGGAAAGGGGTTAATGGCGTTTGCTCTGCCTGTGTTGGCCCGTTGGAAAGGGCTATCTGATTAACCTTGTTTTCACAGCTCCTTCTCTGCAAACCTTCCCCCCCTCACAGCATTAATCCAATTCCCTTTCAACACTATTATTGACTCTACTTCCACCAGCTTGTCAGGCATTGCAGATCCCAATTCACGCTCCATAAATTCTTCTATCACCTCCCCACCCCACCCCCCAGTTATTTGACCCATCCCCTTAATCACAGTTACTGATCCTTCTACCCATAGAAACAATTCCTCCTTATTTTACTCCATCGAAAGCCGCTCATGATTTTTGAACCCCTTTTGCTAATTGCCCCCTAAAGCTCTTTTCTGCTCTCAGGAAAACAGCCCGGCTTCCCCGGTCTCTCCACACGAACGGCCTCGTGATTCCCGGATCTCGAGCCAGTCCCATTCCGGTAAAATCTCCTCTGCCCGCCCACCCCCGCCCCCTCCAAGGCCCTGACACCCTTCCTAAGGTGCGGTGCCCTCCACTGGACACCACACTCCAGCTGGGGGCCTAACCAACCTCAAGGCTGAGGATAACTTTTTCCCTTTGGAGCCCTGCGCCTATGTTTAGAAAGCTCCCTCTAAACTGCTTTCTTTTCCGTGTTCGGAGAATCACTGTCAAGGTTGTTGGCTGTTTTACTGACTGGCTCGATGGGTCACTTCAGACCTGGAAAAACTCAGCAGGTCTGGCAGCATCGGCGGAGAAGAAAAGAGTTGACGTTTCGAGTCCTCGAGGACTCGAAACGTCAACTCTTTTCTTCTCCGCCGATGCTGCCAGACCTGCTGAGTTTTTCCAGGTAATTCTTGTTTTTGTTTTGGATTTCCAGCATCCGCAGTTTTTTGTTTTTACTTCAGACCTGGGCCTGAAGTCACATGTAGGCCAGACCAGGAAAGGGTGGCTGATTTCCTTCCCCAAAGGGAACGAGCGATACCAAGTGGGATTTTTAACAACAATCGACCACTGAGACGAGGTTCCAACTCCAGATTTGTCCTTTTTTTAAAAATTGAATTTAATTTCCACCAACTGCAGTGGGATTTGACCCTGTGACCCCCCCAGGGGGCGTTAGATTACTAGTCTGGTGACGCTACCGCTGTGCTAACCGTCTCCCAATAGATTGTCAATCTCGTAACATAATCACGATGTAACCATACCCCTAATCTTACAGACATCAGAGATTTGTGTACATACAACACCCCTGGGCCTGAGCTGCTCTTATCAAATTGTAAAGTGTGCAGTTCTGGTCACCACATTACAGGAAGGACGTAATAGCTCTGGAGAGGGTGCAGAGGAGGTTTACAAGAACGTTGCCAGGGTTAGAAAAGTGTAGCTACGAGGAGAGATCGGATAGGTTGGGGTTATTTTCCTTCGAACAAAGGTGGCTGAGAGGTGACTTGATTGAGGTGTACAAAATTATGAGGGGAATAGATAGAATGGACAGGATAAAATTGTTTCCCTTGATGGAGAATTCTAGAACCAGGGGATATAGATTCAAGATAAGTGGCAGAAGGTGTAGGGGGGACATGAGGTAGAACTTTTTTATGCAGAGAGTAGTGGGTGTCTGGAATTCGCTGCCCAAGTTGGTGGTAGAGGCAGAAACTCTAAACTCTTTTAAAAAGTACCTGGATCTGCACCTTGTGTGCTGTAAGCTGCAGGGCTATGGGCCGGGTGCAGGAAGGTGGAATTAGAAAGGGCACCTGGGTGTCCTCGGGCTGGCATGGACAAGATGGGCCGAATGGCCCCCTTCTGTGCTGTAACTTTTCTATGGTTTCTATGGTTTCTAATACAAACATTTGCGGGATGACTCTTACCTGAGCTAATCTTTGCTTCCAACTGCTGGACACCACGAGCTTCCCAGAGCTTGGCCAGTTTGCGGCGGACATGATGTATATCTCCCTGCTCGCCTTCTGCTTGGATCTCAGGAGGGCCAAGGCCACCTTTGTGGCCGTGCCCGGTGGGTTGGGGTTGTAGGAGCTGATGCACCAGGTGGCGTACATGGAGAGCTTGGGGGCAGTGTGCTGGGCGTGGTTGGGCTTGGTGTAGTTGAGGAAGCACCAGCTGACGCTGGTGGAGGTGCGGAGGCTGGGGAACTGGAGGAACTGCTGGAGGTCAGCCACGTCCGAGAGGAGAATGGTGCCGCCCACCACTGTGCCACCCTGGCTGGCGGGCACCTGGACCAGCATGCTGATGGGGAACTTCTGGATCTGCTGCTGCGTCTGAGAGTCGGCGGCTGCCTCGCTGGGCGAGGGAGGGGCTCTCTGGGGGCTGTCGGCGTCAGCGCTCTCCGAGGACTCCATGTCGCTGCACTGGCTCAGGAAGGGGCGCTCCTCGGACGGAAAGGACTCCAGCGTCTGGATGCTGTGCCACTGGGAAGAGGAGGACGAGGAGGAGGAGGAGGACAAGGGGGAGGAGCGCCCCTCCCTCAGCTCCGTGGTGCAGAACTGCCGCACCAGTTGCGGTTTCGCCGGCTTGGGGGTGCTCGGCGCCACGGCGGCGGTCGGGACGTTGGATTCCTGGAGGCTCAGCTTCTCCAGCATCTGCCCGCAAATCTTCTCCTCCTTGATCCGCTTCTGCTGCTTGGTCTCCACGAAGAGCTCCAGGCTGCTGGCCGGCGAGAGCACCCGCTTGCTCCCGCCCATGGACGAGGAGCTGTCCGCCGTGGCCAGGTTCGCGCCGAGCGGCGCCGACCCCTCGGTCTTGTCCGTCATGGAGGGGGGCAGCTTCCACTGCGGGTACTGCAGCAGGCCCCTCCGCTGGGCCGCCAGCATGTGGGCCAGCTCCTGGCCCATCCCCTGGACGGCCGTGGTGCTGACCAGGGTGCCCTTGGGCAGGTGGTCCTCCACCTTGCAGATGACGATGGCGCTGCCGCCGGCCGGCTGGCGGGAGCCCAGGGCGTGGGAGACGCTGGTGTACATGACGCTGCCGTAGGTGGGCACGTTGGCCTGGATCCGGACGGGCACCAGGGGCGAGGGCGAGGGCTGCATGGCCACGGAGCCCGGGGCGACGATGACCTCGGGCGCCCGTGGCGCCCCGGGCGGGTACTTGGCTCGGCGGCTCGGGGAGTGCTGGGGGGAGGCGCGGGGCGAGGGCTCCTTCTCCCTCGAGCCCGCCCGGCTCTGCAGGCGTCTCTCGGCCAGGGGGCACGGCTGGTGGGCCGGGAAGGCTTCGCCCGGGTTGGCCGGGTGCAGCGGGACGCCCGGCGGGTAGGTCTGGGGCACCGCCGCCCGCTGCGGCGGGTAGAGGTCGGAGGCCGGCGGTTCGGCGGGGAGCAGGTGCCCGGGGCCTGGGGCGGGCATCTCGCTCGGGGGCTGGGTCAGGAAGTAGGGCATCGGCGGCTGGTGCTGGTGGAAGAGTTGCCACGGCGGGTGGAGGTCAGGCTGGTGCACGGCGTCGCTTGGCAACTGGCAGGTCGGAGAGCCGCAGGCCACCTTGTCCAGGGGCGCTGGGGGCAGCGGGTGGTGGTGAGGGCCCCGGGCGTTGACCGGGCACACTGGGCCCAGCTGCATGGGTTCGGCCGGTTCCTGGGCGTGGTCCAGCTGGGAGGTCTCGGAGTACTGGCTGAGCGAGGCCTGGCGCACCAGGAAGCACTTCCTCCTCTCCCTGGCGGCGGGCGAGGGGGCTTGCAGGGGGCCGGCCGGGCAGGGCCCCCCGGACAGGCTCCCGTAGTCGAAGGACTTGCTGCGAATCTCGGCCATCTCCAGGTAGGGCTGACAGGGGGCTTGCTCCGAGGCCGAGCGCCTCATCTCCTTCTGCTGCTGGCCGAGCAGGCCCAGGGTGCTGGCCCCATAGGGCACCGTCAGGTACTCCGCCGCCTTGCCCAAGTCCTCCAGCTTGGCAGCGGCCGCCGTCTTCGGGTTGTCCTCCCTCTCCAGGGAGAGGGAGAAGGTCGAGCTGTGGGACCAGTTGCTCTCTTGGCTGGGGCTCCGGGACAGGGTGCTGGACTCCAGGCTGGACTCCCCGGACGAGTACTCCAGGTCGGCCAGCCGCAGCCTCTTCTTCTTGGGCGGGAGCTTCTCCGCCGGGAGCTGGGACAGCGTCTCGCTCCGCTGGGGCCACTGGAACTCCTCGGCCATTTTCTCTGGCTCCTTGGCGGGCGCCTCCTGCTCCTTCTCGGGCTTGTCCGGCTCCTCCGTCACCCGGATCTCGGGCACCTGGATGTTGTGCTGGCGCACCAGCTTGGGCTGCGGCGTGGGGGGCGGAGGAGGAGGGGGAGGAGGAGGAGGAGGGGGAGGAGGAGGCAGGGAGCCGGCCTGCTGGTCGCCCGCCTCCGGCTGCCCGCTGGCCTGGCCCGGCGAGGTCTCGGCCGCCGCGGGAGCGTCGCTCAGCGTGGGGATGAGCTCCATGGACTCCGATCGCTCGAAGGAGCTGGGCCGGCTGAGGGAGTTGGTGTGCTGGATGACGGAGATCTCGTTGCCGGTCACCCTGCGGCCACCGTCGGCCGCCTGCTTGCCCTGAGGTGAACCGGGCCAGGCTTCGGCGGGGCTGAAGGCCTCCTCCAGGCCGTGGGCCTCTCGGTCTTCCGCTTTGCTGTGGAACTCCACCACGCTGCCCCCCGAGTCCCGGAAGGGGCCATGGAAACTGGACGCGGTCATGGTCGAGACTGAAACTGTCCTGGAGACGGGCTCCTGATCGAGAGAGGCGCACTCGCCCTTGGAGTCACCCATGGAGGCCAGTGACGTGCTAGAGCCACTGTAAGGGCTGCCGTAAATACTGGGAAGGTCCTCCTCGTCTCCCACACTCTTCTCTTTCCTCCGCTTCCTGAAGGGTAAGTTCTCCAGTCCTTGGCCAGTCTTGTAGTGCGTGATCTGCGAGTGTGGCCCATACTCTGGGCAGCCCTCGCCGGCAGGTTTAGGGGCCGTTGCCTTTATCCTGGGCCCGTGCAGCTGTGAGCAGTAGAACTTCCGGTGGGCCTCAAAGTTGTCCCATATTTGGTACTTGATTCCACAGATTTCGCACTCGTACACCGAGCCCTTGCCTTGCTGGGCCTTCCTCACCAGGGGCGAGAGGTCCCCTTCGCCGGCCTCCCCCTCCTCCAACTTGGTGGTCACCATGTGGGTGCTCTTAAGGAAGCCGTGGCCCTGCTCTGGGTCGTCGGAGGTACCGCCTGGCAGCGGATGTCCCTCCAGCCCTGAGAATAACTCGATGGCCGTCTGCCTTTTCAACATGCGTTGGTGCGGTAACACGACCGAGCCAGAATGAAACACGTCATCGGAGCCGGTCATCCTCTCGTCAAAGGAGTGGCTTCCTCTCAGCACCTGGGGGACGGTGAGTCCGCTTCCCGACGATATCGGCATCGAGTTGCTTCTGATCAGTGGCGTACCGTCGGCCATATCCGAAGGGACTCCTAAAAGATCCTTCTCCGCAGCTATTAAGGACTCGCCGACGTTGGCGTGGAGGGAGCCCCCACAATATGTTTTGGCGTCGCTCCCAGGATGCCCCATCAACATCTGATGCTTCTGCAACTCGCTGCTGTCTCCCCGATACAACGAGAACTTCCGGGGCTTGACAGTGTTCAGCTGGCTTGGGTCAACGAGGACTTCGTTGTGCGTGATCAGCTGGATGATATGTTCCTGGATCAGCTTCTCGATGTCCGGCTTGGTGCTGGAGATGCTCACCGAGCTGCCCTTCTCCTTGAAGCCCATCAGCGGAGGTTCCTGGGTCGCCATGCTCGCTGCCAGGGGTCGGGGAGCCAGCCTGGCGAATTTGCCGAAGATGATCTCGGCGTACGACTTGGCGTTGGTGTTGGGGGGGCTGATCTGCTGCTCGGCGCTCTCCGAGCGGGAGAAGTAGCCCGAGTCCGTGCTCCCCTTGCTGTGGGGGCTTAAGAGGTTGAGGGACTGATCGCTGTCCTGCCCCTTCTTCTCGCTCAGCCTCAGCGCAAGTCTTTGTTTGATGGTGTGCGGACCACCGTATTTCCAAACGATGCCGGGGCTTTGGCAAGGTTCCGTTTTGATGAACTGTGGACTCTCGGTCGGCGCCTTGATCCCGCCCTTCGGGACGATCAGGATGGGCACTTTCATCGGCCCCGCCGATGGCTCCTCGCCGAACACGTCGGAGTCCGAGCTGTACCTCTGGCTGCTCTTGCTCAGCGTGCTCCTCTCGGCCTTGGGCGAGCGGCGGGCGATGGTCTTCCCGTCCTCGCCAGCGTCGGGCTCGGGCGCCGCCCGCGGAGGCAGCCTCCTGCGGGCGCCGATCTCCTCGTCGGTGTCGGTGCTCTCGTCGCCCTCGGAGGGGAGCTCGGCCTCCTCCCCCAGGGCCGCCGGCTCGGTGTCCGACCGGCAGGCGGCGGCCTCCGCCTCGGCCACTGAGACCAGGCCGGCTTTGATGGCGTGGGCGTGGGACTTGCGGTGCTTGTACAGGTTGCTCTTGGTCTTGAAGGAGAAGCCGCAGGGGGCACAGGGGTAGGGCCTCTCCCCCGTGTGCGAGCGGATGTGCTTCTTCAGCACGCTGGGCTTGGCGCACGCCCGCCCGCAGTACTGGCAGATGTGCTTGCCGGGCTTCTTGGGCCTCTTCTCCCTCCGCAGGGCCTCTTCCCGCGAGCCGAGGAGGGGCTGGGAGTAGTGCCGGTAGCCGGGTGGGGGAGGGCCGGCCCCTTTCTTGCCCAGGCCCGCGTTGGCGTGGTGGTGCTGGTGCTGCTGGTGGTGGTGGTGGTGGTGATGGTGGTGGTGCGAGCGGTGCTGCAGGGGGAGAAAAGCCTCCGGCCGGGCGGACTCCATCTGGCCGGCCAGCGTCTGCCACGCGTGGCCCTCCGGGACGGGCTCCGGGGTGGACGTGGTGGTGTAGCTCGGGTGCCCGGCTTGGTGCTGGAAGTGCGGGAAGGAGTGGGCGTAGTGGTGGTAGGGGCTCCCGAGGAGATGGCGCTGGTGCAGGTGCTGCTGGGGGGCGTCGGCAGGGAGCTGAAGCTTGGGCGGGTAGTAAGGGGGCATGGGCCCCGTGCTGCCAACCTGGCCAGAGTCCGGCGCCGGTCTTTGCCCCACCTGTTCGGAGAAAGTGCCCGGTTGCATAGGGGACAGGTCCCGACTGCCTTGACCTGCAGGGCTGGTGTCCGCAGCTGTGCTCAGCATAGCGCGTTTAGGCTCCATTTCTATCAGGATGGTTGTAAGTGCCAGGTTGCCAAGGCTTTGCAGGGGCACATCAGCTGCATCTAAAGCTGAGCTTGGTGAGGTCCCAATGCTGCCATTTGTTAAGAGTTGTTATCATGGACACAAACTATTGCCGGTTCTGTAGTCGCTGCGAGGGTTATACTCTTACTGAGTGTCAAACTGAAGTGCGGTCAGAGGGCTTGCCGCTCACAGAGCTCCCTTCATCGGGTGCCCCCCTGTTCCTTTTCTCTCCAACCCACAAAGTGCGGGGCAGATCTCCGCAGACAAATTCAAGCTATTTTTCTGGCGGCGCCTGTGGCAGACCTGGTGAAAATCTTCGCTTTCAACCGCTTTGCCTTTTCCATGATAAGACGGGACCTTTTTCAACAGGCACAGGGCAAGGCAAACTCCGCTCCCTCTTTCCTCCGGCCCCGTAACATCGCTAAATCGCGGGGTGCCCAGGAACCAGGAGAGGCCCCGCTCCTGCCTGACGGAGAGAATCCGTGCCCCCTCTCAGTATCCTGCACGGGATCCGCAGCTTCCTTCTGAGTTTTCAGGAGGGTGTTTTTAATGGTTTCCTAAGGAAGGGAGACAAAAAAAGGAAAAACACGTTTCAGTTAACAATTCCCGGTGAATATTTTGACACTTAAAGCTTCAATGTGGGGTCTTGCAGCCTCTATAAGCCCTCGGCTGTGGTTCGCTGCTGCTACACTCACTTCTGACTAAGAAGGTCCCACTTCAGGAGACTTGAGCACAACATATTGAAACCGGAGCAGGATTAGGCCATTCAGTTTCATGAGCCTGCACCATTATTCAATAAGAACATGGCTGATCCGATCTGGGTCTTAACTCCACTCTCTGCCTGTTCGCCACTCTCTGACTGTTCTCCGCTCTCTGCCTGTTCTCCGCTCTCTGCCTGTTCTCCACTTTCTGCCTGTTCTCCACTCTCTGCCTGTTCTCCACTTTCTGCCTGTTCTCCACTCTCTGCACATTCTCCGCTCTCTGCCTGTTCTCCGCTCTCTGCCTGTTCTCCACTCTCTGCCTGTTCTCCACTTTTTGCACGTTCTCCACTCTCTGCACGTTCTCCGCTCTCTGCCTGTTCTCCACTCTCTGCCTGTTCTCCGCTCTCTGCCTGTTCTCCGCTCTCTGCTTGTTCTCTGCTCTCTGCCTGTTCTCCGCTCTCTGCCTGTTCCCCGCTCTCTGCCTGTTCTCCGCTCTCTGCCTGTTCCCTGCTCTCTGCCTGTTCTCCGCTCTCTGCCTGTTCTCCGCTCTCTGCCTGTTTGCCGCCCTCTGCCTGTTCCCCGCTCTCTGCCTGTTCCCCGCTCTCTGCCTGTTCTCCGCTCTCTGCCTGTTCCCCGCTCTTTGCCTGTTCGCCGCTCTCTGCCTGTTCTCCGCTCTCTGTCTGTTCTCCGCTCTCTGCCTGTTCTCAGCTCTCTGCCTGTTCTCCGCTCTCTGCCTCCTCTATAGTACAGGAATATGTCTAGCTCAATGCCACAAACTTCTGGGGAAGTGAATTCCAAAGCCCTCTGAAAGAAGAAGTTCTTCCTCCTCTCCATCTTAAACAGGTGACCACTTATTCTGAAACTATGCCCCCTTGTTCTAGATTTCCCCGTGAGGGGGAACTCTGGGCTGACGCTTCAGTTCAATAGTCTGAGGGATACATTTTTTTTTAAAACTTAAAATATATATAATTTGTTGAGTTTGCTGGATGTCTGAAATGCAGAAATGCTAATCGACATGGGCGTCCCGTTATAGTAAAGACATTAAAGCTAAAGAGAGTGTACAGTGTGGATTAATCAGGATGACACTGGGGAGGGGTACGTATGGACAGAGGGAGACAGTTGAGTTACTGGACAAATTTCCTGTGAAACAGAGGAGGCTAAGATGTGATTTATCAGAGAGTTTTAAAATTATGAAGTGTTTTGATAGACTGAATAAGGAAATACTATTTTGCTGAAAAGAGAGACATGTTGCTGAAGCTTTGCACTCATCAGGACAAATGCAAGAATGCCAGATTTCAAATAATCACAACAATTTATACTACAGGGGGAAAGGGTTCTGATTGGTTGGCAAGTCGATTTTGATTGAAGTTTTTGAATTACCCAGGAGATTGGGGTGCCTATAATTCCCTGATGCTTTCTCCATGGCCAATTAGTGTCTCTGCCAGCCAATCAGCATCCTTTTCTCCTGTAGTAGAAATTGTTGTGATTGTTTGAAATTTGGTATCCTTTCACTTGTCCTGATGAGTGCAGGATGAAAGGATTCAGCAACGTGCCTCTCTTTTCAACAATGTTCAAGTTCTGTATTACCAGGCGACCATTTGAAAGATTATTTACGCTGCTTTAGGAGTCAGTAATGAGGGGCCATTAATTTAAATTTGTTACTGAGAATGTGAGCAGGCTGGTTTGGAGAAAGTTCTCCATACAGAGGACCGATGGAACATTGGTCTCTTTGCCCTGGGGGATGGTTGAGGGAGAGACAACTGTACCTAACAGGGGAAAATTATTTCAATATTTGAAACAACGGAAGATGGGGATCCATGGGGAGGGCGTGGGGAATGAGATTAGTTTTGGATTAGTCCAGCAACCAGCTGGTATTTGATACAGAATTGTCTTCTGCAGAGTTGAAGATTTCTGTGGCTCCACCATTAGTAAAAGTCTCCTAACTTTAGGAAATATTTTTAATTGAGAGTGTATGTATGCACGTGGTGTGTGAATATGTGAATGTGCACACACGTATGTGTGTGTGTGTGTGTGTGTATGTGTGTATTTGTCTGTGTGTGTCTATATATGTGTGTGTGTATGTACTCTCTACCCGTGACTGTGTTTGCGAGTGTGTATGTGTGTGTGTGTATGTGTGTGTGTGTATGTGTGCGTGTATGTGTGCGTGTGTGTGTGTGTATGTGTGCGTCTGTGTGTGTGTGCTTGTATATGTGTGTGTGTGTGTGTGTGTGTGTGCACGTATGTGTGTGTGTGTGCGTGTGCGCCTGTGCGTGTGTACTCTCTACTTGTGAGATATAGTGTGTGGGTGTATGTGATCTTATTTAAAAACAAGCAGATTGAGGGTACTGTGGGTTTTATAGTAGGATATGTCCAATCATTCGGTTCACTAACTAACTGAGACAAACCATTGGCCCATCTAAGAAAAAAGAATCGGTTCTGACTCTAACTCTCACTCAGATAAAAGGCGATTCATAGATCATCATGTGGCTTTGCACAGAAATGCTCTTGTTGTCGACACATGGTTAAGGGTCTGTGGTGTCATTGTCTTCTCTCATTCTCCTCTAGCCCTCCTCACCCTCACCCCCACCCCCACCCCCTTTACCTTTTCCATTACAAAGCTGGCAAACTCCTGCACCTCTACCAGCCAAATGACAGGATTAGAAACAGTGCCTTCCTACAGCTCGTGGGTTGAAGCAGGGGCCAAATTCATTCTGCCGCTGAGCGCTACATTGCGCTGCACACAGCTCACCCTAAACAAAAAACAGAAGAACTCTAGGCACTGGAGAGTTGAAAGCAAAGCAGCAACTGTGATCAGCACTCAGGGGGTCAGTCAGTGTCCATGGAGCAGGGTATCATCTTGAAATGTGAGGCATGTTCGTGTTGCCACATTCTGTGCAAGATATTGGTGAGTTATGGATTCTATGTTGGTCCTGGGCAAGTTAAATGTCAGGGGTTTGAAACAACAAAAACTGACACTTTAAGACTTGGCTATTCCACACACCCTGTCCAGCCTCCCACGTACTGCTTTCTGTAAACTTGAAGCCATCTAAACCTCTGCTGGCCCTGTGCTAACTCTGGCCAGGTCCTGATGACCTATCACTCATGGACTCTTTCACCTACATTGGCTTCCAGTTAAGCGACATCTTGATATTAAAATTCCCTCCCTCAGTTTCAATTCCCCCCCACAACCTCTCCCCATCCTTACCTCTGTAATCCCCTAGAGCACCATGACCCTCTGAGACACCTGAACTCCTTTAATTCTGGCCCCTTGAGCATTCCCATGATTTTAATCATGGGCAAGTTTCGTATCAACTGCAAACTTTACAATGTTGCTTCCTACACCTGAGTGTAGGTCGCTTAGAAAATCAAAATAGTAATGGGTGCTAAACTAACCCTTGGTGAACACCAATCTAAAAGACCTCCCTGTCCAATCAACACTCATCCACCGCCATCTTTTGGTGACATTTTGCTGATGTAACTAAGCCTTGTTAGCAATTAATGGACTCCTTTATTCATTCACAGGGTGTGGGTGTCACTGGCAAGGCTACCATTTGTTGCCCATCCCTAATTGCCCCTTGAACTGATTGGCTCGCTAGGGCCATTTCAGGGGGCAGTTAAGAGTCAACCACATTGCTGTGGGCCTGGAGTCACATGTAGGCCGGACCAGGTAAAGATGGTCAATTTCCTTCCCCAAAGGGCATTAGTGAACCAGATGGGATTTAACGACAATCGGTGATAGTTGTCATGGTCACCATCACTGAGAATGTATTGGAAAGGAGAAAATGGATGGATTACGTCTCACCCCTAAGACCCAGGTTCATCAGGGTGTCCAACTCTTATGTAAAAAATAAGGGGCCCCCCTCGGCTGTGGGACCGACCGGGAAGGGGTTTGGGGGGGAAATGCTGGTGATCAAGTGAGTGGGGGTGGAGTTGCCGGTTACCATAAGGGCAGGGAGCGGAAGGGGGAAGGGGTGCTGGCGAGGATGAGAGTGGTTGCGGAGTTTGGTGGGGGGGGGCGGGTTTCGGGTGACTGTCAGAGGGGAAGAAGGGGGCGTATGGTTTGAGGCGACCAAAATTTACAAGATATCTTGTCGAGTCACAATGTTATCATCTCTCTGCTGGCCGACTCACTCACTTGCAGTTTTGCTCAATTGACTCAACTGAGACTCCCAGGCTCAGTCTCCCCCCCACCACCCCCACCCGCAAAATATTGCGGATGCTGGAAACCTGAAATAAAAATAGAAAATACTGGAAAAAGCTCTGTGAATGAACAACAGGGAACAAGTAACAGATGACCCTTTTGAGGGTGGGGTGGGGGGGAGAGTGTGGTAGTTAGGGAAAAAATGGATAGAAAAAGGGATTAAAAAGGGGATAAAACAATGAATAAATGATTGAAAGTAAGGACAAGGGGGACCCTGTCATGGTTCTGCGAGGGAGGGGATGGGGGTGAGGTCTTTTTCCCTTTTTCTATCCTTTATCCCCAACCGCCACCCCCTCCCCTACCTCACCCCCACAGGGTCAGATTGTCCCATGTTGTTCTTTCACAGAACGCTGACCCTTGTTCTGTGCCTCACACATTCTGCTTTCACGCCTTTATGCCACTATCAGCGCCTTTTTGATAACCCTGACCACCGCCATTAACACTCCCTTTGCCTTTTTGTCCATGACGTCTCTGCTTTGCCAATCTCTCCTTTGCCCCCACCTATCGCTGACCCATCGCTTCACCTGCTCCACCCGCCCCACTTAAACAGGATAAAATTCATCACATTTCTACTTCTCTTTAGGCTCTGAAGAAGAGTCATACGGACTCGAAACGTTAACCCTGTTTCTCTCTCCACGGACGCTGTCAGACCTGCTGAGCTTTTCCAGCATTTTTCTGTTTTTATTTCAGTCTCCCTCAGGCTGCTCTAGAGAGGCCAGGGGGAAAAAAGGTGTCACCTTGACATGGGACAAACAGTCAAAGTAAGGGACAATCCCTTTAAATAGGGGACAAGTCGGTCACCTCAACGCTTAGCACAAGTCTTGCCTGCGTTTGTTTTGCTCTATGAGTGGTAAATATAGAGAGTTTGGGAGTCAGGACATAAGAAATAGGAGCTGAAGTAGACCACATGGCCCATCGAGCCTGCTCTGCCATCCAATTCAATCAGAATAATACAATTGTTGTAATTAATTAATATTATAATTAATCAATATAATTCCTAATGGCCACGCAGCGACAACACAGAAGTCATTAGCGTCTGATTGGCGCTGAACCGCACACCTCACTCACAGGAGGTGACAGGATAGTTCTCGCATAATAGGGTGGATTTCCACTTTGTGTGGTATAAAGCACTGTACTGAGATTGGGGCCGAGATTGGAACTCTGGTGGGGGTTTTGTCCTGCATCTAAGCACGTAGCCCTCGAATAGAAATCCTCAAATCCTTAACATCTCTCATCTTGACAAGTTAATAAACCCACAAACAAATAGCACATTTTGGCAACCCATTACCTATTTTTTTTGTCGAGTTCCACTTCAGTATCCTAATCCCAACTCTCCCTTAACGTGGCATCCAAGTTAATCTGGCAAGGATGAAATACAAAAGCCAGTAAGAACATGCTTTCCAATTGTAACCAATTTTATGAGACTTAACACAATCAGTTAGACAGACAGGCACCTTTGCTCATGTTGGACGAGGAATAACTAAAGCACTGATTTCCAGATAAACACTGACCGAGATCTCACACACGGAAATTCTCAAGTAGACTTCCTAGCTTGCTTCGTTGGAAGTACTTCCAGTGAAGACAGGTCATAATGTACAACACACACCCCCAGTTTGTTAGAGAGGTTTGGTGGGGTGGGGCTGGGGGTGGGGGGGAGGTTGATGCTGGGAGGAAATGGTGGAATTCCAGAGCTTTGGACCTAGGCTGCTGAAGGCATGGTCTTCAATGGTGAAGTGATGGACCTAGGAGATGTGCAAAAAGTCAAAACTGGAGGGTGGGGGCAGAGATCTCAGAGCAATGTAAGGCTGGGGGAGGTTACAGAGATGGGGGTTCAATGTTTTTCTCTCCTACAGCTACTGAGCTACCGAATATTACCTAATCTTAAATCATGAAGTGCTTATCTTAGGCTGGCTACCTTCCCTGGTGCTCCATTTCCGTCGACTCATGCTCTGTCCTTATCCTGAGGTCAATAGGAACTCCATTGTAAATGGGTTGGGTATGATAGACCTGAGCACCTTTAGTGTCAGTCCCAAAAAGATAATTCTTTTCTGATAGGTCAACTCCACTTACCAAGCCTTTCCATCCCATTCCCCAATCCCTTCTCTCTCCAGAATCATATCTAGAATTGCTTACAGAAGGATCTCTCTCTCTACAACAATTTGAACAGGAGGTTATGTGGAAATATCCGGGAACACCAGAGTTAGTAACCTTTGTGTTGACCTGGTTTCCCTTCTGCTCCGGACTTTCTTATTTAATGATCTTTGGTATTTGGACCTTTCATCGGCACGAACGCTGGCTTTAAAATCTTGAAAAGTTAAATTCAGGTCACCTCAAAGTCTCCAAAGTACAGATGATGAGCCTGAACTGTGAGCCTGTGTTTTCCCTGTACAAGAGCCGACAGACCTGTTGTACTTCCTGAGCATCTGCGGTTTTTAGTTCAGTGTTTTCAGCTTTTAATATATATATATAACATAGCGAGGGGAAATCACCAAAGATGAAACAGCAGATTTCAGGGAATTCCACAACAAAGGAAGTGTTTAATAGGCGTGCGTTGGAATTTGAGGAACTACGTAACAAAGGGGGTGTTTAAGTGGGGTCAAAGGTAAACACAGAAGCCCTCCAGGCAGAAGCTCGGCGTGCCTGAGCACCTACTGAATCGAAGCAAGTCATCTGAGACGCTGACTGATTCATCTGAAAGTCTCATAACATCCCGGCCTCCAGGTACAGTCCTGTCTTTGGAAAGACAGGGGCACCTGCCAGAAGGCAGCACTGGAATGAAAGACATGGGCGGGGTGGGAGTGGGGAGGGGGGCAGAATTTTCCGCTCGACGGGCGGGTGCGATTGGGTGGGGGGGTGCGGGATCGACTGGGAAAACGGACCCGCCGACCCCGCTCGGCCCTGGACCACGATTTCACGCTGGCCGGCCAATTAACGGGCGAAACACGCGCTGAGATGCTCAGTGCCCCTGGGGTGGGTGGGCGGGCGGGCGCTGATGTCAGCGGGGGGAGGGGGAGGGGCACGGGGAGTGAAAGCTCCCTGAAGGCAGAGAGGCTGCCTCGGAGTGCTGAAGACCTGAAAAACCAAAAATAAAGGTTTCAGGCATTGAAAGAAAGTGTCCGTGAATCCTTATAAAACCGCCGGAAAATCCAGCCACTGAAAACGCTGCGTGCGGAACTTTATTTATGTCGTATTTCGTCACGGAAACCGCTGAAGAGGAATGTTAAGTGCCGCCTGGCCGATTCTCCCTCCCGCCACCAGCAGTAAGGTTGGACGGGCAATGTGAAATTAAAAACAGTTGCAACTTTAATTCCCTTAACTGGCCTCTCAATTGTCGGCGGGCAGGCTTCCAATTTTTACACCCGCCCGCCGACAGAAATATCGCGCCAGGGCGGGATGACATCACTCGCCACCCCCCCCCTCCTGACGTCACCTCGCGCGATTTCACGCCCGATCGGGTCGGGCAAAATAATTCCGCCCACGATGAACTGGACGTGGGAAAACCGGGAACAAGAGTGGGTCCCTTGAGCCCATTCGGTTGGATCATGGCTGATCCGTATCTTAACATCATCCCAACGCCTCGGTTCCCCCAACCCTTAGCAGCCCTCGCATAACAAAAGTCTTTCACTCTCAGTTTTGAAATGTTGAAATGAATTGATGCCCAGTGTCAACAGCCTTTTGGGGGGGAAGAGTCCCCCAGTTAAGATTTTCATCATCCTTTGCGTGAAGAGGTGCTTCCTGATATCCCTGCTGAATCACAGTATCTTTACAGCGCAGAAGGAGGCCATTCGGCCCATCGAGTCTGCACTGCCTCTCTGAAAGAGTATTCCACCTACCCCCACTCCCCTGCCTTATCCCCCCGTAACCTTGCACATTCTCTCTTTTCAAGGAGCAATCCGATTCCCTTTCGAATACCTCGATCGAACCTGCCTCCACCACCCTCTCAGGAAGTTTGTTCCAGACTCCAGCCACCCTCTGGGTAAACACCTAACGCCCCCATCAGAGGAAATAAGTTTCTGTCTGTATGACTGATCAAATCCTTTAATTATTTGAAATACCTCAGTTAGATCACTCCTTAATCTTCTATTCCGGGGAACAGGAGCCAAAGCGACACAGCCTCCTTTCATAACTTAACCCTTTAAACCCTGGAATCCCCAGGATTTCATAAGAGATGTATGCCTTCCAGAGATAGGGATCAGCATCTCGCTGTGTGTAGGGGTCAAAGCACTCCTCAGCATTCCTGCCTATTACAAGCACAAAAGGCTGTGCTTTGCGTGAACAAGGAAATGATAGTCAATGAGATAATGGTGGTACAGCCCACTAACCTGATTCTACCAACCCAGACCAAACCAGCAGAGCAGAACCGCACTCACGTTTTTAAAAAATATATGCTAGTTAGCCGTGACTCAGTTGGTAACACTTTCACCTCTGACTCACAAGGCTACGGGTTCAAAATGCATTCCAGGGCTTCAGCATAAGAATCAAGGCTGGGGCAGCATTGCACTGTTGGAGGTGTCATCTTTCAGAGGCAACGTTGAACCCTGGCTCCACCTGCCTGCTGGGGTGGATGTAAGAGGTCCCACGGCACTGAAGAGCAGGGGAGTTATCACCGGTGCCCCGGTCAATATTTACCCCTCAACCAACATCACAAAAGCAGGTTTTCTGGTCGTTGTCACACTTGCTGTGTGTGGGAGTTGACGGGAGTGCTAATTGGCTGCCGTGTTTCCTACATAACAGTGACCACACTTCAAAGAAAGTACTTAGTTAGCTTTCGAGTGCTTTGAGATATCTGATGGATCTGAAAAGTGCTATATCAATGCAAGTCATTCTTTATTTCTTCGTGGGGTGTGGGCGTCGCTGGTCAGGCCAGCATTTATTGCCCGTCTCTAATTGCCCTTGAGATGGTGGTGGTGAGCTGCCTTCTTGAGCCGCTGCAATCCATGTGGTGTAGGTACACCCACAGTGCTGTTAGGGAGGGGTCTCCAGGATTTTGATCCAGTGACAGTGAAGGAACGTTGATGTAATTCCAAGTCGGGATGTTGTGTGGCTTGGATGTGAACGTTCAGAGGCTGGTGTTCCCAAGCCTCTGCTGTATCTGTCCTTCTATGTGGTTCTAATGTTACTGCTGCTCTCCATGCCTATCCATCAGTAGAAACTGAAATGAATCTGTAATTCAAATGCAGTATTACTATTTCCCTAATTAACTTGGTAGGGATACAGCAGCAAAGCGGTTATAGTAGTAGACTAGCAATTTAGAGACTTCGACTAATGACCCGATGGCATGAATTCAAATTCCTCTATAGGAATGGAAAATTTAACTCAATTTAAAAATTACCCATAAGCTGTTATTGAAGGGATAGTGCAGGTAAGTGGAGTTGAAGTAGGAGGTCAACCCTAATATAATTGAATGTTGCAACAGGCTCGAGGGGCTGAATGGCTTCTCGCCACATCCCTAAAAATAACTCCATTTCAACATGATTAGGCACTGAATGAAGGCGAGTATTTTTCTCCCAAATAACTGTCCGAACTTACAAAGGAAGCACATTCCCAGGAGTTAAAGGAGGAAACTAGTAGAGAAGAGATGCAGCAAAATCCAACGTTTGACTTAAAGCTACACCAAGTTGAGATGAGGTTAATCGGATTGCGGTTAGCAGTGTGCAGTGGCCAGTGCATTTTTTCATTGTTACGTGTGAAACAGCTGAATTCTTCAAAGCACAGATTTGGAGGGAATATGGAAGGAATTAGAAATGGATTCATCTTGCCAGGCTGCATCAAAATATGACAGTGGACTAATTGCAGATTCACGCGATCTGGCTCTTAAAGTTGTCATGTGTGCTGAGGTTAGTTACTGGGGACTTGAACACTGTAAATGATCTATCAAGGCACAGGAGCAGGCGGCCATCGCTTGGCTGACAAGGTAATTGTAGGTGAGGAATTCCATTCAGCACCCCTGCCCTCCCCCACCCACCCCCACCCCCCCATCTTAAATAAACCATTGAGAAAGATCCTGGAGGGCCTGTTTTATAATAATTGTTCACTTAAATAAGTCCAGGATTTTTGCTTCCATTTCACCATGTAGAAGTTTAATTCATACAGCGATTGCTCTTTGTCTGAAGGAATTTTGATGTCAGGGCTGCTATTTAGGGGTGTCAGCCACGGCTCAGATAGTAGCCCCTTTGCTTCTGAGCCACGAGGTTTCAGGTTCAAGTCCCACTCTGGGGCGAGTGCACAAATCAAAGCCGACGTGACAGTGCAGCCTGAGGGAGTGCTACACTGCCGGACGTGCCAGTCTTTTGGATGAGACTTTAAGCCAAGTTCGAATCTGCCCTCTTACGTGGATGTTAAAGATCCCACGTGGCATTATTTTGAGGAAGAGCAGGGGAGTTATCCTTGGCAATAAAAACAAAAAACTGCGGATGCTGGAAATCCAAAACAAAAACAGAAATATCTGGAAAAACTCAGCAGGTCTGGCAGCATCGGCGGAGAAGAACTTTGTTCTTCTCCGCCGATGCTGCCAGACCTGCTGAGTTTTTCCAGGTATTTCTGTTTTTGTTTTGAGTTATCCTTGGCATCCTGGCCAATATTTATCCCTCGATCAGCAATGCAAAATAAAAAACAAGATTATCTGGTAATTATCACATTGCTGTTTGTGGGATCTTGCTGTGTGCAAATTGGCTGTCATGTTTCCTACATTGCAACGGTGACTACATTTCAACATAAAGTACTTCTTTGGATGTAAAGCACTTTGGGATGTTCAACAAATGTATAAGGGTTATATAAGTGCAATCGTTCTTTTGAACCTATCTCCTGTTGTCCCTATGACATAATTTAATGAAGAAATGCCCAGTTTTGTTTTTCTGCTCCCTTAACAGTTTTATTTACCGCTATAACATCATCTCTCAAAAGCCCCTTTCTAAGATAAAGCCCAGCACTTAACCCTAACCCTTGTTATCAATGACCAGCATGGACTCCATTTACCCAAACTCCATATTATTTAATTATAACCTCCTTCAACTTACATTGGCTGTTCAATGCACCTCCATTACAAAAGCAACTATACCTGTAAAGTGCCTTTGGGCATCCTGAAGCTATAGAAGTTGCCATACAAATACAAGTCTTTTTAAAATTACTTTGAATGCTTTGTTTAGCTGAGAACCCAGACATCCATTATTCTATTGAAACAGCTGCACCCAAGGGAAAACATTGCTTGGCTACAGCTCTTTCTCTTAGATCTAGTTTGTCAATTGCATAATGCTTATTTACATAAGATAAAGAGGTGTCAAGTGCTTATAGTTTTTGCTATTGGTACTTTAAATGTCTGGATTATAGACACTTATATAGGACTGTAGTAAAAGCAGATTTTTAAAGAAAGTTAGGAATGAATGAATGTTTTCTTAAAGCTTTCCCACACATGCCATTGTTACTCTGAGATTTGTTGGTTCTGGCTAAATGGGTATGGAAACACCAGAGGTTGGCATAGAGGGTATTAGGTACCCTTGGAGATGGGTAGAGGGACATTGGTTGGCATGGAGGGTATTTGAGGCCATCGGGGGTGGGTAGAGTAGCATAGGTTGGTATGGGAGGCATGGGTAGGGCCTTTTGAACTTACCTTTCAAATGGTTCCCTCATTCAGACTATGATTCATGACACCTTGGAGGGTCTGTGATCCATGAGTCTTTGAAAAGCCCACCCAACTCCACAAAAATTGCAAGGATCTAATAGTTGTCCATCCCTGCAATGCAGCTGGCCAGTTCAGGGCGCAGGGTGTGGGCTCAAAACCCACACCAGCCCGCACTCTTATCCCACGCTGACCGAAATTGGGGGAACTGGCAACGGATCCGTGAATCCTGGAATTAGCTCCCGCCCGGCATTTTAAAATGTCCGTGGAGTCTCCCAACTCACCAAAAATCCAGCCCAATGTCCCCAACTAGTCCCACTCCCCTGCTCTTCCCCCATAAGCCTGCAATATTTTTTCCCTTTCAAGCGTTCAACCAACCCTCTTTCGGAAGTTACCACTGATCAGCTTCCGATGCTCTTTCAGGCAGCGCATTCCAGAGCACAACAAATTGCTGTGCAAGATCCTCGCATCATCTCTGGTTCTTTTTCCAATTTCCTTTAAATCCGTGTCCTTTGGTTGCTGACCCTTTGGCCACATTTTCTCCTTATTTACCCTGTCAAAACCCTTTCTGATTTCGAGCCCCTTGACCAAGTCTCCCGTTGACCTTCTCTGTGCTGAGGGCAGCTCTCCACATGACTGACGTCCTTCATTCCCGGACCCTCGAGTGAATCTTTTCTGCTGCCCCCTCTCTGGCTTTGACATCCTTCCTAGCGTGGGCTGCTCACAGGACTGAACACAATGTGCCAGCTGAGGCCTGACCAGTGATTTATAATGTCACTTGCTATGCCTGGTTAATGGCTCGGGTTAACACTATCATCAGACCAGTCTGGAGTGATGAGCAAGCTCCCAGTGCACAGCACAAAAACGATGCTTTATTGCAAATTTAGGTTTTATCCTGTTAATGACTGATAATTATTTTCTAATTTCACTAATATTTCCTGCTGTGCCCCATCTGCTTCTGTGCGTTACTTCATTCACAGAGCGTCACACAAGTGTGAAACTTTCTATTCAAATCCAAAAATAAAAGCAAGAGAGATAACACTTCAGAGCAGAATTTAGGTTAATGTCATATGGAGCCCAGTTCTGCTCACATCAAAGGAAAGAAATCATTTCAAAAGACTTAAGGTTAACGTTTCTTCATCCGATCCTGAACTGAAGATGAATTCAAAACGCTACAACCGAGACCAAGACTGCGGTGAAAAAAATGTCAATTTACTTAATATTGAATCAGTATCAGCCTCTGGTATCATTCTTGCCGCTGGGATAGGAGGTCATGGTTTAAGCTTGGAGAACAAAATCTAAGCGGACACCCCCCAGTTCAGTACCGAGGGAGTGTCGTAACTGTGGGAGGTGCCGTCTTTACGATGATACATTGAACCGAGGCCCAGTCTGCCTTGGCTTTATGTCAAAGAGCTGGGGAGCTCTCCCTGGTGTCCTGCATAATATTCATCCCTGGAATAACACGGCTAAAAAAACAGGTTATCTGGTCTTTAACACTTTGATGCCTCCGTGTGAGAGCACTGGCTCTCCACAAACTGGCTGCATCAATTCCTACCTGTCAAAGTAACATTTAGGTCGCCTTCTACCACCCTGACAGTCCCGTGGTACAACGGCAAAGGGGTTTTTGACTCGTTACAGAAATCAACCTCTTTCAGTGAGCCTACAACAGAGCCAGGCAGGGGGTGAGGTTAAACCCACCCAGTGGGGGAGAACTTTGGGAACCATAGATCCAAACTCACTGGCTCTTCCCAAACTACACTCGCCGCCCAGCAATGTATCAGATTTCTCATATACTGTGGCGCAATGCATTGAGATTTGCATTCGGATTTGTATGAATCATATACTGACTGTTCCCGCCATCTCCCCAGGGAGCCTGTTCCACACATTGACCTCTCACTCACTGAAGAATTGGTTCCGCAGATTAATTCCAAATTTACCCCTTTCAAGCTCAGGCCGCGTCTACTGGTTCCACTGCTCTGGACGGTGTGAAGGTAAAAGAAAAAGGAAGAGTCAGAAGGGGGAGATACACCAAGGCAGAGGAGACTGTGGTGGTTTATAAACAGGGAAGTGACAAAGGGAGAGATCCTGAGGGAGGAGCCTACAGCATTTTGAGAAGGCTGGGGATAAGGCATATAGGACTGTTGGCTTTCTAAGGAATCCACAATGGCAGCTGATACTCTCCAGGCTATTCCCCCCCGCCCGTACCTTGTGGTAGAATCCATGGGTGACGCCATCGATGGGAGAGCTACAACAAGCAGTTAAGCAGCTGGAAAGCCGCAAAGCCCACGGCCCCCAGGGCGTTCCAGCTGAAGTCTCCAAAGCCGATGGGCTTTTGCTCACATCAAGACTCCATGTGCTCATCCTACAGATTTGGGAGGATAAAAGAACTCTCCCACCCCACTCCCCCACTTTCAGGAAAGCGATAATTGTAACTATCTTTGAGAAGGGAGATGAATCGCGCTGTGGAACTATCGAGGCTTTTCCCTCTTGTCCGCAGCAGGGAAAATCCTGTCACATGTTCTCCTGAATCGCCTGTGGCTGAGGAAACCCTCCCAGACACACAGTTCGGCTTTAGACCTTCCAGAGGAACCTCTGACATGGTCTTTGCTGCCAGACGAATCCAAGAAAAATGTTGGGAAGAACACCAGGAACTCTTCATTCCATTCATCGACCCAACCAAAGCATTTGACTCAGTAAATCACGAAGGCTCTGTGGATTGTGCTCCAAAGATTCAGATGCAGAAGGAATTGACCGGGAGGAACTTGCCACAAATTGTTCAGAAGGCTGACAACTCATCCATCAAGTTACCTCACGCTTTGAGTCCAAACGCCTTAATGATGAGGCAGAGCGGTGGCAGAGACGGAGAGAAAGGGAAGCAAATCCTGCATTCCCTCCAGAGCCCACCACCTCATGAGACCTCCTGCCCCATGTACCCAAAGATCTGCGGGTCAAGAATCGGCCTGTCCATTCACATGGGGGCCCATGGCAGAAACTCCTGGCAGACGTCATCCTCGAAGCGAGGGACAGCCAGTGATAACAAGGAGAAAGAGGAATAGAGCTGAAGTGAAAAAATCAAGGAAGTTATGTAAGCCTTTATAAAACACTGATTAGTCACTAGCTGGAATATTGTGTCCAATTTTATGGGTTTTTTTGATTCATTCATGGGATGTAGGCCAGCATTTATTGCTTATCCCTAATTGCCCTTGAACTGAGTGACTTGCTAGGTTATTTCTAAGGGCAGTTAAGAGTCAACCACATCAGCTGGAGTCACATAGAGACCAGGTAAGGATGACAGATTTCCTACTCTAAAGGGGCATTAGTGAACTAGAGGGGTTTTTACAATGAATGTTGTAACATTGTTAACTCCAGAGATTTTACTGAATCCAAGTTCCACCAGCTGTACATGGTGGGATCTGAACTGGTGTTATCACTGGATTACTAGGCTAGTGACAATACCACTTCACCACCACCTCCCCTCTAAGGTACCACACTGTATGAAGGATGTCAAAGCCTTAGAGAGGGTACAGCTATAGACACACCAGGGATGAAAGATTTCATTTATGTGGAGAGACTGGAGAAGCTGGGACTGTTCTGCTTAGAGCAGAGAAGGTTAAGGGGAGATTTGATAGAGCTATTCAAAATTAGGAGAGGTTTTGATAGAGTAAATAAGGGCAAACTATTTCCAGTGGCAGAAGGGGCAGTTACCCAAGGGCACGCGTTTAAGATAGTTAACAAAAGAAACAGAGGGGGCATGAGGAAAATATTACTTTCACAGAGTGAGTTGCTGTGATCGGGAATGTGTTACTTCAAAAGGTGGTGGAAGCAGATTCACTAATACCTTTCAGAATAATTTGGGAGGGGAGATGGTGACGTAGTGGGAATGTCACTGGGCTAGTAATCCAGAGGCTAATGTTCTGGGGACATGGGTTCAAATCCCATGAGGGCAGCCACTGGAATTTAAATTCAATTGATAAAATCTGGAATATAAATGATAATGACCATGAAACTATCACTGATTGTTGTTAAAAACCCATTGGGTTCACTAAAATCTGCCATCCATCCTTACCTGGTCTGGCCTATGTGTGACTCCAGACCCACAGCAATGTGGTTGACTCTTAACTGCCCTCTGTAATGGCCTTAGCAGGTCATTCAGTTCAAAGACGCTTAGGAATGGGCAACAAATGCCGGCCTTGCCAGTGACTCCCATCTCCCATCAAAGAATGAAGAAAACGTTTGAAGGGGAAACATTTGCAGTGTTATGGGTCAACTGGATCATTTAATCAAGGAGTTGGGACAAATACGATGGGCTGAATGCCTTCCATCTCTGCTGTATCATTCAGAAAGGGCGGGAACGTGGATATTTTATATTGATGTTCCTTTTGGTCCCATCAGCTGATGAAAGGTATGATCGCCACGGGTGCAAGAGACATTTTTTAAGAAAGCTTTTGCACATATATATTTTTTTTTTAAAGAAAACTTACAAACGGCGCAAATAGATTAAACATCCGTGTTCATTAAACTTTTACACTGTGGGTAAACTGAACGTAATTTATTAAGGGAAATACTCGATACGTCTCAGCGAAGGAAGAATCCAATTAGGTGCATTTGGCATGATGCCAGATGGTGTAATCAAATTCTTCCTTTTAACAAAAATAATTGAATTGGTTGTTCCCTAGCACGATGCCCAAAGTGGCAAATCAAATTCTATATTTCCTGCTGCAGGGCGACACATTAAATCCAGGACCCTCAGTTATACCGTCAAATTTCCCAGCTCTTTGGGGAAGTATTATCTGAAAGGGAAGGCACATGGTTTCGAGGACTTAATTCAGAAAGCGACTGTTGCAAATAAAACTATGTGACTTGGCTAATGATTTGCCAGAAAACCCGTCACTGGAGTGAGGCAGAATGCTTTCAAATAACAATTTATTAAATTTGCGGGAGCTGACGCGGAATGGTAGGGGAGATGGTAGTGCAGTGGTAATGTCACTGGACTGTAATCCAGAGGCACGGGCTAACGCCCTGGCCTTGGCAGCTGGTGGAATTTAAATTAAATTATAAAGTCTGGAATTTTCAAGCTAGTCTCAGTAATTGCGACCATGACAACTCTCATCAATTGTTGTAAAATCCCATCTGGTGCACTGATCTGCCGTCCGTACCTGGTCCGGCCTACATGTGGGTCTCCCAGACCCGCAGGAATGTGGTTTAATCTTAACTTGCCTTGAAACGGCCCGAGCAAGCCACTCAGTTCAAGGGCAATTAGGGATGGGCAACAAATGCTGGCCTTGCCAGTGATGCCCACATCCCATGAAAGAATAAATAAAAAGGAATTGGCTCCCTATTTGCAGGAGGCATGGAAATGTTAGGCTAAGTGATTAAGGATGGATAAGGTGCGACATAAGTTTAGATTGATAAAAGCAAAAAACTGCGGATGCTGGAAATCCAAAACAAAAACAAAAATACCTGGAAAAACTCAGCAGGTCTGGCAGCATCTGCGGAGAGGAACATAGTTAACGTTTTGAGTCCGTATGACTCTTCAACAGAACTAAGGAAAAATAGAAAAGGGGTGACATATAAGTTGGTTTAAGGGGGGGTGGACAGGTAGAGCTGGATAGAGGGCCAGTGATAGGTGGAGATAACCAAAAGATGTCACAGACAAAAGGACAAAGAGGTGTTGAAGGTGGTGATATTGTCTAAGGAATGTGCTAATTAAGGGTAGAAAGCAGGACAAGCAAGGTACAGATAGCCCTAGTGGGGGTGGGGTGGGGGGAAGGAATCGAAAAAGGCTAAAAGGTAGAGATAAAACAATAGATGGAAATACATTTAAAAATAATGGAAATAGGTGGGAAAAGAAAAATCTATATAAATTATTGGGGAAAAAAAAGGGGGGGATCGGAAAGGGAATGGGGATGGAGGAGAGAGTTCATGATCTAAAATTGTTGAACTCAATATTCAGTCCGGAAGGCTGTAAAGTGCCTAGTCGGAAGATGAGGTGCTGTTCCTCCAGTTTGCATTGAGCTTCACTGGAACAATGCAGCAGGCCAAGGACGGACATGTGGGCAAGAGAGCAGGGTGGAGTGTTGAAATGGCAAGTGACAGGGAGGTCTGGGTGATGCTTGCGGACAGACCGAAGGTGTTCTGCAAAGCGGTCACCCAGTCTGCGTTTGGTCTCTCCAATGTAGAGGAAACCGCATTGGGAGCCAAGAATGCAGTAGACTAAGTTGAGGGAAATGCAAGTGAAATGATGCTTCACTTGAAATGAGTGTTTGGGCCCTTGGACGGTGAGGAGAGGGGAAGTAAAGGGGCAGGTGTTGTATCTTCTGTGGTTGCATGGGAAGGTGCCGTGGGAAGGGTTTGAGGTGTAGGGGATGATGGAGGAGTGGACCAGGGTGTCGCGGAGGGAACAATCCCTACGGAATGCCGCCGGGGGGGTGAAGGGAAGATGTGTTTGGTGGTGGCATCATGCTGGAGTTGGCGGAAATGGCGGAGGATGATCCTTTGAATGCGGAGGCTGGTGGGGTGATAAGTGAGGACAAGGGGGACCCTATCATGTTTCTGGGAGGGAGAAGAAGGTGTGAGGGCGGATGAGTGGGAGATGGGCCGGACACAGTTGAGGGCCCTGTCAACCAATGTGGGTGGAAAACCTCGGTTAAGGAAGAAGGAGGACATGTCAGAGGAACTGTTTTTGAAAGTGGCATCATCAGAACAGATGCGACGGAGGCGAAGGAACTGAGAGAATGGGATGGAGTCCTTACAGGAAGCGGGGTGTGAGGAGCTGTAGTCGAGGTAGCTGTGGGAGTCTGTAGGCTCATAATGGATATTGGTGGACAGTCTATCACCAGAAATTGAGACAGAGAGGTCAAGGAAGGGAAGGGAAGTGTCAGAGATGGACCATGTGAAAATGATGGAGGGGTGGAAATTGGAAGCAAAATTAATAAATTTTTCCAGGTCCAGACGAGAGCATGAAGCCGCACCGAAGTAATCATCGATGTACCAGAGAAAGAGTTGTGGGAGGGGGCCGGAGTAGGACTGGAACAAGGAATGTTCCACATACCCCATAAAGAGAATGTGGAACATTCCTTGTTCCAGTCCTACTCCGGCCCCCTCCCGCAACTCTTTCTCTGGTACATCGATGATTGCTTCGGTGCTGCTTCATGCTCTCGTCTGGACCTGGAAAAATTTATTAATTTTGCTTCCAATTTCCACCCCTCCATCATTTTCACATGGTCCATCTCTGACACTTCCCTTCCCTTCCTTGACCTCTCTGTCTCAATTTCTGGTGATAGACTGTCCACCAATATCCATTACAAGCCTACCGACTCCCACAGCTACCTCGACTACAGCTCCTCACACCCCGCTTCCTGTAAGGACTCCATCCCGTTCTCTCAGTTCCTTCGCCTCCGTCGCATCTGTTCTGATGATGCCACTTTCAAAAACAGTTCCTCTGACATGTCCTCCTTCTTCCTTAACCGAGGTTTTCCACCCACGGTGGTTGACAGGGCCCTCAACCGTGTCCGGCCCATCTCCCGCACATCCGCCCTCACGCCTTCTGCTCCCTCCCAGAAACATGATAGGGTCTCCCTTGTCCCCACTTATCACCCCACCAGCCTCCGCATTCAAAGGATCATCATCCCCCATTTCTGCCAACTCCAGCATGATGCCACCACCAAACACATCTTCCCTTCACACCTCCCGGCGGCATTCCATAGAGATCGTTCCCTCTGCGACACCCTGGTCCACTCCTCCATCACCCCCTACACCTCAATCCCCTCCCACGGCACCTTCCCATGCAACTGCAGAAGATGCAACACCTGCCCCTTTACTTTCCCTCTCCTCACCGTCCAAGGGCCCAAACACTCATTTCAAGTGAAGCAGCATTTCACTTGCACTTCCCCCAACTTAGTCTACTGCATTCTTGGCTCCCAATGCGGTTTCCTCTACATTGGAGAGACCAAACGCAGACTGGATGACCGCTTTGCAGAACACCTTCGGTCTGTCCGCAAGCATTACCCAGACTTCCCTGACGCTTGCCATTTCAACACTCCACCCTGCTCTCTTGCCCACATGTCCGTCCTTGGCCTGCTGCATTGTTCCAGTGAAGCTCAACGCAAACTGGAGGAACAGCACCTCATCTCCCGACTAGGCACTTTACAGCCTTCCGGACTGAATATTGAGTTCAACAATTTTAGATCATGAACTCTCTCCTCCATCCCCACCCCCTTTCCAATTTTTCCCCCTCCTTTTTGTTTTTTCCAATAATTTATATAGATTTTTCTTTTCCTACCTATTTCCATTATTTTTAAAATGTATTTCCATCCATTGTTTTATCTCTACCTTTTAGCCTTTTTCGATCCCTTCACCCCACCCCACCCCCACTAGGGCTACCTGTACCTTGCTTGTCCTGCTTTCTACCCTTAATTAGCACATTCCTTTAGATAATATCACCACCTTCAACACCTCTTTGTCCGTTTGTCTGTGACATCTTTTGGTTATCTCCACCTATCACTGGCCCTCTATCCAGCTCTACTTGTCCCACCACCCCTTAAACCAGCTTATATTTCACCCCTTTTCTATTTTTCCTTAGTTCTGTTGAAGAGTCATGCAGACTCGAAACGTTAACTGTGTTCCTCTCCGCAGTTTCGATTGATGTTCTTCAGTTTTCTGTTTGGCATTTGCTTTAAGGAGAATGATGGGGGATACCTGGCAGAAAGGTTATACACATCAAGAAAGGTCAAACAGGCTGGGACTCTTTTCTCCAAAGCTCAGATAGCTGAGGGGTAACCTAATTGGATGTTTTTTTAAATCCAATCATAGATTGTGGACTTCACTTATTGCCCTTGAGAAGGTGGTGGTGAGCTGTCTTCTTGAACCGCTGCAGTCCATGTGGTGTAGGTACACCCACAGTGCTGTTAGGGAGGGAGTTCCAGGATTTTGACCCAGCGACAGTGAAGGAACGGCGATCTATTTCCAAGTCAGGATGGTGGGTGGCTTGGATGGGAAATAGAGAAGGTGATGTTCCCATGCGTCTGCCCCTCAAAGTGGTAGAGGTCGTGGGTTAGGGAAGCAGTTAAGGTTATTAAAGGTTTTGATTGGGTAGGTGTAGAGGAGATGTTTCCACTTGTCGGCAGACTAAAACTAAGGGCCATAAATTCAAGATCGTCACGAATAAATCCAGTAGGGAATTCGGGAGAAACTTCTTTAGCAAGAGTGTGGTTAGAACATGGAAATGCTACTGCAGCGAGCAGCTGAGGCGAATATCGCAGGATGCATTTAACAGGAAGCTAAATAAATACATGAAGGAGAGATGAGCAGAAGGAAATGCTGATAGAGTGAAATGTAGTTGGATGGGAGGAGGCTCATATGGAGCATCAACACTGCAGGGATTTGTTGGACAGAATAGCCTGTTTTGTGCTGGAAATCCTATTTATCTCAGTGAACCTTTGCAATGGAGGTGAAGCACTCACTCACAACAACCACTTGCATTTATATAGCACCTTTAATGTAGCAGAACTTCCCAAAAAGTGTGTCGGTGGGGCAGAATTAGACAGAATTTGACATCGAGCCACATGAGGAGATATTAGGCCAGTTGATTAAAAGCTTGGCCAGAGAGGTAGGTTTTAAGGATTGACTTAAAGCAGGAGACAGAAGCGGGAAGGTGGAGAGGTTAAGAAAGGGCATTCGAGAGCATTGGGCCTTGGCAGCTGAAGGCACAGCCATCAATGGGGGCTATGCAAGAGATGCACAAGAGGCCAGAATTGGAGAACGTATTCAGGCAACCCCCATTAAAACAAAAAGGATAGGGGCTCACCACAAAAGAAATAAACTTGCATTGTTTCAATACGAGAAGGTTTCCTATAGTTTGTGCCTGATCGTGGCAGTGTATATTATACTGGGTGATTTATGACGCTTTCTAACTGTACTAAACAGATTGGCATGGCTGGGGGTTTAATGGGTGTAGGTTCCCATTGATGTAAACATGGGTGGGGAATCCTTACATGGTCGATGGTGACTCATTATCTGAAAAAGTGGTTCTTTGTGGTCAGACTGGTTATTCTCGACTGAAAGGTCAACCCCTTCAGGCCACGCCTACACGGCTGCGTACTGGTAACATCACCAGACTAGGAACTCAGAGGCTCAGGCCGGTGTCACCTCAACTCGCACCACAGCAGCTGGACTGAGCTGAAATTCAATCGATAACATCTGGAATTGAAAAAAATTAAGCGGTAATGGTGATCATACCAACTACCCATGAATGCCCCTGTTAGGGAAGGAAATCTGCCCTCCTTACCTGGTCTGGGCTACATGTGACTCCAGGCCCACAGCCATGTGGCCGACCCTTAGCTGCCCCCTGAAATGGCCGAGCGAGCCACTCAGTGCAAGGGCAATTAGGGAGGGGCAACAATTAATGCCTGCCTGACCAGCGATGCCCACATTGATGGGGGGAGGGTTAAGCCCAGTAAGGTATCCTTGTTGGGTAGTGCCATGGGCTGGTAATCCTGAGAACCTGAACTGGACTCCGACCAGGGCACTTTGAACATTTGAATTCAGTTTTAAAAAAGTATCTGGAAATACTGGAAGAAAAAAACCCGGCATCAGTAAAAACATCCTTGAGGGAAGGAATCCTGCTGTCTTTATTCAGTCAGGCCAACAAGGGACTTCAGACCCAGCACTTAGATGTGGCAGCCACAGCTCAGTTAGTGGCACTCTCACCTCTGAGTCAGGAGATTGTGGGTAGTAGACCCACTCCAGCTTGTTTGTAAAGATCGAGGCTGTCACTTCAAGGCATGACTGAGGGAGTGCAGCACTGTTGGCGGTGCTGTGTTTCTGAGGAGACGCTAAATGAAAGCTCCTGCCTGCCCCCTCAGTTGGAAGAAGGAAGATTGTGCAACGTTCTCGTAAACGGCAGGGGGAGTTCTCCCCAGTGCCCTGGCCAAAAATGTCATCCCTCAATCAACATCACTGCAAAATGGGATTACCATGCCTGTGGGATCTTGCTGTGCACAAACTGGCCGCCACGTTTCCTACAAGACAATAGCGACACGCCTCAGAGGTACTTTGTTGGCTGTCGGATGCTGTGAAAAGGTGCTATAGAAATGCAAGCCTTCCTTAGGAATGGCTTTGGGAGCCACAACACTCTCAGGAATAACTCCACACAGAATCAACCAGGCCTCCAAGTGCATGTTGTACTCGAGAAGAGGGCCGGGCTTGAAGAAAAGCAGGTGGCAGTCATGTGAGCTCTACCCCCTCCCCTGTTTCACTAGGACCTTCAGTCGCGAGCAAGCTTATTCAGTGGGTTGCTAATTTAAGGTCGGGGGTGGCTGACTCTATTTGTGATTGTCACCCTGACCCGTTTCGCGTTGATATTTGCAGACTGACAAGTGGAAGGAAGAGCTACAGGTCGCCTGAGAGATCACAAGCCCTTCAACACTTGTGATTACTTTCCACCGACGCATCATTTACATATTTCCACAGGGCGTGACATCACACATTGACAGGGTAACATCGTACAGCTGCAGCCAATGACTTGTACCCAGGCACAATGTAATAACTGCAGCATTCATCATGTGAAGGATGTTGCTGCTGAAACGTGGGACCTGATCCCACAGACACACGAGGGGGGTGGGCGGGGGGAGTCAGAAGCAAGAGAGGGGGAGAACGTGGCATGGTGGTAATGTCACCGGGCCAGTAATCCAGGGGCCCAGGCTAATGCTCCGCAGACCATGGGCTCAAATCCCATCACAGCAGCTGGTGGAATTTAAAACTCAATTAATAAAACCTGGGATTGAAAGTTAGTCTCAATAATGGTAACCACACCCCCACCCCCCATGAAACTATCAGCAATTGTTTGTAAAAGCCCATCTGGCTTAGGACTATCCTTACCTGGTCAGGTCTACATCAGACCTGAAGCTGACTCTTTTAACTGCCCCCTGAAATGGCCTAGCAAACTACTCAGCTCAAGGGCAATTAGGGATGGGTGACGAATGGTGGCCCTGCCAGTGATGCCCATGTGCCAAAATAAAAATATGAACCTAAACTGGCCAGCGGGAAAGCGATGGAATTGGAGGGCAACCAGTTAGGTTTTTATGACAATCCCCCCGCCCCCTGCCAAAAAAAGACATTTCTACAGTGCCTTTCACAACCTCAGGATGACCCAATGTGCTCTCCAGGCAGTGATGTACGTCTGATGTCCAATCCCTGTTGTAGGGCATGGAGCCACTAATTTGCACTCAGCAAACCAAACCCAACAGCTTTTTATTTCTGGATTGTCTTAGCTAAATTCATGGTAAGATTTAAACTCACATTTGTCAGATTATTAGGCCAGGTCTACATGGTTTACTGATCCAGCGATACTGCCGCTGTGTTACTATACTCCATGCACTAATCGCTAAAAATGTCCAGTTATCATGTGATCAGTAAACCACATCCTGACATCCCCAAACTATCAGAGAGAGCCAAAACCAGGAAGGAACAATCCAAATGGCCTGGAACGTAACCAGAAGGGCTGAGGGATAGAACCATAGAAACACTCAGCACAGAAGCAGGCCAATCGGCCCGTCGTGATTGTGCTGGCTCTTTAAAAGAGAGCTCCAATGTAGTCCCGCTCCCTCTGGCGCGATCCCGGGTAGTTGCAAGCAAGGCAGACATGGGAGGCTCCTTCTCCTTGGAGAAGAAAAGATGAAGAAATTTGAAATAGGTGTTCAAAATCATGAGGGGCCTGGACAGAGTACACAGGGAGAAACAGCTTCCATTGGCAGAAGGGACAGAGCGTTAATGGCATGTTAATTATATTGTTAGAACACACAGTTGAAGGACATTGTTTAATTAAGTACTTTGAACACATATAAATGGGGGGCAGCTGGGGCACTGGAGGTGAGCAGAGAGTGCTGAGGTTAAATCAAGTCTTGTGGTTTTTTGACTTGACTGACTTGGATTCTATTAACAGAGGATGGAACCAGAGGGCACTGGTTTAAGGTGATTGGCAAAAGAAGCTATGGTGGCAGGATGAGAAACCTTTTTACGCAGTGAGTGGTTAGGATCTGGAATGCACTGTCTGGGAGCAGAGTGTTGGTAGATTCAACCATGGTCTTCAAGTTACCCGCAAAGAGGAAAAATTGCAACAGGGAAAATGCAGGGGAATGGGACTAGATGAGTTGCTCTTGCAGAGATCCACCATCGATACAATGGCCAGAATGGCTTCCTTTTGTGCTGTAACCATTCCATGATCCTATGCTGTTAACTCTGTGTAAGTACATGGGTTTTGAGTCAGTTAAACTCTCTCCCATAGTTTTAGTTCATGTCATTGCAATATTACATCTAGGAGCCTCTGTGCGATTATACCAGGGATAAAAGACTCGGCAGATTGAGAGAGGGGCTGAGGAGAGAACAAACTGAACAAGCTAAAGAGAGTGGAGAAAAGAAGAGAGAAAGGAGGGGGAGAGAAGGAGAGAAAGACTAGAACTGAGGGAGAAAGACATAGTAGGAGAAAGATGAAAGGATAGGAGAGAGAGAGAAGGGAGGACAGACAGGGGTAGCACAAGGTGAGGGAAAGAGAGGGATATTAGAGTTGGGACTCAGAGGCTCAACAGGAGCAGGGACTGAAAATTAAGAACTGTCGCTACTTTTGGAGCTGCCTTGCAACCTGGTAATTGCTTTGGTACAAAGCAGCAGTGAGATCGAGGCCGGGGGACATGTCTTCGGCGCAGAGCGTGAGGTATGTGAGCCCTGGAGTTGGAGGGGGCGTTGAGTGAAAGACTGCGCGCAACCATGGGCCTCCCCTTCTTCATCTTCTGATGTCAGCTGTGACCCAGAGCCTCCCCTGCAGCGGGGGTGAGTGAGGCACCCTGACTGCAATGCCTTAGTGCAGCGGCCTCCACAGCAGCGTCAGACAGAGGCATAGGCAACTGGTCACTCATCTGGTTAAATCTCTGTTGTTGGCAGCGTACAGCACTGGGAGACCAGGAAAGGAGATGAAAATACTGTCTAACGAAATAAGCGCTCATCTGTATGAGTAACCTTTAGGATTGGTTTGGCTGACCTGCGCCAGGTGCCGCCATGATGGGGCCAGGGCTGGCGTCTGCTCTGGAGCTTCAACACCACATGTGGTGGTGGCGGTGGTGAATTCCTGCCCACAGCCAGTGTCGCCATTGGCATCGATCGTCCGCTATCGAGTCTCCCCCCCTTGTCATGACTGAAGTCGAGGGCTTTCATGTCTCTTCAAACCGGAGCTTTGTGCCCCCGGCTGGTCTCTTGGATTGGGCTACCTCCCCGGATAGCCCATCCTTAAGGATACAGCCATCTTCAACCCTGTGCACATGCCCAAACCAGCCAAGCCTTCTGTTCTTGATCAGTGCCAGCACGCTTGGCACGGTTGCCCGAGAAAGGGCTGGTGGCTTTGTCTTCCTACGTGATGCCAAGGATGCGTCTTAGACACTGGATCTGGGGAGTTACTAAGCCTTTGTTCTTGCTGGTATAAACTGCACTGGCTAAAACAAATTATCTGCCCGTCAGCCGATTGCTGCTTCGTGGGATCTTTGCGGGATTTACATGGGATGTCAAGCGCTTTGGGACGTGCCTGAAGTCATGAAAGGCGCTACATCAATGCAGTCTTTATTTTTAAGAAAATCACAACACGAAAATCAGATGAGTGGGTCAATGGACACCAGGAAGAGAGGATGGGCTGGGGGCGGGTGTGAGGGAGTGGGGGTGGGAGTGGGAGTGGGGGTGGGAGTGGGGGGTAGGAGCGGGAGTGGGGGGTAGGAGCGGGGGAGCGGGGGTGGGGGAGCGGGGGTGGGGGAGCGGGGGTGGGGGGGTGGGGGGGTGGGGGTGGGGGGCTGACTCCTCATTAGTAAAATTTGCCCTTTCAGGTGCAGACCAACCTCCTGTCCACTTCCAGCATTTTCTCTCTCTCGCTCTCTCTCTCTGTCTCTCTCACACACAGACACGCAAATTAAAACAAATGTGTTTTGCACTTAATGCAATCCAACAAGGCCATCAAGTCCAATAAATCTGCCAGGGTGAACATTCTACCTTTCACATACATACTCTTTCCATTACGTAGTATCTGGCAAGGAGGATTTGTGCAAAGTTTCAGTGCAACAAAAGCTGACAAACGCACATCGTTTCCAAATTCACCACAAAGAAAACGGTTTTGTTTTCTCTGTGTACCTGACAATATGCGTATGCCACCTTTCAGGAGGGTCAAGTGCCCCTTGATTCGGGCTGCCATTAAAAGCAACATTGCTGAAAAGTAATGACATTTCCCCTTTAAATCGGCTCCTTAGTTTCAGCAGTTCCAAGTGGTTTGGAGTCGGAGGATGGTTTTGCCTCTGCTCCTGCTGCTAAGCTCACCCCAGTGACAGCAGTCTGACATGCTAGCGACCATGAGGTGTTTTTTATTTTCCCTGAAGGCTCTCTGTGATTTTGATCGCGGTGTCAAGGCTGTTGCTTAACTTGCTGAGCAGCTCACAAGGGGGTGGTGAGGGGAGGAGGGCCAACGTAAAGCTTCTATTTTCTCTCTGTCTCAAAAAAAAAAAATAGCATGTGCAAATGAAGCATTCCAAGCAGCACGTCAGCAAAGGAAGATGAACGTGGGTGGGCAGATAAGGCACTGTTAACTGCAAAAAGGGCAAACCATTAAAACGAGAGAGAATGGCTTGCTTCTCAAAGGCCTGGCCAGGAACCATCCATTTTCCAGTGTGCGACAGATGACATTTGACGAGATTTATCACCGCTGTAATTGCATGTTTCGCAAACCCTCAGCTAACAAGCAGGTAACAAGAGATGCAGGAGCCTGAGCCCACAGACTGGCATTTTCAGCAAATAAAATGGGGCATTTTTTAAAAAAAGCACACCGATGCACAATGATGAATCTCCTGTGACTTTGCCTGTTTTATAAGATCAGGAGTTTTATAGCGTGTTATGATGCAGGAAGGATTGTCCGCTGGGGCTGAATGGTTAGCACGCTCCCCTTGGAGTTGGAAGGCTGATGCTCCCACCCTGGGGACCTGGGCACAAAAATATCTGGGCTGACGCCCACCGAGGGAGGGCTGCACTGCTGTAGGCGCCATCCCCCGGTGTCGTCAAACCGAGGCCCCTCCTGGCCCTCTCAGGCGGAGGCAAGGCATCCCATCTTCGGAGAGATATTGAGGAGGAGCAGGGGAGTTCTCCCCAGCACCCTGATCATTATTTATCCCCTCACCAGCGTCACCAAAATTTTTTTTTAAAAAAACAAGATCAGCTGGCCAATATCGCATTGCTACTGGTGGGATCTTGCTGTGCTGTGCTTCCTACATCACAACGGTGACTACATTTGAAAACTACATCATTGGCTGTACGGTGCTTCTGAGACGTCCAATGGGAACTGGGGTTACACATCGACCTGTGTGTGGGGCAGGGTTAGCAATCAGGTCCGGCTGATTCTAATGGGCAGGTCGACCGGGCACAATGTTTGCGGAGAGGTCCCGGGTTCACAATCCAGACGGGCCCTCATTTGTTGCTGTTGGAGGTGGGGAGGTGGATGTGGTGGCAGAGTGGTATTGTCACTGGACTATTATTCCAGAGACCCAGGGTAATGCTCTGGAGGACCTGGGTTCAAATCCCATCACAGCAGCTGGTGAAATCTAAATTCAATAAAAATCTGGAATTAAAAGTCTGATGATGACCACGAAACCATTGCCGACTGTTGTGAAAACCCATCTGGTTCACTAATGCCCCTTAGGTGAGGAAATCTGCTGTCCTTACCTGGTCTGGCCTGGCCTACATGTGACTCCAGACCCACAGCATTGTGGTTGACTCTTAACTGCCCCCTGAACAAGGGCAATTAGGGATGGGCAATAAATGCTGGCCCAGCCAGTGACACCCACATCCCATGGGCAAATAGCTAAAAGGAAAAAGAATTCTTGGCCCAAAGTGGGCAGTGGGGGTAAAAGTTGTCCTGGCTCCTGACCCCAGCACACAGTTAGTGCTCCAGAATCTTACTTGGCAAAAAGTGGGGGGAATAGCAACTTCCCAAGATTGCCTCATTGGGACCAAATGCATTTCATTGCATCTCCAACAAACTTGGACTTACATGGCACCTTGATATCATAAAATGCCCCAAGGCAGGTCGCCAAAACCGTTCATCACAGAACATTTGACACCGAGCCACCTAAGGAGTTATTAGGACAGATGATCAAAATAGACTGGAACGTCTTAAAGGAGGAGAGAGGTGGAGAGGATTAAGGAGGAAATTCCAGAGCTTGGGGGCCCAGGCAGCTGAAGGCACGGCCACTAATGGTGGAGTGATTAAAATCAGGGAGGCGCAACTGGAGAAACGTTAGGATCCCTGAAGGTTGTGGGGCTGGAGGAGGTTATAAGAGAGAGGGAGGGGAGGCCATGGAGAGATTTAAAAATACATTTGAGAATTTTAAAATCGAGGTGTTACTGGACCAGGAGGTCAGCGAGCGCAGGAGTGTTAGGTGGAGGGGGACTTGGTACGAATTAGGATACAGGGCAGCGGGGTTTTGGGTGAAAGCTGAGGCCCTGTGGAAATGCAAGTCTTTCTTTGCTCCCTTCCTTTCAAGGTAACAGCGATCTTGGAATTGGGAACTTAACATCACCATTAAACAATGGAAAGAGTATTGCGAAAAAGGGAGACAAATTGCCAAAGCTTTCCAACTTGCATCTGTCACGGCAAACTTAAGAATTTCAAACAATCACAACAATTTATACCACAGGAGAAAAGGAGGCTGATTGGTTGGCAAGTCGATTCTGTTTGGCCAAGCTGTTGCCATGGTGAAAGCAACAGGGAACAAGAGGCTCCCCAAGCTCCCTGGCCATTCCAAAAGGCACACAGCTTGAACATGTTCCTTTTGTTTGCAGAGAACGATTCCCTGTCTATGAACGTATGGCACTTCTAGCAGGTGTAAATAAGCCACATTAGGAGCCGGACTGATTATCTTAAATTGGTTGTTCATGTAGCTATTTGCACATTCAGGATTGAAAACCTTGAGGGACTTGCAACTTGAAACTTACACTCGATTTTAGCCAAGAGGAAAGAGTGATCTGATACGGACATCTCACATATTCCCACAATAACACAGCAAAGAGTGGGCTGCTTAAGGCATGGTCTGCTCTGTGATTTTTGGCTTTAGTTGCTACTCATCATCATTCCAATACATTGACCCAGTCAGTAATTGGTAGTGAGGTTGCGACAAATACATTGACCCAGTCAGTAATTGGTAGTGAGGTTGCGACAAAGGGCTGTTAATCATTTTCCCTCCTCCACCACAACAAGGGTTCAGCCTTTCAAAGGTATTTCATTCTCAAATTCCCTCGCTTTCTGTGTTGTGGCATTGGCCTGCAGATTCTGTTGTGCGCTTAACCTGTGCTGCTGTGGGTACGCATCAGATCCACACACACATGGGATCTCTAAAACACAATCACGGCCTCCTTATTATTTTGCTAATGTGCATCATGTGCTAATGTATGTCCCTTTTCAAAAAAACTCCACTATACCGCTGTACGTCAGGATTGTGCACTACCATTTAAAAACTTTCAGTGCTTTGCTGTTACTTTTAACTTCAGAAACCTGTTTATCCCCTTCAGCTGAGGAAGCCTGAAATCAATGTGTCAGTCACTGCTTAGTGGATCGCACTGCCACTTCTGAATCAGAACACTTCAGATTCCTCCATATCCTCACCCCTCCCCATCTCTGTAACCTCTTCTAGCCCTACATCCTTCCGGGATCTCTGCGCCCCCGCCACACCCCCTGCCACACCCCGCCCCCTCCCCCTGCCAAGACCACAATCTCTGCAATTCCCTTCCTAAACGCCTCAGCCTCTCTACCTCTCTCTCTTCCTTTAAAATGCTCCATAAAGCCTATTTACTTTATCAAGCTTTGGGCCACTTGTCCTAATGTCTCCTTATGTGGGTCGGTGCGAATTTTTGTCTGGTTATATGTTCCTGTGAAGTGCCTTGGGTTGTTTCACCATGGTAAAGGTGTTGCATAAATCCAAGTTGTTGTTGTTGCTGGTTTTAAGTTCAGGCCCCGCTCCAGAGAAGTGAGGGCAGAATCTAAACTGCACTTCAGTGCAGTGCTGAGTGAGTGCTGCACTGTCAGAGGCGCTGTCTTTTGGATTAGACTTTAAAGCGAGGAGCTTTCAGGTGGATGTAAAAGGCCTTTGTCCACTATTTCAGAGAAGAGCAGGGGAGTTCGTCCCCCGGTGTCCTGGCCAATATTTATCCCTCAATCAACATCACTCAACCACTATCTGTCATTGCCACTTTGCTGCTTGTGGGAGCTTGCTGTGTGCAAATTGGCTGCTGAGTTTCCAACAGTGGCTGCACTTCGAAAAGGACTTAATTAACAATAAAGTGCTTTGGGATGTCCTGAGGTTGTGAAAAGCAATGATATAAGTGCAAGGTTTTATTTTACTCACTATTGGATCAGCTTAGCGCAATATGAATCATACCATTTGGCTTCTCATCTGTGGGAGCTTCATCTTTGTTCCCCTGCCCTCTTGAAAAATGCAAATTGCTACAGATAAAGGATTACTCTTGAAACTGAAATCTGATGCAAATGAACAGGTTAAAGCTATGCAACTCAACACAGTGGTGTTTATTTCAGGTTGTGCATTCATGCACAGTCTTGTCAACCAGACAGATGAACCCTCCAAAAGATTGGCACTCAGTCCCTACCTTGGGAATAGATAAGGTTGTTGTCAAAATAGCCCCACGTGGAGAGCTGAACCTCTTTGACACTTGTCCGAGTTGACTGGGGTCCGCCGTGAATAGGGAGCAAGAGAGGCTTTAGCTACTAGGCGATGTACCCTGGGATTTACAGAGGGGACGCAGGCCAAAGACAGCTGGTCGATGGGTAACAAAGCCACAGGCTGGCGCTGGCCCTAGAGCAAGTGACTTAATCTCCTCGAACCCCTGGTACCTGACTGACGTCTGTGCTATTTCTGCGGCAAAGTCAGTTTAGTCGCTGTAGCGTTGCATGTTTTTCTCTCCTTGCTAGTTTTCTCTCCTTTCTGCCTGTCCTCTGAAGGTGTTGGACTCCCTGTTAGGCTTTGGTATCACAGGAACCCACTGCCATTCTCCAGGACTTTGTTAATGTAAAGTTTTATTTTCGGCGTTAAAGGTCTTGGAGGTGAATGTCAGGAGGCGGGTGCTATGTCAAGTGGAGGTAGGGGCATTGTGGTTGGGTCAGGTAGAATTCTACTGCACCGAAACTGCCGATTTGACCTAACTATTCTAAGCTGGTGTTTGTTCTCCACGTGAGCCAGTATTACACCGAGGTGTCATCCTAGGTTTTGCACCCAGGTTTTGGGAAGTGAAGTGTGAAGCTTCAACCTTCTGACTCAGAGCTGACAATGCAACCAGCTGAACGGGGATGGAGGGCGGGGGGGTGGGAGGGGGGGGAAGTGAGGGAGACAAATATCTAAAAAGACTTACACTAGTGGCTAATACCGTTACACCCCACACTCGATTATGGTCCAGTTAGTGGATTTTACTATTCACGATTAGCACGGTGAATTGTGGTCACGCTCTGGTTTCACAGCCACGCTCGCTGAATGAATTCTCTGTCTGCCAGGGTCAGGCTGCCAGCAGATGCTCTTCTCAACATGACCCCCGATACCTGATAGCAACACAATCCAGGAGGTCATGTCGAAAGCATCTGTTCCAAGATAAGTACTCAGTAAATAACAGTGGTATGCATCTCGTGGAGAAGCAGAGAAAGAGAGGGAGAGAAGAAGACAGAGAGAGAGGGAGAGGGACGGAGGGAGGGAGGCAGGCAGCGAGGTGGGGGGGGCGGAGTAAGAGAGTGAGACAAGAGAGAGTGAGGGAGGGATGGTGGGAGGAGGAGGAGGAGAGAGAAGGGGAGGGAGGGAGTGGGGGAGAAAGGAGAGAGGCAGCGTGAGACAGAGAGAGGGGAAAGGCACGGGAGAGAGATAAAGAGACGGGAGAGTGAGGGACAAAGAGGGACGGAGGGAGGTGGGCAGAGACAGAAAGGGAGCGTGAGACAAAATACAAGAAGAGGCGCAAAGATAGGAGAAAACACAGACACATGCAAATGGGGAGGAGAGAGAGAAGCAGAGGGAAAGAAAGAGAGGCGAGAAAGATAAAAAAGGGGAAAGAAAGGGGAAAAGAGAGGGAAAAAGAAGAAAAGGATAATATGAAGATACAGAAAAGCCCATGCACTCTGCCCTGTCATAGACACATAGAAAAAGCGAATGAATCTCAGAAATTCACATCCGTTCGAATGTGAATTTGAGAAGTAATCCAGGAACAGCAACATGGAGGAGAAAGGGTGAGTCAGTGAAGTATATCCAGCCTGATCTGAAAAGATGGAATTTTCCAGTTTTGAGATGATGATTTTGCATTTCAGCACTCACACCCTCACTGTGGTGTGGCACAATGAACAGATGCAGCCTCAACCTGCCTTGTAAAAACTGTGAAAAAATTCCCCGAAACTGCAGCGATTAACCCCACAGGTACAGAGATTACAGCTTCAGCTCCTCCTCACAGGCAGCTTACAAGAACCACTTTAATATCGGTGCCAGGTACAGCCTGGGCACAGAACGTGCAGCCTCCGAGCTCTTCTCTCCATGTTTATATTGAACCTGTTTGCCATTGTACAGAGTCTTGCACGCTGACCTCTGTTCTCGAATCGGGAGTGAAGTTGGGTCCCTCTGGAGTGCATCCCTTTTGCACCCTAACCCAGTACCAATGTTGCGTTGGTGCTCTCTGCACTCTCTGTGTCAACATGAACACCTGTGATGGGGAGGAACAGAGACCCTACACGCTATGGCCACGTGGACACTGCGAGTGTTAAAATTGCAAGCGTGCCAATCATGGAAAACTAGCAAAGGCTGTCAAGAGCTTCAAACCCCAGGTGCCCAGTCACTCAGAACGCTGCCCTTCACTCAAAGCCATTTCCACAAGCCACGAGATTCAATTGCATTTTCATTCCCCATGGCCCCAGGATTTGTTCCAACGCTTTGGGAGACACAGGGATTCAGATTCCTTGAGGGGGTTTCTGCTGTAGCTCAGTGCTGTAGCACACTCACCTCTCAGACCCACTCCAGGAAGCTGAGCAGGATGGGACTGATAAACTTAGCTGGGCAAGAGTAGCGAGCGATAAGGTGGGCAGAAGGAGCTGAGGAACGTGTCAGCCATGGTCTAAATGATTGAAACATGTAAGATCCTCAGGGGTCTTGACAGGGCGGGTGTGGAGAGGATGTTTCCTCTTGTGGGAGAATCTAGAACTGGGGGGGGTCACTGTTTAAAAATAAGGGGTCATCCAGTTAAAACTCCCCTGCTCTTCCCTGAATAGTTGGTTCTTTTACCTCCAGCCCGAGAGGGCCAACGGGGCCTCAGTTTAACATCCCATCCATAAACATCCATGGCATAACTCCCCCTCAGTTAGGTACTTACATTTCTGGAGTAAGAATGCATTAAGTATGATAGCAGGGAAATTAGTTGGCTCTTCCACTGAGTATGAAAGAGTTAGAATCTTGCTCAGAGCTACTCTCACCCCAGTTAAGCTCTTCGTTCTGCTCCTGCACAGGAGATCCAGCTTTTCTCCATGGAGCATGTCAATCCTCTTTTTTAAAAATTATTATTTCATAGGATGTGGGCATTGCAGACAAGGGGTTGCCCACTCACCCTGAATGGCCCTTGAACTGAGTGGCTTGCTAGGCCATTTCAAAGTTAAGAGTCAAACACATTGCTATGGATCTGGAGTCACATGTAGGCCAGATCAGGTAAGGATGGCAGATTTCCTTCCCTAAAGGGTATTAGTGAACCAGATGGGTTTTTACAACAATTGATGATAGTTTCGCGGTCCCCACTATTGGGACTAGCTTTATAATTGAATTCAAATTCCAACAGGTGCTGTGGTCCCAGAGCATTAGCCTGAACCTCTGGATTACTAGTCCAGTGACATTATCACTACACCACTTATCACTGCACCACCATTTCCCCTACGCCCTATTACAAACAAAGACGAATATTCAAGATCAGGTAAAGCACCAGTGCAAAAGAACGTGATGCCAATCTTTGCTCGCTTGGAAAGGGGCTGAAAGTGGGGCAGAAGGCTGGGAAAGGAACACCTCTTGGGTTATGCTGTCCTGTCCTACAGCAAGTGGGGTATATGCACTGGGCCATTTGAGAATTTCAGCACCACGTAAACTGGAGCAGAAGAGCCGGCGGTGGACCGGCACTTGCCTTCCGCCAACTTAAAACCCCTGAGATCTTGGTCCTGGGATATTGCCAGGGCTGCCCAGGGAGGTGTCACAACACACTTGTATCAACAGAAGCGGGATACTCGGAGGGCTGCTTGAGGTGGAAGGATAGATAGGGGCAGGAGATGTGGAGTGGGGTGAGTGAAGAATTACAGGAAGGACATCATTGCTCTGGAGAGAGTGCAGAGGAAATTTACAAGAATGTTGCCAGGGCTTAAAAATTGCAGCCAAGGGGAGAGATTGGATAGGCTGGGGTTATTTTCCTTAGAACAGAGGGGGCTGAGGGGTGAGCCACTTGAGGTGTACAAAATTATGAGGGGCCGAGATAGGGTAGACAGGAAAGACCTGTGTTCCCCTAGCTGAGGGGTCAATTACCAGGAGGAATAGATTTAAGGCGATTGGTAGAAGGATTAGAGGGGACATGAGGAAAATCTTTTTCACCCAGAGGATGGTGGGGGTCTGGAATTCACTGCCTAAATTGGTGGTTGAGGCTGAAGCCCTCAACTCATTTATAAGGTACCTGGATCTTCACCTGAAGTGCTGTAACCTGGGAGGCTACAGACCAGGTACTGGAAAGTGGGATTAAAATGAGTGGCTAGTTTCTCTTTTCTCTTTTTGGCTGGCACAGACACGATGGGCTGAGTGGCCTCTTTCTGCCCCCTAACTTTCCTATGGTCCTAAAAGCGAGGAGGATGGTTGGTCAGACTCTCTCATTTCTCATTCTGTTCACTTGCACAGAGCAGGGGACAGAAATGCTGATCCCAGTCAAACCAGGATCTTCTTACCTGGCTGATATTCATCCTAGCTGGACAAGGGAGCACCCCCCCCACAAAAAGAAGAGGTCAGAAGGTTGCTTCCATAGCAACAGGGAAAAAAAAGCTCCTGAACCCAGGAGAACCTGAGGATGGCCTGAGGACATGATCAAGATGGAGGCAGGAGCGAGCCATCTGATGACAAGGTAGGGTGAAAGACAAGTGCATAATATCCATAAATCTGCCTGAGGTTATTACTTTCTTGTAAATAAACAAAATAAAATTGATAGTGGAAAGAAACAATGATCAGAAAGTGCCACGTCCGACCTCCTTGACAAGCACCTGTTCCCAGTCAACCCACGATGCATTTCAGGCGTATTCTCTGCATTAAAAAACTGCAACACTCATTTCCTCATTTTACCTTTAAAAATAGGTTGACAGCTAGCAGTATGAGCTAACATGGATTTCTACCATTCATGTTTCACTGAATTTATTAATTTATACTTGAATTTAACCAAGATGGATTTATACCATTCATGTTCTGGACAGGGAACAAATTCAAAGGCAACTAAAAGTTTGTCCATTATGGAATTGAGGATAGAGATTTGAAGCCTGAAGAGCAATCAACAACAACAACATATCTTTATCTAGCGCCTTTAGCCTAATAAAACATTCCAAGACTCTTGCTTCACAGGAGCACTATAAAACAAAGCATGACACTGAGCCACATCAGGACATGTTAGATCAGATGACCAAAAGCTTGGCCAAACAGATAGGTTTTAAGGAGCGCCTTAAGGAAGGAAAGAGAGGTAGAGAGGCAGAAAGGTGCAGTGAAGGCATCGCAAAGTTAAGGGCCTTGGCAACATGGCCTCCAATGGTGAAGCGATTAAAATACAGGAAGCACAAGAGGCCAGGATTAGAGGAGCAGAGATAACTCAGAGTTGTGGCACTGATAGATCTCACTCTGTGCCGTTCCATCAAAAAAACAATTAAACTCTGACTGACCGTACACTGCACAGCTCTCTTATCAAGCAACTGAGCTCTGACTAACCTAAAACTCTTAGGGCTGAATTTTCCCCCCGTTGGGAATTTTACGTGGGCGGGCCAATTAAGGCCCACCCAGCATGACGTCCGCACAGAAGCTTCCTGTGCGGGCAACGGGGGGGAATCCCAAAATCGAGAGTGCGCTCTTTCGTGCAAGCGCACGAAAGAGCGCATTCATCTCCCTGAGGCTAAGTGCAGCCTCGGGGAGATCGGCTGTAAATGTAAAAAAAGATAAAAATAGAAAAGTAAAATTTCCCTAACATGTCCCCTCATGTGACAATGTCACATGAGTTGGGACATGTCCATAATTTTTACAAAATCTTTATTAAAAATTTTAAAGCCTACATGAAGCCTCATCCCGCCGGTGGATGAGGTTTCATGTTTTTTCTACTTCCCGCCAGGGCTTCTGGCCTGCCCGCCAACCTTAAGGTTGGACGGGCAGGTCCTTTAATTACTTAATTGACCCTGTCAATGGCCTCAATTGGCCATTGACAGGTCGGCGGGCACACAGCTGATTTTGCTGCGCTCCCGCCTTCCTGAAATTTTAAATGGGGCGCGGTGACGTCGGGAGTTGCCCCTGACATCACCACGCGTCATTTTACCCGTCGGCGAGTGGGCCCCACCCCCGCTTGCTGGCGGGTAAAATCCTGCCCTTAGTACATCACTTTTGCCCTTAAAAAGAATATACCATTTGATATACCCTGGGCAATGTCAGACAGCATATACTATGATATGGAGAGCACATACTACATTGCAATGTGTCATCCATATTAATAAAAGAAAAAAGAAAGACTTGTACTTTTTCACATCTTTCACTACCACCAGACATCTAAAAGTGTTTTATAGCCAGTGAATGACCTTTTTTGAAGTGTAGTCACTGTTGTAATGTAGGAAATGAGGCAGCCAATTTGCGCACAGCAATGTGCTAGTGACCAGATAATGCTTGACAGCGCCTTCCAAACCCATGATCTCTACCACCTAGAAGGACAAGGGCGGTTGGCACAGGGGAACACCACCACCTGAAAGTTCGCCTCCAAATCATACACCATTCTGATTTGGAACCAAATCATCTGTTCCTTCACTGTCGCTGGGTCAAAATCCTGGAACTCCCTTCCCTAACAGCACTGTGGACGTACCTACACCACATGGACTGCAGCGGTTCAAGAAGGCAGCTCACCACCACCTTCTCAAGGGGCAATTAGCGATTGGCATTTAACGCTGGCCTTGCCAGCAATGCCCACTTCACAGAACAGATTAAAAATACAGGACCTCACGGCACCAGGGGCTGGGAGAGCTATCTCTCCCCAGTGTCCCCCAGCCTTTGGACTCACAGGTGTGAAAGCTGTCAATTTTTTCCCGCTATCATTCGAGAGCCGATTGTGGGATCTTTCTGTGCAGAAGTCGGCTGCTGTGCCTCCCACATTAAAGCAGTGGCTACACTTCGAAAGTGCTTCATCGGCTGTGAAGCCTTTCAAAAATGCCCTGAGGTACAATAGAGATGCAGTTTTCACAATTAAGAGTGATGCAACTCTGTCCCCGTGCACACCTGCTCGCAGGCTCACACACAAGCCACTCAGGCAGAAGGAGGGATGGGGGAGAGGGTTTTGTCCCTTCAATTACCCACTCAGAAACCTTGATTCACTGCTTCCTGTGTCACAGCTGGGCACAATACCACTTCCCCTGCAGATGCAACTCGGAGCTCACACTGACTTGGGTCGATGGAAAAAACGGTCATATTTTCCACTGTTCAGTCTTGAAACCATTACTTGAACTGAACCTTCATTTAGATTTTCCACAACATTTTGTTTTAAAAAGGAACTCGCAGCAGAAAACAGCTGCACAAAATGCTGATTAAGTGAAGTGATGAGGAGAGTGACCCACGCGAGCTCTGGCTGATTATATAGATGGGGCTTTTGTTTTCATACAGTCAGCAGTGCAATTTAAATGCTTGATTTTTTTTTTCCCTCCTCTTGTGTCTAGAAATGATTAGTTGCTGCTCCCGTCTCTGCATCCTCTCCATTAAGCAGAACAGCCGGTCTGTGCTGTCAAGGGGACTTAACAGCTGTGGGCTTCCCTCCAGTTAAGCCCATGAAAACAGTATCTCTTCCCAAACGACACTCTGTGCTAGCTAGGGTCTCAGCACCATGATTACTGTGTTCGCAGAGAATCAAAGAGCACAGAACGAGGCCATTTGACCCACTGCACATGTGCTAGCTCCTTCTAAAAGAACCAAGACTTGCAATTATATAGCGCTTTCCACCACCAGACATTCCAAAGTGTTCGATAGCCAATTAAGTAAAGTGCACTCACTGTTTTAATGTAGAAAATATGAGAGCCAATTTGCACACAGCAAGCTCTCACAAACAGCAATGGCCAAATAAGCTGTTTTTTTTTGTAATGTTGAATGAGGAATAACCATTGGCCCAGGGAGAAACCCCCTGCTCTTCTCCAAAATATTGCCATGGGATCTTATACATCCACCTGAGAGGGTCGACAAGGGGCCTCACCTGAAATCTGGCACCTCCAGCAGTGCGGCACTCCATCAGTACTGCACTAAAGTGTCAGCCTCCATTTTAGTGCCCAAGTTCTGGAGTGGGGCTTGATCCCACAATCTGCTGACTCAAGACTGGGGGGTAGCACAGCAACTACTCTCACTCCCCCTGCTTTTTCCCCACAGCCCCTCAACATTTCTTCCCCCTTCTCTCACCCAACCGAGCAAGAACACTCAAGCCCCTTGCTTTTCAGCCAAGTGATTTCAGCACCAAAACAAAGACTTAAATAAGGGATGAAAAAGGCCCCATTGGTCCACCAAACTCACTTCTTTCGTGAAGCGTGTGTGAAATCTCCTCTCCATTTAAATGCCGGAAGGAAAATAACTGCCAACCACAAAGCCGTAGAAGTTTACAGGATAGGTTGAAGTAATTTGACCCATTGTGACTTTGCTGGGGAAATTCAAATTCAATCCAACTGCCCTTCCCTGTCTCACTCTCTCTCTCTCTCTCGCTCTCTCCCATTTTTCCTTAACTCAGTCACTGTTGCAAACTCCACAATATCTATCTACACATTGAACGCAGGCTATTTTACTAACCCTGATAGATTTAACCCCAGTCCTGACCAGGTAGGTGCACAACTGTTTTCGGAAGAGAATGGTTTCATTTAGAGGTTGCCCCATAGAACTGTTATCAACACTTTGAAAAATCCCGACGTATTTTTGCTCATTAGATGGCCAGTTTCGGCTGAACCAATCTGTAAAAAGAGAACTTAAATCTGGTGTAAAGTTAGCACTGACAATTGGAGTACTCTTCTATTTTGGGATTCTACTTTGAGCGTCAGGGTGATACTTGTACAGATTAGGCACAGGATAAAGCTTCCTCTACTCTGCCCAACACTGCTTCAACTCCGCCTTCAGAGAGCACTACGTTGATGTGCCATTGATATAAACAAAGAAAGATCTGCATTTATATAGTGTCTTTCATGACCACCAAATGACTCAAAGCACTTTACAGCCAATGAAGTACTTGGAGTGTTGTAATGTAGGAAACATGGCAGCTAATTTGTGCACAGCAAGCTCCCACAAACAGCAGTGTGACAATGACTAGATGATCTATTCTCATGCTGTTAATTGAGGGATCAATATTTGCCCAGGACATTGAGAATTACTCCCTAGCTCTTTTTTGAAACAGTGCCATGGGATCCACTCCATCCACCTGAGAGGGCAGACAGGGCCTCAGTTTAACATTGCATCTGAAAGATGGCACCCCCAGCAGTGTAGCACTCCCTCGGCACTACACTGGAGTGTCAGCCTTGACTTTCATGTTCTAGTCCTGAAGTGGGACTTGAATGCAGAACCTGTGCACTGATAGGAGAGAGAGAGCTGCCAACTGACATGGTTTGTTGGTCAACACATGTTTATAAATTGAATTAATTATTAATTATAACGTGTTTAATTAATGTTTAAAATATTTACACTTTTTATCCATTGTGTTCACCGACAACACAGATACAAGAATGAGATTGCCAACGTAGTGCTACTTAGAAGAAAAGTATTGAGTATTGCTGAAAAAAGCCATTGTGTTGAAGCTTTTTGTCTTGATTCATCAGGACAGTCACAAGAACACCAATGTCCTGATGAGTGTAAGATGAAACGCTTCGCCAAAATGTCTCTTTCCAGCAAGACCTAAGTTTTGTAACTACCAAACGACTATTTAGAACAATATTGGTGCTTTCAAACTCTCGAAACTCATTTCACAATCTCACCCCCAACAAAACCATATGGGCCTGGGTATGAATCTAAGTTCAGGAGGTAGAGGTTTTCACCCAATCACTTCACAAACCAATTCCCGGTGAGTCTATCTCGCAAAAAAAAAACTTTATTGACAGCTCTTTCCCTAAATACAGTCAGCTAACCCGACAATTTGTAATCAGGTTTACTCCGGGTGTGAACAGAACCACTGTAACTAGGTTTCAATGAATGGAAAATGGGGTGGAGGGGATCCAAAATTCAAGAATAAATGTATGTAAACATTTTTTTTACAGAAAAAGAGTCATTGTTGAAGATGCAGAGAATATTTACAAAGTTGATAGCAGAACTGAGAGGTTATACTCATTAAGAACAGACTGGGGGTTCTTTAACTGAGAAAAGATTGAGGGGTGACCCGATAGAGGTCTATAAGGAATATAAGAGAGTTCGATAAAGTGGATGTAGAGAAGATGTTTCCACTTGTGGGAAAGACCCGGCCTAGGGGGTCATAAATTTAAGACAGTCGTGAATAAATCCAATTAGAGAATTCAGTAGAAACTTCTTTAACCAAGGAGTGGTGAGAATGTGGAACTCACATGGAGTAATTGAGACAGTTAGCATAGATATATTTAAGGGGAAACCACATAAGTAGGTGAAAGGAATAAGCTGATCAGGTTACATGTACAGAAATGGGAGATGGCTCAAGTAGAGCGTGCACACCAGCACGAGCTAGTTGGGCCGAATGGCCTGTTTCTCCTCTGTACATTCTAAGCTAAATTTTGAACCTACACAGCTCATTTTTTTCACTAAAGGAGCAACAATCCCAGTTAGCTGGCTAGTAAAAATGAACTGTTAGTTACCAATAAAGCAAAGAGAGACATAATGCTGCTCCTTCTTTGCCAAGAGAGCTGTTTTTGGATATACAGATGGAAATAGAAGAGTCTGGACTGTGTGGTGAGCATTCCATACCATGATACAAGGCTATTCCTTACTCTGAACCCCCCTCCCCTCAGGACATCAGCAGGCAGCGTTGACTTCAATGCTGAATGATAGCAGTTGAATTGAGTTTAAGAGCGACCAGATTTCACATCATTTCACTACATCTGATGTCACTGCCCCCTCCATGTTGCCCGTCTCAGTTATATTGATTGGTGGAGGGAATAGAAACCAGATGTCTCCCTCACTGAGTGACCTGCTCAAACTCACCATTCAAGAACGCACGCAAACCGTGCACATTTGGGTCCGGTATCAACACTCAAACAAATGGTGAGACATTCCGAGGCTAATCACAGAATCGTTTTCAAACATAGGTTGACACCGAGCCTCAGAAGGTGATATTCGGATGTGGTGACCAAAAGCTTGGTCATAGAGGATTGGCTTTAAGGAGTGTCTTAAAGGTGGAGAGAGAAGCACTGAGGTTTAGGGAGGGAATTCCAGAGCTCAGCACCCAGGCAGCTGAAGGCACGGCCGCCAATGGTGGAGAGATGAAAACTGGGGATGCGCAAGAAAGCAGATTTAGAGGAGCACAGGTACCTCAGAGGGTTGTAGGGATGGAGGAGGTTACAGAAGTAGCACCCCCTTTCAAAATAATCATCCAGGACAAAGCAGTCCGCTTGATTGGCACCACATCCACAAACATTCACTCCCTCCACCACCGACGCACAGTAGCAGCAGTGTGTGTACCATCTACAATATGCACTGCAGCAACTCACCAGGGCTCCTTAGGCAGCACCTTCCAAACCCATGACCACTACCATCTAGAAGGAGAAGGGCAGCAGATAGATGGGAACACCACCACCTGGAAGTTCCCCTCCAGGCCGCTCACCATCCTGACTTGGGCAAGAATGTTCCCATCAGCAAGAAGGGGCGGGGTCCACTCGCCGAAGCGTGAAATGACGTCAGGTGGAACTCCCGACGTCGCCCCGCCTCATCTGCATTTTCAGGTGGGCGGGTGCGCAGCCGAGTCAGCTGAGCACCTGGCAGCCAATCAAGGGCCTATTGAGGCCATTGAAAAAGCAGTTAAAGCAATCGTTGGACCCGCCTGTCCGATCTTAAGGTTGGTGGGCAGGTCAGGAGCGCTGACGGCCGCCTGAAAAAGCCTGAAACCTCGTCCACGGGGTCGGGGTGAGGTTTCATGACTGAATTTAAAAATTAACATTCACTTTTACTTAAAGTTATGTCCACGTCCCAACTCATGTGACATTGTCACATGGCGGGGGGGGACATGGATGGTTAATGAAACTTTTGAAAGAATGACTTTCACTTTGGGAAACGATCTCCCTGAGGCAGCGCTTAGTCTCCGGGAGCTCCGAGCGCTTCTCTGCGCACGTGTGCAAAGGAGGGCACTTCCTCAATTGCCATTCCACTCCCCCCCCGCCTCACCAGCCAAACCGCACGGGGAGCGTATAGCACTTCCATGCAGACATCACGCTGGGCGGGCCTTAATTGGCCCGTCCACGAAAATGGCGGCACCTCCCCCTGATTGGGGGCGCCAATCGGAGGGCCACCCTCCCACACCCGCTCCCACAACTCCCCCCTGGCAAGGGGAAAATTTTGCCCTTGGGAATGCATCGCCGTTCCCTCACTGTCACCGGGTCAAAATCCTGGAACTCCCTCCCTAACAGCACTGTGGGTGTACCTACAGCGCATGGGCTACAGCGGTTCAAGAAGGCAGCTCACCACCACCTTCTCAAGGGGCAATTAGGGATGGGCAATAAATGCTGGCCCAGCCAGCGACACCCACATCCCATGAATGAATTGTTAAACAACTTGAAACTGAAAAATTTACAGGGCTAAGCAGAGGGGAGTGGGACTTAAAGGATAGCTCCTTCAAAGAGATAGCACAGGGATGTTGGGCCAAATGGCCTGCCCTAGTGGTGTATCATTCTGCCGTCACAATGGAAATACCTCAGCAATGACTGAAGAGCAAAGACGAGGAGCAAGAAAACTAAAGGAGACATTAACTGAACCTCCCACCCCACAAAACATATTTATTTAAACCCTCTCTCACAGTCTTCCCCTTCTCTGATGCTTTCCAAATTTACCTGCAAGTTGGACAGCTTTCACTGCACCATGAGATTGTTGAAAGAAGGGGAAACGACGCCTTGCATTTATTTAGCGTCTTTCACAACCGATAGACATCTCAAAGCACTTTACAGCCAATGAGGTACTTTCAGAGTGTAGTCACTGTTGTAATGTGCAGGGTTAACAGGTAACATTCGCACAGATGTCAATCTATTCTTAGTTTTTAATGTTTCTTTTAAAATTCGTGGGTTTTTATCTAATACTGCAATGGCCGCCTGTAATGACCCTCAATTACTTTGCCATCTGATCTAATTGTTCTTTAATCTTGAAGACTGACTGAAAGCTTCTAACACTGATGCTGCTTCTAGTGAACAAACAATACGCGTGATTTGTCTGCATTGGTTGCAGCACATGGAAGAAAGCATAAATAAAGTTGAGACCTTTTGACTATTTGTTGTAAGCAAGACAGAATTTGTTTGACCTTTAATAACTGTCAATTTTTTTCAAGCATTCGGCGTCTAAACAAAATGAATGAGCTCATAATCATTCGTTATAATTTGATTGGCTTTGCTAAGAGACCAGCGCTTAGCAACCATGTCACACCATCATTTAAGAAGGCAGAACAATTCCCGACTCAAGCGAAACCCAGCTCCAGTTAATAACTTCAGAAAACATTAACATCACCCCCCAACCCCGTCCTCTCCTTGGTCCGACTGAAGGAGTTGATCGGGTAGACAGGGAGAAACTATTTCCTCAGGAGGGTGTGGGGGTAGTCCGGTACGTTTAAAGTTTAAGCCTTCCAGGGTGATGATGTCAGGAAACATTTCTTCACACAAGGGACAGTGGAAACCTGGAACCCTCTTCCCTGAGAAAGCTGTTGAGGCTCAGGGTCAATTGCAGCCTTCAAAATTGAGATTGACAGATTTTTGATGAAAGGTCAGTGACTTTGTCTTTCTGTCCACAGACGCTGCCTGATCCTGTTGAGGATTCCTGTCCTTATTTCAGATTTCCAGCATCTGCAGTATTTTGCTTTTGTGCTGATAAACCTTTGTGAGGTGTGAGGACCAAAGATACCGAGGCAGATAAATAGGGGTGTAGGTTGGATTGAACGACGGAACGGGTTCAAAGGGCTGAATGGCCTACTCCTGTTTCCATGTTGTTACTTCCCAAACGCGCGCTCACAATTCCACGTTTGAACCTCTCCGGTCAGGTTTCTGACCCAGTTCCAGCGCGGAAAATAAAAAAAACCCTTTTCCGAGCCCTAAATTGGTGCTCCTTGTGGCTCTGTGGAGTGTTCTTCCCCCTCAACTTTCTCAACCCCTCCCAACATACAGTGCATAAAATGGACTGCGTCGCTGTTAAGCTGGCTTGCACTACGGTACTTCAACAGCACTGTTACTGCGCTGAAGGAAGTTATACAACTGTGACTGCGGGGGGGGATTACTTGGTAGATGTGGTTTAGAGAAATCGCTCTGATTTCCGGTCTCTGCAGGGGAAACGAGTGGGGAGGGGGTGGTGAGCGAAGGGAAGAGAAAGGAGAGGACTTAAAGATGCACCTCCCGAACAGAGGTTAAAATCATTCATTCACTTGACAAAACGGTGTGTTTTCAGGTTACAAGGGCTGCATCAGCCTGCGAGGATGCAATGACTCGCTGACTGCATAATGTCACTGCTGTGTCGCTGATGCTATCCACTATCACAGATTTTGATATTAATCTTGATTACACAAATCCTGTCAAGACGAACAGCCTCTGTACCAGATACCGGAATTGTAGCAGGATGCACTCACTACAGAACCTGGAAGGGTCTGTCCCCAATTGCAGTCTGCCTAAAGAAGATCTTCAGAGCTTCTTCAGAATTCAGCCAAAGGCCAAGACTCCAAGCAGAGACTTACTTGAGGGGCCACTATCGGTATCACTCTAATGCACGCCAACTGGGAGGAATGGACTGCATCCACAATTCCTTCATGGTGACCGTGTAATTATAAACTTGTGATAATACATCTCAGCCTGGTGAAGGTGGGACACTTATCCCACAGAAATAAATCATAGGAAATGGGTAGGGAGATAGGAACAGGAGCAGACAAGTTGGGCCCTCAAGCCTGTTTTGTTTTTAATGCTTGTTTTAATGATGTGGGCATCGCTGGCTAAGCCAGCATTTTATTGCCCATCCCTAATTGCCTTTGAGAAGGTGGTGGTGAGCTTCCTCCTTGAATTATTGGAGTCCCTGTGGGGCAGGTGCATCCACAGTGCTGTTAGAGAGGGAGTTCTGGAATTAGTTCTGGATGAAGGAATGGCAGTATATTTCCAAGTCAGGATGGTACCTAACTTGATGATCCACTTGCCTGGGTGAGTGCCGCTCCAACAACACCCAGGAAGCTCAACACCATCCAGGACAAAGCAGCCCATTTGATTGGCACCCCATCCACCACCATCAACATCCGCTCCCTCCACCACCGATGCACAGTGGCAGCAGTGTGTGTACCACCTACAAAATGCACTGCAGCAACTCACCAAGGCTCCTTCAACAGCACCTTCCAAACCCGCGATCTCTACCACCTAGAAAGTCAAGGGCAGCAGGTGCATGGGAACACCACCACCTGCAAGTTCCCCTCCGAGTCACACACCATCCTGGCTTGGAAATATATCGGCCGTTCCTTCACTGTCACTGGGTCAACGCCCTGGAACTCCCTCCTTAACAGCACTGTGGGTGTACCTACACCACATGGACTGCAGCGGCTCAAGAAGGCGGCTCATCGCCAACTGCTCAAGGGCAATTAGGGATCGGCAACAAGTGCTGGCCCAGCCAGCGACGCCCACATCCCAAGAACAAATAAAATAAAGCCCTTCTGTTGGCCAGATGTGGAAAGGGAAGCAAACTGTGAATCACTCTCAGTCTTTAGGAGTACCACTGCTTTAACCAGAATAAAAACAGACTGTTTCTCTGGCTGGTGAATCTTGATCAAGGGGTCATAGTCTCAGATTAAGCAGTGAGCCATTCATGACAAGAGAAATTTCTCCATGCAAAGGGTTGTGAACCTTTGGAATTCTCTCTCGAGAGAGAGAGAGAGAGAGAGAGAGCTGTCAATGCTCAGTCTAGTACTCAGATCAATAAATGCCTGATCTCTCAGTGAATCAAGGGGGAGAAAGTAGAGTTGGTTTGGTCAATTGTACGGTCACACTGAATGGCCACGGAAGGGCCAAATGGCCTGCTCCAGCCCCTATTTCCTACCCACTTGAAAAGAAGCAACAACAGAACTAGGAATCGGAAAGAGAAAAAGAAGCTGAAGAAGGTGGAATTACATGGGAGGCCATTTCTAAAGGGAAAAGGCAGCTTTCCATGTCCTGAAGGAAGGCTCCTCTGATCTGCTGAACAGCTCCAGGACTTATTGATTTTGTGTGAGAGCTTGCGTGAGAATTGTCCTCATTCAAAATGCAGTCTCCTTTCTCAAGACTGTTTGGAATTAAATTTAGATCCCACTCAAGGTCTGGCCACAAATGTTGATGCTCTTTTGTACAAATCGCTGTTCTCTGCTCTCAGGTAAAGATTTCTGAGAACCGGCCCTTATTAGACAAAAAGAATGTCCAAAGCCTCCCCCCTCTACACCCACCATCCCTACCTCCTTCACAAATGTAAACAAGCCCAACTTCCTCTTGATCTCTTCTCAGGGGTCATCTCCATTGCTCTCTCTCTCCAAGGTTAGCTGGACAGTACTAAACACAACCTTTTCTTATATTTGTTCATGGGACATGGGCATCGCTGGCTAGGCCAGCATTTATTGCCCAGTTCATCCCTAATTGCCCTTGTTCAGAAGGCGTTTAAGAGTCAGGCACATTGCTGTGGGTTTGGAGACACACAGGCCAGGGTTTAAGTGAACCAAATGGGTTTTTTAAAAAAATGACATGGTCATCATCAGACTTTTAATTCCAGGTTTTTATTGAATTCAAATTTCACCACCTGCCGTGGTGGGATTTGAACCCAGGTCCCCAGAGCATTACCCTGGGTCTCTGGAATACTAGTCCAGCAACAATACCACTATTACTACCACCTCCCTGCAAACTCAACAGCCTTGAGCAATCCCTTGCAGGACAACAATCCGACATCTTTCAACTTGTAAACGGAGCACCCAAGGGCTGGATGGCAACAAATATCTCCAAGTTCAAAGTAAACTGCATAGCTTATCTTGGCCAAAGAGATGAACAGGTTGCATTGGGAAATTGGATCATAGAATCTTACAGGGCAGTAGATGGCCATTCTTCCCATCGTGGCCATGCTGTCTCTCTAAAAGAGCAACCCAGTTAATCTGAGGCCATTTCCCTTTCTCCATTACCTATTAAGTCCTTCTTTCTCAATTATTTCTTTTTGAAAAGCTTAAATGGATTCTGTTTCCTCTAGTGTTTCAGGCAGGATAGCAATTCTCTGCATAATGGAAACTAAGTTCCCTGATCTTATCCATAATCTTCAATCTATATCCTCTCGCCAACCAGCAGAAATAATTGCCCCATGTTTAGCTAGCAACACCCTTCTCATGTTTTCACACTTAGTGAAAAGAGCCCCAAGTTTCAGTAGAATCACTTTGTAACTAAAACCTCTCATCTTTACAATCATCTCCTGTACTATTTCCGTGACCTCATACCTCTCCCTCAGTAGGATTCCCAAAACTGGATACAATATTCTCACTGAGACCAAACCGCCGATTCCTGTGGGTTTTCCATTCTGTCTTAATGGCTTTGTTTAGAGAACCTTGGATTTCTGACCAAGCAGCATGACTAACTAGTCCACCCATTTAAAAACAAGTGTCCATCTGAGCCCTCAAGTGTCTCTGACCTCCAACTACTTGTTATGTTTCACTGTTTAGGTCACAGCTCCAGTCCCTATTTTTCCTCCCAAAACCAACAGCTGGCATTTCTCCAAAACCACCTTTGGTCCAAATCTGTTAACTTGTCTGAAGAAACTTGCTGTTAGTGGTACTCCCCACTTCTGTGTCATTGCAAATATTATTATTATATGCTCTTTAGCTGAGTCCAGATAGGACAGAATAGAATAGGATCGATAGGGCAGGGTGGAATGGGATGGACTAGGGGAGGATAGAAACATAGAAACTAGGAGCAGGAGTAGGCCATTCGGCCCTTCGAGCCTGCTCCGCCATTCATTAAGACCGTGGCTGATCATCCAACTCAATTGCCCGCTCCCGCTTTCTCCGCATATCCTTTGATCCCTTTTGCCCCAAGAGCTATATCTAACTCCTTCTTGAAAACATACAATATTTTGGCCTCAACTGCTTTCTGTGGTAGCGAATTCCACAGGCTCTCCACTCTCTGGGTGAAGAAATTTCTCCTCATCTCAGTAATGAGGAAATTTCAGGATGGGATACAATTGGATATGGAATGACAGGATGGGATAGGGAAGGGTGAGATGGGGTGGGATTTGGTGGAATAGATTGGGATGGGATGGGATGGGATGGAATGGGGTAGCATAGGGTGGAATGGGATGAGGTGGGAGAAGAGGGATTGGGTGGGATAGGATGGGATGGAATGGGATGGGGTGAGGTGGGATGGGGTGGTATGGGATGGGGTGGGTGAAGAGGGATTGGGTGGGATAGGATGGGATGGAATGGGACGGGATGGGGTGAGGTGGGATGGGTTGGGATGGGAGGGGATGGGATAGGATGGAATGGGGTGGGATAGGATGGGGCGGGGTGGAATGGAATAAGGTGAGATGGATGGTATGGGATCGAATGTGATGGGATAGGATGAGGTGGGAAGGGGTGGAATAAGGTGGATGGGATGTGATGGGGTAGAATAGGATGGGATGGGGTGTGATGTGATGGTGTGGAATGGCAAAGGATGGGATGGGGTGGGAATGGATGCGAAGAGGTGGGATGGGCTGGGGTGGGATAGGATGGAATGGGATGGGACAAAGTAGCTTTGGATAGTATTGGATGGGATACGCAGTGATGGGAGGGCACTCTAATGGTGACTCATAAATGAGGGCTTTGCTTCACAATTGTGTCCTCCCACAATAATTCCAACATTCTCTCCTTGAAATCTCTTAATTGTCAGCCTAAATCTATTCGAAACTTCAGGTATGCTTCCTTATCTGTAAGAATCTTCCAGCGGCTCAAAGGTTCCAGGGTAGGATGTAAGGAAAAACTTCCAACACTCATCCTGCACTATCCCCCCTTGACCCTGTCATCCAGACTTGGCCAATCCGAAGCAAAGGAAAGCATCAATTTGATCAAACTGAACTCCACGCACATTCTCACATTAAAGACGGGCTTGTTTCATATTTAGCATAGGCGTGAGCTGCTGCTGGTGGTGGGAATGGAGGAAATAAAACCCAAACAACGCACTGGTTTTCTCACATCTGTATGTGTAATGTTCCCATGGAGACGGCTGTGTATCGAGTTATAAAACACTACTAGTCCGGCCCATTGGGATCAGAGAACCATTAAGAATGACTGCATGTTTCCTTCTCCATTTGTGCCAACGGAAAAATCCAACATTTTTTCACAGATAGGAGGCTATGCTCCCATTAAGCAGCCCAATGCAGGATGAAGCATACACTGTATAGTGGCTTCACTCCAGATCTTTGATAAACATCAACCACAAACACCACTGTGTCTTTCTCGAGCCACCTCTACCTTATGAACATTGTGCAAGAAACTTCTCTGGAGCATGGCTGAAGTCCTTTTCTTTCTAGTTAAAGATCTTTGCTGCAACCAACAGCTGTCTCCTCGACATCTGAAATGGAAAATTCATTTGGCAATCCGAGCTCCAGCCTCACTTTCCTAACCCGATGTTGCAGATTGGCGCTACACATCAGAAGTCAAGCTTTCCCAGCCTCCTGTATTGGACTATCTGGCAGCATTTTAATTTTGGACCACAGCCGCTGGATATAACCAGCCATGGAATCGTGGAATAGAATCCTACAATGGTCACAGCACAGATGGAGGCCATTCGATCCATCGTGTCCACACTGGCTCTCTCTAAGAGCTACTCAGCTAGTCCCATTACCTCACCTTTTCCCCATAGCCCTACAAATATTTTCTCTTCAGATGCTTATCCAATTCCCTTTTGAAAGCCTCGATTGAATCTGCCTCCACCACACTCTCAGGCAGTGCATTCCAGATCCTAAACAGTCACTGCACTAAAAAGCTTTTCCTCATCTCGCCTCTGGTTCTTGTGCCAATTTCCTTAAATCACTGTCCTCTGGTTACTGATCCTCACACCAATGGAAAAACTGCAGTCTCCTGTACCCCTCACAAAATAAAACAACAGGCCGTTCACCTCAGTCAATGGAGGGAACCTCTGGTCTAGTGGTGAGGTGAAGTGCTTGCACCCAACTCCAGGCAATTGCAGTGAGTAGAGACTGGAGGTCAGGCTCAGGATCCTGTGTTACCATCCAATGGGACACGAGAGGCAGAAAGAAATGTAAAAAGAGGGAACGGGAAACAGGGAGAGAGAGAGAGAGAGAGAGAGAGAGAAGCAAAGGCCGAGAGAGAGGTTGAGAGGGTGCAGGGAGAAAGAAGAACATTGAAAAACTTGGAGTGCGAACAAGGGAACACACTGAAATCTAAAACAAGACATTCCATGTGTAGGCTTTATGATCTTCTGCTAACAATGACAGAAATACCGCAGCAATCCAATGACTTCTTCCCCTCCACTCCTGACATCTTTCATTGGACATGGGAAAGTTCACCCATGGATAATTGATCAAAAATGTGAACCCTATGAAATGAAGGACACTGAGGAAGGATGAAGCACTACTAATCTCATCAAGAGAAGACAAGTAAAACTACAGCAGCAAATATCAAGCGTGTGTGAAGTGTCATCGAAACAGCCTCAGACTGAGAGTGAAAAGTCTCAGAATGATTCACGTCTTTTGTAGCTAATAATACAGGGAGTGAGGAATCTCTGTAGAGCCTGGTGTCCCTCTGCCCAATTCTGGTGCTAGCCCTGGTGAAGGATGAGTGATTAGTGTTTGTAATGTCATTACTGTCGCTTTCTTGAGTTATGACCTGCAGATGGGAGAGCAGCAAAAGTCTGCAACACAGAACATCGGTCTGCATCTGTTACCTCACCTGCCTCCTGTAGTGCAGAAAAGCTGTAGAGATAAAAGGAGAAAGCGAGGTAGAGAGAGAGAGAGGTATGGAGAGAGAAAGGCCTGCATGTATGTGGTGACCCCATGATGTTCCAAAGCACTTTACAGTCAATGACATACTTTTGAAATGTAGTCACTGCTCTAAGATAAGAAAGAAACAGGAGGAAGGGAAAGGGAAAGGAACGGAGGGAGAACATAAAAAAGAGAAAAAGAAAAAGAAGCACGAAAGGCAGAAAAACAAGTGATAAATTAAAAGGTTTTCTTTCCATCTCGGGACGAGCCTATTTCCCAATTGAGTCAGGAGGCAGGGAGCGAGAGCAGAGAGGTGTCTGTCTGTGTTAGCAGACAGTCCTGTAGGTCAGTGCTCACTCTCGCTAACAAGGCCCGCGGCTGATAATCACACAAAACAACAGCAGGGGGAGGAGAAAGCAGCAAAGCAATTTATTTATTGAAGTGAGAACTGGAGAGAGCCACTGAAGCCGACCCACACTGCGCTCCAGTCCACGCAGCAGAGACAGGGGTTTGCTGAGCAGGCTGTGTAAGTTGTATTTGCAGTTCTGAGTGAAAACAGCGGGAGCACTCCATGTCAAACGACGACGCTACTTGTCTGCATGCGCCATTTTTCAAATCATCTCAAGGGTGAATGAGGTGAGAAAAAAAGCCAGTGGTATTCAAGAAAATGTTTCCAAAACACTTCTCCATGACTGCTGTTAGTGCAATCTTCCCTCAGGTTTAGCAACCAGCACCTCCCCCTTTGGCAATCATCCCTTTCTCAAAACAAGCAAATCAAAAAGTCACAGCACTGTGAGCTGATGGTGAGAAACAAGAGCCTTAAATAGGCAGATAACTCAGGCAGATGGATGTGCTGATGTTGAATTACTACATGGTACAAGTCAGGATTGTGATGGAATACTCTCCACTTGCCTGGATGAGTGCAGCTCCTGCAACACTCAAGAAGCTCAACACCATCCAGGACAAAGCAGTCTGCTTGGCTGGCACCCCATCCACAAACATTCACTCCCTCCACCACTGACGCACAGTAGCAGCAGTGTGTACCATCTATAAGATGAACTGCAGGAGCTCACCAAGGCTCATTCAACAGAGCCTTCCAAACCCATAGCCTCTACCACCTGGAAGGACAGGGGCATCGGAACACCACCACCTGCAAGTTCCCCTCTAAATTACAACACTGCCCTGACTTGGAAATATATCGCCGTTCCTTCACTGTCGCTGGGTCAAAATCCTGGAACTCCCTCCCTAACAGCACTGTGGGTGTACCTACACCACATGGACTGCAGCAATTCAAAAATGCAGCTCACCACTACCTTCTCAAGGACAATAAATGCTGGCCTAGCCAGCAACATTCAAATGCCATGAACGATTATATATATAAAAATATCACCTCAACCACTCCCTGTGGCAGCAAGTTCCACATTCACAGAATCAAAGAATTGCTATGGTGCAGAACGAGGCCATTTGGCCCATCGTGTCTGCACCAGCTCTCTGAGCATTTTAACTTAGTGCCAATCCCCTGCTTTTTCCCCGTAATCCCGCACATTGTTTCTATTTAGATAACCATCCAATGCCCTCTTGAATGCCTCAGTTGAACTTGCCTCTACCACACTTCCAGGCAATGCATTCCAAACCCTAACTACTCGCTGTGTGAAAAAGCTTTTTCTCACCTCACATTTGCTTCTTTTGCAAGACACTTGAAAACTATGCCCTCTGGGTTCTCAAGCTATTTATGAATGGGAACAGTTTCTCCCTATCTACTCTGTCCAGACCCCTCATGATTTTGAAAACTCCCATCAAGTCTCCTCTCAGCATTCTCCTCTCCAAGGAAAACAGTCCCAGCTTCTCCAATCTTTCCTCTTAACTGAAGTGTCTCCTCCCTGGAACCATTCTTGTAAACCTCTTCTGCACTCCCACCAATGCGCTCACATCCTTCCTATAGTGCGGCACCCAGAACTGTACACAATATTCCAGCTGAGGTCTAACCAGTGTCTTATATAAATTCAGCATAACCTCCCTGCTCTTGTACTCTATGCCCCTATTAACGAAGCCTAGAATACTGTATGCTTTAGAAACAGCTCCTGCCACCTTTAATGACTTATGTACATATACACCCAGGTCTCTCCGCTCCTGCACATCCTTTAGAATAGCATCCTTTATTTTATACTGTCTCTCCATGTTCTTTGTACCAAAGTGTATCACCTCACACTTCTCCGCACTGAACTTCATCTGCCACCCATCTGCCCACTCCATCAATGTGTCAATGTCCTTTTGAAGTTTTACACTGTCCTCCTCACAGTTTACAATTCTCCCAAGTTTTGTGTCATCCGCAAACTTTGAAATTGTCCCCTGCACACCAAGATCTAGATCATTAATATATATCAGGAAGAGCAAGGGTCCCAATACCAACCATTGCAGAACTCAACTACAAGCCTTCTTCCAGCCTGAAAAATACCCATTAACCATTACTCTCTGTTTCCTATCTCGCAGCCAATTTTGTATCCATGTTGCTACTGTCGCTTTTATTCCATGACCTATAACTTTCCTCACAAGTCTATTGCATGGCACTGTATTGAACACCTTTTGGAAGTCCATATACACCACATCAATGGCCTTGCCCTTAACAACCATCTCTGTTACCTCTTCAAAAAACTCCAGCAAGTTAGTTAGACACGATTTTCCTTTAATAAATCCATGTTGACTTCTGAATCAGTCCACATTTTTCTATGTGACTATTAATTCTATCCCAAATAATTGTTTCTACGAGTTTCCCCACCACCGAAGTTAAACTGACTGGTCTGTAATCACAGGGCAGATCTTTACAATCTTTTTTCAACAAGAGCAAAATGTTTGCAATTCTCCAGTCCTCTGGCACCTCCCCTGAATCCAGGGAACATTGAAAGGTTATTGCCAGTGCCTCTGCAATTTCCACTCACTTCCTTCAATATTCTTGGATGCATCTCATCCGGTCCCAGTGCTTAATCAACTTTAAGTACCGACAGCTTATCTAATACCTCCTCCTTATCAATTTTAAACTCTTCTAGTGACTGAGTTTCCTCCTCTGTCACCATGGCCTGGGCAGCATCTACCCCGTAGGTAAAGACAGATGCAAAGTATTCATTTAATACCTCAGTCATGCCTCTTGCCTCTATGAGTAAATCCCCTTTCTAGTCCCTAATCGGCCCTACTCCTCCTTTTACCACCCTTTTACTATTGATGTGCTTATAGGATACTTTGGGATTTCCTTTTATGTTAGCTGCCAATCTTTTTTCATAATCCCTGTACCCACTGTCTAGGTAAAGTAATTCCCTCCTGCATTCCTGATTGGGTTTATTAGTGACTATCTTATATTTATGGCCCTTAGTTTTGGATTTACCCACAAAGCAACATCATGGCAACATCTCTAGTCTATCCTATTGAACCCTTTCATAACTTTAAAGAGCTTTACAGGGTCACTCCCTGGAGAAGAGGCTTGGCTCCTTTGGCCTTTCTTGACTGTTAAAACCTCTCAGCTCTGGCCTCGCCCTTGCGAAGCTCTCTTTTTAACCTTCGCCAGTGCCTCTCAGTCAGTGCAGAGAGAGCAGGCGGGAGCTCCAGTGCGCAGTATAACCGGGTGCGCTGTGTGTCGGGAGGGTGATGTGCCTCAGCTCACTGGGGCCAGGCCTGTCAGGAGCACCGAGCCGCGCTGCAGCTGAGGGTTCCCCCAGCTCCAGGGGCTTCCCACATCGTCGGCCCGGGCGCTGACGCATCACAGCCTCGAGCAGCAGATGTGAAAGGTCATGCCAAATATATCAAAAACAAGTTGCACGGGGAGCTCCCGGTTTCCAGAAGCATTTGACGCAATTACGAAGGGAAAATACACAATCTTATTCCCAGAGGAAACTGCATCGATTTTCCCAACGTCAGCAAAACACTGAAACATCACGACAAATTTAACCAGTGGCTAAAAATAAAGTTTCAGCTCCCTGTAGACCCTGCACTGCAAAGAAGTCTCTGGCGTGACAGCCTGAGGCGATGTGAGGAGCATTAACCCTTCCAGCATTGCAAAAGTTGCAGCTCGGCACAACCCTTTAAAAGACAGTTTGTGGTTTGCGATTGTATTTTGTTTGGGTTATGAACCCAATTGCCTACGAATCCAATTCATCCAATTCAAAGCAAATAAGGTCGGTGTTTGAGACGACACAGCCAGCCCTGGCCTAGCCAGTCACTTTGCGGCCTGCTAAAGACGCTGATAACAGTAGCTGGAGTTGCTGTGGGATGTCCCTGAATTTGCCAGATTTCCTTTTACCCGAAGCCTCTCTGCCTCTCTACCTCAATCTCTCTTTCTTTGTGACTTCCCTTAAATTCCACCTCTCTGATACCCGTCCTAAAGATGAGCAATGTATTGCTGGCCTTGCTGGCAATGACCACATCCCAAAAACAAACATAAAAAGAAATCCTTATGTGGCCCGCTGTCAAATTTTTGGTCATCACTCCTGCAGGGCATCTAATAAGAAGAAAGGCTTGCATTTAGGTGGTGCTTTTTATGGCTATTGGATGTCTCAAAGCGCTTTACAGCCAACGAAGTACTTTTGAAAGGGTAGTCGCTGTTGAAATGTAGGAAAGATGCTATATAAATGCAAGTTGTTGTTACATCGTACAAATGAATCAAAGAGACTCCAAATACTCTGAATCCCCACCCATAATCATTAACGAAGCAACATTCTTCAACCAATTCATGCCTAGTTTCACTCTGTGTGCAAGCTTCCCAGTTTTTGCAGCTACGGAAGTTCAGGAGTAGAGTCAGAGGCACCAGCAGATCAAGAGGAGAATCCGCTTCCCAGTCTCGGACTGCTGCTTCTGTGAGCTGATTCTGGTGCTGAATTTAAAATTGGCAAGCAATCACGATTCACGGTCCCATCCATTTCCCCATGAAACCAGGAAACTAACAGCCTTGACACTGATTCATTCCAAGGCCTGAGGAGCACAGAAGCCATCACCCCCTCTCCCCGCTGACCTACATTTGTGCCCCCCCCAGCACGGCAACGAATCTTAAAATTCTCGTCCTTGTTTTCCAAATGCCTTCACCTCCTCCAGCACCTCCCCACACTAATCTCTGTAATCCCCTCCAGGCCCACAACCCTCCGAGGTATCTCTAACTCTGGCCTCTTGCACCCGCACATCCCCGATTTTAATCACTCTCCCTTTGGCAGCCGTGCCTTCTGCTGCCTGGGACCTAAACTCTGGAATTCCCTCCCTAAATCTTCCAGCCCTTTCCTTCCCCTTTAAGACGCTCCGTAGAAACCTACCTCACCTGGCCAGGCTCTTTGCACTTGCCCAGATACCTCTCTCTATGTGGCTCAGTTTGAAATTTTGTTTGATAGCAATTCTGTGAAGCACCTTGTCGTACTAGGGTAAATGGTGCTACACAATTGCAAGTTTTTGTTGTTGTTCCATAGAAGAGCTGATCTACAGGAATCAGTTTATGTAAAGGAGAGTTCTGTTTTGTGTTTACGCAGTTATCATTTTACGAGAGTGAAATGCATTTCTCCAGAAGGCAAATGTTTATGGGTTGCTTTTTTCCCCTCCATGTCATATCCATCTGGCTTGTTTCTCCCTGGCTGTCTTTAAAATATACTTATTTGTTGTCTGTTCAAGAACCACTTGAGAGACTTGAGCACAAAATACAGACCGACACTCCCAGTGCAGTGCTGTGGGAGTGCTGCAGTACCAGAGGTGCTGTCCCTGGGATGAGGTAAACCAACCAGACGGATGTTAAAGATCCCTTGGCACTATTCGAAGAAAGGCAGGGGAATTATCGCTCATGTCCTGTCGAATAGCTATGACTCATTACGACCCTAAAAATGGACGGCCAGGATGTTATCATATTGCTGTTAGTGGGAGCTTGCCGAGTGTGGGCTCAGGGCTTCCTGACTGACAACAGTGACTACAGGGCAAAAGCGTTTCATTGGTTGTTTAAAAAAAAAAAGCTTTGAGGTGACCTGGGAAGGTGCTTTGTGAAGTGCAAGTCTTCACATTTTCATTTTCGATTAATGTGAGAGCCACCCTGACACACAGGTCACCCACTGCTCCGTTGCCGGAAAGGAGAGTTAGGTCACAGGCGGGTGGGGACCATACAGCTGCTGCTTTATCATCTGGACCACATTTTTTAAGCATCACCCCTTCAGAGCAGCTGTGGTTATAAAAAGGGTCAGGAGCAAGGGAGGCCCTTTACCGACTGAACAGATCAATTTGTCGATATCAGCAAAACCTTCAGCCTGAAGTCCCGTTCCTTAAAGGGTATTAGGACCGGCTTTACAGTCAGGGTGAAGAAAAGAAGTCGCACCTTCTGAAGCCCCTTGCAGCACGATGTCCCAAAGCCCTTTACAGCCGATGTAGTACTCTAACCTGTCCCCTCTGTCGTAGTGTAGGGAAACACAGCAGCCAATTTGTTTCTTTTTATTCATTCACGGGACGTGGGCTTCGCTGGCTGGGCCAGCGTTTATTGGCCAGCCCTAATGCACAGCAAGCTCCCACCAACAGCAACCTGACAATGGGCAGGGTATCTGTTTTACTGATGTGGGATAAATATCGGCCAAGAGACCAGGGAGAACTCCTCTGCTCTCCTTTGAAATGGCGTCATGCGACCTATTCCGGGGCCTTTGTTTGACGTCTTATCCGGAGGATGGCACATCCGACAGTGTCGCACTCCCTCAGGTGGCACTCAGGATCTATTGCACAGCGTGGACTGAAGTCACAGTGAGGCCAGGTCAGGGGAGGATGGGAGGTTCCCTTCTCTGAAGAGTATTTGAGGCCAGTTGGAATTTCAATGATGCAGCAGCAGGTTTCATGGTTATTTATTTCTTGATGCTAGCCTGTAAGTAACCAGGTTTATTGAATCCAATCTTGCAACCTGGCATGCTGGGATTTGGAATTACCAAGTCTAGGGACCTGGTCCAGCACGAGAATTGCTGCAATACTGCACCAATGAAACAAGAACATAAGAAGAAAAGAGCAAGAGTAGGTCAATTGGCCCTTCAAGGCTGCTCTGCCATTCAATAAGGTCATGGCTGATCTACCTCGACTCTACCTGCCTGCACCATCCCCATACCCCATCACCCACTTCACATTCAAAAATATATAGACCCGAGTCTTGAATATACCCAACCACTGAGCATCCATGGCTCTCTGGGGTAAAACATTCCAAAGGTCCACAAGTCTCTGGGGAAAGACATTTTTGCTCCTCTCGTTTGTAAATGGGCGTCGACCCCTTATTCCGAGAGGGCATTCTGGATTCCAAAGCTAGGGGATGCATTTTCTCAGCATCTACCCTGCCAAGCCCTTTTGAGAATTTGATATGCTTCAATCAGATCGCCTCGCATTCTTCCAAACTCCTGGAAATTCAGGCCTAGTCTGCTCAATCTCCCCTCATAGGAGATGACCTGCACTAACGGGTGAATACCCCAACAGCAATCAGCATGTTCAGGAAAGGAGAACTAGGGAATGGCAGAAAAGAGAGGAAGAGTACACATCCATATTGAACCAACACAAGATTCAGGTGTTCGTTTAGCAAATCTCAAGCCATTTTCCTCACTGCTTTGCTTATTCATGGCTTCACATCTATTGGACTCAGTTTTATTAATCTGTCTGGGCTGTGAAGCGAAATTATAAATGGCTCTCTTTAATTATTGTTTCATATAGGAACCATCAACATCCTGACGATTGCCATTGACTAGAAACAGAACTGGACCAGCAAAATAAACACTGTGGTTACAACAGTAGATCAGAGGCTGGAAATCCTCCAGTGAGTAACTCACCTCCTGGCTCCCCAAAGCCTGTCCAAAATCTACAAGGCACAAGTCAGGAGTGTGATGGAATACTCTCCACTTGCCTGGATGAGTGCATCTCCAACAACACTCAAGAAGCTTGACACCATCCAGGACAAAGCACCCCGCTTGATTGGCACCACATCCACAAACATTCACTCCCTCCAGTACCGACACAGAGTGACAGCAGTGCGCACCGTCTACAAGATGCACTGCAGGAACTCACCAAGACTCTTTCAACAGCGCCTTCCAAACCCGCAACCTCTATCACATAGACGAACAAGGGCAGCAGATGCATGGGAACACCACCACCTGCAAGTTCCCTGAAAACTAGACACCATCCTGAGCTGGAAATATATCAGCCGTTCCTTCACCACCGCTGAGCTAAAGTCCTGGAACCCCCTCCCTAACAGCACAGTGGGTGTACCTACACCACATGGACCGCAGTGACACAAGAAGGTGGCTCACCACCACCTTCTCGACAGTTAGGGATGGGCAACCAATGGTGGCCTTGCCAGCGACACCCACATCCCATAAAAGAATAAGAAAAAAGGCTCTTTTATCAGGAGGCTGAGCCCAATCTGTCTTTGTCCTCAGGTCTACATCTGTAGGTGACTATCTGCTCATTGTCCCCTTTGCTGCGTGTGGGAGCTTGCTGTGTGCAAATCAACTCCCGTGTTTCCTACACTTCAATAGTGGCTACACTTCAAAACTACTTCATTGGCTGTAAAGCGCGTTGGGATGCTCCAAGGTCACGAAAGGCGCCACTGAAATGCAAGTCTTTCGTTATTTCTTTCATCATCAGCCCCCATGTCCTCAAAATTCCGTGTGTTAATAAAAGATGGACAGGGTACCAGGCTATCAAAGCAGGGACTCCAGGTTTTTGGAGGTGATACAGGTGGGTGTGCAGAAGGACTTTTTATTGCAGTGGGTGGGTAAGGTAACTGGAACATGTGAGGTGAGGCTGGTGGAAGCGGAACCAATCGACAATTTCAAAAGGGAATTGCACTGATGAAGATGAAATTGCAGGACTATGGAGGATAGGGCGGGGGGGAATGGGACTGACTGGATTGCTCTACAGGGGAGCCAGCATGGTCTCGATGGGCTGAACTGCCTGCTCCTGTGCCGTAATGACTCTCTGGGCGGGATTTTCCAGTCCCAGCCCTCCGCGAGAATCGGAGGAAAATCTGACGGATCAGCCGAAGGTCTGTTGACTTGACGGAGAGCGGGACCAGATAATCCCGCCCTACGGGCAGTACTTTCGGGTCAGCGAGCAGGGGTGGGCACCACTCGCCAACGTGTAAAATGACACCTGGCAACCACCCCCCCACTCGCACAGGGAGCGCTCAGCACTTCCGGGTGTGCGTCACGTTGGGCGGGCCTTCATTGGCCCCGCCCACGTAAAGTGGCGGCGCGCAGGCAATCGTGGGCGGCAATCGGCTGCACGCCCGCCCGCGCTCGCTCCCGCCCAACACCCACCCCTCCCCCGCGACGGGGAGAAAATTCTCCTCTATGACTTGGGCTATAATTTGTCAATCAGGTTTAATAAAAGGTTTTTCTTCATTCATGGGGATGTGAGCATTGCTGGCAAGGCCAGCATTTATTGCCCAACTCTAATTGGCTCTGAGAAGGTGGTGATGAGCCACCTTCTTGAACAGTTGCCGTTCTTGTGGTGAAGGTATTCCCACCGTGATGGTTTTTTGCAGTGGTTTGGTACATTTTGTTAGTCTACATCGGAGTCGACTGCATCACTGTGGCTCTGGAGTTACAAATAAGCCAGATCAGGTGAGGAAGACAGATTTCACTTCCCTACAGGACATTAGTGAGTAAAATGAGGTTTTATGACAATGTGGTATGTACATGATCACGAATATTGATAATAGCTTCTTTTACTCCAGAATCACTTTTTATTTAATGAACTGGATTTAAACCCCTCAGCTGCCAAGGTGAGATTTGAGCTTATGTCCCTTGAACTTTAGTCCAGCACTTCACTAGTCCAGTAACATACAATGCTACTATATACCCCTACAAATAATGTTGCAATTAATTAATAGCATATACAGGGGATATAATTAATTTATAATATTCAATGCGCGGCTTTTCAAATCAGAAAACAATAAAAGATGGAAAATTTGACTAACTCTGAGCCTCCGCCAGTACCATACAGTAGAAGGTAGACCTGAGATTGAATCTGCCCCCATAGAGACTTCCATTGTTCACTTGCACTACTTGCAGACAGCAGAATCCATTGTTCTGACTCGGTGCGGAGGTGGGAACTTTCCCCCAGAGCCAACACCTGGGACTGTCCCCTGCCACAAGAAACTCCAATTCCAAGTCACCTCTTACAAAAACTCTGTGGGTGGCACTCTCACCCCCTCTCAGTCAGTGGGTTTACTCACAAGGCACTTGGCTCGAGCAGATGCACCACTTGGCACCCCGGTGCCACGACCGAGGGAGTGCTGCACTGTCAGAAGTGCCGCCCTTTGGACGAGATGTTGAAGTGATGTGCTGAGTGCCCTCTCAGGTTGGACCTGACGGAACCCACGACACTATTCACGGCTCCCTCCTGGTGCTCAGTTCAATAGTTACCCCTGAACCAACATCACTAAAATAGATTAACCGGGCACTATCTAAGTTTGGTTTATGGTGTCTTGCTGTGCAAACATTACTGTGTTTCCGATGTTACAATAGTAATACTCTTTGAAAGTACTAATAAGTTGTGAAAGGCACTATATACATATAAGACTTTCCTTCCTTTGTCTGACTTCGGTCTCAGTCTCACTCTAGTCTCAAATGCAGCATTGGAAAAGGAATTCATTGTTACTGTATTTACATAGTTATGAGCTATGGATAGGCGGGAGATGCTTGAGATGAGATCATTTATACATTCCAAGTAGTGGCTGTGTCCACGAGGCAAATTAAGGGTAACTATCAAAATTCCAAAACAGATGTCTTTCAAGAAAGACACAGGGTGGATCTCCCCCTCTGTCACATTACGATCAGAAAATGGAATTGCCACTGGAGAGTGGAAACTCTCCATCAAAAAATAGAGTGAAAGGTCACTAGACAGAAGTACGTGGCCAATCAGGCCATTTTATTACAAGAGGGCCATTCTACTCAACCATAGCTTGTAAATAGAGCATAAGAACATAAGAAATAAGAACATACAAACATGCGACAGGAGCAGGAGTAGACCACTCGGCCCCTCCACCCTGCTGTTGTCAATGAATAAGATCGTGGCTGATCTGATTGTAACCTCAACTCCACATTCCCACCTACCCCCATAATCTTTCAACCCCCTTGCTAATCAAGAATCTATCCACCTCTGCCTTAAAAATATTCAAAGATTCTGCTTCCACTGCCTTTTGAGGAAGAGAGTTCCAAAGACTCATGACCCTCTGAGGGAAAACATTTCTCCTCATCTCTGACTCAAATGGGTGACCACCTCATTTTTAAACACTAACCCCTAGTTCTAGAAGTAGGCCATTTGGCCCATCAAGCCTGCTCTGCTACTCAATAAGATCATGGCTGATCTGATTGTGGCCTAACTCTACTTTCCTGTCTGTCTCCCATAATTCTTGACTTTCCTGTCGATCAAAAATCTGTCTAACTCCGCCTTGAATATATTCAATGAACCAGCCTTCACTGCTCGCTGGAGGAAAGAATTCCAGAGACCAACGGCCCTCTGAGAGAAGAAATTCCTCCTAATCTCAGTCTTAAATGGGAGACCCCTTAATGTGCCCCCTAGTTCTAGATTTCCCCCGCGAGGGTAAATATCTCTCAGCATCGACCCTTGTCAATCCCCCTCAGAATCTTATATGCTTCAACGATAGACAAAAAGTCGTTTGGTAGTACAGAACTTGAGTACTGCTGAAAAAAGAAAGACATTGTTAAATGTCAATGTCAGGGGAAACAACATATTTATACTGTGTGAGAAGAGAGTGCCATTCAGTTTCAAACAATACTTGGCAGTTAACTGTCAGTCACCATCAGCTGGTGTATTCTCCGTGGCAACACCTCTACCAATCAGAGTCCACTTGCTAATTGATCAGCACTTCCTTCTCAAACAGTATAAACTTGTTGTTTCCCCATGGTGTTGGCATTTTCTTGCAAATTGTCCTGATGAGTGCCAGATGAAGAGCTTCGACAAAATAATGTCTCCTCTTTCAAAAATAGGCAAATGTATAATCACATAAATAACACGATGGAAAAGCAAAGCAGGTGGCAGAGGCCTGGACCGTGGTCATTTTGCCTTTCAGTCATTTTGCGAGGCGATAGCGTATCTGCCCCTTTTAGACACCTCAGTCGATTTACATTTACGCTCGAATGAATGGAGCGGGGTCTTTGACAGCAGTGGATCCAATATCATCATCACTGAAAGCAAGAGTTACGTTGCATCCTTTTTAAAAAGAAATTATTGGAAGGGCCAAGGCTTACGGTGCACTGAGTTTTGGAAGAGTGAAAGAAAAGATAATTCGGTGATGCTGATCTTGGGTTTTAAAGGTCTCTGAAGTGTTGGAGGAAAGGTTCTATGATCGAGGCAACCAGTTGAGTTTTGAAATCCCAGAAAGGATGCGTTGGACAGCTTGTGTTAATTACAAGCTAATAGAACATCATCAAAATTGGATGTCATTACTAAAATATACAAAATCCCCCTGAACTTCCCCCATCAGTCAAGGAGCAAATTTCCTCATCAGCTATTAAATCCATCCAGTCCAAACTTGCCTTCAATACTTGAACTCCCTCCTTATACATTTCCTTTCCAAAGTAAGGCTACAAGGTATCATCTTGCCACTTGCTCTGTTGTTTGTTTTAAGTCTAAAATTGGAAGCTCTATAGTCAGTCCATAACCAGACCCTTCAAAAGTTTCAAATTCCTTATGTCCTGGTCAATTGTCTTCAGATTTATTTTCTGTGATCAGGACTACATTCTCAGCCTCTTTTAACACCAACCTCACGACTACGATGGGCAGCTATGCATGGGCTTGAAACACAACCTCTCAGAGTCAATTCATGCTCTTTGAGGAGCAGTGGAAGGGTCACAAACCACTAAACATGCCCACAGCAAGAAGCTCAAACTGAAGACATCTAACCATCAATTTTCTCCTTCCATTTCGCATTAGTGAATACGCTAGAGCAAACAAGGAATTAAGAAATGTTTTACTCTTTGTAAATCCGAGACCCTCCATAATCAGAGGACAAAATAGGTGTTCCATCTGTCTACTTATAATATCCCTCCTTAAGGTGTCTCAATGGGTTGACCTCGCTGCCTCGAAGCCATGAAGATCTTGGGTTTAGGTCCCAGCCATCAACGGCCAAATGATTAAAATCAGGGATTCTCACAAGACCAGGATTAGAGGTCTCTTGGAGGATTGTAGGGGATTGGAGGAGATGGCAGAGGTGGGGAGGGATGAGGCCATGGAGGGATCTAAAAGCAAGGATGAGAATTTTAAAATCAAGGTGCTGGTTGACCTGGAGCCAGTGCAGTTCAGTGGGCACAGGGGGGGTGATTGGCAAACGGGACTTGATGCAAGTGAGGGCATGGGCAGTGGAGTTTTGGACAACCTCAGCAGCTAATAAGGGGATTTTTAAAAAAATTACAGACTGCTGGTTGCTCAGCCTTGTTGTCATTTTCTTAAATGGGATGGGGGTAATTTGAATCAGGGAATTGACGTCTGTCATATCCTGTAAGTTTTGTATTGCTAAATGCAAAATTCCAGTCTCAGTCAACCACCGTTCAAGTCTACATGAAGGACTGAGAACACAGAAGCTCTCACCCCCACCTCGAAAGGTGGGATTTTTTTTTTCTTCTGAAGCCGTGTATTTCCCTTCCACCAGGAACTTGTAGGTAGACGGGGATCTCCCTCCACACCCATCCACCCTTACTGCTGGACTGCCAGGAAGATGTTTACTCAGTAAAGTTATAAGCACACAAGAGTGTGGTAGCAGGAACCAGAATCTGCACAATGTGGTCGTTGGAGATAAGTGAGCTCATACAGTTCAACACAGAAGCTTAGCATCGGACCTAAAAATAGCCTCATCTCAATGACAAAATATGGCATCTTCTGCTCTGACATATGCTGATTGTCTATTGTGATGGTTACAGGAGTTTTTTGGAACAGGAAACGCCCCCATCGTCAAGTCCATCATTACTGACTGGTCTTGCCTCCCACCTTCCACCATTTCATCCCATTCTTCAGCCCCCTTCTCTCTTTAGAGACACATCCAATTGCTGCTTGAATCCATTTACAGTCCTGTTGCAAAGCCCTACCCTGCCTGACAACTCATTCCACAAGTCAACGCGACGTCATTACAAAAAATGCACTCGACTTCCAGTCCTGGCCTTCCTGCTTTCTGCAAGTGCCCCAATGGTATTCGAAGCCTCTGACATAGTGAATAATTTGTCTGGATCAGCTCTGCCAGTCTCCTTCGAGATTCTGAAAAACAGCAACACGGCCAAAGCAAATCACCTCCATTCCAAAGAAAGCAAGAAAAACCGTGTGAGCTTTTCCTCATAACATAAACTCCTTATACCTTCACTTATTTGCACCCCCTCTGCACCTTTGCAGAAAGTGACTGATTTCCTCCCCGTGATTGGATGATCAGGGGCTGCACATAGTCCTCCTGATAGATTCTGGCCGACTCACATGTAACAATTCATAACTCCAATTATCCAGGCAGCTTAAACTTGGCTTCCTTTAACTTGCCGTTATTTGCCTATGGAATGGAATATTTTCAGGATGCCAAATGCACCACAGGATGAGAAGTCATAAAATCGTACATCACAGGAGGAGGCCATTTGACCCATCAAGCCTGTGCCAGCTCTTTGAAAGAGCTATCTAATTGTCCCAATTTTTCTCCATAACTCTGCAAGATTTTCCTTTTCAAGTATTTGTCCCATTCCCTTTTGAGAGTTAATATTGAATCTGTTTCCACCATCCATTCAGGCAGCTTTCCAAATCGTAACAACTCACTGCACAGACAAAATTCTCCTCATCTCCCACTCTGGCTCTTCTGTCGATTATCTTTAATCTGCGTTCTCTGGTTACCGACCTTCCCGTAAGTGGAAACAGTTTCCCCCTATTTACTCGATCAAAACCCCCCCTCACCGTTTTGAACACCTCTATAAAATCTCCCCTTAGCCATCTCTGCTCAGGAGATGGTGGAAGGTGGGAGGTAAGACCGGTCAATAATGATGGACTCGATGGTGGGTGTGTTTCCTGTTCCAAAAAAACTCCTGCAAGCATCACAATATACAATCAGCATATGTTAGAGCGGGAGTATTTAGATGAGCACCTGAAACGCCATAGCATACAGGGCTACGGGCCAAGTGCTGGAAAATGGGATTGGAATAGATAGATGCTAGATGGCCAGCACAGACGCGATGGGCCGAAGGGCCTTTTTCTGTGCTGTATAACTCTATGGCTCGATGATTCTAACAATCCCAACTTCTCTGATCTCTCCATACAACATTTTAGTAAATCTCCTCCACACCTTGCCAAGCCCTTAATCTCCTTCCTAAAGTGCCCAGAATTTGACACAATACTCCAGCTGGGGCCCAACCAATGCTCTATAAAGGTTTATGTCCATTAGGAATGTCTTCTGGTCTCCTGTAATGGATTGCCGCCTTGACATGTTGGAGAGGCTTGTGCGTTCTGACCATCCCCTGGACGATGCCATCAGGAGCTCCTTACTCCTGGTACAGCCACCCAAGGCGGCAAAGTTGGGACAGGAGAGGAAGTGCCGCACAAGGCGCAACCCACAAAGTCCTCAACAGCAGAACAGGGGAAGGAATCTCACTGTCTGCGAATGTGGAAGGAGAGGCTACAGGGGGCAAGGCAGTCCCGGTCGTTGTGGTTTGACATGTCACCGAAGTCCGTCAAGATCGTGTGGACAACGATGGCGCCTCCATTAAAATCATGCCCGGGCTTCTACCGGGTTTCATCTTCGTCACATGAAGATCCATGGCAGAAGCATGTGACCCTGAGTAAACATCAAACCCAAATGGAGGGACAGCCGACGATGAATGGAGGCTTTCAAGAACGAAATGTCAGACACATCTGGGCAGCTGCTGACACCAAGGCTGTTAAGTTAATACTAGTAAAAGATTTCTGGGTTCCAGAAGGGCCGGAAACTAGCTCATTGCCCCGCTGGGCGTTACTGAGAGCAGCTCAGGTGCTTTTGAAGGGTACTAAGCTCGAATGTGTTTCCATGTTGAATGCATACACCAGTAGAACTGCCATTCTCTCTAAACGTGGATTGAAAATTTAGTAAAAACACAAACACTTGGCCAATAAACCCAACAAAACCATGTGATTTGCACAGGAGGGGGATGGATATAAAAGTGGGGAAGTCTTGCTACAGCTGTACAGAGTGTTAGTGAGACCACACCTAGAGTACTGTGTACAGTTTTGGTCTCCTTATTTAAGGAGGGATGTATTTGGATTGGAAGCAGTTCTGAGAAGGTTTACTCGGTCAATTCCTGGAACGAAGGGTTTGTCTTACGAGGTAAGGTTGATCAGGTTGGGCCTGTACTCATTGGAGTTTGAAGTGATCTTACTGAAAAATAGAAGATTCTAAGGAGGCTTGGAAGGGTGGATGCTGATGGGGCGTTTCCTCTCGTGGGGGAATCTAGATCGGGGGAGCACAGTTTCAGGGTTCTTCCAGAGAGAGCTGAGGAGGCAGGGTCATTGAATATATTCAAAGTTGAGTTAGACAGATTTTTGAACTATAGGGGAATCAAGGGTTATGGAGAACAGGCAGGAAAGTGGAGTCGAGGCCAAGATCAGATTTCATTGAATGGGGAGCAGGCTCGATCGGCTGGATGGCTTACTCCTGCTTCTATTTCTTACAGTATGTTCCACAATTGGCACCATGGGAGTGCACAGCGTCAAGAGCCTTCAGTTCAGGCTAAAAAATGAAAGGTACAAGAAGCAACAGGTGGCTCCAGACAAGGATGAGACCGAGTTTATTGGTCCTGAAAGCATAAAAAGTTTAAGAACTGTCCTCATTGGTAGACGGCAGCAAGAATCCTGATCGGGACAGTGAGAGGCCTTGAGGCAAATCAGGTCATGTTCTTGAGGTAAGCGAATGAGACAGAAAGTAACCTGCTTACAAACCAGTACAGTACAAATTGGTATTTGGGTATATGAGTAATGTGAGACATGATGTGTGATAATGTTGTGTAATGTGTGATAATGCTGTGTGAGTGTGATAATGTTGCATAGTTAGAAGGAACAAGTGACTTTGGACCTTTGGTTCTCAGAACTTTCCACTACTGGCTCTGTTGTAGACTAACTTATAGAGATTGATTGCTTTGATTAATCAACTTCATTATCATTGTGTTAGGTTACTACCCAAGATAGTAGAAGGTGCAATTAACACCTGCAGCATGTTGCTTTTGTATTATGGTAGAAGGTGAACTAGGTGGACTTCAGTCACAGCAGGAGGCTTCCAGGAGGATAGCAGAATGCTTTAAGGATGCCCTCAAAGCATCCCTGAGGAGGTTAAACCTCCCCGTTGACTCCTGGAAGTCCCTGGCTTGTGGACGTACAAAATGGAGAAGGCTCATTTGGGAAGGCGCCGAGCACATTGAGAGACTTGGTCGGGGGTATGCAGAGGTGGAAGTCGAGGCATCAAAGGGGGATGCGCAAACCTCCAAACACCTCATCTGCCTGACCCGCCTCTGGCAGAATCTGCAAATTGCACGCTGGACTTGTCAGCCATCTCAGAACCTATCGACCCGGAGTGAATGCGAGGCATCCTCGATTCCGAGGGACTGCCTAAGGTGAAGAAGAAAGTCTTTGAATACAGAGACACAAATCCCAGGCATAATGGTGATGATTGAATAACTCCCCCGTCAATCATGCCTGGGGTCCACACTCGTGTTAGTGACTGGGATTGATTTATGTACAGAATTCATATCGTACAACTATCCTTAACTCACTGCATTCTGCTGTAGTTTTGGCCATGAGTTGGGTAAATTAAAATTACAAACCCATTATTGCCTCTGTCATATTGGTTCACATGGCGGTGTCGATATTCACTCCCTTCCTCATCTAGCATTTCCTGAAATTCCTATGTTGTAACGCTTTCACATCCATATGTGAGGGTACAAGCCCAGTGGAGACAGGGAGAGGAGCCACCATTCTGACCATCATCTTTCAATCGATCTGGTTTGTCAAGCAAACGTGCCAGAAACACTGGCCGACAACACGGCAACCTCAACCACCCCCCCTCAACTCCTTCTCCAGCTGCCGGAGCACATGGAGCGTTGCAATTCCTTTTATACATCTGCATTTGAAAATCAAGAGCCCTTTCCAAACGAGAATTTTATCAATCAGATTTTCACGGCACCAGAACCTAAAAGCCGTCCTCAATTTTTAACCAATCCTCAATCCAAAACCAAACTTTCTTAAAAAGGAATGAAAGACAGTTTTCCTTTTAGGTGAATTAATTCTGCACAAGTGTCCTTGGGTTAAATGCCTGATGTCCTGCTGTGACTAAATCAGTAACCAACTGTGCTCCTGCCACAGTACATACTACACCCCCTGAGCAGCCAGCCAGCTACTGGTTCCCAGGGGACTTCTATCAAAGAGGGAGAGGGAATCTACCCCGTTATCCTCTATCGTGAAGGCACAGACACCCTGCGTTACTCTCCCTCTTCATAGACAGAGGTTAAGCGTCTCCATTAAGAGCTGATGCTTAAGGAAGTTAAGTGAAACAGCCGTATTATTGGTTTTGGCAGATGTCTAGAGAATTCACCCCAATGAGGTAGGAAAAATAAACAGATGGAAGGAGAGCAAAAAATAAAATCAAACAGCATCACAGGAAGCCAGCCACTCAGGTGGAGAAGAAAAACATCAACATATTGTGGGGCGTCATGGGGGGAGATGATGGTGTAGTGGTAACGTCACTAGACTAGTAAGCTAGAAGACCCAGGCTAAGTCTCTGGGGGACAAGAGTTCAAATCCCACTGTAGTAGCAGCTGATGGAATTTAAATTCAATTTAATAAATGTGGAATTTTAAAACTAGCCTCAGTAATGGTGACCATGACAATTATCATCGATTGTTATAACCCATCTGGTTCACTAATGCCCTTTAGAGAAGGAAATCTTCCACCCTTACCTGGCCTGGCCTGCAAGTGACCCAGACCCACAGCAATGCAGTTGACTCTTAAATGGCCTAGCAAGCCACTCAATTCAAGGGCAATTAGGGATGGGCAACAATGAATGCTGGCCTTGTCGATGATGCCCACATCCCAAAAAAGAGAGGAAAAATCCTAGCCATGCCCTGACCAGTTCCAGTGGGGCAGAGAAACAGGGGCCCTGGTTAGTTTACCCATTCCTGTCAGAGACTATCCAGATGAACCATAGTGTCAGGAAGATATAATAATTTTCATAATGTTATTTGGAATTTATTGCAAAATCGAGTAATAGTGGGATCTGTGTTTAATTACGTGTGTGTGTCTGTGTCTGTGTGTGTGACTTAATTGAATTAGAGACAACAGGTCTGAAGGCTTTGATGTAAGCAGAGAAGCTAGGTTTGAAATGCTAAATAGGGAAAGGGGTGAAGTTTTAGAATGTGAGGTGTAAAGGGAATATTTGCATTTTTAAATAAACCAGACTAGCCTGGATTCAAAAGAAGAGGTGAAATGCTTCACCTAGTCAGGAGAAGTTAAGAAACAGTTGGCAGGGCTTTGCCCTTGGTGGGGGTGAGTGGGGGGGGAGCGGTCAGGAAGCTGACTGCCGCCCGCGATTGGCTCCACACCGTGATTTTACATGGGCAGGCCAATTAAGGCCCGCCCTGCGTGGATCACAAGCGGTAACGTTGAGCGCTGCCTGTGCAGACGGGGAGGGAGAGGGGGAGGGGGGAAAGCCGGGCCTAGCGTGCAGTTCATGCATGAGAAGGAGCGTTTCAATCTCCCTGAGGCACAGAGCTTCAGGGAGGTTAATGCGCTGTGTATAAAAAAAATGAAGAGAACAAAAATTTAATAAAACATGTCCCCTCATGTGACTCTGTCACATGAGCTGGGACATGTTTTTAATTCAAAAATAACGTTTTTATTTAATGCTTATTTGCTTTAGGAAACCTCATCCCGCTCGTGGATGAGATTTCCTAAAAAATGTAAAGGCCGTTTGGCCTTTTCACCTGCCCGCCAACCGTTAGGTTGGACGGGCAGTATAAATTTGAATTTAATTAGATTGTTAATGGCCTTAATAGGCCTTTTAATTATTTCTGGGCGTGCGGTCGACTCTGGTGCGTGCCCGCCGAACGAAATATCGCAAGACTGCGCGATGATGTCAGAACGCATGCCCGACATCATCGCACGTCATTTTACGCTCGGGCAAGCGCCTGCATGCCAAGCGTAATATTCTGCCCAGTGTGTTTATTTTTCCCAAAGATTGCTGGTAAAATTGGTACTATGATAGATTTTCATTATTAGAGGTAAAGTCCAAAGACATAGTGAAACAATGGGAATGTGCATTCAAAGGGGAAAATATGTATAAAGGAGAGAAGGCTGTGTGCAAGGGAAGGCATTCTAAAATCTAATAAGTGTGAAAAGCCTCCAGTCTCTGTGCCCAAACTGTTGTCTGCAAACACTGAAGTTAAGAAAACTCATTTTGAATTCGACTGTCCAGGGTGTGAGCTTTGCCTGGGTCTTTTAAAATCTATGTGTAATGGAGGTGTAACTGGGAGTTAGATTAACTAGAGGAGCTAGGAGTTATCATAGTAGTAATCTGTAAACCTATGTATGTGCTTAAAATCATTTTATTTTTATTAATAAAGGTTTAATTTAGTTTGGTAAGAAACCTCTAAGCCTCGGTGGCCTTCATAAGACCATAAGACATAGGAGCAGAAATTAGGCCATTCGGCCCATCGAGTCTGCTCCACCATTCAATCATGGCTGATAAGTTTCTCAACCCCATTCTCCCTTCCAGATTGTGGTGGGGGGAGGTGCAGGGAAATGAGATTAGGAATTTAGTATGCTGCTTGGAACTGAGTGACTGCAAATGGAGGATTGTCGGCACATGCAAGCCACATCCTTCTCCGGTTTCCCTCCTAGTTATTTTTAGGGCTGGATTTGATGTTCCCCACCGCAGGGCTTGAAGGCAGCTGGGCACAGAAAGGGTTAACTTCCTGTCACCTGTATGACATTTTATGGGGGGGGCAGCAGAGGCATCGGATGGCCCGCTCACCCCTGGGCCTGTTGAGGCCCTTAAGTGGCCAATTACCGGCCGCTTAAAGGCCTCATCACTCCCCCCACCCCACCCCACCCCCACCTCCCCCGCCACTATTTTACCTGCAGTGGGGGTGGGTAGGAGGAGGCCCACGCCACACGGGGAAGCCCAGCAGTTGCCCAGGCTGGTATTGGGCAAGGAAGAAGGGGGACCTCCCTTGTGGGTGCCCTGTGCCCACCAGAGGCAGAACCCACACCCCACCACCCCCCACCAGAAAACACATCCCCCTTTACCCCCACTCCCTCACAAACTCAGCCTCCCAACCTCCCTCGCCCCAAATGCCAATTGGCCGTTAAATGTCTGCAGGGCGGCCACATTTTCCTTGGCAGGCTCCCCGCTGACCGGGGGTTTGGGAGGGTGGTGTGGGTGGGGGGGCCAAGCGTCCTGTAAATTCCAACCGTTAATGTATTATTTGATCTCCAATGCAGTCCTTTTGGTGATGGGACTCCAACAACAGTGTCAGGTAGGGAATTCCGTGATATTGACTCACTGCGGGAAGGATGAATTCAGGGTGGTGTGTGACTAAAGAACATGATAACATAAGAAATAGGAGCATTTGGCCCCTTGAGCTTGCTTCACCATTCAATAAGAACATGGCTGATCCTCAATCCATTTTCCCACATGATCCCCATATCCCTCGATTCCCTTAGAGTCCAGAGCCCGTCCCTAATTGCCCTTGAACTGAGTGTCTCTCTAGGCCATTTAAGTGTCTGAGTCACTTGTAGGCCAGACTGGGTAAGGATGGCAGATTTCCTTCTCTAAAAGGCATTAGTGAACCAGATGGGTTTTTACAAAGGTTGTCATGGTTGCCATTACTGAAATTGGTTTTTTATAATTCTACATTTATTAATCAAATTTAAATTCCACCAGCTGCCATGGGGGTATTTGAACCCTTGTCCCCAGAACCTTAGCCTGAAGCTTACTAGTACCAGTGACAGTACCACTACACCATCATCTCCCCCTATCATTCCCCACAATATGTTGATGTTGAGAAGTCTATCACTCTCAATCTCGAATATACTCAATGAATGAGCCTCTCTCTGGGGTTCAGAATTCCAAAGATCCACAACCCTCTGAGTGAAGAAATTCCTTCTCATCTCAGATTCTTAAATAATTTGAACCTGAATCTATGACCCCTTCCCAACCAGAGAAACAACCTCTCAGCATCTATCTGTTTAAGCTCCCTCAGAATCTTATATGTTTCAATTAGTTCATCTCTCATTCTTCTAAACTCCAGCAAACACATTCTACTCGACCCCTCAGCATGGGACAACCTTACCCATGCCAGGACCCATTCTGATGAACCTTCGCTGCACCACCTCCAAGGCAAGTGTACCCCTCCTTAAATAAGACGACCAAATGAAAAACGCCCTGTTTATCTCCAGCCTCTGCTTTCTGTCTGTTAACCAATTCAAACCAATAACTCAGGAGTTAATGGTGTTCTCCAGACTTCGCCAGTTGGCTTCCCTTTTGTAGAAATGACAGTACTCATCGGCTGTTGACATTCAAACAACTTTCCCTCCAGGCAACTGTCCAGATGGCTGACTGTCCAGAGACCCCTCAGGAAGAGAAATGTAGGATCAGCAGTTATAGCCAGGACTGCCAGGAGACAGAGGTGTCACCACAACACTTTGGCCGTGGACGGGTCTGTGCTGCGTCAAGTCCACGTTATCTTTTGGTCGATGTGTGTGAGGGTGGGGGTTGGGTGGGGGGGGTGAGCGGGGATTGCCCACTTGCGAGTAGCTAAAATGAGCTTAAGAGTAATAAAAGTTCTCATTTAAAGATATTGTGGTTAATTTTAATATAACTGGCCATGAGAAAGCCACAGTATCAGGTGCAGTTTTACATCTGGGGAAATCCAGCTCCCCCTTAGTTTTATCGGAGATGAAAATTGGACAAGGTGAAAAACCAGCATTCCACCCAATTCTGTCAGTCTACTGCAGGTGGGCTGTGTTAAAATTGGCCCACGGACTCTGTGAATATGTGTTTGACAAACACTATTTGCAAACGCAATACACCATGCTGTGGAGAGCACTGAAAAACCTCCATCATGAGGCTTCAGTGATGCAAAATTGGATAACTCTGGCCCAAATAAGCAAAACATTCACCAAAACATATCATATCCCTTTAATAACAGCAAGAACTACATTCCCCACCTTAAAATTTGCTATGCCCGACAAGAGTGGAGGGCAATTCTACATCTCGGTGCCTGAAACCAAAGTAAGTTTAGGAGCTGCCTAATAACAGAAAATAATCGATCAGGTTAACACGACAGCAATCACCTCAAAAAGTCAAGAGTAAACCTTCTACTCTTCTTCTAAACAATGTTTAGTTCGTAATGTTTCAGGAAAGAGAAGGGATTAGGTGGGAGTCAAGGGCAAGTGTTTTCAGTGCAATATCCCTGCAACCTACAGCATTGAAAACATTGTGGGCACCTCCTTCCAGTTAAGTAATAGCTTTGTTTCACACATGTTGTCCCTCTTTGGGGATTCACCATACCAACTTGCATTTATGTAATGCCTTTAATGTAGGAAAACATTTCAGGGAGCTTCACTTTGAAGCTAGTTTGATGACAAGACTTATAAGTTGTCAATGAGCAGTCTGAGGACAACAACCAGTCCCCTCCAAGTCACTCGCCATCCTGACTTGGAAATATATCGCCGTTCCTTCACTGTCGCTGGGTCAAAATCCTGGAACTCCCTCCCTAACAGCACTGTGGGTGCACCTACACCGCATGGACTGCAGCGGTTCAAGAAGGCAGCTCACCATCACTATCTCAATGGCCATTAGGGATGGGCAATAAATGCTGACCTAGCCAGCTACACTCACAACCCAAGAATGACCAGCTCCATTTTCTGGTTGGGTGAAGAGACAGAGGGTTGGAGAAGAGAAGGAGGTTGTCATTTTAGACTGAATATTATTATACGCACAGTCCCGGACTCAGATAGCACCAGACCTGCCTACCACTGAGTCAAGCAGGCAAGCGGTTAGTTGTCATCCAATAGCAATTAACATTTGGGCATCAACTCCCATCTAGTCCAACAAAGCTTCTAGTGACAGTCAGCTGCTGTCAACACACAACTGCCAAGTTGGAATGTCTAAGTAGACGCTGATTTTATCACATATGATTGTTAAGCACAAGTGGCGGCTTAGTGGCATTTGTCAGATGAGACCTTAAACCAAGGTCCCAAAGTCTTCCATTGAAAGGTCTTCCAGTGAAATTCAATTCCCACTATGGTTGCAAGACAGAACTCATTAAATCTGGTCATTTGTAGACTGACACCAAGGCCTCCTTGCTCAGGTATTACTACATGATGTGACAAATAGCAATGAGTTCTCTGGTGCCCTGGCCAACAGTTCTCCCTCAACTAACACCACTAAAAATGGCTTATCATCATTCACTCATTTTTTGCTGCTGGGACCTGGTTGTGAGTAAATCTCCTTTGGTGCAAAACCAACCCACATGACAACGGTGACCGTATTCAAGAAGATCTTTACTAGATTGATACCTGGAATGAGCAGGTTGGCTTATGAGGAAAGGTTAGACAGACTGGGCTTGTTTCTTCTGGAGTTTAGAAGAGTGAGGGGTGACTTGATTGAAGTATATTAGATCCTGAATGGTCTTCAGAAACTGGATGTCGAAAGGATATTTCCTCTTGTGGGTGAGTCCAGAACTAGGGGGCATTGTTTTAAAATTAGGACATTTTAGGACAGAGATGAGGTGAAATTTTTTTCTCTCAGAGGGTTGTGCGACTTTGGTACGCTCTCCCTCAGAAGGTGGTCGAGGCGGGGTCATTGAGTACCTTTAAGGCGGATGTAGATTGGCTCCCTTGTCTAACAAGAATCTAAGGTTATTGGAGATCGGTGGGAATGTGGAATTCAAAACACAAACAGATCAGCCATGATCTTAATGAATGATGGAGCAGGCTGGAGGCACTGAACGGCTTACTTCTGCTCCTATTTTGTATGTTTGTATTGGTTACAAAACAAACCGTCCCGAGCACGGGAAAGGCACCATATCAATGGAAATTCAAATGAAATTCAATTCCCACTATGGTTGCAAGGCAGAACTCATGAAATATGCTAATTTGTAGACTGACACCAGATAAAATGACCATGAAATCTGCCCCAACTGTTGCATAAACCCAACTACCTCACTCGTTACGATCCCCATGGGGGAAACCGTAAACCAAAATAACCAAATTTACCAAAACCATCCCCCCGCCAAAAGAAGAAATTACCAACAAGATTCCACTTGTTGTAGCTTTTACTTGAACACAAATTGGGATCCATGTAAATTAAGCATGCATTAACAGGCAAATTGCAATCAGTACGAAATATAAATTACACATGGAATAGCAGATAAAACAAAGGATATCTCACAAGGTGATAAGCATTTGTATCACTCCCTGCACAAATGTGGAACCACTTGCAATCTCAGTCTTCCAACTTGGTCTCCAGAAAGTGGGATCTCTCATGTTTCTCACTCAATAGATATTGGCCCTTGAGTCACCTGCAACAGTAGCTCCACTCCATTCACGTGCATCAGGGACAGTCGCCACCTGAACAGCACTCCTGCAGAACCTCCTTAGCTAGGTTCATGACAGGCTTGGTGGCACAGATTCCCCAGAGACTCCTTTGTCTGACTCCTTTAATAAACCTTGGTAAATGGTCTGGCCGGCTCTGACAATACTGAAGCATAGCTGTAGGATTGATCAATTCGTAACCTCCGCTCTAACCTTGTCTTCGGCTTTCTGTCCTCTTTACGTGTATTCCACACATGCGGCTGCTTATCTGTTCTCCTCTCTGCTGCAGCTCTCCTTTGTATAACTCGTATGTTAACTTCTCTCCTATTGGTACTGTTTCCACGTCAAGAGTCGCCAGATCACATGGGCCAGTATTTCTTAATATCTAAGAAAATTACAATTGATTCCTTTACAATTGATGCAAACTCTTAAAAGTCATTCTCAAACGTTCTTAAAACCAATTACAGATTCCACAGACATTTTAAAGAAATTACAAATTTCCCTCACTGTACTGCTTCCAGGTCAAAGGTCATCACACACTAATGCCCTACATATGACTCTATTCCCACAATTTGCAGTTGTTTCTCAATTGCCTCTGGACATCTAGGGCTGCACCTTTCAAGGAGGTGGCTTACCACCACCTTCTCAAGAACAATTAGGGACGGGCAATAAATACTGGCCTTGCCAGCAATGCCCACATCCCAGGAACAAATAGAAGAAAAATTATTGATCAATTGTGCCCGCTACACTTTTCAACCTTGATGTTGTTGTATACGATAGGCATTAGGGTTCAACATGGTTTCTCAGTACCCAACAGAAGTAAATTCCCAATCAATATAAATGACAACTGCAGAATCTAATATTGAAAAATGTAATATAATACATACTCTGAGATCTCTGAAGGCAGAGGGGCATGTAAGTGTGGTGGTGAAAAAGGCATATGGGACACTTGCCTTTATCAATCGAGGCATAGATTACAAAAGTAGGGGGGTCATGTTGGAATAGAACCTTGGTGAGGCCACAGCTGGAGTACTGTATGCAGTTCTGGTCGCCACATTATAGGAAGGATGTGATTGCACTGGAGGGGGTGCAGAGGAGATTCACCAGGATGTTGCCTGAGATGAAACATTTAAGTTATGAAGAGAGGTTGGATAGACTTGGGTTGTTTTCGTTGGAGCAGAGAAGACTGAGGGGCGACTTGATCGAGGTGTACAAGATTATGAGGGGCATGGACAGGGTGGATAGGGAGCAGCTGTTCCCCTTAGTCGAAGGGTCAGTCACAAGGGGGCATAAGTTCAAGGTGAGGGGCAGGAGATTTAGGGGGGATGTGAGGAAAAACTTTTTTACCCAGAGGGTGGTGACGGTCTGGAATGCATTGCCTGGGAGGGTGGTGGAGGTGGGTTGCCTCACATCTTTTAAAAAGTACCTGGATGAGCACTTGGCACGTCATAACATTCAAGGCTATGGGCCAAGTGCTGGTAAATGGGATTAGGTAGGTAGGTCAGGTGTTTCTCATGTGTCGGTGCAGATTCAATGGGCCGAAGGGCCTCTTCTGCACTGTGGTTCTGTGATTCTGCGATACCAATATTAAAAACAGCGAACAGCAAGTTGTTGGAATTATTACTAAAAATAATATTGTTGAAAAAAATAAGTAGTATTGACTGGTTGAACTGTGAAAATAACATTACATCACAGGACATCGGCTCCAACTAACCTATCGAACTTGTGCAAGTAGTTAGAGTGTGTCACCTTGCCTCGGTTGTTTGGAAATGTGGATCGATCTGCTGTAGATCCCAGGCTTATGTTAGGGATTGTGCACATCTTCTAGGCTGGCACTACAGTTCCAATCCTGTGGAGTGCTGGATTGGAGGGGCTGTCCTTCAGATGAGACAGTAAGAAATTATGGACCTAAGGATTAGGAGCAGGAGTAGGCCATAAAGCCCTTGAGCTTGCTTTGCCATTCAATATGATCATGACTGCTCTCCGGCATCAGTTCCGCTTTCCTATCCTAACCCTTGATACCCTTGGTACCCAAAAATCTATCTATCACTCTTGAACACATTCAAAAAATCTATTAGTCTCATTCTTGAACACATTCAATGGCTGAGTGGGGTAGAAAACTAGATTCACAGCCCTCTGATTGAAGCAACTTCTGCAGTCTTCACCCTGAGACTGCGACCCCGTGTTCTAGATCCTCCAGCTAAGGGAAAAGGGCCTCCCAACATCTACTCTGTCAAATCCTCTATTAATTTTATAAGCTTCAGTGAGATTATCTCTCATTCTGCCGAACTCCAGAGACTATAGGCCCATTCTGCTCAATCTTCCGAGGCCTCTTTATACCAGTGAAGGCTTAAAGATCCAATGGCACCACTTGAACAAGCAGTTCTCTCATTGAACTCCCTAACGCTACTCTCCTGCTAACAGAAATCCAACTCAGCTTATCATTCAACTTGCGACTCTTTGTGAAACATTGCTTTTGCAAAATGCCTGGTGTCTCTTTCCAGATGTTGAGTCACTGCATTGAATTGGGATCAGCATTAACATTCATGATTCTAAACACCAAAGTGGACTGGCTGCAGGTTGAAAGACAAGACAACTGGAACAGGATGAGAGATATATACAGTATTGCAGTCCAGGAACAGAGTGTGCCATGAAAGACAGGATGGTGCCGGAAAGGAGTCCTGGACCAAGGCAGCTGCCTGACAACAGCATTTTAATTAGCTCCTGAACAGGTGACCAAGGTTTTGTGTGGTAACAGTGCAGCAGAAAGCTCTGTACACCTAGGAACATAAGGCAGAAGCAGACAATCAATTAGGCCATGGCTGGTATTAATGCCATCGACCTGCCTTAGCCCCATTACCCATAATACTCTTGCCTAACAAAAATCTATTAAAACCCCCCAGTTTGAAATTTTTAATTGTCCCTCCCCAGCCTCAACAGCTTTTACTTTTGAAGGTGAGAGAGAGTTCCAGATTTTTACTACCCTTCTTCCTAATATCACCTCTGAACAGCCTCGCTCTAATTTTAAGGTTATGCACCCTTGTTCTAAACTCTCACCATCAGAGGAAATAGTTACTCTCTATCTGCACTAGAGAATCTCTAAACATCTTAGACACATAGCCCTGTTTCCGTGGTAGAATTTCTACGCAATATGTACTTCCAGGAGGTACTGGGAGATGTTTTCAGGTGAAAAGTTGATAAACGCAAGAAATTCTTTTGAAATCGATATTGGAATGCAAATCTAAGTAAGTGCTGCTCGCACGAAAGCAGTGGAGGTTGATAGGGAAAGGAATGTGGACTGAAAGCCCAATGGAGGTTTGTAAAGATAGACCATGAGGCCAGGCCATCTGTAGAATGGCCCCTAAAACAACAACAACCTGTAGTTATATTACTTTATTTGCATTACCATTAGTGGCGTAGTGATAATGTCACTGGACTTGTAATCCAGAGGGCCAGGCTAATACTGTGGGGACATGGGTTCAAATCCCACCACAGCAGCTGGTGTAACTTAAACTCAATTAATAAATCTGGAATTGAAAGCTAGGCTCAATAATGGTGACCATGACAACTATTAAAGATTGTTGTAAAAACCCACCTGGCTTCACAATGCCCCTTTAGGGAAGGAAATCTGCCATTCTTGCCTGGCCTATGTGTGACTCCAGACCCACAGCAATATGGTTGACTCTTAACTGCCCTCTGAAATGGCCTAGCAAGCCACTCAGTTCAAGGGCAATTAGGGAAGGGCAACAAATGCTGGCCTTGCCAGCAATGCCCACATCCCATGAAAGAATAAAGAAAACTTAAAGTAAAGCATCCTGAAGTGCTTCACAGGATAGCATCAAAACCACTTAAGAAGATATTAGGATATGGTAGCCAAAAGCTTGACCTTAAAGGAGGAAAGAGAGGTTTAGGGTGGGAATCCTGGAACTTAGGGCCCAGGCAGCTGAAGACATGGCCACCAGCAGTGGAATGATTAAAAAGGGGGATGCACAAGAGGCCAGAATTAGAGGAGGGCAGAGCTCCTGGAAGGCTGGAGGAGGTTACAGAGGTGGGAAGGAGAGGGACAATGTAGGGATATGAAGAGAATTATTAACTTGAGGTACCAGTGTAGATCTGTGGGCACAGGGCTGTTGGATCAAGACAAGGTGGACCCTCGCCACCAAGTGCACTGATGCCTCAACAGTATGTATGACTGATTACCCCCAATGCTACTCACACCATTGGGGATAATCCTATAGAGAACATTCGAGGTGTTGTTGAACAGACTAGCTGCTAGAATCACAGCTAGCAACTCATCTGGAGGATTTTAAAAGGAGGTTAAGGATGCACTCTAGATTCAGGAGAGCTTCAGGGAGTTATTGCTTGATTAGGGGAAAGGAAAGGGACAGAGGAAAAAAGAATTGAATGAGGGGCTGGGTGGCAGGGTGAGTTCAAAGATCTTTTTATGCTCCCTAAACTCTCATATTTTACCGAAATTACAAGGAAGAAAAGACTTGGGCCTTTCATGACCTCAGGATGACCCAAAGTGCTTTATGAAGAACTTTTGAAGTGCAGTCAATATTGTAATGTAGAAAATGCAAGAGCCAATCTGTGCTCAGCAAACTCCCACAACAGCAATGTGAGATTGGCCAAATAGTCTTGTTTTCTTTTTAGGTATTGATGAGAAGTAAATATTAGCCGACAAGCACCCTTAATCAGTGTCCCCTGCTACTGTTATAAGATGAGAGATTAAACTACTTAGGGAATAAGTAGCTTCATGCAAACTTACAACGGAACTCGTCCTCAAGTTACAATGTTGTGGGTCCAAGCTGAACACCAGCACACGAGCACCAAAACTAGACTGCCACTGCACTGCAGTACCGGTGGAACCCTGGACTGTTGGTGGTGCCTTCATTTGGACTGAAGCAAGATCCTGCCCCGATTGCCTGGCCCTTTGCTTCAAGTGGTTATCGAAGATCCCAAGACATTGGATTTGGAAAAGAAGAGAGCAAGGAATGCTCCCACTGTACTAGCCAATGCTCCTCCCTCATCCAAAGCCACCAATAGCAGATTAAGCGATTATTCTTGTGGGATCTCAGTTGTGCACCACCAACTCCAAGAAACAAGCCACTGCTTTGCAAAGCGTGAAGCATTTGAAATATGTGTTAAGGCACCGTGTTAATGCCGATCTCTCTTTAGGGAGGGTCAGCCAAATTGGCCAAGGTTGTCCCGCCACCACCGCTACTATTAATACATACCTGCACCGCCAAAAGAAACAAAACAGACAGACTTACAGGATAGTAGACTCAATCCCCTGATTAACAGCATGTAACAGTGTTCTTCAAAAGAATCAAACCTGCAGACTAATAAACCTTGCCTGCCCAGTGTAGTAAAAAATGGAAACACCTCCTACATGCTAGCAAACAAAAAAACCCTTGGAATCCTTCATTCAGTATGCAGGACACCTTTACCATCTTGTAAACTTGAGAATTTACTCACGTTTGCATCAATTATGTTAGAGAGTTAAATCCTGGTATTGCCAGGAGCCCGGTTAAGGACAGGCCTATCCAAACATCATGGCCTCAATCGCAATAATCTGATCAGGGGTTGCTCTTGTTGACTGAGTACTTCTTGTGACCGTTTGCTACAATGTCTTGGTCCCATATTCCCAGTCCCTTATTTTCTGCATTAATTCTAAGTGTGGGTGTGGGCAAGGCCAGCATTTATTTACCCATCCCTACTGACCCGGAACAACAAACTATTTTGCGCGGGTCATTTCGGTGGGCATTTTGCGTGGGACTGGAGTCACATGTAGGCCAGGCCAGATAAGGATGGCAGATTTCCTTCCCTAAAGGACATGAGTGTTCCAGTTGGGCTTTTCCAACAATCCCACAGCTTCATGGGCACTTTTGCTCATCCCAGATGCTTGTTTTGAATTTCAGATTTATTTTCTTGAACTGAATTCAAGTTCTCAACCTGCAATGAAGTGGTTCTGTTACTGGACCAGGCGTTACTAACCCAGAGAGCGTTGAGTTCCAATCCCACAAACAGCAGTTTTGGAATTTGATTTTTATTTTGAACAAACTGGGGATAAAAAACTGGCCCCAGTCAATCGCCTTCCCTAACAGCTCTGTGGGTGTACCTACACCACAGGGACTGCAGCGGTTCAAGGAGGCAACGCACCACCATCTTCTCAAGGGCAATTTGGGATGGGCAATAAATGCTGGCCCAGCCAGCGAAGCCCACATCCCGTGAATGAATTTTTAAAAAGTGACCATGGGGCTATCAGGTTGTTGTAAAAACCCATCTGGTTCACTATTGTCGTTTAGGGAAGGAAATCTGCTGTCCTTAGCTGCTCTGACCTACAGGTGACTCCAGACCCACAGCAATGTGGTTGACCAAGGGAAATTAAGGATGGGCAATAAATGCTGGCCTAGCCAGGGACACCCACATCCCGTGAACGAATATGAAAAAAATGCCCTTTAGGGCCCCATAAATCAGAAAATGATCAGATTGGACATGTTTAAACAGTTTTATATCTATATTCCCCTTAACAAAGTGGAGCAAAACACTAAAGAAGTTGTCACCACACTTCACTGTAAGAATATAAAAGGCCCCTGTGACTGATAAGAGTTAAAATCAAAACACTATGTGTGAGCTCAGCCAAGCCTTCGAATTATTTTCTTCTAAATTTACAGGTAGGTTACAAGAGGCACAAGTTGTCCAGGGAGTGCATTGATTGATAAAACGTCACGGAGAAGCTATTTAAACCACATGGGCAGAGCAGAAGCAGTCTTGATAAGAGAATCTACGACTTCCTGCGCTAACCTCAGCTACGCCAGGTCCACCTACTTGAGGAAGAGGCAAAGTAGGTTGAAGGTGGCAAACAAAACAGCCTAGATTTGCTTCTTTACATTGCCTCCCTCTGCATGCCTGCTAACAAGCCCGACCCTGCCTATGACAAGCCTTCTTCTTGAATGGTGAGAAGTTAGGATCTGGGGAGCAGCAGACAGAAATTCAGAGATTCATGTGCGGAAATCATTTAAAACTAGTGGAGAAGTACAAATCTTAATCTGAAAGGCTAATGGAATGTCAGCCATCATCTCAAGGGGCTGGAACTTAAACAGGTGGCAGCTACGCTACAACTATACAAAGATCTGGTTAGACTGTATCTGGGGTATTCGGTTAATTCTGGGAAATGCACCTCAGGAAGAATATACTAGCCTTGGAGGGGGTGCAGCGCAGAATGATCCTGAGCAAAAAGAGAACCAAGAGATATAATTGAGATTTTTAAGATGATTAAAGGGCGTGATTGGGTAGATAGAGAGAAACTATTTCCTCTGGGTGGGAGGAGTCCAGAAAAAGGGGGCATAGCCTTAAAATTAGAGTTAGGGATAAATGCAAGGAAATACTTCTTCACGCAAAAGGTAGTGGAAATCTGGAACTGTCTCCCTCAGAAAGCTGCCACATTAGCCCATTCAGTAGTGACTGTGACCACATGTGTACCTGAAACACTGTTCCCAAGACTTGATATTACAATACAAATTCAAGGTCTTGTTTTCTCGCATGGTGAAGTGTTGATCTCCACTCAGTGCTGTGCATGCCTGGTAGAAATATATAATTGTACAAATTATCTGCCAGAATGCCTGTGTTTTAGCCTTGCCCTGGAATTATATGTTGGCACTCCAATGCCTCACTCCATACTTTGGATAATTTTCATTCTATTCTACAAAAAACTAGCTATGCTAAGAGCAAACTGGCGTTTTTCAGAGAAATCTCACTCTAGACTTATGTTTATAAGTCCACTGCAATATTCACCATTAAGCCAAACACTGATAGGCTTGGACGGACAATGTTCTTCATCATATTTGATCGCATCCTTCCAGAATACAATCATCTTCCCAGGAGAAACTCCTTCACCAAGAAGGTGCGATTAGAATGTGGAACTTGCTACCATATGGAGTAGTTGAGGTGAATATCATTGATGCATTTAAGGGGAAGCTAGGTAAACACGTGAGGAGGAAAGGGTGAGAAGGTTATGGTGATAAAATGAAGTAGAGTGGGAGGAGAATTGTGTGCAGCGTAAACATTCATTCCCTCCACCAGCCGCACACCGTGACAGCAGCGTGTGCCATCCACAAGATGCAGCGGCAACTCAATTCAGGCCCGCCCAGCGTGAAATGCAAGTGTCAGTGCTCAGCACTGCCTGTGCTGGGGAGGGGGAAGAGGGCGAGCGGGGCTAGTACGCGCTTGAGAATCTCCCCAAGGCACAGGGAGATGCCTCAGGGAGATGAAGAGTTTTCAAAAAAGATAATAAAGAATTGAAAACTGTTATAAAACGTGTCCCCTCATGTGACTCTGCCACATGAGCAGGGGCATATTATTCATTAAATTTTAAAATTTTAATTTTATTTTTATTTGCTTTCGGAAACCTCATCCCGCCCGCGGGTGAGGCTTCCTAAAATGTGCTAATGCCGCTTGACCTTTTCGCTTGGCCCCCCAACCTCAAGATTAGACGGGCAATGAAAAATTTTAGGTAATTGAGACGTTAACAGGCCTTTTAATTGTCGGCGGATGCGCTGCCAATTCCCGTGTGCGCCCCGTCAACCGAAATATCGCGCTACTGCGCGTTGGCGTCGGGACGCTCGCCCGACGCCAACACGCCGCTATTTTACACTCGAGGTGGGTCAGGCACGTGCCCAACAGCCAAGGTAAAACCTTTGCCCATGATTCTCTATCACCTGGAAGGACAAAAACAGCAGATGCATGGGGAAACCCACCGGTGGCAAACTCCCCTCCCAGTCACACACGCCATGTCAACGGGGAACTATATCGCAGTTCCTTTGTTGTCGTTGGGTCAAAGCCCTTAAACTTCCTTCTTAACTGCATTGTGAGTTTATCTACACCACATGGGCTGAAGTGGTTTAAGAAGGCGGTTCACCAGCACCTTCTCAAGGGCAATTAGGGATGGGCAATAAATGCTGACCTTGCAAATGACACCCACATCTCATGAACGAACCATTACAAAAAAGCACTGATGAGCTCTAAATTCTATGTAATATTGCCTTCATAGTGTCAACCGGGGCTCAGTGAGTAACACTATCACCTGAGACAAGACTTGACCATGTCACCTAGGCTGACACTTCAGTGTAGTACTGAAGTAGAGGATCAATGTCTACTGGATGAGACATTAAACCAAGACCCCCATCTGCCTTCTCAGCTCCAGAGGCTGAACAAAAACCTCTGGCCATTATGTGAAGCAGGACAGGGAAGTCATGCTCGGACCAACATCTATCCCCTAACCAACAGCAGGATAAAAAGAGATTCATCTCATTATTGTCTGTCAGAGCTTGCTGTTTGAAAATTAGCTTCCACTTCTCTTACAAAGCAACAGCAACACCATCTCAAAACCAACCCATTGGCTGTGAGGCACTTTGGGACGTGCAGAGGAATGTGGAAGGCATTGGAGAAAGTTAACTTCTTTCTTGCTATTACAGAATCACACCATTCCTTAGATAATTCCAATGTCTGAAAAATAACCAGTGCTCCTGGTAATGCACCAAAGTAAGCCATCTGCTGTATAAAGAGGGATGTTGTGTAATCCATCTTAACCTTTTATAACGCAGGACTGAAGCCTCTTTTCCTTTGTCCAACATAATTGGCAAAAGGAGTAAATGTGATGTGAGGAAAAATGTTTTCATCCAGAGGGTGGCCGGAGCCTGGATCAAACTTCCTGAGAGGGTGGTGGAGGCAGGTTCGATCGAGGTTATCAAAGGGGAATCGGATTGCTACCTGGAAAGAGAGAATGTGCAAGGTTACGGAGATGAGGCAGGGGAGTGGGACGAGGTGGAATACTCTTTCAGAGAGCCAATGCAGGCACGATGGGCTGAATGGCCTCCTTCTGCACTGTGATATTGTGATATAACCCTGTGCTACCTGGCAGCATTGTTCCAGGTTTACTGTCACTATCCCATCTCAGTACCTGATTTACTTACATAAAGAAGGATGCCCTTTTGGAGATCCTCAGATACCTCAAACCATGGAAATATGTGGTCGCGCTCTGTCTGACTAAGTGCCTCGAAACAATGGGTGCAACATGGGAGTAGCGATTTGGGGACCGGGGTGGGGTTTACAAAAGTCACCCCTTGAACTCTCTTGTAAAGTGTTTCAGATCAACAGCAAGCTTGGCTAGATGTAGATAAAGCATTTTCTCTTGAAGCTCTGAATACTGTGGAGCAGGGGTGTTGCAAGACAAGACAGTGGAGATTGCTAAATGATTTCTGGATTCCAATTTCCCTTCACCAGCAACCCCCACCACACAACTCCCAAACTCACCCCGATAAATAAAAAAGTTACAATTTTACACAGATGGCTCATGAAGCAAAATATCCAGACTTAACCTCCCCCTTTAGGGTCTGGTATTATTATTTATACGATATACACTTAGATTACCCCAGTGTTTATCCCTGCCAACCACAAGGGGATTTTTCTTCGACTATATCATAACAGTGGTTTGATCTTTTTGGAAACCACCCATTTCGAACATGCATTTCTAAATATGTTAGTTAGAAACGTTCATCTTTAAAACAAAACTGTTGCCCGGCGATAATGTTTCCTTCTTAATCCAGGCTGGCATTCCTACAGTGCCAGTACTGCTGGCATCGTGCTGCACTGCCGGAGGTGCTGTCTTTCAGGTGAGGCATTAAACTGAGGCTTCGTCTGCCCTCTTGGGTGGGTGTAAATGATACCGTGGCACTATTTCAAAAAAGTTATCCCTGGTGTCCTGGCCAATATTTATTCTTCAACAGACACTTAAAGCATAAGATCTGGTCACTGTTTTTGGTCACTCATTCACAGGAGGGAGGCATCGCTAGCAAGTCCACCACTGAGTACCCGTCAGATGAGTGGCAAATGTCAGTGAGGCAGCATCTGGGCAAGGGGGGTGAACCCTGGCTGCTTGGAATGAGTGTCTTGTGGCTCCAGGGTCATGAATCGGCTGAGCCCTGTGAGGTATTCCTCAGGTGGGATTGGCTAGGCTGCAATGGCAATGCAGGTACAGGGTGGACTAATCAATGCTACCCTGTCCTTTCAGGAGGAGACATCCCATAATAAGGCCGAGAGGTTGCGGACTGGCAGAGGACAGCCCCACTTACTAATCCTAACCCGATTTGAGCAGGAGGCCCTGGAGCTGGAGAGGCGCCTTGCGCATAGGTCAGCTGGTCACGGTGAGGTTGGGGTGCCACAGTGGGGTAAGAGTGCAGGGCACTGAGGTCAGAATGTCTGTAATAGCAACCATTCCACTGTTGTCTCTATATTGGTGTGAGCCTCGAACATGGGATCCCCATTGATAATGGAAAGATGAGGGCCCCCTGATCCGGGTGCCAGACATGCACAGTAACAGTGTAACGACTTCAACTAATGACATGTCCTTGTTCTTCCTTTCAGGCTCACCAGAAGCCCATCGGGGTGAGGAGCCTGAAGGCCCATCACTGACCCCAGAGGACAGCAACCATGGAAACGCACCAGTGTCACACCCTCTCCGCCAGGCAGGCACCAGCGCAGATACCAGCACATCGATGGATATTACATCGGCAGCTAGTATCTCGGTGCACATCAGTGAGGGCACTTCACACTCGCTTGAGGTGCAGGCGGAGGCAGAGAGTGCCCAGGGTGCAGGCAGTCGGAGGACTGCAGGGAATCAGGAACATGCTCAGTCGGTGGCTGATGATGTCCCTCTGGAGTTGTCCCTGAGGCAGCAGATGCTGGATGTCCAGCAGAGCGTGCAGGAGGATCTGGTGGAGATACATGAGGGAATGCGTGCCTTGGTCTCTGCTGCGGAGGAGTCCATGCAGAGCATGAGCAATGCAATGACCCTCATGGCTGAGCGCACAGCCTCCTCCATGGACAGAGTGGTGACTCTCATGGAGAGGCTGCTCCAGGAGCTGAATCAGGTGGTCACTATCAGTTTGGGAGATGGGTGGGCACCCAGTATCCAAGCTTGGTGCCCGTCCATCAATGGTGAGCAGGGAGGCCCATAGTGACCTCACGTCGGCACACGAGCTGCTTGCTGTCCCTGTGGGCTCCTCTCAGGGCGCTCTGGATGATGGCAGCAGCTCCTCCGCCCCTCTGCCAGTGACCATGGGATCCGATGAGGCTACGGTGACTGGGGAGATGCCAGCCGTGGCACTGGCCGCTCCCTCCCAGGCAGGGCCGGCACAGGCTCCACTAGCCAGAGGATGCCCGCCAAGGTCATCAAGGCCAACAGGACAGCAGAGTGAGCACGCTGTCTCCCCATAACCCTTGACTTCCCTGTCGATCAAAAACCTTGAATACAACGGAATGGTTTGGCCCTGTCATTTCAGAGTCAACCTCATTGTGGTGGGTCTGGAGTGACATAGAGAAGAGACAAGGACAATAGAATTCATTCTCATGGACACAGTTACTGCTGCTACCTCCTCACTGCAGATTTATTTAACATTTCAAATTTAAATTTCCCAGTGGCCAGGGTGAGATTTGAACTCATGCCTCAGGTTCAATAACCCAGGACCCCCTAGATTATTAATCCAGGTACATAACAACTTATGTTACCATGCCCACACTCTTTACAGAGGCTGCCCTGACCTGCTGAGTATTCCCGGGATTTTCTGTTAACGTTTCCAGCATCCCCACCGTGTTTTGCTTTCGCGTTTGTTTCGCTGGCGTTTGTGGGATCTTGCTCTGCACAAATTCGCTGCCGCATTTCCTATCTTACAACCGTGACGGCGTTTCAAAGAGTGCCGGGAAGTGTTTTCGATTGTCCTGAAGCTGTGAAAGGGGAGGTTCTTGTGGGTAGCGTCCCTGTCTCTGAGCCAGAAGCTCTGGGTTCGAGCCCCGACTCCACGACTTGATGTGTCTTTCATAATGCAGCCAAACAGGCTGAGCATCAACCTGTAAATCCTTCCAATATGCCCGTGGCAGGTGGTAAGAGTAGGAGTGCCTCCTGATCAGCCAGGTTTTGATGTGGAGTGGCGCTCCTCAAGCTATAGCCTCTGGCAACCTGTTGCAGGGAAAAAAAACTAGTAATGGAGACAGACAGAAGCACATGCTTTGCCTGCCTCATGTGTCACTAGGCAAGGAAAAGCCTCCAAGTCTGACAAGTCACGAAAGGCGCTACACAAATGCAAGCTCCTTCTCTGCTTCCCTTCCCTGTGAGCATTCCCAATGTTCTGCAGGCTTCTCTACTTCAAAATCAGGGGGGTGGGAAAAAAGATTAAATCCAAGGCATCAGTAAATGGTTTCCTCTTGCAACAGGTAAATCAAGAAGTATTAGTCAGCCGACAGCAAGTTTGAGAAGTCCATAAAAGGAAGGAAAGATCGAAGGAGGTCAGGAGTACCGCAGTCTTGAGGCCCTTAGTAATGGGAGAATGAATAACAGACAATGTGATAAGTTTAAATTTCAACACATTGAGCACACAGGACATGGGAGAAGTGTGTCGAGTGACTAACCTCGAGCTCAGGGACGTCCTGAACCTGAGTTACTGAAGCAAGCAATCCACACCAAGAACTACTGCCCTCTGAAAACACGCGCTATTAGCAAACAAGATCGTTTTATTCTGAGAGATATTGAATATAATGACATTTGGCTGGCTGCGCTACTGTCAGATTAATATATGTGTTAAAAGAGAAGAGACAGAGAGAAAGAGACACTGGTACACAAAACTATGGAAAGTTTTAAAATAAGATGATCTGATTTGCATTGGACTGACATGATGAACAGCTAAAAGTATTATGCATAATTGAGTCATATATAGGCTAAGACTGGGTAAGGACTGCAGATTTCCTTCCCTAAAGGACTTCAAGCGAACCAATCGGGTCTTTACAACAACATGAGCAGTTTCACACTCGCTTTCACTGAGCTCAGCTGTTCATTTTCATACCTCCTTCTAAAACTGAATTCAAATTCTCAAACTTCCCCCCCGCCCATCCCCCCCACCGGAGGGTTATTTGAACTCGTTGGATTAGTAGTCCAGGCCTCTGCATTGTTAACCAAGTGCCACAACCCACTGCACGACTATATCCCTCAATCCCCCTCCCCCCACAATCGCTGACGTCGAATTGATTATTCAGTTTGGATAAAGTTGTTGTTAAAAGAGAAACAAAGAAAGGCTTGAATTTAGATAGCGCCTCTCACAGCCCCAAGGCGTCCCAAAGTGCCTCGCAGCCCGTGAAGCACTTTCGAAATGTAGTCACTGTTGTAATGCAGGAAAAAAATGTGGCACAGCAAGATCCCGTAAACTTTTTCCGTGATGCTGATTGGGGGGATAAATATTGGCCAGGACGACGGGGAGAACTCCCCCCTGCTCTTCTTCAAAACAGTGCTGTGGGATATTGACTTTCGCCTGAGAGGACAGACAGGCTGCCCGTGCGTTGTGCTCAACGTCTCATCCGAAAGACGGGCTCCTCCAACAGTACAGCACTCCCACTCCGTGCTGCACCGAGAGTGTCAGCCTCGACTTTTGTTCTCAAGCCCTGGTGTGGGACTTGAACTCGCAACCTGCTGCTTCACAGGAGAATTCATCATCCTCATCAGCAAAACAGATCTTGGAAAGCTTAACTTAGAAGTGCTTTCTTTTTTGATAATTGAACATGTCTTTCAACAGTTTAAAGGAATCCCATATTCAACAATTACAATGGCCCTAATTTTCAAAACACTGCTTGGGTCTGAATTGGCAGCAAGGTAAAATTCTATATATTGACCTAACCTTAAACGGAGGCAACTAGAGACATGGCTGTACGTGGAGAGGGGAAGACCGAGAGAATTTGTTTCATGCTGGACCTGATAATGGCAATTGAAAATAAAATATTGATGTATTCTTTCCACTCGGTCTCCCTCTCAGCTACAACCCAAGCCTGAGAGGATTGACAGAAAGGTTGAGCTGCAATCCGAGCGTTTCCACAGCTTCTGCCAATCCTGTTGTGTGCCCAGCTGGCACATATACTCAAGTGAAAACCCCATGTGAAAACTTGCACTATCTTCCTTCTCCGCGCTAGTTTGACTCTAGCTTAGCCTGGGGGGTGGGGGGGGTGAATATCTAGTCGAGATATTGCCAGTGAAGAGGGGACAGATGCTGTCCGAATGCACCATCGCATCGCACTACCCGAAAGCTAGTGACAGCCACCTCACCCCGTGCCTCAATCAGCCCAGGGTAATGTAATCCCAGGGCACGTTTCCCTGTTAAAGTGAAAGTGTCTTTTTTTCATTTGTCGCTAAACCCTTTTTGGAATGAAAGAGGGGTAAGTGCACTGGGGAACCAGGCAGGCGGGTCTTGGCAATTGGGAAGGGGTGGTGGTGGTGGGGGGTCGTTGCTGTTGGGTCAGCCACTGCCACCAGTCTGGTCAATGGGCCATGGATTGCCTGAAGAGGAGGCCCCTCCACCCCCCAGCCCTTCTGCCATCAGGGTCCATTGGGAAGCTGCCAGGTGTCAACGGGCAGTCTCCCCACATGCCTCGTTGACACGGGTCAACTGCCCGCGGAGGCAGGAGGTGGCCATTAATTGGACAAGTCGGTGGCTCAGTTGGCCTCCCAGAAGGCAGCTGATTTGCCAACTCCCCGGCATGGTGGTGGGAGAAGGTTGGGCACACCCCCAATGCCTTCCCCCCATCATTTTTTCCAGGGTTCCCACCCACCGCCCCCCCACTCCCCACCCCCACCCACCCCCAAGCTTAATCCCAAAAGGTTGCTAAAATTCTGGCCCATGTCGAATTGGCCGATCGCTCAAATCCACATTGGCACATGAGGGGATGGGGTAGAGAGGAGGGAGAGCGAGATAGCTAAACATTCCCACTCTTGATTACTGTCCAGTGTATCCCTATTGTAAATGCACATGGGGAGGATACAATCTGGTTCAGCTGAGATGCATCCATTCTCGTTCAGAGTCTTCTGTCAACAACACACTTGGCCGAAGTGTGTAGACAACCAACCAGGCTATACAAAATGTGCTGGGTGCCTCTTACTGGCAAGCCCTACAGGAACCCAAAGCACTTCACAGCCAATGAAGTGTTTCTGTCGTCACTGTTGTGATGTAGGAAACTCAGCAGCCAGTGTGCGCACAGCAAGAGGCCACAGGCAGCAATGTGATCATGATCAGATAATCGTCACTTCGGGGATGCTGGTTAAGGGATGAAAGGGGCAGATATTAACCCCCAAGTCCAATCTCCCTTTGGTAGGTGCTCATGTGCTCCATAGTGACTGATAATGCAGTTAAACTACCAAATGGAATAACTGTGAGTAATTAACCAACGGGGGGATAAGTATAATTCCTACCACAAGAGTGCTTCTAGACCATGGAATGTGTTGTGTTCTGCACTTGCTGGAAAACAAATCTATTCCACATGCTGCTAATAGTTTCCAGCACTGACATTTGAATTAGCACATACTGTGGAAAGAACAATTCTTTACATTAAGATCTGAACAGAAGGTTTTTAAGGTCAATGTGTAAAATTTGGTCGGTTTGATGGTGCCAAACCACGAGAGAGAAAGAGAGAGAGGGAGAGATCCCAGACTGAATCAGGAATGCCGGCAACCACTCTCCAAAGGCTCAGCAGAGGTTTACAAAGCCAAGCGGCCAAGCCACAGGGACCTGGAAGACTCCTGATTAAACCTTTGATCTGTGCTGAGTTAGCCAATGGCAACCAGGAGAGGGTCACCCCAGGTCACCATGCTGGACACTTGTTCATGGGGACATCAGCTAAGGGCAAGGCTGGGTACAGCCGACATCAGCAGCACAACAAATGATTCTATATCACTGCTGGTACTTGCTTTCCAGATCCATAGAGTCACAGGGTCATTCACAGCACAGAAGGAGGCCATTCGGCCCATCAAGTCCATGCCAGCTCTCCGTAGAGCAATCCAGTCAGCCCCATTCCCCCCGCTCTATCCCCTTACCCCTGCAAGTTTATTCCCCTCAAGTGCTCATCCTTTCAAAATCACTGATCGACTCCATTTCCCCCAGCCTGGTGGACAGTGAGCTCCTGGTCATTAACACTCACCGCATCAAAACGTTCCTCCTCACAAGCCCACCCGCCCGCCAAAGTTCCGATCATATTGGACTCGAAACGTTAACTCTGCTTCTCTCACCATAGATGCTGCTGAAATTTTCCATTTTTGTTCCATAATTGTTGAATCAGGTGACTATCCAGGATGGTAGAAGGTGATTTTTTTTATTCATGGGATGCGGCATCACTGACTAGGCCAGATTTTATTGCCCATCCCTAATTGCCCTTATTCAGAGGGCAGCTAAGAGTCAACCACATTGTTGTGGGTCTGGAGTCACATGTAGGTCAGACCAGGTAAGGACAGCAGATTTCCTTCCCTAAAGGACATTAATGAACCAGATGGGTTTTTTATGACACTCGACAGTAGTTTCATGGTCAGATTTTTTTTTTCATTGAATTAAATTTCACCATCTGCTGTGGTGAGATGTGAACCCGGGTCCCCAGAGCATTACCCTGGGTCTCTGGAATACCAGCGCAGTTGCAATACCGCTATGTCACCTCCTCCCCTCATCTTGTAGATGGTACACACTGCTGGTACTGTGCGTCGGTGGTGGAGGGAGTGAATGTTATGGATGGGATGCCAATCAAGCGGGACTGCTTTGTCCTGGATGGTGTCGAGCTTCTTGAGTGTTGTGGGAGCTGCACTGATCCAGGCAAGAGGGGAGTATTCCATCACACTCCTGACTTGTGCCTTGTAGATGGTGGACAGGCGTTGGGAACTAGATGGCCTGTGGTCTTTTTAACAGCTGGAAATCCCATGTTCCTTTGCCTCGTCCAATTGATGATAGGTTTCAGCTCTGTCAGCTTCTATCTTCATAACTTTGATGCCTTAGCTCATGGATTATCCAAACAGTACTGTTCTCAACTCAGCCCAAGGTGACAGTGCCCCTTTAAAGACCCATCACTGCCAACCGAGGAGCAGCAGACTACCTGAATGGTAGCAGGGGAACCAGATGGAGCTTTACTAACTAAGATCGGAGTTATACTGCAGATATGTATTGCAAAATCTGTGCCTCTGAAGATTTGATTGTATCCCTCGCAACGCTGGTACGAGCTCATAGGAACAGGGAGATGCCACTCTGCCTCCTGCGCTAACCCTCTCCACCTGTCTTCCCTCTCTTTCCTCCTTTTTTGCTTTTGTGGCTCGGTGTCATATTTTGTTTTATAATGTGAAGTGCCTTGGGACGGTTCATTATGTTTAAAGGAGCTTTATAAACATAAATAATCGCTGAAGTTGCTGTGGTCCACGGTGCTGTCTCCAGGATAGGTGATCTGGTCAGAAGCGAGGGGCTGGAGGATGTTTTACCTCATTCTGAACAGCTGCCAGTGTTAAACATGAATTATGTAATCAGATTACACCACAAGTGATAAGAGGATAAGGAAAAAAAAATTGCCAAGCTGGGCAATCTAAAATTAAAATGAGGAAGGGTCAGGATTTTGTACAGAACATGCTAAGTGGAGGAGTTTGAGAGGCGCTATCTACTCAAGACGCTGGAGGAAATTTGTGCATTTCTATATCTATCTATTTTTATTCCACAAGCGATGTCAGTTTGTGAGGAAATGGAACAAAAGCCCCTGCTTTACAGCAGCATCACATCACCACTCAAAAATCAGGACCTGTCAGCCCGCACGTGCTCAGTGCGTTCTGCTGCACATTCCACTCAGCCCGTGTGAACTTTGAACTTCAAACTTGACGCTTACCTCAAACTTCTATAAATAACACCAATACATATTGTCAAGTGCTCGGTCGCTCAGACACAGACTGTCATTACACAATAAAACCCCTTTCATCATCTGACTCACTGAAGTCTAGGGTTCAGACTGAGAAGGCTTCCCATGTCTCATGGTGCATGAGGGCAGACAGAGCACGTGCTTACATCCGTCTCTGGAGCTAATGTTTCCTGGAACAGGTCACCAGCCTGTCGCCAGGGGCTATAGCTTGAGGGGCGCGGCTCTGCATCGAGCATGGCTGACCAGGAGACTCTCCCACTCTTACCGCCTGCCATTAGCGTGTGTCGGAAGGATTTGCAGATTGATAATTGACCTGTCTGATTGTGTTTTAAACACCCCTTCCGTGGTCATCAAGTCCTACAGTGGAACTCGAACCCAGAGCACCTGGCGCAGAGGCCTGGCATTACCCACTGCACCACAAGACCTCCCTAATCTAAGGTTTGCCTATACCCTACGCAAATCCTTCCGACACACGCTAATGGCAGGCGGTAAGAGTGGGAGAGTCTCCTGGTCAGCCATTCTCGATGCAGAGTCGCGCCCCTCAAGCTATAACCCCTGGCAACAGGCTGGTGACCTGTTCCAGGAAACATGAGCTCCAGGAGGATTCATCATGTGACCTATCTCCACCAATCACCACACCCTTCATGACATGACCTTTCTCCTCCAATCACCATGCCCTTCTTCACATGACCTCTCTCCCCTAATTATCATGCCTTCATGACATGACCTCTCTCCTCCAATCACCACGCCCTCCAATCACCACGCCCTCCATCACATGACCTCTCTCCTCCAATCACCACGCCCTTTATCTCATGACCTCCTTCCTCCAATCACCACACCCTTCATCATACGACTCCTCTCATCCAATCACCATGCTTTTTAATCACACAACCTCTCTCCTCCAATCACTATGCCCTTCATCACATGACCTGTCACCGACAATCACCACACCCCCGCTACCTCACATTGGTCGCCCAGTGTGTCCATTCTTATGGCACGCTGCCTTCCCCTGCCAACTATAAAGCGAGCAGAATTGTGGGCCAGGATTTTACTGCCCCTCCGCGGTGTGTCTCCCCCCCCACCCCCGGCGGACGTAGTGAGCCATTTAAATCTCCATTCAGTTTGGCAGGACTGTAATATCCCCCCGGGCGGCAGGGACTGTAAAATCCTGGCCCTGGATATCGGATTGGATTATGTTCCACCTCCATGCAGCATTTTTTTGTGAATATGTTTTATAAGTAATGAACGACAAGTGGTCAAAGAACAGAAAAGTGGACAGACAGCAGGAGTCGGACTGACTGGATTACTCTCAGCGAGCTTGCATGGGCTGAACGAGCCAAATGGCTTCCTTCTGTGCTGTATTGACACAAAGACATTACGGCAACATCTTTTCAATGCCTCTATGACTTTTCTCCCCGGTTTGCTCGCAGCAGCGTCCAGAAGATTAATATTTAATCCCTGGAAACTCCAGGGCAATCCCACATGCTCAGTGACCCTGACTGTAATCATTGTCTACCAATGTGAGGCTGCAAATAAACTCCACTTCCTGTTAAGATAATGCTGAGCTACACAGGGGAAGAAGCATGTTGGCACTGTTCACTGCCGTCACTGAATCTTACAACACAGGAGGCCATTCAGCCCATCTCTAAACCTGCTTTCCATCTCCCGCTGTTCCTTCCCTTGCAGTTATTTTTCCCCCATTTCAAACACATAATCCAATTTCCTTTTGAAAGTTAATGTTGAACCTGCCCTTTCAAGTCGTTGTTTTCCAGATCACAACAAACTCACTACATAAAAAAAAGTGTCTCATCTTCCCTTTGACCCTTATATCAGTAGCGTTAAATCTGTGTCCTCTGGTTACTGATCTTCCTGCCAGTGTAAACAGTTTCTCTCTACTTACTCTATCAAATTCCATCAACATTTTGAACATCTCTATTAGATTTCTCCTTCACCTTCGTTGTTCATAATTCTAGCAAATTTCCACTCCACCCCTCCAAGGTCTTGGCAACATTAAAATCACTCGACCAAGACAAATTAACCCACTGTCAACTTTCTCATTCAACCCGTGTTTCGCCATTGCGCTTTTGATATTTCCAATGTTATGCTCCATATTACAAATGATTTGATTCACTCTGTGAACCCCTAGTCTTGTGTGGCATTATCCTGAATTCCGTGGACTGGGAAGGGGGTTAAATCCAGTAAACAGGTTATTGCAAAACGCAGGCCCTTATTAACCCCTCATGTAAACACCTCGGGGGTCAAATACAATTTCTGGATCACATTGCACAAGGCGCTTACAGGAATGGCTGTCAATGGTTTGAACCATGGAGGTTCAAGAATTGAATGAGCTTAATGGGAGCGTGGTGGCATTATAGACCACCCCATTCTCCCAAATGAGTGTGTGTAGTTCAGAGCTTAGTTCTAGGTAAGGAGGGAAGGTGAAACCAACAACAACTTACATTTATATAGCACCTTTAAGGTGACGAAACATCCCAAGGCACTTGACAGGAGCATTATTAAACAAAGTATGACACTGAGCCACTTAGAAGATATTAGATCAGATGACCAAAAGCTTAGTCAAAGAGGTAGGTTTTAAGAAGTGCCTTACAGGAGGAAAGCGAGGTAGAGATGTGTAGGGAGGGAATTCCAGATCTTAGGGCCTAGGCCACTGAAGCTGCAGCCACCAACGGCAGAGCAATTATAATCGGGAATGCACAAGAGGCCAGAATTAGAGGAGCTCAGATATCTCAGGGGGCTGTGGGGCTGGAGGAGGTTACACAGATAAGGAGGGGTGAGGCCATGGAGGGATTTAAAAACAAGGATGAGAATTTTCAAATCAAGATGTTGTTTGACTGGGAGCCAGTGTAGACCAGCGAGCACAGGGGTGACAGGGGAAGGGGACTTGCTGGGCAGCAGAGTTTTGGGTGATCTCAAGTTTACAGAGGGTCGAATGCAGGAATCCAGCCTGGGGAGCATTAGTCACGGGGTAGTCAAGCTCAAAGGTAATGTCGGCATGGATGAGGGTTTCAGCAGCAGATAAGCTGAGACAGGGGCAAGAGATGTTACAGAGGTAGAAATAGGCAGTCTTCATAATGGCATGAATATGAGGTTGAAAAGAGAGACTCGAATTTATATAGCAGTTTTTACAACATCAGGACCATCTTACAGCCAATGAATGACCTCCTGAAGTGTAGTCACTGTTGTCATATGAGAAACATGGCAGTCAATTGGTGCACAGCAAGCTCCCACAAACAGAAATACGATAACCACCAGACAATCTGTTTTTAACTATATTGATTGAGGGATAAATATTGGCCAGAAAGCTGGGAATAACCCCTCTGGTTTTCTTCAGAAAAGTGCCATGGGATCGTTTACATCCACCTGAGAGATAGCCAGGGCCACAACTTGACATCTCAGCTGAAAGTCAACACCTCCAACAATGCAGCACTCCCTCGGTATTGCAATGGGGTGTCATCTTAGACTTTGTGTTCATTGGAAGCAGTTCAGAGAAAGTTCACTGGGCTGATTCCTGGGATGAAGGGGTTGTTTTATGAGATTTATGAGAAGTTTTATTGAGCTTAAACTCATTGGAGTTTAGAAGAATGACAGGCGATCTTACTGAAACAATATAAGATTCTGAGGGGGCTTGACAGGGTAGATGCTGAGAGGATGTTTCCCCTCATGGGGGAATCTAGGACTGGGGGAAGTTTAAAGGTAAGGTGTTTCCCATTTAAGACAGAGATGAGGAGGAATTTCTTCTCTCAGAGGGTCGTTAGTATTTAGGATTCACTCCCTCAGTGAGCAGTGGAGGCTGGATCACTGAATATATTCAAGGCTGAGTTAGAAGAGTTTTGATTGACAAGAGAGTCAAAAGCAATGGGGACAGGCAGGAAAGTGGAGTTAAGGCTGTAATCGGATCAGCCATGATCTTATTGAATGGCGGAGCAGGCTGGAGGGGCCGAATGGCCTACTCCTGCTCCTATTTCTTATCATCATATGCCTCTGAAGTGGGACTTCAACAATGAGTCAGTAACTCAGAGATGAGGTTGCTATCAACTGAGCCACAGCTAACAATGCAAAAAGGGTTTGCACTGACTTAGTCCCTCTCAGGATGTCCAAAGTGCTTTACAATGTGATGCAGCAAATCCATCAACTAATCGAACAGATTCATGCAAATCAAAATCATTTCTCTTTAGGCAAGGTTAGCGTGGAGAAAGGCACTGACAGAGAACATGGAGAAAATTCTTCAAAAAGCTTTGGAAGGAAGATGTGCTTGTGTATGATAATAATCATTTACACAATGAACGTGGCATCAGTGCATCACTTTAAACCAATTCAGCTGCTGGCCTATTCAGAAGTTCCAAATATATTGCACTGAGGGGACAGAGAACGATGCCTTCAGTCACACCCTTGGATGAAGAATGTGTCTCTACTTGTTTTGTCACATGTTGATGTGTTTGTTCAGGAGAGCTGAACCAATGGGGATCCCAGATCTTTGCCTATCTGAACAGGTGTCACTCCTCACTTCCTGGGAGGAGACAGAAACACAGGAGCTGATCCTGCCTGATGTACTCCAGCCAACTTTATCCAAACATCACTGCACTTCATGGTAATTAATTCTGTGACGTGCTTTGGGAGGCTTTGCTACAATAACATGCTCTAGGAAGTGAAGTGAAGGATCATCCGCGTTGCTTTGATTTATTCTGCACATCGTCTGAAGGCACAGGTTATTTATAACATTTGTTCCTGGGCTGTGGGTGTCACTGGCTAGGCCAGCATTTATTGCCCATCCTTAATTGCCCCTGTTCAGGGGGCATTTAAGAGTCAACCACATTGCGGTGGGTCCAGGGTCACATGTAGGCCAGACCTGGTAAGGACAGCAGATTTCCTTCCCTCAGGGCAATGGTTTTGTGTTTGTCATCACCTGACTTTTAATTCCAGATTTTTATTGAATTCAAATTTCACCATCTGCTGTGGTGAGGTTCAAACCCAGGTCCCAGAACATTACCCTGGGTCTCTGGAATACCAGTCCAGGGACAATACCACTATGCCATCACCTCCCCACATGCTTGGGTGTTAGAGTGGCCACTGATAACTCAACCACTCATCTTAACTCAGTCATGTGCATGATTCAATCCTATCTTGACTTAACATCCATACCTGTTGCACACACTAGTGCACACAAATTCCCCACATAAGGACATAAGAAACGGGAGCATGAATGGACCATTCAGGCTCTGTCATTTCAGCACAATCATGGCCGACCTTTGGCTTCAACTCTATCTTCCCGCCCCCTCTCCAACGCGGGCAGGATTCAAACAACAGCAATTGGCACGATAGTAAACGCTGCCCAATTTCCTCCCCCTCCTAACCCAGAACCCAACTTGTAGCATCAATACCACAACCCCAAAAGTGATCTGCCAAACCTTTTTGCAAGTTTTGAACGCCGGACTCTTATGACCTGCGGGGATCAGATTGGGTAGCGAATTGTGTCACCCGGTGAGCCCTGTCGGCCAGTTAGAAAGAGGAGACCAAGATGTTACCAGTTCCTCCAAATCATCAGGAAAACACCATCCTATACGCAGAAAGAGCAACTTACAAGGAAAGCTGCGGGTGCTCAAAACCTGAGATAAACTCAGAAAGTGCTGGAAAGACTCAGCGGGTCTGGCAGCATCTGTAGAGAGAGACACAGAGTTCACGTTTCAGGTCGATGGCCATTCGACGAAATGTCTCCCATATTCCCTTACGCTAACATTTTCCAGATCTGGCAAAATGTCATGGGCCTGAAACATTAACTCTGTTTTTCCCTCTCCGCAGTTTCTGTTGGACCTGCTGAGAATTTCCAGCATTTTCTGTTTATGTTCCAACATACGGGGAAGGTTTGTTTTACAGAGAAATCTCTGTTGTCATTGTAGAAATAATGGCAACAATTTGTTTATTGAATGACAGCACAGTTAGGAAGCAGCAGCAAGATGGTAATTTTATTTAGGATGCCAATGAAATGATTAGCCACAAACACAATTGATTAATGGATGTCATTATAAACCCAGAGACTCATTCTACTGTGTAAAGTATATTAGATCAATGTAACAATGTTAACTTGGGCTTAAGAGATCAAAGCCCCACATTGTACTTGGGCACAGACATGTCAGTCAGTTAATCGAGCGCTGCAGGGTTTCTGCGTTTTTGGAGTGACCGTATTCCAGTCGGGATCTTGAAGCTTCATTCCCATCTGCATGTTTAACTGGGCGTAAACAATCCCATGGCACTATTACAAAGAAGAGCGGGTAATTTTTCCCAGCGGCCAATTCAACTAACCCGCCCTTCAGCCAACATCGGCAAAGCCAGACTGATTGGTGATTCATTCGTTTGACGTTACCTGGGATCTTGCTGTGCGCTAATGGGCTGTCGAGATTTTCCTGCGTGACAACAGTGACCGCATTTCAAAGGTAACGCACTGCTGTAAAGCACTCTGGGATTGCCTGAGACGCGGAAAAGGACGATACAAACGCCTCTCCGATGTTTCTTGGCTGGCGTTTATCAGCACTGCGGCCACATCTTAGGAAGGATATATTGGGCTTGGAGAGAGTGCAATGTAGATTTACCAAGATTGATACCGGTGTTCCAAGGATTAATTTGCGAGGAGAGATTACACAAGATAACATTTAGACGGCCAGGTGGCGATTTGATCAAAGTTTTCAAGATATTAGGAGGGCCGATAGGGTAGATAGGGAGAAACTATTCCTGTTGTTTGGCAAGTCTAAGACTGGAGGGAGAGGTCTTGTTGTGTAGTGAGTAATGTCCCTACCTTTGGATCAGAAGATCTGGGTTCAAGTCCCACTTCAGGACTTGATGGATATTGAAGGTGTGTTCATAATATGGCCAATCTTTCCAATATGCCTAAGAGCAGGAGAGTTTCCTGGTCAGCCATACTGCAGAAGGCAATGGCAAACCACTGTGGCATTTTGTCAAGTGTAATCATGGACCAGTCCAAGATTGTTAATTCCCTCTTAGGGCATGGTACCTGAAGGAGAAGGACCAGGGGGGGCATAGTCAAAAATTAGAACCAGCCCTTTCAGTAATGAAATAAGGAAGCGTTTCCTCACACAAAGTGTGGTAGAAGTTTGGAACTCCCTTTCAATAAAAGGCAATTTTAAGCTGAGATGGACAGATTTTTGTGAGCCAAAGGTATTAATGGGTATGGGGCAAAGTCAGGTACATGGAGTTAGGTCACAGATCAGCCATGATCTTATCAGGTGCCGGAATAGGTACAAGGAGCTAAATGGTTTACTCCTGTTCCCATGTTCTTAGGCTCCTAAATGAGATTGATTGAAGATTTGTGAGCAGTTGTTCCAGTTTCATCAATGTATAATGATCGGCACACGAGTCACAGCAGGATATATTCCTCCAGGCAGAACGTGATGAATCAATAAATGTGTTGCTGTACAGAGAGCACTGGGTGACTGTCCATGGAATAGGTGCACCCAAATCAATTCTACCTGACCATTCATGCTCCAGTTCAGAACGAGTGCTGCCAGCCAGAGCGTTGTGAACCAAGCCCTTGCCCACTTTTGAGCATGCGATCCAAAAATCTCCAAAAAGATCGAGAATGGACACTAAAGCCGTGTTGTTGTTGCTTTCAAGACGGTCGTTCACACTCGGCATCTCCCTATTTTCTGCTCGAACCGCCAATTATTAAAGATTTTCAAGCCTCAAGCCTGGATCTGATTTTCCACACCCCTCCTCAGCCTCCCCCACCTCCCTACTCCTACCCTTTCCTATCCTGCATAATTGTCCAACTTTGGGTCTTGGCAAGAGGCCATAATGCTCAGCCAGTCAGGAATGCAGGGCAGAGAGAGAGAGAGAACCCAATGCCTAAACACAGCCCAAACCACTAAATGACCTGCCTGCCATTCATTCTTTGATGCATTTAAATAATTGTTCTGTTAGTATCAAGCTAAACAAATACAGTCAGTGTGCGGATTAAAAACAACTGCTGGCTTTTGCCAGTCTCTGCCATGCACACACTCAGTCTGACACATACTTAAAAGGCATATGGGACTCAGGGTTTACATTGTCAACAGGTAAGGGTTCATTATAATAGGCAAGCTTTGTAATTTACACTGCACAAAAATAGCTTCACCGTGACAGAAGACAGTAGTTAGAATCCAGTTATGACAGGTGCAGAGATTTCGCCATCTCCACATGCACAGTACAAGTCCAAAAGAAGAGAAGACATGCATTTATATAGCACCTTCCACAGCCTCAGGATGTGCCAAAGGCTTCACAGCCAATGAAGTAATTTTGAAGAGTTGTCACTGTTTTAATACAGCAAAAGAGACAGACAATTTGCGCACAGGAAGCTCCCACAAATGGGAACGTGATAACTCACCAAATTATCTGTGTCTTTAATGATATTGGTTGAGGGATATGCATTGGCCAAGACACAGGGGGATAACTCCCTTCTTCAAAATAGGGCCGTGGGAACTTCTACACTCACCTGGGAGAACAGACCAGGCCTCACTTTAACATCTCGTCTGAAAGACAATACCTATGAAAGTGCAGCCAAAGACTTTGCAGTAATATCTCCAACAAACTCAAAAACACCTCGTGGTGATGGTAGAAGAATTTAATTTCAGTGTTTCAGAAAGATGATTCTGCTCAATTCAGGGGTACAGTTCACTAAACACACAGCGCTGAATATTGACACCATCTTGCAAAAGTCTGACTGGAATTCCTGAAGGGGGCGTCATCTTATCTTTCACCATCCCTTTTTTTTTGGTGAGCCAATGAAACCAACGCTCTCCCAACCCTCCATTTTTCTCAATGAAGTCACTCTGAGGTGCACAGTATGTCTGGACAATAAACGCTGAAATGCAAAGGCAGCCTCCTTTCCCCTTCACCCCTCCTTATCTCTGTAACCTCTTGTCCTACAGCCCTCTGAAATCTCTGCACCCCTCCAATTCTGGCCCTGATTTTGATTGCCCCACCATTGGTGGCTGTGCCTTCAGCTGTCCAGGGCCTAAACTCTGGAATCCCTCCCCAAACCTCGCTGTCTGCCTGTCTCACTCTCTCTCTCTACTCCTTCAAGACACTCCTTAAAACCCATCTCTCTGACTGAGCCCTCTTCTATTATATCCCTGCGCTGGTCGGTGACAAATTTCATTCGAGAGCACTCCCGAGAAGCGCATTGGGACATTTTGCTATGTTAAAGGTGCCATACAAATGCAAGCTATTGTTGTTGGGGAAAGCACTCTGTCTTTGCATGACACTTACACTCAGCAGCAAGGTTAAGGGTAGTGGGGTGGCACATGGGAAAGTGGGAGGGAGAGAGAATGGTAATAATCCAGAGCCATTGGCCATCGCACCTCCTATCACTCCCGCGACACTGCGCACTGCCCAATCTAACAAGCTGACCAGCTGTCAAGAATGGAGTTTGACTACACAGCTCTATACACTGGCGGACTAGTGTGCATCACTGCCAGATCCATCACAAACAGGAGCTGCTATCACTGGTCCTCCCACTCAAAAACCAAACTGTGCAGCAACTACTAATGGAATTCGAGAATAAAAGAAGCAAAGCAAATGAAGTACAAATAACAATGGTCTCTCATTACAAAAGCGGTGATGCATCACAGACCTGGTTGACAATAAACCAGCCATTCCTTTTCGCAGAGACTGTAATTCAAAATATCCAAACGATCACATTTTTTAAGCGTGGGTCTTTCAGTTTGCTGTGTTGTTAATATTGCCTAATTCCAATTATTAGATCATTCAATTTGAATAACCTTCAAGCAATCAGGAAAGGAGTGTATAAGGTGGTAGAATAGCAGCCTCCAGATGGACTAGAACTTCACCATCACAAAGGCTGACTCTGGGGATCCAATGGACATTGGCTGACCCTGGGGATTGCTGGGCACAGACTGACACTGGAGATATTATGGACAATCACTGCCCCTGTGAGAGATTGTTGGCTCTGGGAAGGGCTGGGAGCACAGAAAGAAACGTCGCACACGGGAACGATTGAGACTGCAATGTTAATGATCAAATTATAGATTTCCCGGTAAGAGATAAGTATCTGTGCTCTTCAACGTTTACAGAGCAGAGCGTTGGAGACTCTCAGGAAGAGCAGAATGCGAGAATGCCAGCGGCAGGAGATGCAACGTGTTAAACCTAATGCCAAACAGACCTCGTAGCTTTTTCTGTGAAACTTGTCAAACGATAACTGTTGCAGAATTTCAACACCTCTCAGATAAACATATCGACCAACATGTTCACCAGTGCTACTGCAGTTAACCAGATCACAGGAAACTCAGCACATTGCATATCCTCTGGTCTCAGCACACTGAAGCAAAAAACAACATGAATTTGCAGCTAATGAGAGCATGTCAGACGCCGGGTTCAACACATCTAGAGCAGCCTCTTCAAAAAAAAAACCACTGTGAAATTTAAAAACAGAAATAAGAACTCTGCTTCTACATTGGCTTGTCAAACGAACATCAAAACAAACATCAAAAGTTGATTGAGGGCAAAATCGTATTCGCTTGAATGGCAACAGGTAAAATTATGCATTTAAAATTGAAACAAACCTCTTATTGCTTCTGCACACAGAAGACTCCACTCAAACATTCATGTGAAAGAAAGGGGGGAAAAAAAAAACCACATTTAATTACCTTTGAGATTCCATTAAAAGCCGGTTTGTGCAGCCCAGTGAAATGAAAGCACTTTCTGAGTCCCCTTAGCATAAAACCCAAGGGTAGGACTGTGGAAAGATAAAATGACAATCTATGTTTACAGGCACAGCAACCTCTTTAATCTTTAATCATTCAAAGACATCCTGGAAATTCCTCTTGTCCATCCTCTGAGGTCACTAGTGCGAGCTGAGCAGCGGCTCTAGGGGCTGCTATCAATCATAAGCCAGTCGCTGACTGGAGCGTGTGTGCTCGGAGACTCTACTGATGTAAGCTCGTCATCAGAGAAAATACCCAGTGATGATGCACATCCACGCACAGAAATAGCTACAGGGCCCTTCTAAGGGCTTAACCGACAATCGACCAGCCCCAGCCTCTGGTATTGATTCATAGGCAGACTGACTGACCAGAATAACAAAATATCAGTGCTGACAGGTAAGGAGGCTGTCATCTGAGGGGGGATTTTTTTTTTTTAAATGACATGTTTACAGTGAAATTGGTCAGCAATTACACACGTCTGGGTAGACTACACTGACGTAACCTCAGTTAAAGGGCACCATTCACATGATTTGAAAAAAGTATTTATTCTGCACATAAAATGTATATATTTCATGAATGAAATACTGTATTGAGAATATTCAAAAGCAGGAGTACAAACTCGGCATGAGAAAACAGGTATGGGTAGGATTCACTGCACTCTTCCTCTCTGTCTGTCTCCCTCTCTCTTTCTCTGTGTCTCCCTCTCTCACCCCTTTCCTTCTCTCTCTTTCCCTCCCTCTCCCATTCCTCCTCTCTTTCCAATTTCCCTCTCTCTCTCTTCCCTCTGTCTCTTCCCTTTCCCCCTCTCTCTCCATCTGTCTCTTTCCCTCTCTCTCTCTCCCTTTCCCTCTCTGTCTCTCTCTCTCACCCTTTCTTTTTTCCCTCTCTTCCCTTTCCTTCACTCTCTATTTCTATCTCTCTCTCTTTCCCTCTTTCTGTCATTCTCTTTTCCTCTCCCCTTATGCCTTTCCCTCTCTCTCTCTCTCCTTTCCCTCTTTCTCTCCCTCTGTATCTCTTTCTCTTTCCCTCCCCCTTTCCCTCTCTCTCTATCTGTCTCTTTCACTCTCTCGCTCTCCTCTTTCACTCACCCTCTCTCTCTTTCCCCCTTTCCCCTGTTTGTCAGCCCTTTCCCCCTCTCTCTCTGCCTCTCTCTCCCTCTCTCCCCTTTGCCTCTCTCTCTCTGCTTTTCCCTCACTCTATCTGTTTCCCTCTCTCCCTCCCTCCATGTCTCTTTCCCTCTCTCTCCCCTTTCCCTCTCTCTCTCCCCTTTTCCTTCTCTCTCACCCCTTTCCGCCACACTCTTAGTCTCTCTCCCCCTTCCTTTCCCTTACTCTACGTCTCTCTTCATCTCCCCATCATCTTTCTCTTCGCTCTCCCCCTCTCTCTCTGTCTCTCTCTTTTTATCCTTTTCCCCTCTCTCTTTAACCCCTTGTAGTTCCGAGAGTTCCTTTCCCATTCCCCTTGCTCTTTTCTTTTGCCACTGCCAACACACTGCACAACATCACCAACCGAATGGGTAAGTGCGGACCACAGGAGCTGCTGTAGGATGGGAAGAAGGAGGTCACGAAATGAGTGCAGTGACTGAGCAGACCAGGGGAGCCCCCGCACTCAGTAAAAGGTACAGCAAACTGGGGATATCAAATCTGGTTTTTTTTGCCAGTTAACTGCAGAGGCGGACACCACCGAGTTGACGTTATAAAAGTTTAAATCCCCCGTTCCCATTCATTTGAATATGACTCAGGTTCCTGACCATGACTTACTTACGATCTTGCCACTGGTACAATCACAGCTCAAACATTTCTCCCCCCCCCCGAATGTACCTCACTGGCCGTGAGGCTCCCTGGGGTGTCCCGAGGCCGTGACAGGTGCTAGGTAAATGCGGGTTCTTTCTTTCCAAGGGCGCTCCTGCCCAAACGACAAGGTCCGCGCGAATCCAGGGGCAGGGAACATGCACGTCCGGGATCCCCGGGGATTTGGGAGCACAGGGTGCAGGGGGGTGGGTGTGTGTGTGTCGGGGGGAGGTGGGGGGGAGAAAGAGGGATCCCACTCAGGATGTAAACAGTCACAACACCCGCATCCTGCAGTAAGTCAGTCAACATTCCTGAAGCAGAGACAGATAGAACCAGGGCTTTCGTAATGTGCTTCTAGCGCAAATCCATTTCACTACAACAACAACTTATATTTATGTGGCACCTTGAATGTAATAAAATGTTCCAAGGTGCTTCACGGGGGCATGTGTGACATAAGGAGGTACTGAGGAAGACAGCCAAAAGCTCAGGTCAAAGAGGTTTTTAAGGAGTGCCTTATAAGAGGAAAGCAAGAGAGGTTTAGGGAGGGAATTCCTCCCTCACTTAGGTCCCAGCAGCTGAAGCTACCTGAAAACCTAGTGCAGGTTTTTTTTTCCCCCATTCTCCAGTTCACCAGAGGGACCAGGTGTGGTCCAGAGTGAAGCACAGCCGGCGGGTTTGATTCCCCCACCCCCAAGTTCAGCCAGTCTCGGCCAAGGTGGTGACACAGGTGGTTCCACAGCTGCCCGTGTTCTTAGTTCCGACTGTTCGTCCGTAATCCCCCACAGGAGGGCAAGTGAACGGGAAGTCCAGCTCCACCATAGCGATGCACATTCTGAGTGCTCACACAGGAAGAATGGCCGCTGTGGGGAAGTACGAAGGAGCAGATGGTGTCTGTAACACTGCATCCTCAACCAGGACATGATGGGTGCAGAGGGAGAGAGGAACAAAACCCGAGATGGATGCGCGGTAGAAATTCCGTTTCCACTTTATCCTTATTAACGCTGCAGTCTATTAATGATCTGTAGAGCTGGATAAACTTCACACGTGTTATACCAATAGTATATAACTATAACATCTAACATAACCGTAACAAATAGTCATCAGGCACCTGAATTAAAAGAACGGTTTATCTCAGGATTCACTTCTAGCTCAAACACTAGGGAATCTGCCTGCACTTATTCAAAATTATCCAGCAAAACTGCACAAAAATCAGATTCGCATCTGGTGCCAATAAAAGCCGCTCGTCTTAAAAGACATCTTGTAGAATCGCAGAATGCTTACAGTGCAGAAAGAGGCCATTTGGCCCATCATGTCCATGCCAGCTCTCTGCAAGAGCAATTCAGGTAGTCCTGCTCCCCTGTCCTTTCCTCAGCATGTCTCCCCACACCACAACCATATCAAGTCCCAAGCCAATGCAATGAACATCACATTCAATTTTCCACACTTGCTCACACACACGTGCACAGACGCACACATATATGCATGCGCACACAGGCACACATAGGCAGACACCCACACATATGTAATGCAATTGCTGGCGCAAGAACACACATGGGCACACACATGTATAACGTAAGCAAACATGGTATGCATGCACACACAGACACACACACACGTGTTTGCAGGCTTGCATACATGCTCACATGCACTTGTGGGCTTGCACACGCACACACGCGTTTGCAGGCTTGCACGTGCACACATACACAGACACACATATTTGCAGGCTTGCACACACACACACACACAAACACACACATATGTTTGCAGCCTTGCACACACATACACATGTTTGCGGGCTGGCACACACACACAAATTCGCACACACACACACTCAAACACGCATATATATTTGCGGGCTTGCACACACATGTTTATGGGCTTGGACACACATACACAAACACACATACACACACACGTTTGCAGGCTTACACACACACATGAAAGCTTGTGCGCGCACACACACACACTTGCATGCACACACACACAAACACGTGTGTATGCGGGCTTATACACACACACACATACACACACAGAGCAGGAAGCCACTGGATCACGCTCTGCAGGAACCCTAATTGACACTGCCGCCATTCCCAGGATTTATCAACAACATCTCTCCACTTTGAGCATCATGGAATGACTCACCCCTTGACTCTTATATTGCGGGGTGCGGAGAACCAGTCTCCCATCAGCATTTTCTCTTTGTAATTCAGTGACATAAAACACAGGATTAAACACGGCATGTAACAAGTAACAATGATGAGAAACGTTACTCATCTGAGGGTTTTGATAGAGCGAATAAGAATAAACAAATTCCACTAGTAGGTGGGTCGGTAACCAGATGGCACAGATTTAAGGTCATTGATAAAAGAACCAAAGAGGAGATGAGGAGAATTATTTTGTACAATGAGTTTTTATCTGAAATGCACTGCCTGAAAGGGTGGTGGAATCAGATTTAACAATAACTTTCAAAAGGGAAGCGGCTAAATACTTGAAAAAGAAAAATTTGCTATGGAGTAAGATCCAGGGGAGCAGGCCTAGCTGAATTATTCTTACAAAGAGCTGGCACAGGTACGATGGGCTAAATGGCCTCCCTGAATACTACATGACTCTATGATTCTATGACTAGGATGGGACACTACAGTTAATTTTTACCAAGCATGAAAACAAAATTAGTCTAAGCATCGAGGGAGATAATTTTTGGAATAATAAAGAAAGAAAAGACTGGCATTTATATAGTGCCTTTCATGATCACACAGCCCCACATGAAGTATTGACCCTCTGACAATGTGGCACTCCCTCAGTACTAACCCTCTGACAGTGCGGAGCTCCCTCAATACTGACCCTCTGACAGTGCAGTGCTCCCTCAATACTGACCCTCTGACAGTGTGGTGCTCCCTCAGTAATGACCCTCCGACAGTGCGGCGCTCCCTCAAAACTGACCCTCCAACAGTGTGGCGCTCCCTCAGTACTGACCCTCTGACAGTGCAGCAATCCCTCAATACTGATCCCCTGACAGTGCGGTGCTCCCTCAATACTGACCCTCTGACAGTGCGGCGCTCCCTCAGTACTGACCCTCTGACAGTGCGGTGCTCCCTCAATACTGACCCTCTGACAGTGCAGCAATCCCTCAATACTGACCCTCTGACAGTGCGGCGCTCCCTCAGTACTGACCCTCTGACAGTGCAGCAATCCCTCAATACTGACCCTCCGACAGTGCAGCGCTCCCTCAATACTGACCCTCCGACAGTGTGGTGCTCCCTCAATACTGACCCTCCGACAGTGTGGCGCTCCCTCAGTACTGACCCTCTGACAGTGTGGTGCTCCCTCAATACAGACCCTCTGACAGTGCAGCACTCCCTCAGTGCTGACCCTCTGACAGTGCGGCGCTCCCTCAGTACTGCACTGGGTGCCACAGAAAGCAATGAGAGGACACATAAAGTGTGGGAATTGAATCCCATTATTCCATGGCACAGCATTTGGTGTTTCACTGTACCACCATGTGTGTGAATAGCGTATTAATCTGCTGCATATCAAATCAGGACATATAACTGTGAACTGTAAATGAGATTCAGTGCATTCAAACCTCCAATGTGACTAATGAAACCAGTAGGCTTATTTAGCACATTCTTGCAAAAAGATAGCAGATTGAAAAAAGAAATCTCAGACCAATCTTAGTCTGTACGAGGCTCTTAAAGGTCCCTGATGTTGCTGTCAATGGTGTGTGTCAAGCAGCAACGGAACCTAAAGAGCTTCTATGGTCCATCCTTGAATCCAGCAGGTTGCCCCAAGGATCCAAGCTGCAAGAAATGGTGAGGACTGGCCCTCCACTGCCACAGGTAGAAACAGAGCTGGGTTTAACCAACGCAAGCTGATTTATACAACAGCTGGCAGAACCTGCCACCACCATCTGTCGCTTCGCCTCAGTGCCAACTATCCAACAACGCTCCTGCCCACAAAAAAATCCACATCTGGAAGGACAGAAAGTGTATGCATACACTACCGGGTACTGCCAGGGCTCAGGAGAGCCAGGGAAGTTCCTGCTGCAGTTATATAGGGCTTTGGTGAGACCACATCTGGAGTGCAGCGTGCAGTTTCGGTCTCCTTATCGGAAGGAAGGATACATTTGGTCTTATGTGGGGTGCAACAAAGGGGTCACTAAACTTATTCCTGGGATGAGAGAGTTGGTCCTGTTCGGAGAGACTGAGTGAAAAAGGGCCCAGGCCTGAAAAGTGAACTCTGCTTTTCTCTCCATAGACGCTGCCTGACCTCTTGTGTATTTCCAGCAGTCTCTATTTCTACTCAATGTCCTTTGGAATTTAGAAGAACGAGTGGTGATCTCATTGAAACGTATAAAAATCTTAAGGCGGCTTGACCTGTTGCTCCTGGCTGGAGAGCCTGAAACTAAGGGTCACAGACTCAGGATGAAGGATTGATCATTTGGGACTGAGATGAGGAGAAATTTCTTCACTCAAAGGCTTGTGAATCTATGGAATTCTCTAACTCGGAGAGCGGCGGATGCTCGATCGTTGAGTAACTTCAAGACTTGGATAAATTTTTGGACCTAAGGGAAATAAGTGATAAGGGGGAAAGGTGGAGTTGAGGCAGAAGATCAGCCATGATCTTACTGAAGGGTAGAGCAGTTCAAGGACCCATGTGGCCAACTGCAGCTCCTTTCTTTTATGCTCTTATGGTCTTAGCTGGGCCATAGCAACAGGATTTTCACACAGCCACTGTTCTTTTCTGATATTCCATCATTCAGACGAGGCAGTGAACTGAAGCCATGTCTGCCTGATCAGGCGTATGGAGAAGATCACTATGGCGCTATTCAAAGAGCAGAGGCACTCGCCCTCTGCCAACGTAACCAAAACAAATTTGAATCATTTGGTAGCACGGAACTTGAGCATTGCTGAAAAAAGAGACACGTCACAGCTTTTCATCCTGCACTCATCAGAACACTTCACAAGAATATCAGTATAATGAGTCCACTTGCCAACCAATCAGCACTCTCTTCACATCCAGTATACATTGTTGTTTTCTTGCGAAGTGTCCTGATGAGTGCAAGATGAAAAGCTTCGACATGTCTCTTTTTCTACAGAATAGACTAACTGGCTATGTCTTTGGGATGCTGCTGTGCACAGAATGGCTGTGTATGCTTGTCTACAACAGAGTCTACACTTCCAAGAAAGAAAAGGAAAAACTTGCATTTATATAGCGCCCTTTACAACTGCAGGATGTCCCAAAGCGCCTCACGGCAAATGGAGAGCATGAAGCGTAGTCACTGCTGTACTGTAGGGAGCGCGGCAGCCAATTTGTGCACAGTAAGCTCCCACAAATAGCAATGAGAGAATGGCCAGGCAATATGATGTAGTGACATTGGTTGAGGGATAAATATTGGTTAGTGTACTGGAAGGAAGGCACCAGTACCTTCTTCATAATAGTGCCGTAAGATATATGCTACCTCCACTTGATTTAACATGGTTGTAAAGTGGTGGCCTGCGGATGTGAAAGGCGCTACAGAAATTCACGCCCATCCTTTCTTTCCTGTAAAAGAACCACGCCGTGTGCTAAGAAGAAATAAAGATGCAGATGTGTAGGCAGCAGGCAACAAACCAGGACTGTTTGTTGTCAATTCTAGTCGTGCTTAATGAATACTTAACTGTGGAGTTTACTGGTTAATGATGAACTATTGATCGCATCTTTATTGGAAATGGAGCAGCATCTGAGACAGAAGGTGACATCGGTGACAGGGGCAAGTTAGTCATAGGAACATTGGAAATAGGAGCAGGAGTAGGCCATTCGGCCCATCGAGCCTGCTCTGCCATTCACTTATATCATAACTGATCTTCTACCTCGGCGCCATTTTCCCACACTATCCCCATATCCCTTGATTTCGTTAATGTCTATTGATCTCTGTCTTGAATATACTCAATGACTGAACCTCCACAACCCCCTGGGATAGAGAATTCCAAAGATTCACCACCCTCTGAGTGAATAAATTCTTCCTCATCTCAGTCCTAAATGGCCTACCCCTTATCCTGAGATTATGTCCCTGGTTCTAGACCTTCCCCCCCAGTCAGGGGAAACATCCTTCCTGTATCGACCCTGACAAGTCCTGTAAGAATATTGTACGCTTCAGTGAGATCACCACTCATTCTTCTAAACTCTAGAGCCCGGTCTCCTCAATCTCTCCTCATACGATAGTCCCACCATCCCAGAAATCAATCTGGTGAATCTTCGTTGCACTCCCTCTGTGTTAAGATCCTTCCTTAGGTAAGGAGACCAAAACTGTACACAATACCCCAGGTGCGGTCTCACCCAGGCTCCATACAATTGCAGCAAGACTCCTTTATTCCTGTACTCAAATCGTCTTGCAATAAAAGCCAACATACCATTTGCCTTCCTAACCACTTAGTCAGATGCTTCACGGGCACATGCTTTAACATATAACCCAAATCGAACAACTTTTTCAGCCGGCTTAAATTAAGGATTCCCCCTATCCACCCAAAAAAATGTAAAATATCTCAACTCAGGGAAACAGATGACAAAACTGATTTGACTCTGGATTGAAAAGTCTCTTTTGTTGCATTTAATTTATGCCCATTGCAGAGACTGCATTTGGGAGGGGTGTGAAATAGGCTCCAGAGCACTACGTGATGTCACGATTTTCCAACATTACTCAGAAGCAGAACCAATGCTGTCTGAACATGCCCGTCTCTTCTGTGCAGGCCTCACTTTACTGTGGCCAAGAAACTTTAAAAGGGATATCCTTGTTCTCTCAAGAGCCACTTGCGCATCATAAATTAGCGCTCAAACTATTTTCCTTTAGGTTAAAAAAAAACCCATGCAAAAGACCCCTTGTTTCTTCAGTGTGGTCAGGTGTCCGAAGGCAGGGTCGGGGAGGTAAGTTTAAAAAAAAAAGAGGCCCCCGGGATGAAAAGTTACGGCCTCTCACGCAGATTGTCACCAAAGCTAAACAGAGAAAGGAGGAAGTTCAAATAATACTGGTTACTGACACTGAAATACAGGGTTAATGGTGGTCGGGTATGGTGGGTCAGAAACATAAGAAATAGGAGGAGTAGACCAGATGGCCTGTCAAGCCTGCTCCGCAATTCAATACGACCATAGCTGATCTTCTGCCTCAACTCCACTTTCCCACCCACTTCCCATATCCCCTTGATTTCCCCGAGAGGCCAAAAATCTGTCTATCCCGGCCTTAAATGTATTCAACGATCAAACAACCACAACCTTCTGTCGAGAGTTCCAAAGATTCACGACCCTTTGAGTGGAATAATTTCCCCTCAGCTGAGGCATAGATGGTTGACCCCTTATCCTGAGGCTGTGACCCCTGCTGTGTGTGTATAATTTTATAATGGAGAGAAGTTGAGTTATTTGGCAATCCTGGTACTGTAAAAGCCCCTGTTCAACAAAGCATGCCCAAACCATACTTTGTCGCAATAGAGGAGCAGCAAGAGGCCATTCAGCCCCTTCAGCCTATTTTGCCATTCTATCAGATCACAGCTGGTCTGCACCATTAGCTGCCCGCCTTACCCCCTTACCTTACCTCCCTAACCCCTCACCCATCCTACCCGCTTACCCACTTCACTCAAAGGGTTGTGAATCTTTGGAATTCTCTACCCCTGAGGGTTGTGGATGCTCCATCGTTGGACACATTTAAGACTGGGATAGGCAGATTTTTGGTCTCTCAGGGAATTAAGGGATATGGGGGGAAGGGGCAGGAAAGTGGAGTTGAAGCCCAAGGTCAGCCATGATCGTATTGAATGGCGGAGCAGGCTCGATGGGCCATGCGGTCTACGCCTGCTCCTATTTCTTCTGTTCTTAGCCGATTGAGAGAGGTCAACAAGAACCTTAATTCCATACGCTTCATAGCTCCACAGGTCTCTTGCAAGCTAGCTCAAGCCTGCAGTACCTGGAAGTGGCAAGTGCCCCTGTAGCAAGTCTGAACAGTAAGTAGAGGCAAGGCACTTCAGTATGCAAAGTCAGTGAGGGTCGCAAGGCACAGTATAAAACAGGGGAATTATCCTCGGTGTCCTCGCAATAGTTGACCCTAAGACAGCTTTGTCCGTGGGGGAATGGTGAATTGCATCTCACCAGAAGTTCACACACTCGTACTTTCCAGCCAGCATTACTAGATAGCCCCGGGAACAAAAAACAAAGGAAACCTTGCTTACATCTTTATTTCAGCTCTAGGGCACTGAGATTTACTGTGACATCCCCGAAACCCGGTGCTGCTGGGATAACAGCGAACCCAGCACTTGACCGTGGCCGGGCAGCTTATCGTTGGCCTCTACACCAGCAGCCAGTCTGTCTGTTTGTTGAGTAGATCCCTCATACTCTCCTCTACACACATCGCGATGAGGTGCCATATGCAGGTGTCTCAGCAAGTGAGGTTCAGTCAAAAAGCAGCAGGCAGATTCCACGACCAGGCAACCCCGCACTTAACACAGAAGTCTCACTCAGCAAAGGTGCAAATCCAGGCTTGTTCTCGCTTTAATGATTTTCCAGGAATCATTTTTGCACGTTGAACTTTGCAAAGCACTCGACACATTAAAATACTTTGGAAACCCACGCCTGTACTGAGGTGAACAGCCCCACAGGTGGAAATGGGTGGGGCACTGCAATTTTAAAAAATTCATTCTCAAAACATGGGCGTCACTGGTGAGGCCAGTACTCATTGCTCATCGTTAGTTAGTTCAGGCCTCATTCTTGAACTGCTCCAGGCCGGGCAGTGCCCAAAAGGCTTTCATTCTCTTTATTCATTGTAGGGGCTTGATATAACTGAGTTACTTGCCAGGCCACTGCAGAGGGCAGTTAGGAGCCAATCGTTTTACTGTGGGACTGGAGACACATATAGGCCCAGTCTGGGTAAGGAAGGCAGGTTTCCTTCTCCAAAACAGCTGGAGTGAACCAATTGTTTTTTTTTAACAACATTCAGGACAGCTTCATGGCCACTTTTACTGAGACCAGGGTGACCAAGTCTCGGGGAGAAAATGAAGGGACACTTGACCATGGGGGATCCGCGAGAGCGGGGTGGGATGCTGATGAACCTGCCAGAGCGGGACATCAGGAACAGAGGTGCGTACTGAAGATGCACGAAATTTAAAGGTCTAAATTACGGGACAAACGGCATCCCGGCTGCAGACAACCCGGGACGCGGCCTCAAACACATGACAGTTCCTTAAAATCTGCTTGGTCACCCCCGAGGCCAACATTTTATCTCCAGGCTTTTTTCAAACTGAGTTTGAATTTCCAAGGTGGGTTTTCAACTCGCATCCTTGGGTTGTCAAGTCCATTAATCTGACCTCTCAGCTATCGCATTCACTGTTGGTTCCTGAGCAAGGAATCGGCGGAAGGGTTTGAGTCAAATCAGACTCAGTTTGCGCTCCTGATCGTTAGCAAGTGTGTTCCCACTCCACCACCACCACCACTGTCAGGATGAGTGAAGGCCCATGTGAAGAATCATTGTTGTGGGCCCTGGCAACTCACCTTCCAGCACTCACTGTGGCAAGTGTCCATTTGTTGCTGCTAGGTAAGAAAGGATAAGGTGGGGGGTGGGGGGGCGCAAAACAAGAAGTAAAACCAGAGGATGGGGAAAGGGCATCAGGATGACACATGCTAACAAGCTGGACTAGCCTTAATTGCTGCTATCAAAGCATTGGAACGTGAGCTGGCTTTCTTGGGGTCTTGACCTTGTCCATGAGTTTAAGGTCAGATTTAAGAAAGGAAGCGCGACATTTATACGGCGCCTGTCACAACCTTAGGATGTCCCAACGTGCTTTACAGCCAGTGAAGTCCTTTTGAAGTGCAGGAATTGTAATGCAGGAAACATATCAGCTCAATTGCGCACAGCAAGCTCCCACAGTTATATGACAATGAATAGATATCTGCTTTTAGCAATGCTTTATGGTCAAACATTGGCCAGCACAGTGGGGATAACTTCCCAGCTCGACTATGAAATAGTGCCTTGTGATCTTTTATAGCCACCTGAGAGGGCAGAGGGGGGAGGGGGGCATCTAAAAGACAGCACCTCTGACAGGGCAGCACTCCCCCAGCAATGCACTGGGAAAGTCAGTGTGGACTTTGGGCTCAAGGTCTCCGGAGTGGGACTCGAACACGGAAACTGTCTGACTCAATGGGTGAGGGCATTGCCCGCTGAGACATGGCAGACACGGGGCAAACGTCAACCTCAAGGTGCTTTTCACTGCTGCCCTTCTCAGAGGTCGGCAGGCGCAAATGGAGATTCATCCCATCAGCCACGGATGTGACAACAATTTCCTGGGAACCTGAAAAGGAGTCACAAATTCCTTAATGTCCTCTTGAGTTGTGCTCAGCTTTTCCCATCCTCTTCTCACCATAACCCTCAATCCATTCACTCCACTGAAGCTGTTCGATTACTTAAGATAAAAACAAAAAACTGCGGATGCTGGAAATCCAAAACAAAAACAGAGACAGAAATACCTGGAAAAACTCAGCAGGTCTGGCAGCATCGGCGGAGAAGAGCACAGTTGACGTTTCGAGTCCTCATGACCCTTCAACAGAACCTGTTCTGTTGAAGGGTCATGAGGACTCGAAACGTCAACTGTGCTCTTCTCCGCCGATGCTGCCAGGCCTGCTGAGTTTTTCCAGGTATTTCTGTCTCTGTTTTTGTTTTCCATTCGATTACTTGTCTTGTATGAAAACTTCGCCGTTCCAACTGCCTTCCCTGGAAATTTATTCCACAACATGAGCCTTCCTTGTGAATTATAATGCGAAATGCCTGGACCAATCCTCTTCTTAACCTTGAAGCCCTCAACTAAGTCACTCAAAAACCTTCCTACCAGCAATTTTTTTTTTCCAAATCTGCGCATTACAAACATCTTGACACCCAAGATCATCTGTTATTGCTCACAAGCATGCCCTCACCACACTGTCGGCATCCTTTGTAGATGAGATTATCTCGAGATATTTTCTAAGTAGCTGCAAACAAAAAAGTGTGACTCATAGCAGCGACCTTAAGGTAGACTACAACTGTGAATTAACCCAGGAACAGTGGGTGGGGGGGAGGGAGGGGGGAGGGGGACAGTGGGGAGGAGGGGTGAGTTGGTTCAGAGAAGATTACGACACAATCACGCATGGTCTTTATCGAAAGGCCAGTTGGAGTTCATGTTACACAGGATTTGCAATGCTTCGGGCTCCCAGGGTTCAGACGCATGTGTAGCTTTGCAACGACAACTTGCATTTACATAGTGCCTTTAAGCTTCCCCAAGGCAATTGCACAGCAATGATTATCAAATAAAATTTGACACTGAGCCACTTAATGAGATAGGACAGGTGATGAGAGATTTGGTCCGGCAAGTAGGTTTGATGCAGGGTCTTAAAGGAGGCTGAGGGGTTTGCAGTTGGGCATTCCAGAGGTGAAGGGCCTCGGCAACTGAAGGTATGACTGTGACTGCTGCAGTAATTAGAACCAAGGATGCGCCAGAAGCCAGAATTGGAGGAGTGCAGCGATCGCAGAGGGCCGTGGGGCTGGAGGAAGCTACACAGATGGGAAGAGCTAGGGCTGTGAACACAAAGGGCCCGATTTAAAAATCCAGGTGCTGCTGGGCCTGGAGCTGATTTAGGTACCGCGGGTACAGGGGTGACGGGTGAGAAGGATTCGGTGCAAGTTAAGATACGGAGAGCGGGGGTTTTGGATGCGCTCAGGTTGACAGGGGGTTTGATTGGCCAAGAGAGCATTGGCATAGGTGAGTCAGGAGACAAGGAAACCATGGACGAGGGTTTCAGCAGCAGGTTTGCAATGGGCTTTCAAAAAAAGCCGGGACACAGTCTCTAAAAACTGCATGGAAATCCAACAAAATCAGCTATTTTTTAAACAAACTGAACCCACCGGGGGGTTTCATAGCTAGCTTCTGTTACAAGCAGAACAAACTCGCTTTGAGGTTCCGAGCAGCTCATAGTTTCAGAGTTCAGGGCTGGAACCGATACTGCCACTATATTTTTTTAAAAATCTCATGCTTGCATACATTTCCTGGCTCCAAAACCTGACTTTCCGTTGTCATATTTGTGTCAACTTTCCTATCTGATATATTCCTATCTGAATTGAAGCGACCTATATAAAATTCTTTATGCTGTGCTGAGATCCTCCAGCCACTGGCGGCACTGCAGCACCGCAGTTTGGCACCTCCCAGTTCCACAACTTGTCCTGCAGAGAAGCCCTGATGCCCCAACTAACCATCTCTCCTTTCTTTCTGATTGCTACTTGACTTTAAATCATATTAAATCAGTTTTGAAAAATAAGGACAGAATGCGTGGTTTTAAGGAGCTGAGTTACATCTTCCTGCACTCATGCAGTTCCTGTCCTGCCTACACTCAGTCTTGAACTCTCACGCGCAAAACCATGGGAGATCAAGGAGAGGAAATGTCACCTTTGAGCTAATTCATCAGCTCAAAGTCAATGGTGACATTGCTTCACTTTAGTATATTCCATGGCTTAAAAATATTGTTATCTCTCAGAACACTAGTTGGGAAAGGCAAAATCTAAAGGTGTTGCAGGGCATTTTTCATTGTGCAGGTGGACACTTCACATACCTTCCAATATGAAAAGAAGACCTGCATTTATATAGCGCCTTTCATGACTTCAGACTCTACAGCTAGTGAAGTGCTCTTGAAGTACTGTCGTAACGTAAGAAACGCAACAGACGACGAGGGCGCGAGCTCCAACAAACAGCGGCGAGATAAGTGAGCAATAATCCTTTTTTTTGTGTGTGTGTGTGATGTGGCTTGAGGGGCAAATTATTGACCCAGGAGCTTCTCAAAAACGGTGGCCACGAGATGCTTTATGTTCCCGCTGTGAGGGCAGGCAAGGTTTCGATCTAACGGCTCATTTGAAAGGCAGGTATTTCATTTGAGTGCGTTAGTAAGTGTAGTGGAGAGGTGAGGGGTTTTTCCCCTGGACACACTATGAGACGTTTTGTGGTATCTGCCTGCCTTGGATTCTGCCGACAAGATCTGCTCTACAAACGAAAGGTTCATAATCGTTACACAATAGCGAACGTACTGAGATGTTTATACATAAAAACAATGAGGTGAGCAGAGGAAAACATAAAACACACAATCAGCCTTAGTTTCCACTGTTGCTCATGATCCAGTCAGTGTAGCTGAAAAATAAGCATGTTTGGAAGATGTGGGAGAACAGGATTAGCTTAGCTGTGACACCACTGTCAAAACAAAACTGTCGTGGTTGTGTGGTTATGTCACTGGGCCAGTATCCCTGAGAATGGATTTGCCTGAGTTTAAATCCCACCATGGTGGTTTGAGGCTTGGAATACACTTTAACAAAACCTGGAAATAAAAAGCTGGTACCAGGAACTGCATCTCACACCTGTCTGCCGAAACTCAGTGGGTGTCACTCTCCCTGCTGAGTCAGAAGGCTGTGGGTTCAAATCCCACTCCAGGATTCGAGTACAAAAATCTGACTGACATCCCAGAGGCGTACTGCTTTGTCAGGGCTGCCGTCTTTTGGAATGACAGGTTAAACTGAGGCCTCTAAGCCCACTCGCTCAAGGCGCTCAAAGAAGAGCAGAGGAGCTGTCCTTGCCAATATTTATCCCTCAATTAACGTCACACAAAAAAAATGATCTATCATTTATCACGTTACTGCTGTGGGAGCTTGCTGTGCACAAATTGGGTGGAATTTTATGTCTCCCCCGCTGGCGGGATTTTCCGGTCCCGTTGTAGTCAATGGACTTTTGAACGGTTCACCACATATTCCGGCTCCGGCCTCACCCCCGCCACAAAGGGGCCGAAAAATTCCGCCCCCTATTTTTACCTCACAACAGTGACCACACTACGAAGGTACTTCATTGTCTGCAAAGCACTTTGGGATGTATGATGGTCGTGAACGATGCTATATAAATACAAGTCTTTCACTCTTCATGGAAGGGAATATGAATCCGCGTACCTAGACTAGATCAGCTACCCCAGCTGGGCCTACCTGCCTACGCCAGGCCTAATCCAGTCCCACAACAGCATGGATGACACTTACCTGCCCTTCTAAAGTGGCCAGTACACCACTCAGCTGTATGCATGGCAACTGTGTGATGGGAAATAAACGTCGGCCTTGTCAGCACAGTCCACTAGTAATCCAGAAATATAGGCTAATGCTCTGGGGACATGGGTTCACACCCCACCATGGTAGTTGGTGGAATTTGAATTCAGTTAATAAATCTGAATATAAAGCTAGTCTCAGTAATGATGACCATGGCAACTATCATTGATTGTTGTAAAAACCCATCTGGTTCACTAATGTCCTTTAATGAAAGAAATCTGCCATCCTTACCTGGTCTGGTCTACATGTGGCTCCACACCCATAGCAATGTGGTTGACTCTAAATGGCCTAGCAAGGGCAATTAGGGCTGGGCAACAAATTCTGGCCTTACCAGTGATGCCCACATTCCCTGTGGAAAATGTGTGTCAGAAGGAAGGGGCAATATGAGGGACAAAGGATTTTTAAAAATTTATTCATGGGATGTGAGCATCATTGGCTAGGCCAGCCTTTATTGCCCATCCCTAGTTGCCCTTGAGAAGGTGGTGGTGAGCAGCCTTCTTGACCCACTGCAGTCCATGCAGTACACCCACAGTGCTGCTAGGAAGGGAGTTCCAGGATTTTGACCCAGCAACAAGTGAAGGAACGGTGATATATTTCCAAGCCAGGATGGCGAGTGACTTGGAGGGAAACTTCCAGGTGGTGGTGTTTCCATGCATCTGCTGCCCTTGTCCTTCTAGATGGTAGTGGACGTGGGTTTGGAAGGGAAAGAGGGAAAGGGGCATGGTGGGGTGGGGAAATGGATGTTGGAGGGAAAAGGCCATGGGGAGAAAGTGTTTTGGGGGAAATGCTCATTAGAGGGAATGGGAGTCAGAGAAAAAAGTAAGGGGTTGGAAGGGGCTTGACATAGGGCATGAAGCGGAGGGTGGGGAAGAAAATGGAGGGAAGTGGGTAGAGACCAGGGGGAGAGGGGGCAGAATGTGAAGAGGAGGGCAGTATAGAACAAGAAGAGGGGAGTGGACACAGGTGAGAAATGGAGGGTGGAAGTGAAGGAAGAGAGAGGAAAGCTAAGGAAAATAAAAATTACCATAAAAGGCGACCCAAGACAAAGGCAGCATTGCACAATCTAATTATTATTCCATTTAAGCATAGCAGGTAAAACAATGAATGAAACCCCTTGGAATAGAATAACTTTAAAGGTTTTCCTCTGTAAACCTGCCTTTCATCTTTAGCGCCTGTGTGTTATGCAGCGATTAGCAGTAAGCAGAACTTTATGGATTCCTTGAGCTTAATTGCTTCATTTATAAATCAACAAAAAAAACAGAAATGAGTCAGAAACAAATTGAGCACCTTTCATCTCCCTCTGCTGATTGATGGCCTGAGATTTTGGAAGCCATGTTCTTTATTATTTATGCCTTATTTGCTGTTCCACTAGTGCCTCACGAAACCACTGCAGATTTTGCCTCCAGCTACTAGAGCTACATTTCATGTCAAGAACCATCTGTGTAATCCAATTCCCACCTCATCCAATTGAATTCGCAGAATGGGAACAGGCCATTCAACCCCACTGGTCTGTGCCAGCATTTACACTACATTCAAGCCTCCTCCCACCTTAATTCATCTCACCCTATCAACATATTCTATCCCTTTCTCCCTCATGTATTTAACCACCTTGAGTCAGAAGATTCTGGGTTTGGGGCCCACTCCAGGGACTTGAGCACCAAATTCTAGGCTGACTCTCCAGTGTTGACCCAGAGTCTCCAGGAGGGAATCTCCTGGTCGAATAGGCTGGAAAAATCATAGAGCCTGGAAACACGAAATAATTAAATGTTTCTCTTTTCACTTTTTTGGAATGCTTTCATTTATTACTTAATAAAAATATTCGAAATAGGGGAATGAAGGATATTTGATTGGGTGGGAGGGTCATGTGATGGAACCTCCAGGAACATGTCCAACCAGAATTGGCAACTTTACATAGTTTCTTTTAATGCTTTCATGGGGTTATGGGCATCACTGCCTAAGAGCCAACCACGTTGCTGTGGGTCTGGAGTCACATGTAGGCCAGACCAGTTAAGAATGGCAGATTTCCTTCCCCAAAGTACATTAGTGAACCAGATAGGTTTTCACAACAATCGATAATAGGTGTTATGGGTACCATCACTAAGATTAGCTTTATTTTTTTTTAATTGATTGGATTTAAACTCCTCCGGCTACCGTAGTGGGATTTGAGCCCGTGTCTCTGCAGCAGTAGAATGGGCCTCTGGATAATTAGTTCCGCCACATTATCACTACACTACCATCTCCCCTTAACTTAGGCTGTCTATCAACAGAACAAAAAGATACAAAGGGCTCACATTGATATTGCACCTTTTGTGTCTTCACACTATCCCAAAGTGATTCACACCCAGTGCATTGCATTTCAATACAGGGTCTGATTTCTGTGAAGTGGAGACAAGGCAGTCACTCTCACCTCACCTCGGGAGTTCAGCTCTTTTGTCCATACTTCAACCAAGGCTGTAATGAGGTCAGGAGCTGAGTGGCCCTGGCGGAACCCAAACTGGGCGTCAGTGAGCAGGTTATTGCTAAGCAAGTGTTGCTTGGTAGCACATTGATGACCCCTTCCATTACTTTACTGATGATCAAGTGTAGGCTGGATGGGGGCGGTAATTGGCCAGGTTGGATTTGTCCTGTTTTTTGTGTACAGGACACACCTGGGCAATTTTCCACATAGCCGGGTAGCTGCCAGTGTTGTAGCTGTACTGGAACAGCTTGGCTAGGGGTGCGGCAAGTTCTGGAGCACAAATCTTCAGTACTATTGCTGGAATATTGTCAGGGCCCATAGCCTTTGCAGTATCCAGTGCCTTCAGCCGTTTATTGATATCACGTGGAGTGAATCGAATTGGCTGAAGATCGGCACCTGTGATACTGGGGACCTCCAGAGGAGGCCGAGATGGATCATCCACTTGGCACTTCTGGCTGAAGATTGTTGCGAATGCTTCAGCCTTACCTTTTGTGCTGATGTGCTGGGCTCCCCCATCATTGAGGATGGGGGTATTTGTGGAGCCTCCTCCTCCAGTGAGTTGTTTAGTTGTCCACCACCATTCACGACTGGATGTGGCAGGACTGCAGAGTTTAGATCTGATCCGTTGCTGGGAAATTACTTAGCTCTGTCTATCACTTGCTGCTTATGCTGTTTGGCACACAAGTAGTTTTGTGTTGAAGCTTCACCAGGTTGACGCCACATTTTTAGGTATGCCTGGTGCTGCTCCTGGCATGCCCTCCTGCACTCTTCATTGAACCAGGGTTGATCCCCTGGCTTGATGGTAATGGTAGAGTGGGGGATATGCTAGGCCATGAGGTCACAGATTGTGGTTTAGTACAATTCTGCTGTTACTGATGACCCACAGCGCCTCATGGATGCCCAGCCTTGAGTTGCTAGATCTGTTCAAAATCTAACCCAATTGACACAATGATAGTGCCCACAACACAGTGAAGGGTATCCTCACTGTGAAGGCGGGACTTCGTCTCCATAAGGACTGTGCAGTAGTCACTTCTACCGATACTGTCATGGACAGATACACCTGCAGCAGGCAGGTTGGTGAGGATCAGGTCAAGTATGTTTTTCCCTTTTGTTAGTTCATTCACCACCTGCTGCAGACCCAGTCTAGCAGCTATGTCCTTTAGGGCTCGCTCTGTAGTGGTGCTACTGAGCCACTCTTTGTGACAGACATTGAAGTCCCCCACCCAGAGTACATTCTGTACCCTTGCCACCCTCAGTGCTTCCTTCAAGTGGTGTTCAACATGGAGGAGCACTGATTCATCAGCTGAGGGAGGGTGGTACGTGGTAATGAGCAGGAAGTTTCCCTGCTCATGTTTGACCTGGTGTCATGAGGCTTCATGGGTCCGGAGTCGATGTTGAGGACTCCCAGGGCAACTCCATTCCGACTGTATACCACTGTGCCACCATCTCTGCTGGGTCTGTCCTGCCGGTGGGACAGGGCATACCCAGGGATGGTGATGGTGGTGCCTGGGACATTGTCTGTAAGGTATGATTCCATGAGGATGATAATGTCTGTTGCTTTACTAGTCTTTGAGACAGCTCTTCCAATTTCGGCACAAGTCCTCAGATGTTAGTAAGGAGAGCTTTGCGGGGCTGGGTTTGCCGTTGTCGTTCCAGTGCCTAGGTCGATACCAGGTGGCCTGTCTGGTTTCATTCCTTATTGATTTGTTTTTGGTGGTTTGATACAACTGAATGGCTTGCTAGGGCATTTCGGAGGGCAGTTAAGAGTCAACCACATTGCTGTGGGTCTGGAGCCACATGTAGGCCAGACCAGGTAAGGACGGCAGCTATGACACATACCACCATGACAGATGACAATACCACTATGCTACCACCTCCCCTTAACAATCCCTAGCTTCTCTGCTCACTCCACTGACTGAGTCACTTAAGTTCATAGGCCAACAATCATTGGTGAATTGCAGTACTGCAGCGATATTGGACAGGTCTGTATGCGGTACACACGGCTTAAAATAAGGCCTCTTATCCAAATGGATCGCTGGAGCGCTTTCTCTGACTGTTTTTCAGCAGCAGAATTCACTCCGTTAGAAACCTGTGTGGCCTCCAAGTGCAGCTGCTTCAGTGCCAATTCCAAAATGGCCACCCTGGCAACATGACAAAGCTAGCAACCATAGAATAAATGCCAAACATAGTGTTCAGGCAGTCTGTAGACTCGAAATCGCTGTAGATCAAGGGATTTCAATTATAGCATTTAATCCCGTTTTTTTTACAAATAAGAACAAAAATCCGAATTGGCTGACGACAAGTGATCCTGTAACTGGTAACAGACATTTGACCTCAACACAACAATGCTGTTCGGGGTTCCCTTAGCCAACCTCATATGGCGAACCTCATGTGGGTAATGGGTATTGAACAAGAAATTCAGGGGTAGTTTAACTGTTTGGACCAGACATCAGGCCAGGCAGGGTTGAAATTTTAACAGGACAGTTTTCATTGCGATGAGGGAAAATGAAAGATAAAGCTTTCCCTATTTTTGAGTCTTAAGTTCCTAAAACTACTCTTAAAAAAAAATTTCTCCCCATCCACCACTTGGCAAAAGCGTCAACAACAACAACAACAAAAGCAACAACTTGGATATATCTAGTAGTTTTAACAGAGCAAAGCATTACAAGGTACTACACAGCAGCATCATCAAAAGAATTTGGCACTGAGCCAGATCATGGGACATTAAGGAAGGAAGAGAGAGAGGGGTAGAGAGGCAGAGAGGTTTGTTGAGGGAATTTAAGAGTTTAGGGCCTAGGCTGCAGAGGACAGAGTTGCCAATGGTGGTGCGATTAAAATCAGGGATAGTCAAGAGGTCAGAACTGGAGGGAGCGCGGGGACCTGACAGGGTTGTAGGGCTGGAGGAGATTACACAGAAAGGAAGGGGGCGAGGTCATAGACGGATTTGAAAAAACGGGTGACAGTTTTAAAATGGAGTTGTTGCCTGGCTGGGAATCAATGTAGGCCCGCGAGCACAAGTTGATGGGTCAACGGGACTTGCTACCAGCTCGAATGCAGGTGGGTTTTGGATGAGCCCAAGTTGATGGAAAGATGGAAGAACCAGCCAGGATATTGGAGCAATGAAGTTCAGAGGGGGTGGGGGAGGATGAGGAGAATTTGTTTGACACAGTGAGCTGTTGTGATCGGGAATGCACTGCCTGACATGTGGCGGAAGCGCACTCAATCATAATCTCCTAACCAAAACTGCATAAAATCTTGAAAAGGATAAAAGTTGCAGGGAGGTGGGGAATGATCAGGGATAATTGGATTGCCCCTCTGACAGATGGCACAGGCACAACTGGCAGAATGGCACACTCTGCGCCCTATGATTCTATGATACGCATCTCCCTCAGAGCAAGAAGACAAACAAGTGACCAGCTCACAAACTTCATCCATTGTTCCTCCGTAAGCCAGCTGCGTTGGACAGCCTGAGAGTAGCTGCGAGGGGGTTCATTGTCCAGCTGCCCTTCGCATTTGGCCTCCTCTCTGCGCAGCCCTGTAATAGCAGAGGGTGCAGCAGGGGGAATGCACCAAATGATAGACTGTCGGCCCAATCCTACAGCCAATCACTCTACGGGCCTGTTACTGTATATACCATCCTAAAGTCGATACACATCTCGCTTTGGTCAGTAGGCACCTGTCTGACCTTTGAAGCTTTGAGCCTCACATAAGGTTTTCCGCACTTAGTGTAGGGTAACACTTTAGGGGAGACGGTAATGTCGCTTGACTAGCAATCCCGAGGCCCAGGCTAATGTCCTTGGCATAAGAGTTCAAATCTCACCATGGCAGCTGGTAGAATTTAAATTCGATTAGTAAAATCTGGAATGGGAAGTTTGTGTCAGTAATGGTGACCAAGAAACCATTGTTGATTTTTGTTAAAACCCATCTGGTTCACTAATACCCTTTAGGGAAGGAAACCTGGCATCCTTACCTGGTCTGGCCTATATGTGACTCCAGACCTACAGCAATGAACTGCCCTCTGAAACGGCCCTAGCAAGCCACTCAGTTCAAGGGCAATTAGGGATGGGCAACAAATGCTGGCCTTGCCAGCGACACCCATATCCCACAAAAGATGAAATAAGAAAAACACACCAGTGCATTATCGGAGGCATCATTCTGAGGATGTGGTGTTAAACTGAGATGATATCTTCTTGTTCAAGGGAATGTTGTCAAACTGTAATGGGAAGGATGAGGCTGAAAGGCTCAAAGATTTTTATTCATCCAAACCCATCTCACAATCACTTGCCTCTTAAATTTAAAAGATGTACAACTCTTATGGATAATCTGCTGGAAAGTGATTCAGTTGAAGCCAGACTATGTGATTAAAGCCTTTCCTCTCTCTCTAATAACTGTAAGGAAACTACACGAAACATGTCTCACAAGAACGCAAGAATCAGGAGCAGGAATAGGCCATTCAGCCCCTCTAGCCTGCTCTGCTATTCGATAAGATCATGGATGCTCTGACTGTGGTCTCGATTCCACTTTTCTGTCTGTCCCCCATAGCCCTTGACTCCCTTGTGGATCAAAAATCTGTCTAACTCAGCCTTGAATGTATTCAATGGCCCAGCCTTCATGGCTCTCCCTGGGGGGACAGAATTCCAAAGATGAACGATCCTCGGAGAAAAATAAATTCTCCTCATTAAGTGGGAGACCCCTATGTGCCCTAGTTCTAGTCTCTCCCACAAGGGGAAACGTCCTTTCAGCATCCACCCTCTCCAGACCCCTCAGGATCTTATGGGCAGAATTTTTTGTTTGGCGTGAGGGGGCCCCACACGTCAGAGCATAAAATGACGCGAGATACCGTTGGGCGGAGCAAGGTTGGCGGGCAGGCCGGGAGCCCTGGCGGGCTTCAGAAAAAGCATGAAACCTCGTCCATGGGCGGGATGAGGTTTCATGAGGGTATTTAAATATTTAATAAAGGTTTGAGTTAAAGTGATAGACATGTCCCAACTCATGTGACAGTGTCACGTGAGGGGACGTGGCAGGGAAATATTTTAAACATTTGTCTTAAAAGCTCCCCCACCCCCCCCCCACCCCCGACACAGGGAGGGCGATAGCACTTCCTGGCAGATGTCATGCTGGGCGGGCCTTAATTGACCCGCCCACTTAAAATGGCGGCACGCCCCCAATTGGGGGCACCGATCGGAGGCATGTCTGCCCACGCCCGCTCCTGCACTTCCCCCCCAAAACGGGGTGGGGGGGTGGGGGGTTAAATTCTTCCCTATATGTTTCAGTAAGATCACCTCTCCCCATTCATCCCAGATCCAACTGGTTCACAACACAAACTATTCGCTCAATACTCAAGAACACAGTCTCACTCAAAGGCCAATGGGATGGTTGGTCATGGAAATACAACAGTTGCTCACTTTAGTCAACAATTTGTCCTGAGGTCCAACCCAAGGTGTGTCCAAGAGGGGGCCCAGTAGAAGGTTCCTTACTCTGCATCTGGCCTGCGCTTTGGTGGATCCAGAAGTTCTCAAAACTAATACTAAACACTTTAATCACCAGCCCTGACAATGCTCATCTAAACGGACAGGTGAAAATCGCTGAACTCATGTAAAGCGTGACATTAAGCAAATAGAAGTTCTCTTCCTCCTCCAGATTTGAATGCCTGACATCTATGGATTACACAGGGACGTCAACACAATGAAACTGGCAGGCAAGAGAAAAGGCTATCGTCGACATCTCTTCTGTATCAGTCACGTGGGCTGGACCGCAGGTGTCAATGCTTCATTGAGTGTAAACTCTGCGTATGCTTTTATCTGAACAAGAGGGGGGTTTTTTTTTGAGGTTTGGTACGAAAGCAGAGGCAACATAATGATGCAATGAAAGGTGCGATTCCAAATTCAACAACGACACAGGTAGCAGTGAAGAAAAGACTCGTAGCAGCTCACTAGGCCTCTCAGAGCACCTCACATGTAGTCAGTAGGAATTTAAATAACTCACCAAAATAGCCATTAAAATGACAAACACAGAAGCCATTTTGCACCTAGCAAAATACCACCTACAGCAATGAGTTAAATGACCAGCTTCTCTTTGAGATAGGCCAGGGAGCCAGGAGAACGTCCTGATCCTTTTCAAAGTAGTATGACATTCCTAACAATGCTGCACACCCACGGTGCCGCACTGGAGCGTCAGTCCAGATCGAGCGCTTAAACCCTGGAATGGGATTTGAAACCACAGCCTCATGACCCAGAGACAGGCGTGCTACCAGCTGAGGCGAGTTGTCGTTTAAAAATCAGATAGTCAGAGATTAGTTCAATTAAACCAGTCAGAAAGATACTGGCCCTCATTAAAACCATTTATAGAAACTTGGTCACCACAAGGAGCAGCTGAGGCAACAGCACAGATGTATTGAAGAGGAAGCCAGATAAACACAAGAGGTAGAAAGGAATGAGAGGGTATGCTGATAGGGTTAGCTACGAGGAGCGTAAACACTGGCGTGGACCAGTTCCGAAGGAGTCACATTGGACTCGACACGATAACTCTGTTTCCCTCCCCACAAACGCTGGCCAGACCTGCTGAGCTTCTCCAACATGTTCTGTTTTTACTTCAGGTTTCCAGCATCCGCAGTATTTTCCTTTTATACCACTGGCATTGAGCGGTTTGGCCGAATGGCCTGATTCTGCACTGTAAATACTTTGTCATTTATGACCATCGTCTAGCCACAGCGCAGGTGAGCAGATTGATTGGATATTTTATGTTTTCGGGAGGTAATTGCTCATGTTTCTACCTGTCAATCTTTTTTTATTTTGTCCGCCTTGTCTGAGATTTGCAATCGTGAAAGGGGGGTTTCCAAGTGGCACTGCAGCTTCCCATTGCCACAAACTGCACCGCTACAACTCCCCACCCCCAACTCTAATTTCGCTGTCTGCTACGAATGCTCTTCTTTAAGAAATTGAGTGTTGCTGAAAAAGGACATTTTGTCAAAGCTTTTCATTTCGCACTCATCAGGACAATCGCAAGATTACCAATGTCAGGGGAAATAACAACTTTCTACTGTATGAGAAGACAGTGCTGATTCGTTGGCAAGTAAACTCCAATTGGTAGAGGCGTTGCTATGGAGAATGCACCAGTTAATGGTGATTGTCAGTTAACTGCCAAGCACTGTTTGAAATTTAAACACGGCAGCTTGACGCTGATTGGTCAAGGCATTGCCCTGAGGGGGATGAACCAGCAAATGACTGAAGTAAGAAATAGGAGTAGGCATTTCAGCCTCTTGAACCAGCTCCATTGACCATCATAGGCACAACGCATTTTGGGTTGAGAAAGACCAACAAGGGTCAATTCACGGCTGATCTTTTACCTCAACCCCACTTTCCCACCTGGTCATCATATCCGTCAGTACCCCTGGCATCTACCTGCTCAGCAGTGGCTCACTAGATCACATGAAACAGGAGCAGGAGAAGGCCATTTGGCCCCTCGAACTTGTTCTGCCATTCAATAAGATCGTGGCTGCTCTGATTGTGGCCTCAACTCCGTTTTCCTGTCTGTCCCCCACAACCCTTGACTCCCTTGTAGATCGAAAATCTGTTGAGCTCAGCTTTGAAGTTATTCAATGACCCAGCCTCCGCTGGTCTCGGGAGGAGAGAATTCCAAACACCAACCATCTTCGGAGAGAAGAAATTTCTCCTCATCTCTGTCTTTATTGGGATATCCCTCATCTTTAAACTGTGTCCCCTAGTTCTAGATCCCCCCCCCAATGAGGGGAAACATTCTCTCAGCCTCTACCCTGTCAAGTCCCCTTAGAATCTTATACCTTTCAATAAGATCACCCCCTCATTCTTCAAAGCTCCAGTGAGTATGGGCCCGTCTTGCTCAACCTTTCTTCATAAGACAAACATTTCATCCCAGGAATCAGCCCTGTAAACCTTTTCTGAACTGCTTCCAACAGGAGATGAAAACTGCACAAGGTGCTCTGGGGGTGGGGGGTCTCACCAATATCTTAGTTGCAGCAAGACTTCCCTACTTTTATACTCCATACCCTTGCAATAAAGGCCAACAGTCCATCCTAATTACTTGCTGTACCCGCACACTAACATTATATGATTCATGTACCAGGACACCCAGATCCCTCTGTACCACTGAGTTCTGCAATCTCGCCATTTAAATAATATTCGGCTTTTTTTATTCTTCCTGCCAAAGTGGACAACCTCACATTTTCCCACATTGTACTCCACCTGCCAATAATTTTTTTCCCACTCGCTTAACTTGTCTTTATCCCTTCGCAGGCTCTTTGCATCCTCCTCACAACTTTCTTTCCCACCTGTCTCTGTATCATCAGCAAATTTGGGTACAATTCGGTTGGTCACTTCATCCAAGACAAGAGCAAGTTCAAAAATGACCAGGCTTAAAATAAGCTGAGCTGTGATGTGGAACCTGTTGTTAGCTGCAGTCGTCAACCAGGGAAAGTCAAATATGACCAGAGCATCAACTGAATAGCGGACGAATTCTGGGAAATCTGGGTGTCAGGGGTGGTGGGGGGTAGTGAGGGAAGACACCACCAAACAGTACAGCTGGTATTCAGCAGAAAAACAGCAGCAAGGTAAATAACTCCCTCGACACAGACACCAGGCTGAATTTTACAGTGGGTGGGTGTGCGCCCGATCCAATCGGGCATAAAATAGCACGCGGTATTTCAGTGGGCGCGCGCGTGCCCGAGAGTCAGCAGCGCCCCCACCGACCATTAAGAGGCCTGTTCAGGCCACGGATGTAGCGATTGACTTGGATTTTTCGCTGCCCGGTCGATGGGCGAGCGATTCTCCAGGCGGCCTTTGCATTTTTTGAGGAAACCTCATCCGCGGGCGGGGTGAGGTTTGGGATACATATTTTTTTTTAAATAAAACCACCTGGGCAGAATTGTTAACCGTCAGTATGTTTAGGTGAGCAATTCTTGACGGGCGGAATATTTTTTTCGGAATTTCATCATGTTTATTTTTGGCTTTGGAGTTCTTCAGCTGCCTGAGGCAGCTTTCATTGTCCTCTCGCCACCCCCCCCCACCCCACCCCACCCCCGCACCCCCGCTGATGTCAGTGCTCACCCCCCCACCCCAACAACGCTGGGCCTTTCACCGTTAACTGGCCAGCCAGCGTGAAATCGCAGCCAGGGGACCGTTCCCAGGCCCGCCCACTGCCCTCGGGTCTGCGGCACTGGGATACAAACTCACACTTCCACACGTGTGCAGAAAGCCAGTAATCCCGCGGTGGTTTGACAAGCGCATTCATTAAAGACCAGCACGTCCACTAGTTTCTGAAGAGCTTGATACAGTGCCAAAGAAACGGCAGCCTTTTTGCTACAGGTTTTCACTGAGAACACAAGTACTCACTACAAACTACGTAATATTGTGAGCAATTTTGGGCCCCGTATCTCAGGAAGGATATGTTGGACCTGGAGAGGGTCCAGAGGAGATTCACGAGAATGATCCCAGGAATGAAAGGCTTAACATATGAGGAACGTTTGAGGACTCTGGGTCTATACTCGATGGAGTTTAGAAGAATGAGGGGGGATCTGATTGAAATTTACAGAATACTGAAAGGCCTGGATAGAGTGGACGTGGGGAAGATGTTTCCATTAGGAGGAGAGACTAGGGCCCGAGGGCACAGCCTCAGAGTAAAGGGAAGACCTTTTAGAACAGAGATGAGGAGAAACTTCTTTAGCCAGAGAGTGGTGAATCTATGGAATTCATTGCCACAGAAGGCTGTGGAGGCCAGGTCATTGAGTGTATTTAAGACCGAGATAGATAGGTTCTTGATTGGTATGGGGATCAAAGGTTACGGGGAGAATGGGGTTGAGAAACTTATCAGCCATGATTGAATGGCGGAGCAGACTCAATGGGCCGAATGGCCTAATTTCTGCTCCTATGTCTTATGGCCTCACATGTGGAAATATCCTACACAGGATGTTTCTAATTCTCCCAGACCAAGCGGGTACCCTAATAGAGGATTGACCTATTATTGTTTTCCTTCCATGGGATGTGGGTGTTACTGGCAGAGCCATGGTTTGTTACCCATCCCTAATCACCCTCAAACTGAGTTTTTAACTGCCCTGTCACAGGGCCATTAAGAGCCAAGCACATTGCTGTAAAGTAGGCCAGACCAGGAAAGGATGGCAGATTCCTTTCCCAGGGGGGATTTTACAACAATTTATGATAACCATTACTGAGACTAGCTTTATAATTCCAGATTTATTCATTGAATTTAAATTCCACCAATGACTGTGGTGGGATTTGAACCCATGTCCCCTGAGAATTAGCCTAGGCCTCTGCACTGCCAGTCCAGAGGCATTACCACTTCCCCACCATCGTATTCTCATTACAATGGAAGCTTAGAACATAAGGTCATAAGAACTAGGAGTAGAAGTAGGCCATTCGGCCCTTTGAACCTGCTCTGCCAGTCAATGAGGTCATGGCTGATCTGATGTGGCCGAACTCCACTTTCCTGCCTGTCTCCCATAACCTTCAACTCCCTTCTCGATCAAACATCTATCTAACTCAGCCTTGAATATATTCAGTGACCCAGCCTCCTCTGCTCTCTTGGGGGGGTGGGGGGGAGAATTGCAAAAACGAATGACCCTCTAAGAAAAGAAATTCCTCCTCATCTCTGTCTTAAATAGAAGACCCCTTATTTTTAAACTGCGCCCCCTGGTTCTAGATTCCCTCGCGAGGGGAACCATCCTCTCAGAGTCTTCCCTGTCAAACCCCCTTCCAAACCTTATACCAATCGCATTGCAACACATTATGGGTCACTTGCAGGTTACTGAGATAAATGGCGAACCCCTTGGGGCCTTTCTCAAACCAAACTGCTTGTGCTCATGAAGATGAAAACTTTCTAAGAATATGCTATGGATACAAGTCAGACACTCTTATCTTGCTCATCTCATGTCAACTTGCAAGTGTCTAGTCTGCCCAGCAAACTTCAATCCCCATCAGTCTGCCACTGGGAGGGAAATTCTCCATCTCAATGCCTAAACTTAGAAGCGCATTTTGTTTTTATTTGCATTGTGCACTTGTACTTTATTAATTGTAAAGCACATTGGAACACCCCGAGGTCATGAAAGGCGCTACATAAATGCAAAGTTCTTCCTTTTCTCTTTTGGATTCCTAGCTGGACAGCAGTGTGAAAGCTGCCGGGTGTCTCACACGGTGTTAACTGATTGGACCATAGCAATACAATTCTACCCATCCACACACCCATACATACACACACACACACACACCCCCACACACACCCACACACACACCCATACACACACCCCCACACACACACACCCCCACACACACACCCATACACACACCCATACACACACCCCCACACACACACACCCCCACACACACCCACACACACACACACACCCACACACACACCCACACACACCCCATACACACACCCCCACACACACCCATACACACCCACACACACACACCCACACACACCCACACACACCCCCACACACACCCCCACACACACCCACACACACACCCATACACACACCCCCACACACACACATACACACCCACACACACACACACACACACACACCCATACACACACCCCCACCACACACACCCCCACACACACCCACACACACACACACACACCCACACACACACCCATACACACACCCCCACACACGCCCATACACACCCACACACACACACACACCCACACACACCCCCACACACACCCCCACACACACACACACACACACACACCCATACACACACACCCCCACACACACACCCCCACACACACCCACACACACACACACACCCATACACACACCCCACCCATACACACACACACACACACACCCCCACACACACACACACCCATACACACACCCCACCCATACACACACCCACACACACACACACCCCCACACACACCCATACACACACCCCCACACACACACACCCCCACACACATCCACACACACACACACACCCATACACACATCCCACCCATACACACACCCACACACACACACACCCCCACACACACCCATACACACACCCCCACACACACACACCCCCACACACACATCCACACACACACACACACACCCATACACACACCCCACCCATACACACACCCACACACACACACACCCCCACACACACCCATACACACAACCCCACACACACACACCCCCACACACATCCACACACACACACACACCCATACACACACCCCACCCATACACACACCCACACACACACACACCCCCACATACACCCACACACACACACACACACACACACCCATACACACACCCCACCCATACACACACCCACACACACACCCACATGCACACCCACACGCACACACCCACACACACACGCACACCCACACACACACCCACACATACACCCCCACACACACACCCCACACACACCCACACATACACCTCCACACACACCCCACACACACCCCCACACACACCCATACACACACCCATACACACACCCACACGCACACCCACACGCACACACCCACATGCACACCCACACGCACACACACACATACACCCCTACACACACACCCCCACACACACCCACACATACACCCCCACACACACACCTCCACACACACCCCCACACACACACATACACACCCACACACACACACCCACACACACACAGACACACACACAGACACACACCCACACACCCCCCCACACACACCCCCCCCACACACACCCCCACACACACCCCCACACATGCACCCCCCCACACACGCACCCCCCCCCACACACACACCCCCATCCACACACCCCCACACACACCCCCCCCCACACACACACACCCATACACACACCACCATACACCCACACACCCCCACACACACCCACACACACAAACCCACACACACACCCCCCACACACCCACACACACAAACCCACACACATACACCCCCCACACACCCCCACACACACAAACCCACACACACACCACACACACACCCCCCCCACACACACACACACACACACACACCCACATACACCCCCCCACACACACACATATACACACACCCCCATACACCCCCCCCACACACACCCACACATAAACACCCACCCACACACACACCCACACCCACAAACCCACCCACCCATAGACACATGCACACACACCTACACACACACACACTCTCTCTCTGACACAGACACTCTCCCTGACACACATGCAAACACAAACTCGCACACACACCTACAAACCCCGACACACACACACCCACTTGCACCCCCACAAACACATATGCACACCCGCACACATACACACCTGCACACCCACACACACACAAACCTGTCCACCTGTTCACACATACACACACACACACCCAAACCCACCCACACACCCACCTACCCACCCATCTACACACGCACCTGCACGCCCACACATACACACACACCCACACCCACCCACCCATCCACACATCCACACACACCCACGCGCGCACGCACACCCACCCAGCCACCCACTCATACCCACACACACCAACATTATTTATTTATAGAACATGGATCCTTAAATCTTGGCTCTTGGAAAATCTGTGCCTTATTTATCCCAGGCTCGGGCAAATGGGTCATGCCCTTACCTTGCGAGAGCGTTCACTCCGTATCAAACAAACGCAGCTCCTGTGCCATTGGATTTTTTTTTCACTTGCAGCTAAAGTGTCAGGTGTGTGCAAAACCAAAAGGGCACAAAGCAAACCATAAATTGAAGTGCAGCCCTTGACAATAATAGTGTGTCAGCAGGTTATGGGAGTGGGACTTTTAGCCGAGCTCCCAGCTGCTGTGTCGGAGAGGGAGATGTGAACATACCCGGGTCTGTCAGGCAAAGTGCACGTTAAGCAACAACAGCAGTGAAGTTTAAATCGCACAATGGGCATGTCAAACCCCGGTAAGAAAGCCACATGTTTTAAGCCCTATTTTTAAATTCAAACAGGTTTAAAACGTTTTGCAGAAGAACCAGAGGCGAACACGATGTATTTTTCTTTCCACACAGAAAGTTGTTGTGATCCGATAGGCATTGCCTGCAGGGATGAAGGAAGGCGATTCAGTTAGCGTTTTCCAAAGGGAATTGGGCAAATAATTGAAGGGAAACATTTGCAGGGCTATGGAGAAAGGGCGGCGCAATGGGACTAACTGAATTGCTCTTTCATAGGCCTGGCACAAGCAATGATGGGCCGAGTGGCCTCCTCCTGTGCAGGATCATTTTATGGGTCTCTAGGGGCTCCTGGATAATTCTTAAATCTGGGAGCAATTCAGGAGATCGGAAATGGAATCACCGGCTAGAGTGAGTGCACTTGTGGGTTGCAGTAGTTAGAACTGGACAATACAGCCATTGGCCCTGGTTTGCAAACGCATTACAGATCACCACATGCCCCCCATTCCATGACTATTAATGCACTGGGTAATTTACTGGGCTGAGTAACCACATTCCCAGCAAGGACATTTCATCCATTTACATTCGGTTTCACTGTGTCACTAGACTGTGCACTAGAGAAAACACACAAGCCTTCCAGCTGTTGATTTTCTGTCAGCTCGTTTTAAAATTGGATCAACAATTCTCTACCCGACTGAAAAAACATGTAGGCTGCAACATCAGTGGCGGAGATCTGGTTGTTTATCCAAAAAAAAAAGTGAAAACCATCGACAGGGCTAATTGAATCATTGGCAATGTTTGCCACTCAGCACAACACAGTTGACTTGCAGAAATACATGACTGATGTGAGTAAAGACTTGCATTTATGTGTCACCTATCACGACCGCAGGAAGCCCCAAAGCTTTACAGCCAATGAAGTACTTATGAAATTTAGACACCGTTATGATCTAGGAAATGCGGCAGCCAGTTTGTGCACAGCAAGCTCCCACAAACAGCAATGAGATAAATGACCGCAAACCTGCTTCAGTGTTGTTGGTTGAGGGGTGAATATTGGCCCCTGGACAGCGCTGGTGGAGCGGGATTAGAGGCGCCATGGGCTGCGCTGCTTCAAGATGGCAGTTCAGCGCCAACTTCTCAAGGGCAATCGGCGACAAACTCTGGCCTTGACACTGCGCCCACACCCCATGAATGAAAGCGAAAAGAAAGATGCTTTGGATGGGACTTTGAGCAGAATTTGCTGGTCGGATGGAAATGATCCCGTGGCACTTCTCAAAGACGAAATGAGGTGCTCTGGCCAATATTTATCCCTCAGCCAACATCTCTAAAACTGACTACCTGGCTATTGTCGCTGCTGTTAATGGGAACCAGTGTGTGCAAAGTGGTTGATGTGTTTTGCACATTACAGCAGTGGCTACACTTCGAAAAGCACTTCACTGGCCGTAAAGCACTTCGGGGGATATCCCAGCATTGTGAAAGGCGCTATATAAATGGAAATGTTTCTTTCTTTGATCTGCAAGGATTCACTACGATCACAGCCTCAGCTGATCCAGGCAGAGGGAACCCAGCTGCACAAGGCTCAGTAGCCGGACTGCCTCACTTACAAAAATACCCACCCCAAACCATTCAACATGGACACGCTGCTGTTACTATAACTACGGGTTTGTGGGGGACACACAGGGAAGATCACAGCTGGCACGGGGACACTGTACATGTGGCCATCACACAACTGTGACCCATGTAAACGTGTTTGCTTTTTTCTTTGAAAATGCATCTAAACAGGGGATTAGAATCGTACAGCAACTCATAGATTGATGGAGCACAGAAGGAGGCCATTCATCCCATCGTGCCTGTGCCAGGTCTTTGAAAGAGCTATCAAGATCCATCACAATTAATGAAAGAGTGCACTTTGGTTTTTATAGCAGGAGACCAACGAAACAATAGGTGCTGTGATATTTGATATATAGTTCAAGGGGATCGCTATCCTTCACACGTATCCCTGATTTTAATCACTCCACCATTGTTGGCCGTGCCTTCAGCTGCCGGGTCCCCAAGCTCTGGAACTCCTCTCCTACACCTTTTGGCCTCTCTACCTCTCCTCCTTTAAAACGCTCCATAAAACCTCCCCTCCTTGACCAAGCTTTTGTTGACCTGTTCCAATGTCTCCTTAAGAGGCCCTTTGTCAAATTTCATTTGATTGCCACTCCTGCCTTCAGCTGTTTTATTCAGCCCAGGGATCAAACAGCCAAGTTGCTCCCATCCTGGTGGTTGAGGTCATCCTCAAACAAAGCCCTGGCTGGCTAATTACAATCACAAGCTTTGCAGTATCACTATTGTGCTGTTCCCACTCATTAACCTTGAAGCGGTATTGGTTGGGGGCCACTGTATGGAAAACACACGGTTCACCATCTAGTGAAGTTCTAGATGCTGCCTTTCATCAAACCGCAGCATTCAGACATCGCTGCACCTTGCGAAATTACTCTGCTTCAGAATACATTTCTCTACTTTTTCTTAAAAGTCAAGTCTCCTTAACTCAATCTTTTAACATGCAGATGTGTTGCGCAGTCTCCAAGCAAACCGGCTCACTCACTAGAAGCCCCGACATGCTGGGCATTGGTATCTGCAACAGGTTCCTGTGGTATTCACCTCTGTCAATGGTTCAAAGTATATTGGGGGCGAACCTAATGGGGGGTCATTCTACGCGGCTTTGTTGACCAATGTTAGAAGCCACTACTCTAGACCTTTATAAGAAATTAATTCTCAGGATGTGGGTGTCACTGCATTTACTGCCCACCTCTAGTTGCCCTCAGAAGGTGGCTCAGATTTAACTGAGTGGTTCGCTGAAGGATTTCAGAGGGAAGTTAAGAGTCAACGACATTAATAAAGGGCTGAAGTCACATATTGCTCAGGCCAGATAAGGGCGGGAAATTCCCTTCCCTGAGAGGGATGTTAGTGAACCAGTTGGGTTTTTACATCATCGAATTTCTTAAACCACCATAGTGAGATCCGAATGACATTCCCATTTACACCAGCCACAGCTGAGAGGGCTAAAACCAAAGATCGGAATTGGCATAGTGCTAAAAACACAAATTGGTACAAATTAACTGTAAGGGCAAGTTTACGCTTGCCAAAAGCTGTGGTACCTAGAAAAGCCATGAGAACACATTCTCAGACAGGGGCACTATCTATGTAAGACAGCAAAAATGGGATAAGCTCACTGTGCCAGGAGGCAGCAAGTCACCAAGGCTCCTTAGACAGCACCTTCCAAACCCACGACCACTACCACCTAGAAGGACAAGGGCAGCTGATACATGGGAACACCACCACCTGCAAGTTCCCCTCCAAGTCACTCACCATCCTGACTTGGAAATATACCTCCGTTCCTTCACTGTCTCTGGGTCAAAATCCGGGAACTCCCTCCCTAACAGCACTGTGGGTGTACCTACACCACAGGGACTGCAGCGGTTCAAGGAGACAGCTCACCACCACCTTCTCAAGGGCAATTAGGGATGGGCAATAAATGCTGGCCCAGCCAGTGATGATCGCATCCCGTGAATGAATAAATAAAGACCAAAGAGACAGAAGGTGAGCTAAATGCAGCAGGCTTTTAATCTACCAACATATGATGGATGGGGCGTCAAATGGGGTGTTCCCTTACAAGATAAGCAAAAGAAAAGCAGAATTTGCTGGCTGTATCGATGTGGTTTTGGGTGGGAGAGGAACCGAGGAGAACTTTTAACACTTGATTTGAGACTTTGCACTTCAAACCAGGAGAGATCAAACTGCGGTCGTTCTACCCTTGCAATGGGATAGTAACAGAGCAGTTAATTTTGGTTGTTTTTCTTAAATTCATTCATGGGATGTGGGTTTCGCTGGCTGGGCCAGCATTTATTGCCCATCCCTAATTGCCCTTGAGAAGGTGGTGGTGAGCTGCCTTCTTGAACTGCTGCACTCCATGTGGTGTAGGTACACCCACAGTGCTGTTAGGGAGGGAGTTCCAGGATTTTGACCCAGCGACAGTGAAGGAACGGCGATATATTTCCAATTCAGGATGATGAGGAACTTGGAGGGGAAATTCCAGGTGGTGGTGTTCCCATCTATCTGCTGCCCTTGTCCCTCTAGATGTTAGTGGTCGTGGGTTTGGAAGGTGCTGTCAAAGGAGCCTTGGTGAATTCCTGCAGTGCATCTTGTAGATGGTACACACTGCTGCTACTGTGTGTCGGTGGTGGAGTGAGTGAATGTTTGTGGATGTGGTGCCAGTCAAGTGGCTGCTTTGTCCTGGACGGTGTCCAGCTTCTTGAGTGTTGTAGGAGCTGCACTCATCCAAGCAAATGTTCCATCACACTCCTGAATTGTGCCTTGTAGATGGTGGACAGGCTTTGGGAAGTCAGGAGGTGAGTTACTCGTCACAGGATTCCTAGCTTCTGATCTGCTCTTGTAGCCATAGTATTTATATGGCTAGTCCAGTTCAGTTTCTGATTAATAGTAACCCCCAGGATGTTGATAGTGGAGGATTCAGTGATGATAATGCCAATGAATGTCAAGGGGCGATGGCTAGATTCTCTCTTGTTGGAGATGGTCATTGTTTGGCACTTGTGTAGCGTGAATGTTACTTTCCACTTGTCAGCCCAAGCCTGGATATTATCCAGGTTTTGCTGCATTTGGACATGGACTGTTTCAGTATCTGAGGAGTCGTGAATGGTGTTGAACATTGTGCAACCATCAGCGAACATCCCCACTTCTGACCTTTTGATGGAAGGAAGGTCATTGATGAAGCAGCTGAAGATGGTTGGGCCGAGGACATTACCCTGAGGAACTCCTGCAGTGATGTCCTGGAGCAGAGATGACTGACCTCCAACAACCACAACCATCTTCCTGTGTGCTAGGTATGACTTCAACCAGCGGAGAGTTTTCCCCCTGATGCCCATTGACACCAGTTTTGCTAGGGCTCCATGATGCCACACTCAGTCAAATGCTGCCTTGATGTCAAGGGCAGTCACTCTCACCTCACCTCGGGAGTTCAGCTCTTTTTTCCATCTTTGAACCAAGGCTGTAACGAGGTCAAGAGGTGAGTGGCCCTGGCGGAACCCAAACTGAGTGTCAGTGAGCAGGTTATTGCTAAGCAAGTGCTGCTTGATAACACTGTTGATGACCCCTTCCATTACTTTACTGACGATTGAGAGTAGACTGTTGGGGTGGTAATTGGCCGGGTTGGATTTGTCCTGCTTTTTGTGTACAGGAGATACCTGGGCAATTTTCCACATAGCCGGGTAGATGCCAGTGTTGTAGCTGTACTGGAACAGCTTGGCTAGGGGCGCGGCTAATTCTGGAGCCGGAATATTGTCAGGGTGCATAGCCTTTGCAGTATCCAGTGCCGTCAGCCATTTCTTGATATCACGTGGAGTGAATCGAATTGGCTGAAGACTGGCATCTGTGATGCTGGGGACTTCTGGAGGAGGCCAAGGTGGATCATCCACTCGGCACTTCTGGCTGAAGATTGTAGCAAATGCTTCAGCCGTATCTTTTGCACTGATGTGCTGGGCTCCTCCATCATTGAGGATGGGGATATTTGTGGAGCCTCCTCCTCCAGTGAGTTGTTTAATTGTCCACCACAACTGTATGTGGCAGGACTGCAGAGCTTAGATCTGATCCATTGGTTGTAGACTCGCTAGCCTTGTCTGCTTCTGCTGTTTGGCACGCAAGTCGTCCTGTGTTGCAGCTTCACCAGGTTGACACCTCATTTTTAGGTATGCCTGGTGCTGCTCCTGGCATACCCTCCTGCACTCTTCATTGAACCAGGATTGATCCCCTGGCTTGTTGGTAATGGTAGAGTGGGGGATATGCCGGGCCATGAGGTTACAGATTGTGTCTGAGTCCAATTCTGCTGCTGCTGACGGCCCACAGCGCCTCATGGATGCTCAGTCTTGAGTTGCTAGATCTGTTCAAAATCTATCCCATTTAGCACGGTGGTAGAGCCACACAACACGATGGAGGATATCTTCAATGTGAAGGCGGGACTTCGTCTCCACAAGTACCATGCGGTGGGCACTCCTACCGATACTGTCATGGACAGATGCATTTGTGACAGGCAGGTTGGTGAAGATGAGGTCAAGTATGTTTTTCCCTCTAGTTGGTTCCTCACCACCTGCTGCAGACCCAGTCTAGCAGTTATGTAACTTAGGACTCAGCCAGCTCGGTCAGTAGTGATGCTACTGAGCCTCTCTTGGTGATGGACATTGTAGTCCCCCACCCAGAGAACATTCTGCACCCTTGCCACCCTCAGTGCTTCCTCCAAGTGCTGTTCAACATGGAGGAGCACTGAATCACCAGCTGAGGGAGGGTGGTACGTGGTAATCAGCAGGAGGTTTCCTTGCCCATGTTTGACCTGATGCCATGATACTTCATGGGGTCTGGAGTCGATGTTGAGGACTCCCAGGGCAACTCCCTCCCTCCCTCCTGTATACCACTGTGCCGCCACCTCTGCTGGGTCTGTCCTGCCGGTGGGACAGGACATACCCAGGGATGATGATGGTGGTGTCTGGGACATTATCTGCAAGGTTTGATTCCGTGAGGATGATTATTGCTTTGACTAGTTGCTTGACTAGTCTGTGAGACAGCTGTCCCAATTTGGCACTAGCCCCCAGATGTTAAGAAGGAGGACTTTTCAGGGCGGCAATTGCCGTTGTCGTTTCCAGTGCCTGGGTCGGTGCCGGGTGGTCCGTCCAGTTTCATTCCTTTTTTGTGAGTTTGTAGCGGTTTGGTGAGTGGCTTGCTCGGCCACTTCGGAGGACATTTAAGAGTCAAGCACATTGTTGTGGGTCTGAAGTCACATGTAGGCCAGACCAGGTAAGGATGGCAGATTTCATTAGTGAACCAGATGGGATTTTACATCAATCGGCAATGGTTTCATGGTCATTATCAGACTTTTTAATTCCAGATTTTTTACTGAATTCAGATTCCATCATCCACCATGGTGGGGATTCAAACTCAGGTCCCCAGAGCATTACCCTGGGTCTCTGGAACACTGCTCCAGCACAATACCACTACACCATCGCCTCCCTCATTAAAGTATTAAGATTCCTTCAGCATTAGTTACAGGATTACTTCTTCCATTGTACCAATAAGATATTGGGAAGAGAGTGTTGGGGGGGAAGAAAATCACACACAAATCATTCTGCTTCCACATTGTGTCAAACTTAACTCATGACCTCCAGGTCATGTTTCCTCTACCCGCCCTACGCTACCACAACCAACAAAGTACCTGCAAGCACTAGCACTTCATTGAAATATTACATTGCACAAGACACACCCCAAGTTTTGAAGGATAAAAATCTACCATTCTGTTAACAGATTTTTAAAAAAACAAACCAGTCAAGTCAACATAGTGCAAACTTCTGGTTTCGTAACCAGAAATTTCAATGGCCCAGGCACATAAATACTGTGGCTGCAGATCAGAGACTGGGTATCCTGCAGAGAGTGACTCACCTCCTGACTCCCCAAAGACTTTCTTCTATATCTACAGGCCAGGAGTGTGATGGAATGCTCTCCACTTGCCTGGGTGAGTGTGGCTCCAACAACACTCGAGAAGCTCGACACCATCTAGGTGATTAGTGCCCCATCCACCACCATAAAACAGGCACTCCCTCCACTACTGGTGCACAGCGGCAGCCCATGTGTTCCATCTACAAGTTGCACTGCAGCAACTCGCCGTGTCTCATTTGCAGCATCACTGTGATATAAATGCACCCAAGAGATTGCAGAGGCTATTGTGGCACAGCTCCCCTGAGCACTGGCATAAGATGCCAATGCTCACAATTGTAAACTAGTCTGAAAATGTAAAACCTTCAGTTTTGTCCCATGTGCCCTCCTCTCTGTCCATCTCTCCATTCCCACAAAATTGTAATTAGAAAGAATCTGGGCGTGGCCCAGTTTTCATAAAATGTGCCTGGAGAGAGAGAGAGAGAGAGGAAGAGAGGAAGAGAGGGATGAAATCCTGATGAGCAGAAGCACTGTTCTACAACATTGAGTACTGGCAAAACAAGCGAGTGAGAAAGGTTAGAAACAATGGTGCTGTCACTGGGATTTCAGTAAAGCATAACTTTTCTTTGTATCTGCTTACAGCAAGTGACATCACTGGCTGGGCCAGCATTTATTGCCCATCCCTAATTGCCCTTGAGAAGGTGGTGGTGAGCTGCCTTCTTGAACCGCTGCAGTCCGTGTGGTGTAGGTACACCCACAGTCCTGTTAGGGAGGGAGTTCCCGGATTTTGACCCAACGACAGTGAAGGAACGGCGATATATTTCCAAGTCAGGATGGTGAGTGGCTCGGAGGGGAATATGGATATCGGCATGTTTCAATGCACTTGCAGCCTGGTTGCTCCTGGCTGGTGAAGGTCATGAGGTTGGCAGGTGCTGACCAACGAGCATTGGCGAGTTTCGATTAAATTTAAAAAGGGTGGGCAAAGCTGATTAGAAAGGACAATTCGGGAAAGTTTTTTTTTAAAAGAAAGAAAATCAAAATGGGAAAATCCAATCTTGAAGAGTGAGTTCCTTCCACCCTGAGGACATTGTGCTTACCCGTCAGAAAGTAGATTATAAACACTCAGCATCAACTACATTACCATACAATACCTGCCCTCCCTGATCAGTTACAAGTAGATCTACAGCTTAGATACTGCAAGACATCAGTGAGCATTAAGTAAGACAGTTTAAGAGAGTCATAACTAAAATTGTGGTCAGGCCAACATCACCCTCGCTCCCCACTTCTCCCAACGCACAGAAGAAATGCCTTTGAGCTAAAATAAACATGGCTAACTCTTGGGTTAAACAGTGAAGTATCCATCAAATCAGAGAATCACAGAATAGTTCCAGCACAGGAGGAGGCCATTCTGCCCATCGTGTCTGTGCTGGCTCTCTGCAAGAGCAATTCACCTCGTGCCACACCCCAACCTTTTCCTTCCACCCCAGAAAAATTTTTACCGTTCATATAAGGATTCAATTCTCTTTTGAAAACCATGATTGAATCTGCCTCCACCACACTCGGGGAGTTCATTTCAGATCCCTGCATAAAAACAGTTTTCCTCATGTCCCAGTTGCTTCTTTTGCTAATCACCCTAAATCGGTGCCCTCTGGTTCTTGATCCGTCCACCAATGGGAACAGTCTCTCCCTATCTACTCTGTCCAGACATCTCGTGATTTTGAATACCTCAATCAAATCTCCTCTCAACCTTCTCGTTGTTCAAGGGGAACAGTTCCAACTTTTCCAATATATCCACATAACTGAAGTTCCTAATCCCTGGAATCATTCTTGTGAATCTATTCTGCACCCTCTCTAATGCCTTCACTTCCTTCCTAAAGTGTGGTGCCTAGAACTGGACACAATTCTTCAGTAGTGACCAAACCAGCATTTTATAATGGGTTTATCAAAGCCTCCTTGAATTTGCACTCTTATTTATAAAGCCCAGGATCCCGTATGCTTTATTAACTGCATTCTCAACCTCCCCTGTTACCTTCAATGATTTGTGCAGACATGCCCCCAGGTCCCTCTGTTCCTGAACCCTCTTCAGGTTACCTCTCTTTCTTCCTACAAAAATGAATCACTTCACACTTTTCTATATTAAATTCCATATGCCACTTATCTGGCCATTCCACCAACCTGTTTACGTCCTTCTGAGATTTAACACGGTCCTCCGCGCAGTTCACAATATTTCCAAGTTTCGTGTCATCCCACAAGTTTGATCTAACAAATGGCAGGATCGATGCTCAACCTACTCGCCCTGTCCAGTTGCAAAAGTTTCAAACACGCAAGCCACCTGAACCAGTAAAATGGAGATTTCCACCTTGAGAGTGTCCCTCCGTGCTCTGCAGTTTCCCTCGAGCGCACAGTGTGGCACCTGAAGGAAAGGAATGGCTTTAAAACTGTCCACAGCCACTGTCGATATTTAACAGGGGAATAAAGTTGTGTTGCAGTCTCTTTCCTCCTCATACTCTAGTGTAATTGTATTCTGGAGTCACAACACGTCAGTCAAGAGGAATCTGGATTCCATGTACAGAAAGCAGCCAATACCGCCTTTAGTAAACTGTACAACTGGACGTGTTCTCCACGACCAGGCAACGCTATTTAATTTTAAAGGTTATTCCACCACCATTTGCCTGGTGTGTAAAAAAAAAAGTAAACAGTTTGCTAAGTTACATAGAGCACTGCCGTCAATATTAAGATTGTACATTCCCTTTTACAACCCTCGCACAGGAGTCTGGATGGGGAATGTTAACAGGATATTCATCTGTAGGGGAATCTGTCTGTATATACACATATAAACAGGGACACTGCGTCACTTAGGAAGCATGGTGTTTGCATTTAATAACTCCCTGAAGGATGGAACTGGACCGGACTGGAGTGGGTGGGAGACTTGGCAGTGGAGAAGAGAAAAATCAGCCTAGGTTTCTGCTTCTAATAACTGCTATTGATTAACCGGTCTGCATAGACATTAGCTGAGGGTTCTGCATTTGGCTTGACTACTTTCCAGTCACAGCCAGAGAATCACCTGAGGTGAGAGTGACTGCCCTTGACATCAAAGAAGCATTTGACCAAGTGTGGCATCAAGGAGCCCTAGTGAAATTGAAGTCAATGGGAATTAGGGGAAAACTCTCCATTGGTTGGAGTCATACTAGCACAAAGGAAGATGGCTGTGGTGATTGGAGGTCAATCCTCTCAGCCTCAGGACATTGCTTCAGGAGATCCTCAGGGTAATGTCCTAGGCCCGACCATCTTCAGCTGCTTCAACATGACCTTCTCTCCATCATAAAGTCAGAAATTGGGATGTTTGCTGGTGACTGCACAATATTCAGCACCACTCGCGACTCCTCAGATACTGTAGCAGTCCGTGCCCACATGCAGCAAGGCCTGGACACCATTCAGGCTTTGGCTGATAAGTGGCAAGAAAAATTTACACCACAAAAGTGCCAGGCAAAGACCATCTCCAAAGTGAGAGAATCTAACCATCTCTCCTTGACACTAACGGTATTACCTTCGCTGAATCCCCCACCATCAACATCCTCGGGGTTACCAAAGACCAAAAACTGAACTGGACTAGCCATATAAATACTGTGGCTACAAGAGCAGGTCAGAGGCTGGGAATCCTGTGGGGGGTAACTCACCTCCTGACTCTCCACCATCTACAAGGCCCAAGTCAGGAGTGTGATGGAATACTCTCCACTTGTCTGGATGAGTGCAGCTCCCACAACACTCAAGAAGCTCAACACCATCCAAGACAAAGTAGCCCACTTGATTGGCACCCCATCCACCACCTTAAACATTCACTTCCTCCACTTCTGATGCACGGTAGTAGCAGTGTGTACCATCTACAAGGTGCACTACCGCAACTCACCAAGGCTCCTTAGACAGCACCTTCCAAAACCACAACCCCTATCACATAAAAGGACAAAGGCAGCAGACACATGGGGCTGGATTTTACAGGGTACTGCGGTCCCCATGCCCCTTCCCAGCTGAAAAATCAGTTGAGGTGCCCGCCCAGGGGAAGAAAAGCTGCCCTGTCATCACTTAACGGCCAATTTAGGCTTGAGTGGGATATCCAGCCCTCAGAAGCAGGAAGTCCTGCCTCAGGGAGCTACAGCCAATTGGATGGCTGGCAGCTCTGCAGTCCCAGCAGCGCCAGGCGGGAGCGGTGGCCATTGCTGGGACTACAGGTCGTCTTCAATGGAAATCGTTTCTGGAGCCGGAGACCAAGTTAAGTGGCAGGAGCTGTGGGGGTGGGGGGGGGGGGGGGGGGTGGTGTGGTGTGGATTTCATCAGGGTCAGGCAAGGGGAGTGATGGGGTGAGGGGTCATGTTTGAAAGGCCTGGTAGGATGGTGAAGGGGGGGAAGTGCGATCTTGAATCACAAAGGAGGGTCCCCCCGCCTCTCCCAACCTTGCCCCTCACCAGCCCACATAACTAAGGCTGCCAAGACTCCACCTGTTGCAGGTAAAATAGTGGCAGATGCAGGATGAAGCCCTTAAGTGGTTGTTAATCGGCCACTTAAGGACCTCAACAGGCCCAAGTGTGGGCAGGCCACCCAAAGCCTCCACCGCCGCCTCCCCCCCATAAAGATTCCTACAGGTCAAGGGGTCGGCAGGTAGGTGGCAAGAAGGCCATGTGCCGAATTTTACTAGCCTCAATGCCCTCAAACCCGCCAGCAGGAGAGTGTCAAATCCAGCCCACAGGAACACCTCCACCTGGAAGTTCCCCCCCCCACTGCCGAGCCACTCACCATCCTGACTTGGAAATATATCGCCGTTCCTTCATTGTCGCTGGGTCAAAATCCTGGAACTCCCTCCCTAACAGCACAGTGGGTGTACCTACACCACATGGACTGTGGCAGTTCAAGAGGGCAGCTCACCACCACCTTCTCAAGGGCAATTAGGGATGGGCAATAAATGCTGGCCCAGCCAGTGATGCCCACATGCTAGTAAAGAATTTTTGAAAAGGCTCTTCCTGCTGCTCCTGCACCATTACCTCGGCCATTCCCCAAGGTTCCATCCTTGGCCCCGACTATTTCTCATCTACATGCTGCCTCTCGGTGACATCACCTCAAAACACAACAGGTTCCACATGTCCGCTCACAACACCCAGCTTGACCTCACCACCACCTCTCCCGACCCCGGCATTGCCAGGACTTTGACATGCTGCATGATACTTAATACTGAGTAACATTGCTTATTGCTAAGGAAATTGAGGGATGGGGGATATCGCAGGAGGGTATAGCTGGGCTGGAAGGTCAACTATGACCTTATTAAAGGGCAGAGCATTTTCAAGGAGTCACATGGCTTACTCCAGCTCCTCTTTCTTATGTCCTTATTGTGTCCAACATCCAGCGCTGGATGAGCAGAAATATCCTCCAGTTAAATATGGGGATGATCAAAGCCATTGTCTTTTTCCCTTGCCACAATCTCCATTCCCTAACAATCGGTATTCCATCCCTCTCCCTGCTCACTGCCTGAAGATGAGCCAGACGGTTTGCAACCTTGGCGTCCCTTTTGATGCTGAGCAAGTTTCCGACCTCTCCACATTCAAGACAGCCCTGCTTCCGTAACCTTTTCCCACTCCGCACCTGTCTCAGCCCATCTGCTGTTGAAATCCTCATCCATGCATTCACCACCTCCAGCCTTGGCTATTCCAACATGCCTCCCGTCAGCCTCCCATCTTCCACCCTCCATCAATTTCAACTCATCCAAAAACCTGCTGCCTGTGACCTGATGTCTCACTACATTAGAGGTGTCACATATATATAAATTGCCATTCCTGATGATGCCACACACATATATATTAGCTCCTAACGTAGCAACATCTCAGTTTTAAAATTCTCATCCTTTTCTTCAAATTATTCTCTCACTACCTCCCTCCCTGTCTCTGTGATCTCCTCCATCTCAGCAACCCTCTGAGGTATCTGCACTCCTCCAATTCTGGCTTCTTGCACTCCATTCCTTCAGCTGCCTGGGCCCTAAACTCTGGAATTCCATCTCTAAACCTCTCTGCCCCTTTATCTCTCTCTGTCTCCTCCTTTGAGACACACCTTAAAATCGCCTTCTTTGACCAAGCTCTTGGTCAGCTGGCCCGCTTGTTTTATATATGTGACTCTTTTGATTGATAACATTCCTGTGAAGTGTCTTAGGATGTCTTACTACATTAGACGCACTATATAAATATAAGTTTAAAATTAGGTATATTTCTACATGTGTACTATATAAATACAAGATTATAGATAGGTATATTTCTACATGTGTACATTCATATATATATATATTTATATATGTATGTGGATATATGGATATGCTTCTATACAATATATATTCACCCATAAACATGCACAAATTGTACATACAATACATACATAGACAGAATTACTGAACTCCCCATCCAGACTCATGCTTGAAGAATGTCCACCTGAGGGAAGGTTTGTCAGCTCTGTTGTAAGGACCCCAGCATGAGTCAGCACCTTCAAATGTGCCTGGAGGCTGGGTCGGGCAGGAGCAGGCGTGGGAGCTCGGACACGGAGGATTAGGGAGTGGGGGTGGGGAATTTTCTACACTAGCCCCTTCTGAAACACATGTGAATAGAAGTCTCTCTCACTTAAAGCAACTAAAACACTGCTGAACGTCTCATATGTGAAAACGGCTTCTCTCTGCATCGGGCACCAAAAGGCAATCATTTATATGGGGTCGGGCACATTGATAAAAAGAGGGGGCAGGAATCCGATGCTTTCCTGAACACTCCAAGTTAACTGCCATATAACTACCTGGGTTTCAGCTGTACTCACTCCCCCAACACCCCACCCCCACTCTTCCAGGCAATGACAGGAAGCAAATCCTGACACAAGGTTAAACCATCTCTTGCACTGTACGCACAGCAGACTTTCAGTAAAAGCAGGCTGCTAAGAAGCAAAAGAGCTAAGTTTCCACAGCACACGCTACGAAAGGAAAGCTAAAAGCCAGTGGCACATTCTGCCTTCACATTTTGAACTTACTGACAACCCACCTCTGCCTCTAATTATAGGTCTCCTCACTGCACCAGCTCCTTAGCAACCCACGGCCACTGTAATCCACCATCGCCTCTTAAAATTACCTGTTTCTAGAACAGGAAGAATGTTGTTGTGGGGGGAGAGGAGGGGGGGTGGTGGAGGTGGGGGTGTTGTGGGTGGTGGGGGTGGGAAGGAAAGTCAGCCAATTAAACGGCCGGCTGCTTGGTTGGTGTGTGAGGTCTGGCTGACTGACACACTGTACATCATTTTTTTTTTAAACTAGCATTTAAACTCCAGAGGATTCCCTTCAGCTTTTATGCTGGGAATCTTATAAACATTGGCCAAAAAAAAAATTAACCATCCAACAGGAAGGCCTGCAATCACCAATTACATGGTAAACTGACCAGATCCAAAGACACACATAACACACATGCTTTTTGCCCACCTGACACTGCGTACTCCACACATAATGTAACTGATGGATTCTCCCTAGAGTGACTGGGCACCTTCCATCCTGGTCCTTTCAAAAGACTGTACATGCACGTACTCCGTCAAGTATAGTCATTGCGACATAAAACTGTATTCCCCCACTGTCACTCTTTAGAGAAGATGATTATATTTCTTACATCATCGACTTGGGAACCACCACCTGCCCCTCCATTGGTTCCCTCCCGGAACTAGGGATGTCAGTCAGGATACTGGGCCAGTACTGGCTGAGTGCAGAGTGCAGACATGAAAGGCTCTGGGTCTCAGCTGGCTCCCTGCAGAAAGAGGTGTTTTTTTTTTCCAAAGCAGGAAGAGGGGAGGCCATGAGAGCGTTTCCTGTTGTACGGCTCAGATAACTAAGGACGTCACTGCATTCAAACTCCCTCAGGGTGTCAGCAGATACAGGGCAAAGTTCAGTCGTTTGCAACGAGCTCAAAAGGAGGAGACACCAAGAGAATGACTGAGAGAATGAGGGAGAGAGAGAGAGATGGGGATGACCGAGAGAGAGAGAGAGGGAGAGAGGAAGTGGCAGAGGGAGAGGGAGAGAAAGACAGTGAAAGAAGACAGACAGAGTTAGGGACAGTGAAAAAGAGATAAAGGGAGCAATAGGCAAGGGAGGGAGGCAGAGAGAGAGAGTGAAAGAGGAAGTGACAGAGAGAGACTTAGAGACAGTGAAAAAGAGATAGAGGGGGGAACAGGCAAAGGAAGGAGGCAGAGACAGAGAGACAGTGAAAAAGAGATAAAGGGAGCAATAGGCAAAGGAGGGAGGCAGAGAGAGAGAGAGAGTAAAAGAGGAAGTGACAGAGAGAGAGAGACTTAGAGACAGTGAAAAAGAGATAGAGGGGGGAACAGGAGGGAGGCAGAGAGAGAAGCCGTGGAAGACACCATTAAACACAACCATTATCAGTTGCAGTTTATGTTAATAAACATGCACTTCAATCCAGCACTAAAGAGACAAGGAATCAAATATAACAAGTCATGACTTTGTTTAAAATGATGTTTTCTCTGTTCCGCTTTGATCTGGAATTTTGTCCTGCCTTCTATCTGAAATCGTTGTAAATTAGGAATGCAATAGCATAAATTAAAATGCAAAAACAAATACAAGGGGATTGAAGACATTTTTTTTACAAAAGATTAACTGAGATTTTGAAACTGTTAAATTTTATACTTAAAACGTGGAATACTGTAATGGAAATTTGATCCATTGCTTACACAGTGCTGGGAATTCTGAATACAAGAATGAAGCCATGAGTGTTAGACAAATAAAGCAGTGGTCACAAGCAAGCACTTTACAGCCCAGGCAAATCTATTCCCAGTCCAGAAATATTAACACATCAACAATGCAAAACCACAACCTGTTATTTGCTGCATCTGTGAAAATAAAGATTTCTACTTGCCAGTATTTTTCAGCTTGGCATGGAATTTTAAAGTAAAATCCCTCCACTCACTGAAATTTTTGGATGATATATTTTCTTTCACTTGTTAATTAAGATGTAGCCAGTGCGGTTCCTAATATTTTCTTCTTGATCAATGCATCCTATTTGACCTTGAGCTGAGCTTCCAATGCCATATCCAGGACCTTTTACTTCTACCCCCGCAATATCATCCTCTTCCTTCAGCTGATAGCCTCCCTTCAAGTTTCCTGTTTCAATTTTTAGCCCCGACCATCTCTCTTGTGTCCCCTGGTACTCACTGTAACCCCTTTCACCACAATAAACATCACTCCCTTACATTACAGCAGTGACCATACACTTCAAAAGTGCTTCACTGGCTGTGAAGTGCTTAGGGACTTCCCGAGGTCATGAAAAGCGCTAACATAATTACAAATACTTTCTTTCTCCAAATTTTTACAGTGAGCAATTTGCACAGATCAACTCTCTCTCTTCCCCTCACAATCTTAAAAAAGTGATATTCCAAAGTCTCGTCTCCTTTTCCAAAGTAAACAAGCTCAACTTCCTCGCCCTTTCCGCAAACATTTGGATTCCAAACATCTGGAATCACCTTGACTGCCTGGCCTCTGGGCCCACTCAGAGGGCAGTAATATCCTTTCTAAGAGTCCAAGAAGTTGGCACTGCTCGATGGAGGCTCCGAGCAACTACTTACACAGCAATTTTTTTTCGCAGTGTTTACATTCAAGGCAAATTTGATGCCTCCTGAAGCATTGGCCCTTACATCCTGTGAGTCACTGGGACTGTGAAGGAATATTCACTGGTGTCGGTCTAAAAATAGTAGGTTCTGAACTGCAGATCAGTGGCATTTGTCATCGCTGGCACATTAAGCGATCCTGGGACAAGCTTGCTGCAGCTTTTAGCCTCTGGTGAAGGGCTCGCCTCTCCTATTTGCTACGTCCTCATCCGCGCTTACATTGACCAAACTCCCACAAAGAGAAGTTTCAAAGGAAACAACACAGAAAAGGCTGGAAACAGTCATCTGCGGGGAGGACAGGCAGGCGAACATTTCAGGTGTAGATTCTTAACTGGGAGAGGTTACAGACAAACGGCGTTTTCTTTAAAAAAAAAGATCTGAACAAGGGTCATTGACCTGAAACGTAAGCTCTGTTTCTCTCTCCACAGATGCTTCCTCACCTGCTGTGTATTTGCAGCGTTTTCTGTTTTTATAACAGAACCAGGAGATTGGATTTGGAAAGAAAACACACACAGACACACAAACACAAGCATGTAAGTGTGAAATGGAATGAAACAGCCTGTAAAATGCTTAAGTGGAGTAGAGGAAATATCTAAACAGCAGAATTTAAGCCTAAAACACTAACCACAACAAATAGTCGTTTGGAACTTGAGAATTGCTGATAAAAGAGACGTGGGAGCTTTTCATCTTGCACCCATCGGAACACTTTGCAAGAATACCAACATAAGGGGAAAACAACAATTTATACTGCATGAGAAGAGAGTGCTGATTGATAACCAACCACTTGGCAACCAATCAACACTCTCTTCACACACAGTATAACTCATTGTCTTCCCCTTATATTGGTATTCTTGTGAAGTGTCCTGATGAGTACAAGATGAAAAACTTTGGCATGTCTCTTTTTTTCAGCAACAAACAGCAACAACTTGCATTTATGTGACACTTCTAGCGTAATAAAATGTCCCACTGCACTTCACAGCTATGTTATTAGATGAGTTAAATTTGACATTGATCCACATAAGGAGATAATAGAAGAAGTGAGTTTTAAGGAGCATTTTAAAGGAAGAGAGAGAGACGTTGCCCCAATATCTCTTTCTGGGGGCTCGATGCCACATTTTGTCTGAATGTGCTTTGGGGAAGTTTTACTATGATAAAGGTGCGATAGAAATGCAAACTGCTGTTGTCCGACAAAACAAGTTAGCATGCCAAAAAAAGCCTTTAATTCGTCGCAACCACTTCCAACGCATCTGGAGCAGTACAGATCTGTCCCATTGATCAAAGTGGTGACGGTGTGACCAAATGTTTTAAGAGTGGCTTTCGGGGCTGTTGTGATGTTGAGCCACGCGGACCTGAAGGGCCCACAGTTCAGTCCCCAATTGGTGGCTGAGCTCAACTGGGACAGGGGAAATATGGGTACAAACTGTTTTGGCGGCCAGGATTAATCAGGAGAAGGGGAAGGGGGTTGGCAGGCAGGAAGGGGGGGAGGGGGAGGTGGGGGGAGATGAGACTGATCAGTGTCCCTACTTTTGACTGTTGCCTGGTGAGTCTCAGGGAATGATATTATTTGCGGGTAAGATCAGCCTCCAGGTGGGAACGTCTGGCACCTAGAAATTGGAGGAGGCCATTCAGCCCCTTCAACCTGCCCCTCGTGGGTTAGTACCTTTTGGAAAGGAGATGATAAAAGGGAGAGAAAGGCCATATAAATTTGCATGAGCTGTCAAAGTGATGCGACCGGAGTAAAATGTCTTTGGAGCGACCTAATCCAAGATTTGAAAAAAAAAAGTCCCAAAATGAAACCACCTCCCTTTAAATTAGCATTATTATCAAAGCATATATTTAAAAATCTCTTGGCAGCTTACGCACTTTAGCAGTTTTTCCAAGATGGGAAAAATTAATTTCTTGTGGGGATGTAAGCCAAAACCAAATTTCAACGTTACCCTCTACCAATTGCTGCCAGACCCCAAAATCCAACATTTTCTTTCAACCAAAGTTGTAGAAATTCCATTTCTTAACAATGCACTCAGGGCTAAGTCATCTCCAAAACACAATGGCAACTAAGAATAACTTTGATTAATAAAGCACCCCTTAAAGTAGCAGAACCCCTCCCCCCGCCATTGGAGCAGGGTCAAACAGAATTTGACACCGAGCCACAGGAGATATTAGAACAGGAAGCCCAAAGAGATAGATTTTAAGGAGCTATGGTTGACCGTGCCATGACATTATGCCCATGCCATATGCAATGCCTTTGCTGAATTGCCGACCTACATTGGAAACACCTCAATTTTAGAGGTGGGAGGAGAGGTGGAGAGGTTCGGGGAGAGAATTCCGAAGCTTCAGGTCTACACAGCTTCAGGCACAGCAGCCAATGGTGGAGCTCAAGAGGCCAGAATTTCGGGAGCGCAGGGATGTCAAAGGGATGTAAACCTGCAGGATGTCACAAAGATAGGTGGATGGGGGAGTTTGCATGGGGGGGGAGGTGGAACTGGTATGAGGTCACGAAGGGATTGAAGCCAAGGATGGGAATTTGAAAATTAAGGTGTTTTCAATGTAGGTCAGCAATTCAGCAAAGGCAGCAATTCATTTGCATATGGCATGGACATAATGTCATGGCGCAGTCAACCATAGCTCAGCAGGTGACATTTTTGCCTCTGTGTCAGAAGGCCATGGGTTCAGGACCTATTCCAGAGGTTTGGGAATCTAATCTCAGTGCAGTACTGAAGGAGGTGCTTTGCTGTTGGAGGTGCTGCCTTTCAGTTGAGACGTTACACCAAGACGAAATCTGCTGTCTCAGGTGGATGTAAATATCAAAGAGGAACAGAAGAGTTATCTCTGGCATCCTGGGTAATATTTATCTTTCAACGAACTTCACCAAAAATCGTTGTCACATTGTTGTTTTTGTGACTTTGCTGTGCATGACTTTGCTGCCAGATTTCAAATACTACAATATTTCAAAAAGTACCTCATTAGCTGTGAAGTGCTTTGGGGATGTTCTGAAGGGTGCTATAGAAATGCAAGTCTTTTTTTTTTTTACATGTACAATACTACAGGTGCAGAAAAGCAATTCAATCACCAATATCCTAATGGCAATTCCCATAAACTTAGGCTACAAAATCTGAAAACGACACCTGTAAGCTGTGCTGGTAACAGAGAAACCAGCATTTACTGTTCTAGAGACTCTGAGAGATGAAACAATGATATGGGCGGCACACTTTTATAAAAATGGTACACAGTTCTTGTATTACTCATTCACAATAGGCATACAGGGGCCAACTTCTGTATTAAATTTAATTCAAATAGTTATCACACCTTGTATGTAAGACACCTGGTCACGGTGATGAAAAAAAAACACTCTGTCCCAAACTATGCCAGGGCTTGACAAATAAATGGATGATGTGAGCAAACTTTCAAGTTGACCAATGTATTGATCAGCACTGGCTTCTTAGCTCATAGCAGCTTATAATATTTCTCTACTGCTTTACTGTATAAAATAGCAACTAAGTTCATAAACTTGAAAGGCTTAAAACCCACCCAGGGAAGGACCGTCCATTTGGTCATGTTAGATTTGTAGGTTGTTAGGTTTGGGTGAGTGAGGCCAGGACCCCCTTCGGCGTTGTTGTTAAAAAATAGTATTCTGGGAGGGGGAGATTGAATAGGCTGAAGGGTGTGTTCTTCTCTGGACCCAACCTTGAGATCCTTTGGATTTATTGGGCCAAATAAAGCCCGAACAAACTAAGCAGTGAAAGTTTCAGAGAAAGAAGAGAAGCAGGCATTTGTTGTACTTATTCCATCGTATTTCTGTTACAGTGCTTCAGCTTCACTATGGGATTTCCCTAGGCTACAGGGTGCAGTAGCATAGTGATTGCATTAATGGACCAAAAGCTTGGGCTAATGATTTGAAAACATGAGTTTAAATTGTACAACAGCTGCTAGGATAGTTAAACTCAGTTAATAAATAAATCTGAAGTAAAAAAGCCAGCATCGGTAATTGTGATCATGATGAAACTGTAATTGTTGTTAAAAACCATTCTGGTACACTAATTCCCTGAGGAAACGAAATCCTTTGACGTTATCCTGTCTGGTCCATATGTGGCCCCGGATCCACAGCAATGTGGCTGACTCTTAACTGCTCTCTGAAACGGCCTAGGCAACTCAGTCAAAAACAATTAGGGAAGGGTAATAAATGCTGACATTGCCAACAATGCAGGGGGTAAGACTTAGGAGCAGGAGTAGGCCCTTCAAGCCATTCAAGTAGGCCATTCAATAAGATCATGGCTGACCTGGTTGTTGTCTCAGCTCCACTTCCTGTCTGCCCTCCCCGTAACCCTTGACTCCCTTTGATGTCCATATCCTTTGAATGAATTATTTTAAAAATTCAGCTTTTAATTGCTGCTGACCTTCGAAACTCAATCTTTCCAAGAACTGCAAGGGCACAGAACCTGTTCAAGTCTTCCTCCTTCCCCACAGGCTTGCAAATGTCATGTCACCACCACCTCTTTACCCAACTCCATCTTCCTCTTCAAGGCTGGTGCTACTTGAGGGACATGGACCCTCACTCACCTGCTTCAATAAACAAATAAATACAAGTACATGTTGAGAGACTGACTCCCCCGGCTGGAGGGACCAGAAGTAGGGGTCATAGTCCATAGGGTAAGGGGCCAATTATTTAGGATGGAGATGAGGAGAAATTTCTTCACTCAGAGGGTTGTATATTCTCTACCCCAGGGAGCTGTGAATGCTCAATCATTGAGCATATTCAAGACTGAGATCAATGAAATTTTGGACTCCAAGGGAATCGAGAGATAGGGGCAGGAAAGTGGAGTTTGAGATAGAAGATCAGGGGCCTAGCAACAGGGCAATGACTGCTAACCTTGCCAGCTATGCCCACACCCCAAGGCAATGAATATTTTTTAAAAACACGAATGTCACTAAAGATTGGGGGCAAAACATCAAAGATAACTCAATGGCCATCATGACAACATGAGTCAGGGGGAGACAGTGGCATAGTGGTAATGTCACTGAGTAATTAAAGCCCAGGCTAACACTCTGGGGGCAATGGGTTCAAATCCCACTACAACAGCTGATGGAATTTGAGTTCAATTAACAGATCTGAAGTTGAGGACTAGTCTCAATGAAAAAACTATCATCAATTGTTGTAAAGAGCCAACTTGTTCACTTTGATGTTGAAATCATATCTTCCCAAGGCTGAACTTTCCTTTTACAAAATGGAAGGACTTGGAATTATCTGTACATCTGGATGCTAACCTGGGATTTTTTTTTTTTGAAAGGTCATAAGTTCATCTTGGAACTGTCAACAAGCAGGCCTCTTCCAAGGAATCACCTGATCTTTATGAAGGAGTTATTTGTTTGTTTTGAACTGCAAAGCACTTTAATTAACGAAAAGCTGGAAGTCAAAAAGGTATCACATGGCAGAGGCAAACATTGAGTTTGAACCTGTGGTTCTGCTTTCAGTCTTGCTGGGGAACAAGCTGAGGAAGGAGGGCCAACCTAATTGGCTCCCTTTCTCTACCTTATGTTGCCTAAAATATCAACCTGTAGCCAGAGAACCCTCATCTGAGTGTAACTGGTCTGCATTTGGACCTGCAAAGCTGAGACCAGTTGGTGAGAACCTCCAGACATCCACTGGGACCAGTGGCCCCTCTTCACATGAGGGAGCTCCAGGTCGACAGCCTCCAGACCCTGCAAACGTTATCCTTTATTTCATATTGCCCATCCTCCAAAGCCCGTCTCTGCAGAGAGACTCTATCTATTTATCCTTTGTGTCTCGGTGTGTCCATGTGTGTGCTGGGGTAATTCTTTAGGACGAGATAGATAGTTATACCTCCCGATTACAATCGTGTGCTAACCAGTACTTGCAACTTGTTAAAAGAAGTTTTGGTTTAAAATAAATTAATCATTCTGAGTTTTTGAAAGCAGCCTGGTCAGAGTCTCTGTTCTTCTGGGTACTAGAGGTATAAGTACACAATTGGCCATTTCGGTGAGAAAATTAAACATTTAAATTAATGGTACGGCCTGTGGAGTAGTGGGGCTTAATAATTCGCACACTCCTCCCATCCCGGTCATAACATTAGGAAAGGAAATCTCTCATCCTTACCTACAATGGCGTACTTGTGATTCCAGACCCACAGCAATGTGGCTGACTCTTAAATGCCCTCTGAAATGGTGTAGAAAGCAACTCGATTCTAGGGCAATTAGGGATGGGCAACAAATGCTGGCCTTGCCAGTGACACCCACATTCCACGAAAGCTTACAAAAAAAAGGTCAACATTGGCATTGCTTTGAGAACTGATGCACACAACAAGTCATCATGGAAAGCTAAGGTCTGTTAGAAGAAATAGACTCAGGCTGATTATCTCAATGCAATAGAGGGCAGCAATTCAACACTGGGTACTGCAATGTGAAGCCCATGTCACAGGCAGTTTGCTGCATTGTTGCACTTACAAGTCTGTAGAGCAGAGGGTTCGAGCTAATAACTTCTCAACTTAGTTGCTCAGAGATAGTTACACTCATGATTCATAGAACTCTATCTGAGGTATTAGTGGGGGTGAAAAAGGCTTGCATTCAGGGTGAACACATAATTCGCTTGATAATTCGATATGCACTACTTACTCTGCTGTTGACAAATAAAATAAATGCAAACTTTATGTATTTGGAAGGAAGAAGACATGCATTTATCTAGTGCCTTTCTTGACCTCAGGGCATGTCAAAGTGCTTTACAGCTAAAGGAGGTGCTTTTTGAAGTGTGGTTTCTGTTGTAATTTGTGTAACGCGACAGCCAAATAATGCACTGCTGGCTGCCACCAAGAACAATGTGATAACGACCAAATAACCTCTTTTTACAACACTGATTGAGGGATAAATATTGGCCAGGTCACCAGGAAGACCTCCCCTGCTCTTTTTCAAAGTAGTGCCGTGGGATCTTTTACATTCACCCAGGCAGGACCTCTGTTTAATGTCTTATCTGAAAGACAGCACCTCTGACGGCGCTGTACTCCCTCAGTACTGTACTGTACCGGAAAGGCAGTCTAGATTTTTGTGCTCAATGCACTGGAGGGGGACTTGAACCCACAGATTTGTGACTGATGGGTGAGCGTGCAGCCCACCGAAGCCATGGCTGACACATTTGGAGCTTTTCTCAATGCAGTCGTGAACAAGGCCCATGTTCATTCCTCTAGTCCTCTGTAAGAAGAAATTGTGAGGCGTTTTGCAACCAAACATTGGCCTTGACCCGCCCCAGCATCTTCTTTGGTCTCATGCTATCTCCTCGCAGGCCAAGGATTGGATGGAGTGTGAAGGAATTGAGGTATCCATACCACAAGGCACATTTACACTCTAATTGAGCTACTGGGGAAAAACGTCTCAGATTTGCACTAAGTGCGATAGGGGGCAGGAAAAATGTTGTTATATCCGTCGGCCGCAATGGCGGTTTTCACGCCATTAATTATGCAGCCACAGGAAACACGCCATCTCGCTGGCAGGCAGCCTCTGATTTGCTCACCACGTCATTACCTCACCGCGTCCTCACGCAGGGCACCATATTTAAACAGCAGCCGTGCGCACACTTTTCAATGCTTGTAGCCCAGGGCTGCTCTGGTGAAGACATAGCCCCAAAAGCCTAGAAGGGTGCAGCCCCACGATCCAGTGACACATCCTTGGGATGCCTTCTGGATGCCATGGGGGCCCTCCACCCACCACCCTGGCCACAGGAGTCCCATCAGTCTCACCACTCTGGCTTGGGTGGTCAGTGCCAAAGCTGCACACAAGAGGTTGACCATCCAGTGCAGAAAACAGATGAATGATCTCATCCGTGCCACCAGCGTAAGGCAACCATCTCATCATTCTAAACTCACACACTCCGGCCATTGTTACTATAAACCAGGAAGCATCCAGTTTACATTAGGCAGTCACCCACCCTGGACGTTTATGCAACTCGTTTAAGTGGTCTGAAGACACATGTTTTTGAAGCAAAATTAAGTTTTAAGAATTCATGAAATGAATGTAGTATCTACAGTCAAATTTTACATTCTTATATGCAGTCAAAATTTTCAAAGACTTGCATTTCCATAGTACCTTTCACAGCCCCATGATATCCCAAAGCACTTTACAGCTAATTAAGTATGTTTGAAGTGTAGTCACTGTTGTAAGGTAGGTTTAGATTGCAACAAAGTGAATATTAACCATCGAGACTTTTCTACATCTAAAATTACCCAGGTCAGTGCTGCTTTTCACAAAAGAATGGTCGAAGGCTTATGAGGTAGAGCACATTGGACTCATTGACCAAAGAGATAATAAAAGGGGCTTTTAACATGAAATTTGTTGCAGTTTTCCTCCTACCTCCTGAAGAAGTGGTTTAGTTGCCTGAGGTCAATGTGTGGTATTGTGCTATCCGTGATCCCTGCAGCAAATCTCAGAAAATGCATCAATATGTAGCAGTGGTTCCCAGGAATGTGCCAATATCTGCCAGAAGTTGCCCCTGATGTAGTGTTATCTACAGCTCATCTGCCACACATGAAGCCTGGAAGATGGCTGTTTGTGCTGTATCTGATTTTTTTTAAAATTTACAACACAGGGCAGACTGAACAAACAACACAAAGTTCTCGCTTTCACAAAATTAAATTCCCTTGTCTGAAGATTGAGGTTACGCTTCAGGTTATCTTTTGTTCAATTACCCACCAGCCAAATTAACAGCGGGAAGGTTTTTAAAACGAAGAATCGTGAAGGGCCATGAGGAAAGCAGGAACTAACTGGGTAGCTCAAAGAGCCAGTAGAAGCACTATGGGCTGAATGGCCTCTTTCTGTGCTGGATGGTGCTCTGGTATAGACAGACTGTTTATGGAGCAGCTGGCTCCATAGACTACACACCACAACCACCATGTTTGCTGTTTCCCAGTGCTCTGCATAAGCAGGAACTCTCACCCAACAGTCATTAAACAAGTAGACAGAGTACTCACAATCAATTACTATGGACTATTGCCAACACTGTCTCAACCCTCACCACTCCTACAAGGGTTCACTTGTTAATTGGAGGTACAACACTGGCTCCTGCAGAACTCTCCCAGGAGTATGACTCTGGTTACAGCAAGACTTATTTACCTTCAGCATACTGCATGGGTTAGGTTTATTAAAGTTATGGTGCATTACAAGATTGCTGCTAGTAAGCTTTGTGCACATATCATAAGGTGGGCAGTTGTGTAATTTAATATTATAAAGGAGCATGTGTGCATTTTTTTTCAACTGCCTTTTCATGAAAAGTATCTTTACTCTCATAACCAAGGGTAGTTTCTGGTTCATGCCCACACTGTTTAAGTTGGCTGATCTCAGTCAGCAAGGTGGCAGGTTGCTGCAACTGGCATCAGGAAAGAGGAAAGATTTGCATTTGCATAGCACCCTTCATGATCCAAGGATGCTCCAATTCGCCGATTAAGGGGTGAAGCAACAGAGGGAAATCATTACATTGCAAGTAACAACAACCTGCATTGATAATGGGTCCTCTTCTCCAAGAGCTCGTAACAGCGGCGCAATTGAGAAATGGCTAAGGCAATGGAGGAGAAATTGGATGGGTTTTAAGGAGGGCCTTAGGAGGTTAAGAGGGTTTTAGACACTGAAATTCCCTTTTTATCTGGTATACATTTTTCTGTGAAAATTGTGATGTACCGAATGTAATCCCAAAACACCAGAATAAAACCTGGAATCTCGTGCGATAAAAACTGACTTTGAACTTGTCCAATCATGGTGAATGAGTGGCCTTGGCCATCACCACTGCAGCTCATGGGACATTGAACCTCACCTCGGTTAACCTCCGATTGCAGAGAGGGATGCAAAGAGCAAAATGCATGAAAAGGAACTCCACTGGCCTAGTGCAAAAATAGCATTGGTGTATTATATGAAAAATAACATCCAACAAATATTTAAATGGCGTGGTGGGGGAGGCAGGGGAGAAGAAACTTCCTTTCTCTGTGAGACTCATAGGGCCTGCCAATCTGACAATGGTCCAAGAAGTTACAGGATGTGGTGGGAGGTAATGGTGGCCCAGGCTTGAGAGGAAGAGTTCAGGACATCAAGGAATGTTTTTAATGTGAGATTGCGCCACGAATATTTTGTTCAATTAAAAATCAAGTCACAGCAGCTTCCTTTTGAGCCAACTCGCTACATATATAAATAAAATAAAAAAATACATTCTATAAATAAAATGCTTCCCGTCTCAATAGTGAAGCTGTCTCTGGGAAATCCTGGAAGTGTGTGTCGACTGGTAAACCGCTTTCCAGTAACTTCACAGTGAGTTTGGAAATGGTCCTGCTGAAATGCTACAGTGGGTTTTCACAGCATCATATATTGCACACACCAATACACACACACAACCGTCCTAATTATGTCAACTTATCTAATATGGAAATCATAAAATAATAGTTTTCAAGGGGAACCTCCTCCTAGGTCCCAAGTCGCTCTCTCAGCCCTGGAGAAATCCCTGTGATAAAGACAGATAGACACACCCAGCACAATGTCGTCACTTCAGTTGCAATGGAGTCATTTTACCGAAGGGAGTGCGGAGCTGGAGCAGCCCTTATTTCAAAAAATTCCAAGAACACCATCTAAACTTCCCTGTAAAGTGCCGTGACTTTTAAGCATTTACCAGCTGCAGCAAAGGGCTCAAACTCTCTCTAGAGCTAATATATTTTTTTCCCCCCTTTTGTTGGGTCCAGCTCAGTAAATTTACAAATGGGTGGTGTTAGAGTTGAAGGAAGTGGCATCTGTTCCAGACATGAAGGGGCCGTATGCAGTGCAGGGTCTTGTCTGGTTATGAAAGTACCAGGCGAAGGGTATCCACTCCCCACACAGGGAGCCTGCAATGGGGGAGTCGCCCAGTGGTTTTCCTGCTCCGGCTCCCGTTCACCCTCCTATCCTGACACGTCATGGAACATTCCCGGAACACTTCCATATTCCACCCACTAACTTTTCCCCAAAACACCGGGAGCCGGGCCAAAACCGGGATCCAGGACCAGCACCAGACCCGGGTTAGACCCAGGACCCGGGGATCAGACCCGGGTTAGAACCAGGACCCGGGGATCAGACCCGGGTTAGAACCAGGACCGGGATCAGACCCGGGTTTAGACCCAGGACCCGGGGATCAGACCCGGGTTTAGACCCAGGACCCGGGGATCAGACCCGGGTTAGAACCAGGACCGGGATCAGACCCGGGTTTAGACCCAGGACCCGGGGATCAGACCCGGGTTAGAACCAGGACCCGGGGATCAGATCCGGGTTTAGACCCAGGACCCGGGGATCAGACCCGGGTTAGACCCAGGACCCGGGGATCAGACCCGGGTTAGAACCAGGACCGGGATCAGATCCGGGTTTAGACCCAGGACCCGGGGATCAGACCCGGGTTAGAACCAGGACCGGGATCAGACCCGGGTTTAGACCCAGGACCCGGGGATCAGGACCCGGGTTTAGACCCAGGACCCGGGGATCAGGACCCGGTTCCCAGGCCTGATCCAGGAGCAGAACCCGGACTAGAACCAGTTCCCAAAACCTCATTCAGGACCCGGGGTAGAATCAGGTCCAGATCAGGAAGGAGAGAAATAATTTTGTTTAAAAAACCAGGTCCAGGACCCGGGCTGGAAACCGGGAGCCGAGGAATGAGGAAAAGAATCTGGATCCAGGAGCAGAACCGGGTCTGGAACAGGGAGAGCGACAATGTCACTCACTCTAAACACAACATCATTCATCCGAATCCACTTGCAAAATGATTACATTTGACACTAAAAAGCCACCGGATACATTTCAGGTTAAAATGTAACAATGATGAATAGACATGAATCACCTTAGGCTAGAAACAGCTGATAACCCGCCTGACACTGTTGTCCTTGGGATGGGGAGGGGGAGGAGGGGGGGGGTATTCCCCCGTGTCCCCTCCCCTCGGGGAGCCCGGGGGTGATTCAGTGACAATAAATGGAGAACTTTCTCCAAGTCACTTTCCACTGGATTCCGCGTCTCAGCTGCACAGCGGAAACCTGTTGAAAAAGCTCCAGCCCAGACGACCCAAGTGACACTTGTCCTGACCACTCTCCCCAAAAAAGCCTTCCCCGATAACTCAGGATCACTGAACTCCTCACTCAGTCCCAGCAATTCCCACAAAACAAACATTGACACACACACACAAAAATACAACACATTTCTTCCTCTCCACAACTGATTTGTTTAAAAGATATACAATGAAGAAATCCATTACCCCCTCCAACACACACAACCCTCTCTCTCCCCTCTCCTCACACACACACACAAAGAGGTGATTATAAGGGTCTCACTGTTGGGAGTTCCGTCTGAGATGAACTCGGGTGGGTTTTGTGTGTGTTTTTCGTACCGTTTAGTTAGTTCATGCGGCTCGGGGGCTTCTCCTGTGCCTGGAGTCGGTGCGAGAGTTGCCTCCAGTTGCTTTCTCTTTGACGCTGCAGTGTGTGTATGTGTGTGTGTGTGTGTGGTGTCGGCTGACGGGGTTATTCCTGGCACTGATTCCCAGAATAGCAATTGTTTTTTTTTCTTAAAAAAAAATCTTGGGAGACTTTGTGCAGTGACGTTGTTGGATCCTCCAATGCAACCGGACTAAAAGCCACACTTCCAAGTCGCCCTTCATCACAGAGGTCACATTTCAAACAGGCTGTTAATCTTGACCAGATCAAAGCCGGTTTCATAATTTTAAAGTAGCATATCTTATCGAGAGTGAATTGCACTGTCAATAGTGCATTGCAATAAATGCATTTTCCACCTTATCTGGGAGTTTGTCCTGAGCTGGGAGGGAGTTGCTTGGTTTTGTGTGTGTTTGTGTGGAAATGCCTTCAGGGTTCCCTCTTTGCAAAATCACACATGCACACACACACACACACATTCGACCTTCACCAATTCCCCTGAGCCGGCGCTAAATGGCATTGTGGCAGGGATTGCCGTCAAAGCGGCGTAGTTGCAGTACAGGCAGCGAGTGCTTCTCGTTAACCCCTTGCCTCCCGCACGCTTCTCAGGCCGAGCAAAATTCCAGTGCGGAGCCGGAAGAGTTTAGTCATTTTCAAATAAAGTGACAGAGCCATCAGCAATCCTGCTGTTTTATACCTGGGCAGATATTTAATTAAAAAAAAGCTGGAAAAACTCAGCAGGTCTGACAGCATCTGCGGAGAGGAACACAGTTAACGTTAACTGTGGAGTTTTCCCAGGTATTTTTATTTTTTTGGATTTCCAGCATCCGCAGTTTTTTTTTTTGCTTTTATCCAGATATTTAATAAGTCCAGTGCAAATGGCTAAAGGTTTCAAGTTTCAATTCATCCTGAATTCTAGGATCATTTGACTCAACTTGGCTCATCCATCCTAAATGCTACTTAAAAATGGGGAAGGGGATGAGCAGCAAGGTGCCGGATTTTGGCATTCTATTCTATTCCTGCACTCTGTCGCCCGTTCCAAGTTACTCCACAGCTTCCCTGTGGTGAGCAGTTCTCTAGTCGTTTACAATCTGGGAAATGCATGTACCATTGTTGCATTTAAGATGGGAATGATCCCTGTGCAAATTTCAACAAGTGAGAGGATTATGATGCAAAAACAGAAAACGCTGGGAAAACTCAGCAGGTCTGAGTTTCCCAGCGAAAGTTGTGAAGGGACTTGATAGAGGTGTATAAGATTGTGAGGGGCTTAGATAGGAAGGCACTTTTTCTATTAATAGAGGGGTCAATAACAGGGCATAGATTTAAGGTAAGAGGTAGAAGGCTAAGAGGGGAGTTGAGAAGACATTTTTTCACCCTGAGGGTGGTGGGAGTCCGGAACTCACTGCCTGAAAGGGTGGTTGAGTCAGAAACTCTCGTAACATTTAAGATGTATTTAGATATTCACTTGCATTGCCATAGCCTCCAGGGCTATGCGCCAAGCGCTGGAAAATGGGATTAGTGTAGTCAGATCTTTGTTGACTGGCACAGACACGATGGGCCGAATGGCTCCTTCTGTGCTGTAAATGTCTAGGAGTCCATGGCAGCATCTGTGGAGAGAGAAACAGAGTTAATGTTTCGAGTGCTCTGAAGAAGAGTCAAAACGTTAACTCTGTTTCTCTCTCCGCAGATGCTGCCAGACCTGCTGCGTTTTTCCAGTATTTTCTGTCTCTTAGATGAAAAGGATGACTCTTCAGCTCCCCTCTAATCCATCTACCAATTACTTTAAATCTATGCCCCCCGGTTGTTTACCTCTCCACGGATAGAAATATGTCCTATCCACTGTATCTCGGCCCCTCATTATTTTATACATCTCAATTAGATCTCCCTTCAGCATTATGTTTATTTGGCTTTATGTTGAAACATTTGAACATTAGCAAAGCTACTGTTGCAATCTTACTCCAAAGAATCATCTTACTGACTTCAAGGATCTTGGTAGAGACACTAGTCTGTAAGGGAACTGGACCATACACAAGGTGAAAGCTCTCTCAGGGGAGGTGGTGGTGTAGTGGCATTGCCACAGGGCTGATAATCTTGGAACCCAGGAGCAATCCTCTGGGGACTGGGGTTTGAATCCTGCCATGGCAGATGGTGCAATTTGAGTCCAATAAAAGTCTGGAATAAAGAGGCAGCTGATGGCTGTGCAACCATTGTCGATTGTTATTAAAAACCCATCTGGTTCACTAATACCCTAAATCACACCTGGTCTGGCCTACATGTGACTCCAGGCCCACAGAAATGTGGTTGACTTTCAAATGCCCTCTGAACAAGGGGCAATTGGGGATGGGCAATAGATGTTGGCCTAGGCAGTGATGCCCACATCCCATGAATGAATATATTTTAAAAAAATTCTGTCCACCCTCTGTTTAATTAGCTGACCTGAAGTGATGTGACAGGGTCCCTCTGCCAAATAGCGCTACAGTGACCTCTGCTAAAAGCTGTGCCCTCTTGGATGTCAAATGAGGAGAGGTTCAGCTTGAATACCTCCACAGTTGATGACATAGTGCCTTTATTGTAGAAACACACCTCACAGCAATTCAAAGTTACAAGGGGAAGGTCATGAGTTCAAGTCCCACTCCAGAGATTTGAGTGCACAATTCAGGCTGACATTCCCAGTGCAGTACTGAGAGATTGCTGTGTTGTCAGTGATGCCATTTTTCTGATGAAATGTTAAACCGAGGCCCCACCTTCTCTCTCAGATGACCATAAAAGATCTCTTGGCACGATTTCAAAGAAGGGCAGGGGGTGGGGGGGTTCTTCCTAGTGTCCTGGCCAATATTTATCCCTCAACCAACATCACTAAAAGCAGGTTATCTAGATGTCAAGTCCTTGGAGAGGGTGCAGTGGAGATTTGCTAGAATGGTACCAGAGATGAGGGACTTCAGTTGTACAGGAGACTGGAGACTTTGGGATGCTGTCTTCAGAGCAAATTAGATTAAGGGGTAATGTATTGGGGCATACAAAATTGTGAAAGATTTTGACAGAATGAATAGGGAATAAAAAGCCATTTTCATTGGCAGCAGGGTCAGTAACCAAAGGAGACAGATATAAGATGGTGAAAGGGGTGAGCTGTTATGATCTGGAATTCACTGCCTAACAGCACGGTGGAAGCATATCAAAATTAACTTTCAGAAAGGACTTGGATAAATACTTGAAAAGGAAATAGTTGCAGGGCTATGGGGAAAGGAACTAATTGGATAGCTCTCCCAATGAGCCAGTATTGACACAATAGGCTGAATGGCGTCCTTCTGCGCTATATAATTCCCTATGAGTAATTTTAACCCAACTCTCCCATGTACACCCATGCTCCATTGAAGTCAATGAAGAGCTAAATTGTGCAAAACTGGCATCCCATATGATTTTTTTTATGGGCATCACTGATGAGGTCAGCATTTGGTAGCCATCCCAAATTGCCTTTGAACTAAGTAGCTCCATTTCAGAGTCAACCACATTGCTGTGGGTCTGGAGTCACATATAGGCCAGGAAAGGACAGCAGGTTTCCTTCCTAAAATGGCAGTAAACCAGGTGGGTTTTTACAACAATTGATTCACAGTCACCATTACTGAGACTAACTTTTTAATTCCAGGTTTTTACTTGAATTTAAGTTCCACCAGGTGCTGTGGTGGGATTTGAACCCTTACCCCCAGGGGATTAGCCTGGGTGTTTGGATTACTAGTCCAGTGACATTACCACTACACCACCATCTCCCCACAATGACCCTGTAGGTTTTCCACCTGGTGAGCTAGATTAACATGATCCCATATGATTCTACAATCTGGCCATTACCTCATTGCTGTTTGTGGGATCTTGCTGTGCGCAAACTGGCAGTGACGTTTGCTACATTACCACAAGTGACTGCATTTCAGAAAAAACACTTCAATCGTTGTGAACCATTTTGAGTCAGGCTCAATATAAAATCCGCATCCTTCTTTAAACAGTTATCTTTGGCTTTGGGCTGCTGACTATGGGTGAAACCACTTGGACTGTGATTGCGATGATGCATGAATATTCGCTGTAAAAGCAGAAAGAAAAATCCACCAGAGGATCATCATGGGTTCAACGGCCACTCTAAGCTGGAGTCCGGCCATTATAAATGCTCAGAAGATCCAACAGTGGAACAGCCTGGAAGTCATGCTTCCTTCGTAGTTGCAACAGGGATAGGGGAGGGACAAAGTGACACATGTTTTTAATAGGAAAGATAGCATGGTATGTTGCTATTTCTTGTGGTTGGGCAGCAAAACAGTACATCGTTCTTATTTCCCTTTTAACATTGCTGGTTATTTAGGTCCTTTGGAATTGATATTAGCTAAAGCATAATAGATACCATTAAGTACATAACCAGCTGCAATCCACTCAAGAGGTTCTGGTGATTTATATATAGAACAATGGCAATCTGAGAGTGATTGAAGTCTGTAATCCAATCAGATAGTTTATATATGGACTGAGACACATTCTGGAGTGCTGCAAAAGAGCAAGAAATCAAAGGTTTGACAGTAACACATGTACAATACATCAAATTTACATTTAAAAATCTCCGTTGTTTTCATTCATTTGTCCACAGTGGTGGTGAGTGGCAATGGACTCCTCATTCCCATGATTATTATATGTAACAGGAATAGTATTTGGGAGCAATACTGGGATTTGTTATATTTCACATGAAGGGAACACATCACAGCTTGTCTACATCAACATATGTAGAATATATATACCTGGGAGTGAGTTACAGGCTGGAATCTAATCAAGGGGTTGGGCTGGTTTATATATAGAATAACAGATACCTGGAAGTGAGTTGCAGGCTGGAATCTAATCAAGGGGTTCAGTTGGTTTCTATATAGAGTAACAGATACCTGGGAGTGAGTTAAAGGCTGGAATCTAATCGAGAGGTTTGGCTGGTTTGCATATAGAATAACAGATACCTGGGTGTGAGTCATGGGCTGGAATCTAATTGAGGCATTCACATGATTTATGATTATATATGTGGGTGAGTAACACACTCAGTTGCTTTAAATTCACTCCCAATATAATGTTGACAGTGCTTTGATGGCTTCATAAGTGTTTCTTGTCATTGTGGCATGTTATTCATTGTTCAAGGGGTGTCTATGGATGTATCACTGCACCAAAAAGGCGCTGACATGTCAAGAAATTCAAAACTGGCTCTGCAATGTGAAGCTGCTGCTGGATTCAGTGCAACACTAGAACTGCTTGACAAAAATAAAAATACCTGGAAAAACTCAGCAGGTCTGACAGCATCTGCGGAGAGGAACACAGTTAACGTTTCGAGTCCGTATGACTCTTCAACAGAACTAAGGAAAGATAGAAAAGAGATGAAATATAAGCTGGTTTAAGGGGGGGTGGGACAAGTAGAGCTGGATAGAGGGCCAGTGATAGGTGGAGATAGCCAAAAGATGTCATAGACAAAAGGACAAAGAGGTGTTGACGGTGGTGATATTATCTAAGGAATGTGCTAATAGGTGATATTAAGGGTAGAAAGCAGGACGAGCAAAGTACAGATAGCCCTGGTGGGGGTGGAATGCGGGGAAGGGATCGAAATAGGCTAAAAGGTAGAGATAAAACAATGGATGGAAATGCATTTAAAAATAATGGAAATAGGTGGGAAAGAAAAATCTATATAAATTATTGCAAAAAAGGGGGATCGGAAAGGGGGTGGGGATGGAGGAGAGAGTTAATGATCTAAAATTGTTGAACTCAATATTCAGTCCGGAAGGCTGTAAAGTGCCTAGTCGGAAGATGAGGTGCTGTTCCTCCAGTTTGCGTTGAGCTTCACTGGAACAATGCAGCAGGCCAAGGACGGACATGTGGGCATGAGAGCAGGGTGGAGTGTTGAAATGGCAAGCAACAGGGAGGTCTGGGTAATGCTTGCGGACAGACCAAAGGTGTTCCGCAAAGTGGTCACCCAGTCTGCGTTTGGTCTCTCCAAGGTAGAGGAGTCCGCATTGGGAGCAGCGAATGCAGAACTGCTTGTGTGTGTGTGTTTTCTTACTTTAGTTTGTGGCCGTGAATGTTCGCATTCATCCTTCGAATGTGTGCACCGTTGGCAAGGCCAGAATTTATTTCCCATCCCTAATTGCCCTGAGATGCTGCTGGTTATGGTGATGGATATTCTTAATATGGTCAGTGCAGGTTTCATGTAACTGTGTGGCTTGCTATGTCATTTCTGAGGGAAGTTAGCAGTCAACCAGATTGGTGTGGGGCTGGAATCATGTATAGGCCAGACCAGGTCAGAGTGTCAGCTTTCTTTCTCTAAAGTGGACAGAAATGTAATTCATTGGTTGTTAAGCTTTGGGGCGTTCCGAAGTTTAAAATTCACTGCAATTTGTTTCTTTCTAATACCATGTCCCTGGTAAGTCAGTCATGTTTTATCTGATTACAGAAGAAGTCTGGTGTTTTATAAATCTATATTTCCTACTGTATTCTAATCAGGCTATTAAAAGATCTCTTTAACCATATACGAATGCGTTATCAACTGAACAGCAATAAAATTTTAGCTATTCCAATTAAAGTTTGATACTGTGCCAGTCAGGTACTGGAAGCGGCTGATCAGAAGCTATCAGCAACAATCTATTCGTCAACAAACTGTCCAGCAGTGAAGTCGTCCTGCAGTTACTGAGAGACCATCATTCTGGGATCTTTCTTGTGCACTTGGCTCTGTTGTTGAGCTCAGCAGCTCTGGAAAGCAAATTTACCAGTTCCCCCCACCCCCCGCAGGACAGATCAAACAGTCCAATATAACCTCAGGGCTACCATAAAGTTGATAGTGACCTTTGTTCCACATCATGCTGCACTGTTGTTATCTCTTTATCGCTTAACAAGCATCAGAGAGACGGCCAGGCATCAAAGGGATGGATGGCAATCGAAAGCATTGTAAAAATGCAGTCTATTTTTGAGTGGTGTGCCTGCGATTGATCTATAGGTTTGCTCAGTTGGCAGAGGCTGGCTGGTCTTTGGGGCTGAGAGGTTGAGGGTTGGAACACCATCGAGGCCCCACCTTCCTTCAAGTTGGGGTGAGTCCCATTGATATGAGAAACTATTTCCTCTAGTTGTGGGAGCCCGGAACAAGGGGACACAACCTTACAATTACGGCCAGGCTGTTCGGGGGCTGATGTCAGGAAATAGCCTCTTCTCACACGGGTAGTGGAAATCTGGAACTCTCTCTCCCCCACAAAAGCTGTTGAGATTGGGGGTGGTTGCGGAGGGGGTGGGGGGTGTGGAGAATGTGTGTCAATTGAAAACCTCAAAGCTGAGATTGATAGATTTTTGTTAGGCAAGGGCACTTAGCATTACGGGTACAGGTTATTAAGATACAGATCAGCCATGATCTAATTGAATGGCAGAACAACATTGAGGGGAAAATAGTCGCTTCCTGTTCCTCTGTTTGTCAACTCCTAAAACTATCTCCAAAACACCTGGTTTTCTCTTTCGTGCCAAACCCGTTTTTCCTCTTCCTGTCCTGTCCTGCTTGTAGCTGTTCCTACCAGATCTGCTATCATGGTTTGTCATGCTCTTCTGTCTTGCACCATCCTCACACATCCACTGGAGCTCGCCTGCAACCATTCTGTGACTTCTGTCATCCAACTACACCTAGGTCAATCCCTCTTTCTGCTGCCCTCCACTTTGCCCTCTAGGAAAGATCGCTGTAGCTTTAAATGGCTGAAATACTGACATGTTCTTTTCTGAATGTCACTTTTAGAGTTCTTTCTGCTCTTTCAGTTCCAAGCACCTCTTCATTTGTCTTATGGCCTGTGTATGGAATTTTAAACATACATCTTAGCATCCACATTTCAAAGGCCTCTATTTTCTTCCTGTTCATTGTCTATAAGGCCTAAGCCTTTCCAAAACTTGAAAAATCTCTCGCGTCTCAGGAAACTCTTGTGCTGTCTTTTTCTCACTCCTGGACAGACCATGAGACAACACTTGTCATCTCACAGGTCAATCCGCTCTTGCATCTAGGCTTCCAACTTCTGACTCTCCGTTGCAGCCATTCTGGGCCGTCTCTATTTAGTGACCCGATGTTGAATGCTGCTCTGTCGTTTTCCGTCTTCCTCCTCCATCGTGTGGCGTTATCTCCTCCTGACCACATTCCCGCTAGGCTGCAAACAAGACAATTTCCTCCCTCTGGATCATCCTTTCCCAGGGTCTTCTGATTTTCCTGCCTCAGTTTCCCTTCCTCTGACAACCTTAAAGGCCTTTAACAACAACAACAATCTGTATTTATATAGCACCTTTAATCCACTATTTTAATCACTCCACCATCAGAGCTGTGTTTTCACCTGCCTGGCCCCGGAGCTTCTGGAATTCCGCACCACCTCCCTCGTGCCCCCTCCCCCCACCCCTGCCCAACCCCAGCTTGAAGCTCGCCGCTTCTCCACCTCTCTTTCCTCCATTCTGACATTCTTTAAATCCTCCCACTTTTGCCAAGTTTTTGGTCACCTCCCCTAACACCTCCTTATGTGACTCGCTGTCATATTTTGCTCCGTAGTGCTTCTGTGAAGTGCTCTGGGGCGTATTACTATGGTAAAACACTACACAAATGTATGTTGTTGTTGCCTGTTGTTCACTTGGTAAAATGTCCTAAGGTGTTTCACGGGAGCATTTGAAACCTATCCACATAAGGAGACCTTAGTTGACTGTTGGTCAAAGAGGTAGATTTAAGAAGCTTCTTAATGTAGTAGAAAATAGAGTGGCAGAGAGTTTTAGGGAGAACTCGAATCTTGCAAATTTGTGTCCACCAGCTAGGGATACTTGCTCAGATTAAGTAGATCTTGATTTTGTTATGGCCCAGCAGATGGTAATTGCTGAGCTGCTCACTTGAAACAGCTGCCACAACTGTTTTGCAATTTATATTTTTATTTCGAGATGCATGCCTTGAATTCAGTAATAATAAGACCACTGAGTCTTAGAGGTTTTTTTTACAAAGCTAAATTAAACATTTATTCATAAAATAAATGATTTTAAGCACATACATATAGATCTACAAATTACTACTATAATACCTCCTAAATCTCCTCATTAATCTAGCTCCCAGTTACATCTCTGTTAAAGCCACAGTAAAACAACATAGATTTTAACAGACCCAGGCAAAGCAAACAATACTCTGGACAGTGATATTCAAAATGTATTCTCCTAGCTTCGTTTCCTGGAGACAGCAGCTTTGTACATAGCTGCTGGAGGCTTTTCACACTTGCCGGATCATAGAATGCCTTCTTCCTTACACATAACCTCATCTCCTTTATACATGTTTCTCCCTTTTTAATGTAAATCCCATTGTTTCAATATGCCTTTGCATTTTCCATAACATAAATCTTTCATAGCACTCATATTATCAGTAATCTTTGGGAAAAATAAACACACTGTTTGGCTTAACCTCTGTTGGCTAGGTGTAACACCTTACCATCTCTTTGAAATTCAGGACTCTGGTTTGTCTAAAACTGCAAATGTTCTTCACACCTCACATTCTAAAACTTCAGCCATATTCACGTATTCAGCATTTCAAAGCACCCAGATCAGCTGCCTCTAATTCAATTAAATCCCATATACACACACACCTGCACACAGAAACCAATCCAAACCCCACTATTAACCTACCTTTACAATAAATCACAATAATATTATGAAAATTATTACATTTTCATGACAATTTTTATTTCTATTGATGTCATTGAGAAGGATGTACAACAGGTTGCCAACTCTATATCCCCAAGTTTATACTATCAACTAAGGAAGAGCTCCACCCTAATAACTGTGAGATTGATTACTGAGGCAGGTCTTGTGGAAACTATTTCAAAGCCTTCTTGATTTGTAGTTTATCCACCTTTCCATGTCAATGGCTTTGAACAAAAACATGTGTGAATACAGTCTTAAAAACCTAACATTTGGAAATTACATTTTCAAAACTCCTTCCTATGGAAGTCCACAATCCTAGAAGTCAGACGGAGATGGGTAAATAAAGCATACCTTTTATTTTTCAGGAGAAAAGATCTAAGAGACCCTGATTTTCTGCTGGGATATCATTGTGCTTTTCGGAGTCATTGTCGCCACTGTCAGTCCCTCAGATTGGGCAGGCTTCATGATTTGTGCGCCCTCAGGTGAGACAGCAGGCTAATCCTGAAGTCATAGGTCCTTGAGCAGAGAGGGTAAGAGTTGCTTTTATATTTATTCTTTCATGGGGTGTGGGCATCACTGGCAAGGCCAGCATTTATTGCCCATCTTTAATTGCCCTTGAACTGAGTGGCTTGCCACACCATTTCAGAGGGCAGTTGAGAGTCACCCCTACATTGTTGTGGGAGTCACATGTAGGCTAGACCAGACCAGCTAAGGACAGCAGATTTCCTTCTCTAAAGGACACTGGTGAACCAGATGGGTTTTTATGACAATTGACAATGGTTTCATGGTCACCATTACTGAGACTAACTTTTCAATTCCAGATTATTGCTTGAATTTAAATTCCACCAGGTGCCATTTGAACCCTTTTCCCAAGAGCATTAACCTGGGCCTCTGGACGACTTATCCAGTGACATTACCACTAAGCTACCATTTCTCCTCAGTCACCCTGAGGAAGATGGTTTCTCGAGCTTGCTGTCCTTCCACTTTTGTTGCTTCTCTTTAGCAGAGTTTACACCTTCAGTTTCCGACTGTATTGCGGCTTCTTGGCTCCTTGGAGTAATGGTGCAAGAAACTGAACATGGCCATATTTCTGTAAGGCCATCAACACCATCCCCCAGTGTCAACTGGCCTCTTGTGTCTCCCCATTGGCAGCCATGCCTTCAGACATCTGGACCCTATGCTCTGGAATTCCCTCCTAAAACCCCTCCATCTCTCTCTTTAAGATCCTCCTTAAAACTCTCCTCTTTGACCAAGCTTTCTCTATGGTGAAAGTGGCCTTGGATGGGAAACAGGACGATAGTGAATTAGTGGACTGTTGACACCATTTTCTTTTACATTTAGACCTGTAGGTTCACTATTTTTTTTTTTGGAATGGCATTGCAGCTCAGTTTAACCCCACTCTCATTCTTTGTCACAACATCCGCCCTTGTCTGATTACACCACAATGAAGTACCTTGGAATGTTCTCCTGTGTCTGAGGTGTTTATAGAAATACATGTTATCGTCTACACTAAGGCCAGACTTTTACAGCCCCATCGCGGCGGGGACGAGGCTGTAAAATGCAGCGAACCGTTCTGAACTCCATTGACGTCAGTGAGACCGTAAAATCCCGCTGGCGTAAAATTCCACCCTAAGTCTCCAGTGTTATAATTTGCTGCTTAGTTACTGGGCAAAGGAGGAATCTGAAGCCAGTCTTTCCTTAATATAGGCTTATCCACATAATACAGCCACAGTGTGCCTTTTCCTCCCCCTCAACCCAGGTGGAAACCGGTTCTTATATACACTTAAGAATAATGCCCTATCCTTTTCCCAATTAGTACCAATTGTTCTCACTTACAACTAGAGCATGCACTTCATTAACACCCAGCAGTATTAACATCCGGCCTCCGATACTGATCACCCACTGAAGTTACAATGGGAAATGTGGGTAAATCCCTCAGAAATTCAGGGCCAGGGTATTTATAAATTGTAAAATAGGAAGAGAAAGTTTGGGAATTCTCATCTCATCTGTGTTTTCAAATCCCTCCATGGACTTTGGAATCTCCTCCAGCTTTACCAACCTCCAAGATATCTGCACTCTTCTAATTCTGGCCTCTTGCACATCCCCAATTTTCTTCACCCCACCATTGGCAGGTGTGCCTTCAGTAGCCTTGGCCCTAGACTCTGAAATTCCCCCCCTAAGTCTCCCCACCTCCACTAAAATGCTACCTCTTTGACCAAGCTTTAAGTCACCTGCCCTAATCTCTCTTTTTGTGGCTCAGTGTCAAACATTGCTGGATAATATTCCTGTGGATTTCTCTGTCTTACTCCATTGAAGGTGTTAAATAGATAGAAATTGTTGCTAATGAGCAGAGAGAGTGGCTGACAGGAAATAAGGAGGAGCAAAAGGAAAATGTTTCTTTTTAATTAAACAGTTAAGACCTTGTGCAGATGAAGCAGAGAGGAAGTACAATCAGGTGCGGCTATATTGACAAAGTTTGCATATGGTGGCTACGTTCTTGGAATATGGACCTCCACAACTAGTATGGCTTTTCCTCAGCCAATCTCCAAGCAATCTACAAGGAAGCAGAACTGCAATGAGTTATTAAACAGCTCATATAACTTGATTTCCAATGCTTTTTTTCAAGAAGGTGGGGGACATAGGCTCAAAATATTTACTCTTGACTTAAGTGTTTTGAACGATTTGCCTGCCCGTCAACTTCTGAATCAAAGGCATGTATATTATTTGAAGAATAAACATTATAGGAGGTGGTGGGAAAAAAATTGACTTACTTCATAAAGCTTATTTTTCCAATACCAAAGTCTTATTGGCTTTGAAGAGTCATGCTGTGTTTCAGTGCTTCTAACTGTGGTGGTGCTAAATTGGCCACTGCTGAAGGATTGAGCAAGGGTGCGTCTGTTATAGCCCAATTGCATCTACATTTCACTGTGCTTTTTCCACAAATACAGGACTCCATCTGTGTTCAGTTTTCGGCACAATCTTTCCCCAGATCCAGACCGCCCTTGACCATAAAACATATTGAATTGTGCATGGTGGGGTGCTCGGTTGAGCCTAACTTGCACACCCATAACATTCTTAACCTCGTGCATGCAACGGTTCAGCGAGCTCCTTCAGTAGCTGTGGAATATGCTCCCCAAAAAACCCACCAAATCCCAGTCTCAACCTGGACTGAGTTAATTAGCAGTGCTCTGTGGCAAAGGTGATCGTGAAGCTACAAAGGGTTCCGATGGCTCGAGCTCAGTGGTCACATTGCTACCTCTGGTAGGACGTATTTTTGGAGGTTTCATCACATGACCTCAAAATGTCCCACCCCCCACACTCCCACTATTGGTCACTTGACACATCCAACTTCATGGCACACTGCCTCCCCAGGACCAATTAGAAAATGAGTAGACTCTTCATTGTCCAATTGGATAGTTCCTTACTGCCAGTCAAAACAGCCTTCATTTCCCACCTCCTCCATTTATCATTGATAAAGAGAAGTATTCAAAGAAAATTAAAAATGCATACAATTCCCTTCTAAGACCAAATTAATTTTCTCAATGAATTTTCTCCTGAGTTGCTCTCAGTGGTGTCTTGGAGATTATAAGATTCAATTCCTGGAGACTCTAATTGAATCCTGGAGGATTGGCAACTCATGAGAGAGATGGAAAGTCAGCCAGGGTTCTTGTTCCTCGGTATCACTCAAGTCATCAACACATATGTTGATGTCAGGAGATGGCTGGATTGGATTCGAATGTGATGCCCTTTGTTGCCAAATTGCCTGCAAACACTGGCAACAACAGCTTTTATTCATATAGAGCCTTTAACATAATTTAACATCCCAAGGCACCTCACAGGAGCATTGTAAAACAAAGTCTGACCCCGAGCCACATAAGGAGATTTTAGGTCAGATGACCAAAAATGGCCAAAGAAGTAAGTTTTAGGAAGAAAATGGAGGAAAATGAGGTAGAGTGGCTGAGAGTTTTAGGGAAGGAATTCCAGAGCTTGGAGCCGAGGCAACTGAAGACACGCCCACCAATTATAAATAAAAACAGAAAATGCTGGAAAAACTCAGCAGGTCTGGCAACACCTGGGGAGAGAGGAACAGAGTTAACGTTTTGAGTCCGTATGATTCTTCTTCGGAGCTAAAGAGCAGTAGAAATGGGATGGATTTTATACTGTTTGAGAAGGGTTGGAGCGGGAAGAGCAAAATAGAAGGTCAGGGACAGGTGGGAGCTCAGCAGAGATTGACAGAGATGTCATGGCCACAAGCCAAAGGGAGTGTTAATGGCAGTGTTAAAGACTAAAGAAAGTGCTGATAGTGGCATAAAGGTAAGATAGCAGAGTGTGTTAATAGCAGATCAAGTGTCAGCCGTCTGTGAAAGCACAACATAGAAACAAGTGATAGATGGCCCTGTGGGGGCAGGGGGAGGGTGGGTTTGGAGAAAAAGGATAACAAGAGAAAAAAGAGAAAATGAATGAACAAATAAAACTATAATTTGGAATGCACACGAAGCCAGAGCTAAAGGAGTGCAATACCTCGGAAGGTTGTGAGGTTGGGGAGACGATAGAGACAGGGAGGGGAAAGGCCATGGAGGGATTTGGAAACAAGGATGAGAATTTTAAAATCAAGACATTGTTTGACTGGGAGCGAATGTAGGTCAGAGAGCAGAGGGGTGATAAGGAAAGGGGGCTTGCTGTGAGTTAAGACACGGGCAGCAGAGTTCTGGATGACCTCATGTTTATGGAAGGCAGAATGTGGGAGACCAGCCAGGAATAATCAAGTCTAGAAGCAAAGAAGGCATGAATGAGGATTTCAGCAGCAGATGAGCTGAGACAGGGGCCAAGGTGAACATTATTACAGAGGTGGAAATGGGCATAGACTGTAAAATAATGACCATTTGACCAGGTTATGTGAGGGCGATCTGCTATCAGGGAAGCCATTACCCAGGGAGGATTCGGGAGAAGTAGAGAGAGGGGTAAGATGTTAGTGAAAAGGCAATATTGGAAGAAAGGAGATTTCAATCGCTGACTACCATGGCTTACTTGATCATATTTTACTTTGACATATTTTACTTTTGGCATTGTCCAGGATGTCCTTTATTGCATGAGATTAAACTAGCCAAAGCAAGTACAGGGTATTAAAACTGGCTGCTTCATAGCTCACACAGCAAACATGCTAAAACCAACAAGGTAGATGGTATTTGGCAATATGATTTTTTAAATTAATTCTCAGGATGTGGATGTCACTGGCGAGACCAGCATTTATTGCCCATTCCCAGTTGTCCAGAGTTGATACAGCTGAGTGAGTTGCTTGACAAAGGGCGATTCAGAGTCGCCCATGCCAATATGGGATTGAAGTCCCATGTAGATCAGACTGGGTGAGAGTGACAGGTCTCCTTTCTGAAAAGAATGAGCTGTTGTTTCACAGCTTTGTGGTCACTTTTTACTGATTCCAGCTTTTCATTTCCTGATTTAATCAGAATTCTGATTCTCAAAGGGTCGTGGTGGGACTTGGATTTACATTCGGACTGGAGAACTGGCACAGGTTACTGAGTTACCCGTGCCAATATCATAACTGCTACACCCTTCCTTGGAGCAAAGGAAATTGAGGGGAGATCTGATAGAGGTGTACAAAGACTATGACAGGTTTAGATAAGGTAGACATGTTTGCATTAGTTGATGGTACAAAGATTAGGGGACACAGGTTTAAGCGACAGAATTTTCTGGGCCCTTTGGGGATGGGTTGGGATTTGGGAAGGCTGGCAATATTGGTGTGGGAAGGCACTGGAGGGGATGCCATTTTGCCAACAGTGGGAAAGTTGTCGGCTCAGATACCCGCTGGGAGGCCAGTCCAGCCGCTTAAGTGGCCAATTAAGGACCACTTCCTGTCTCAATGGGCATTTTTCCTGCATCGCAATGGCTAGCCTCCACTGAGGAGACTGCTGGGTAAAAGCTGACAGCCACCCAGAGGGTTCTAGGGGAAATGGTGGGCGGGTGCCTCCTTTATGGGCGATGCATGGCCCTCAGAGGGACAGCAGTGGTCAGCATCACAGTAACATCATCACCAGCACTCAGCAACCTCTGTCCCCCAGCCTTGGCAGGTCTTGTCATGCCCCAAACCCACTTACCCATCTTTGGGGAATGGCCAGCTACTAAGGCGCCCTCTCCCCTGCCACTGCAGCCTTGACAATAGCCACCCCCAACAGTGGCCCTTTGATTGTGCCAGCAGGTCTTTGGGGGCCAGATGTTGTCCTTAATTGCCCGCAGATGGAAATATGTCTCACCAGGTCCCACCAGGCACCACCCGCTGAATTGGTGTGGCCTTCTGCTTTCGTCATTTCCAGGAAACTCAGCCCAAGGTTTTTGCGCAGGAGACACAGGGTAAGGTGAGAGAGAACCTTTTAATCAGCGAGTGGTAATGACCCGGAACTCGCTGCCTACATGGGTGGTGGAAGCGGAGACAGAATCACAGAATCACAGTGCAGAAGAGGCCCTTCGGCCCATCGAGTCTGCACCGACACGTGAGAAACACCTGACCTACCTACCTAATCCCATTTACCAGCACTTGGCCCATAGCCTTGAATGTTATGACGTGCCAAGTGCTCATCCAGGTACTTTTTAAAGGATGTGAGGCAACCCTCCTCCACCACCCTCCCAGGCAGTGCATTCCAGACCATCACCACCCTCTGGGTAAAAAAGTTTTTCCTCACATCCCCCCTAAACCTCCTGCCCCTCACCTTGAACTTATGTCCCCTCGTGAAATTCAGAGAGGAGAGGAGAAAAACTGGCAGTGGGAAGTAGAGAAGTATTAACTGATATGGAAGATATATCAGAGCGTAGTATCAAAGTAAATAGAATACTTGGAGAGTTTAATAAAACTAGAGTGGGCTATAGTAAGTCACTAGATGGGGTCAGAACAAGGGGAAAAGTTAAAAAGCCTAAATCAGGATTAATGTGCATGTACGTGAATACACAGAGTGTGGTTAATAAGATTGGTGAACTACAGGCACAAGTTGACAAATATTATTGCTGTAACAGAGACCTGGCTCAAGGAAGGGCAGGACTGGGTGTTAAATATTCCTGGGTGCAAGGTATTTAGGAGAGATGGGAAAGAAAGAAAGTGGGGGCCGGGAGGAGTGGCAATATTGATTAAGACTGGAATTGCAGTACTGGAGAGAGAGGATGTATAGGGGAAAGGGGTTAAGGACAAAATCTCTTTGGCTAGAGGGAAGGAATGAGAAAGATGCAATAACACTGATTGGTGTAGTAAATAGACCACCCACTAGTGGAAGGGATGTAGAGAAACAAATTTGCAAAGAAATTACAGGGAGGCGCAAGAACTATAGAGTAGGGGGACTTCAGTTATCCAAATATAGACTGGGATAGGAATAGTGCAAAGGAACAAGAAGAGTGAGAGTTCCTGGAGTGTGTTCAAGATAATTTTCTGCAGCAGTATGTTTCCAGTCCAATGAGGGCAGGCACTGTTAGACCTGGTTCTGGGGAATGAGTTGGCCCAAGTGGATCAAGTAACAGTGGAAGAGCATTTAGGGGACAGTGACCATCGTATCATAAGATTTAAATTGGCCAGGGAAAAGGACAAGGAACAGTCCAGAGCAGGGATAATTAATTGGGGGAAAGCCAACTTTGATGGGATGAGAATGCATCTGAGTTGAGTGAGTTGGAATCAAATGCTGGTGGAAAAGACGGTGTTTGAATAAAGTGCAACCTTCAAAGAGACAGTAATGCAGGCAATGTCAAGGTATATTCCCATGAAGGGGAAAGGTAGGACAAATAAATCTAAAATACCCTGGATGATGAAAGAGATAGAAGTGAAGATGAAAAGGAAGAAGTGCGTGTGCGAAGATGTCAGGTAGAAAATACGATGGAGAATCAGGCTGAATATAGAAGGACCAGAGGGGAAGTGAAGAAAAGCAAGGCGGGAGCATGAAAAGAGTCTGGCAGCGAACATAAAAGGGAATCTCAAGGTCTTTTACAAGCATATAAATAATAAAAGGGTGGTAAAAGAAAGGGTAGGGCCAATTAGGGATAAAAGACGAGACTTGCTTGTGAAGGCAGAAGAAGTGGCAGAGGTATTAAATGAATACTGCATCTGTCTTTACAAAGGAAGAAGATGCGACCCAGGCTGAGGTGAGAGAGGAGGTAATTGGTACACTTGAGGAACTTACAATTGAGAAGGGGGAGGTATTAGAAAGGCTACCGTTACTTAAAATTGATAAGATATCAGGACCGGATGAGATGCACCCATGGATACTGAGGAGGTGAGAGTGGAAATTTCAGAGGCACTGGTGATAATCTTCCAGTCTTCCTTAGACACAGGAGTGGTGCCGGAGGACTGAAGAATTGTGAATGTTACAGCCTTGCTCAAAAAGGGATGCAAGGATAAAGCTGGTAATTACAGATCACTCAGTTTGACTTCAGTGGTAGGGAAACTTCTGGAAATTTTAGTTCGGGACAAAATGAACAGTCACTTAGACAGGTGTGGGTTAACTAAGGAAAGCCAGCATGGATTCATTAAGGGAAAATCATGTTTAACTAAGCTACTGGAGTTTTTTGAGGAGGTAACAGAGAAGGCTGATAAGGGCAATGTTGTTGATGTGGTGTATATGGATTTTCAAAAGGCATTTAATACAGTGCCACACAGCAGACTTGTGAACAAAATTCTAGCTCATGGAATAAAAGGGAAAGTAGGCACTTGGATAAGAAATTGGCTGAGTGACAGGAAACAGAGAGTAGTGATAAATGGTTGTTTTTCAGATTGGAGGAAGGTTTGCAGTGGAGTTCCCCAGGGGGTCAGTGATGGGACCTTTGCTCTTCTTGATGTGTGTGCAGGGCATGATTTCTAAATTTGAGGATGATATGAAGATTAGAAGCATTGTCAACTGTGGTGGGGATAGTCTTGAACTTCAAAAGGACATAGACATGTTGGTGGATTGGGCAGACAAGTGGCAGATGAAGTTCTGTGCAGAGAAGTGTGAGGTGATTCATTTTGGCAGGAAGAATGTGGAGAGACAGTGCAAAGTAAAGGGAGAAACTCTAAAGGAGGTGCAGGGTCAGAGGGACATAGGTACATATGTCATTGAAGGTGGAAGGGCATGTTGAGAGAGTAGTTAATAAAACATATTGTATCCTAGGTTTTATCAATAGGGACATTGAGTAAGGAGATCATGCTGAAATTGTATAAGACACTAGTTAGGCCTCATCTGGAGTATTGTGCCCAGTTCTGGGCACCATACTTGAGGAAGGATGTGAAGGCATTGGAGAGAGTACAGAGGAGATTCACATAATTATTCCCAGGATAAACAACTATGAGGATAGATTGGAGAGATTGGGACTGTTTTCCTTGGAGAAAAGAAGGCTGAGAGGAGAATTGATCGAGGTATTCAAGATCCTGAGGGGTATGGACAGGGTAAATAGTGAGAAATTGTTCCCACTGAAAAGAGCATCGAGAAATAGAGGGTACAGATTCAAAATAATGGGCAAAAGGAGTAAATGTGATGTGAGGAAATATTTTTTCACCCAGAAGGTGGTTGGAGTCTGGAATGAACTTCCTGAAAGGTTGGTGAACGCAGGTTCGATCGAGATACTCAAAGGGGATTTGGATTGCTATCCGAAAAGGAACAATGTGCAAGGTTAGGGGGATAAGGCAGGGGATTGGGATTAGGTCGAATGCTCTTTCAGAGAGCCAGTGCAGACTCAAAGGGGTGAATGGCCTCCTTCTGCACTGTAAAGATTCTGTGGTTCCTCAGTCAATGAGGTGTAAGATATCAAATCTTATTGGAAAGCAGGCCTGGTTCCACATGTAACCTTTGTCAATGTATAGGCTATCCTCAATATCAGCTTGTTATCTTGTGATAAATTTTAACTTGTCAACCAGCGCAACCTTTGCCTCTAATCTTTGCAGATAAGAACTTTTAAAACCGAACTGTAACACTTGGCAGGGTTAGAGCCAAAGGATCATTTCCAAAGAGCAGATAACAATCCTTAGAAAGAGGGGAAAGCCAGCAAGCCCGATAAGGCAATCCCTTTCTGACCAAACTCCACCTCCCGTACTTCTGTTTCCTAAGCACCTCTTAAACTAATTTAAGTGTTCGCTTCAGTAGCCCCGGTTACTTATTCTACAACTTATTTACCACTCAAAGATTTTGCTTTTCCAATATTTCCAACTTCTGTTTCATTGGCTAAGAAAGGGATGCATCTGTGAAGCACCTTGGGATGTTTTATTCCCCGAAAGCTGCTATGTAAATACAAGTTGTTTTTGGAGATGATAAAGTGTGTCAGCTACCACTTGTCCAATCGCAGAAACACAAGGTGAAAGTTAGACCTGTGCCCAGCTGGGTTTCTTAATGCCAGAGACACCAATGGACAACGCCATGCTGAATTTGACTGCCAATGTACCTTTGTCCTTGGAATTCCTTCCCAACCCTGAGCAAGGACTTGGGTCTCCACTCATTGAGGTATTTAAGATGATTCAAGGATTTGTTAGGGTGGGTGAACAGAATCTGTTTCCACTGGTGGGGAGAGCCCAGGGCTCGAGATAAAACCTTCGAATTAGAGCCAGGCCGTCCAGGGGTCATGCCAGGAAGCACTGGGGAGGTGGTGGCATAGTGATATTGTCACTGGACTAGTATTCCAGAGACCCAGGGTAATGCTGTGGAGACCCAACTCTTAATTCCAGATTTTTATTGAATTCGAGTTTCACCATCTGCCATAATGGGATTCAAAGCCTAATGATGACCATGAAACCATTGCCGATTATTATAAAAACCCATCTGGTTCATTAATGCCCTTTAGGGAAGGAAATCTGCTGTCCTTACCTGGTCTGGCCTACATGTGACTCCAGACCCACAGCAATACAGCTGACCCTTAAATGCCCTCTGAACAAGGGCTGGCCTAGCAATGACACCCACACCTACATCCCATGACTGAATAATAAAAAAACTTCTTCACACAAAAGGTGGTGGAAAATGGAAATCTCTCTACCAGTTAAAAAATCCACAAGTTGTTGTTGGAGATGATAAAGTGCAAATGCTTCCACTTGTCCAAGGTTAAAGCTGCACCTGTGCCTAGCCGCATTAAGGATTATGGAACCAAGGTGGGTGAATGGAGTTGAGATGCAGATCACCATGATCCAATTGAGTGGTGGGATAGGGTCAAGGGGCTGAATGGTCTCCTCCTGTTCCCATGTTTGTATGATACAATGTGTGTTCAACTTTTGCAGTTCACTCGACTGCGCACAACATTATCATTCTTCAGGCAGTTTACCTGAATGCAGGACCTCCAAGTTACTTGCCAGATTCCCAGGGTCATGTCCCACCTCCCACGCACTGGAAACTCTCCTGTGGCAGAGATACTTAACAACAGTGAGATTAATTGCTGGTGACTGAGTTGTGAACAATAAACTCTTGCCAGTTGTGTGGCCTTGGAAGGAAACGTAAGGAATGATAAGGAGAGCTGAATGGATAGCGAAAGTGAAAAAGTGGAGCACGTAGCAGGAATGTCGAGTGTGTACAACACACAGATATTACAGCACAGAAAACAGGCCATTCAGCCCAACTGGCCCATACTGGTGGTTTACCCTCTGTGATCCCATGTTTTCCCATTTCCCTTTATCCCCCTATCCTTACTACCTATGTTGGTGTTGCCATGATCTCCTCTTCGGTTGGCAACTAATATTAAAAGAAATGCTTTTCCTGCTCTCAGTGCTAATTCTCTCTTTTTTGATCCTGTAGTGATGAGATGATAAAGCCCTTATCCAATGGAGGAGGACAGAGGTGCTCTCTGTAAAAGACTAGACAAGATCAAAGAGTTGCTTCCAAGCCATTTGAGAAGTGCTGAACAGTTAGAAACTTCAAGCAGGAGAGATTCCAGAAAGAGCACCTGAGTTACAGAACAGGATAAGGTCAAATTCGATTCCCCACCCGACCTAACTGACCTCAGGGGAAAGGCTGCAATAACTGCTCAGATTTTAGCTGTGGGGCTTGGTGTGAAATCAGCAAAGGCTCTCTCTACCTGATCACTATTTCCTGAACCCAGCAAGAAATCCATGGGTGAGCACCTTCAAGGGTGGGGGGGGGGGGGGGGGGGAAGTAGGTCAAAAAGGCAAGAACTGAATACAAATGTCAGAATAACCAAGGTGCATGCTAATTACTGTATTCTCTTGCTAAGCCCCAGAGTATACATTGAAACGTATAAGATCCTGAGGGGGACCTGATAGGGTGGATACTGGAAGAATGTTTCCACTTGTGGCGGGGGTGCTAGAACTATCAGGCACAGTTTAAGAATATCACCCCTTTGTCCTTCTGTCTATGACATCTTTGGCAATCTCTTCTTTGCCTCCACCTATCACTGGCCCTCTATCCAGCTCTACCTGTCCCACCCCCCTTCAACCAGCTTATATTCCACCTCATTCCTATATTTCTTAGTTCTGATGAAGAGTCATACGGACTCGAAACGTTAACTGTGTTCCTCTCCGCAGATGCTGTCAGACCTGCTGAGTTTTTCCAGCTATTTTTGCTTTTGTTAAGAATAAGAGGTTTCCCTTTTAAGACAGAGATGAGGAGGAAATGTTTCTCTCAGGGGGTTCGTTAGTCTGTGGGATTCTCTTCCCCACAAAGAGGCAGGGTCATTGAATTTATTCAGGGCTGAGTTAGACAGATTTTTGATCGGTAAGAGAGTCAAGGGTAATGGGGGACAGACAGAAAAGTGGACTTGAGGCCACAATCAGATCAGCCTTGATCTTATTGAGAGGTGAAGCAGGCTCGAAAGGCCGAATGGCCTTCTCCTTCTCCTAAGTCCTATGTCAGAGGATGTCCCAGCACATCCCTGAAGTAGTGCAAGCGTGCACAAGCAACAAAACAAATAGTCCTTGGATTTCTGCTCCAGGGTTCATTGATCTGCCCCCTGTGTTTTTTCAGCTTGTTGGTTACTCTGTTTGCACTCGCCCAAAATTACTATATACCTGTCAACGTTATTCTAAATATAAATGTCTGAGCTGAGTGGAGAATAAAATGAGATTGATCAAATAGTCCTTTTGTCAAGTTCATTCCAGTGGGATGGGTGTCACTGGTAAGGCCAGGGTTTATTGCCAAGGCCCTAAGTTGCCCTTGAAAAGGCGCTGGGCTTCCTCCTTGAATCACTGTAGCTTCTGTGGTGAAGGTACTTCCAAAATGCTGTTAGGGAGGGAGTTCCGAAATTTTGATGCAGCCATGCTGAAGGAACAGTGATCTAATTCCAAGTTGGATTGGTGTGTTACCTGAAGGGGGGCTTAGAGGTGGCGGTGTTCCCACGCACCTGCTGCCCTTTTCCTTCTAGATGGTGGAGGCCACAGATTTGAGAGGTTCTGTCAAAGAAGCCCTGTTGAGTTGCTGCAGTGCATCTTGCAGGGGGTACACACAGTGGCCACTGTGCATCGGTGGTGGAGGGAGTGAATGTTCAAGGTGGTGGATGTAGTGTCGATCAAATGGACCGATTTTGTCCTGGATTGAATCAAACCTCTTGAGTTTTGATGGAGCTGCACCCACGCAGGCAAGTGGAAAGCATTCCAACTCACTCTGGTCGCTGGATCAAGATCCTAGAACTCCCTCCCTAACAGCACTGTGGGTGTACCTACACCACATGGACTGCAGCGGTTCAAGAAGGCAGCTCACCATCACCTTCTCAAAGGCAACTAGGGATGGGCAATAAATGCTGGCTTAGCCCGTGACACCCACATCCCACAAAAGAATTAAAAAAAACTCTGGACTGAAAGGAAGAGGTGCCAAGATTAATTGGTGCCCACTCCTCAGACCTCCATAACTAGACACATGGAGGGATAGACATTTCCTTAGTCCAACAGCTGAGCATTAAAGGGTCTACCCGGAATGGGTTTGGAGAAATCTGACCTCAGTCTCCGGTACTTGCAGCTCCTGGAACATGTTCCTTGCGGCAAGCCTAAAGCTGCTCGCAATTTAGTCTAAACTGGCACTGAAAGGTCATAATGTTAGCTGAGACATGAATAGCGGCTCGGTCTGGAATGCTCTTCGAAAGTACGTTGCTTTGAAGTAAGTACATAGAGAGAGATACAGTTTCCACTGGTGGGAAGGGATCAGTAACCAGGGGACGCAGATCAAAGATAATTGGCAAACTGAGCACAGGGAAGACGTGGAGGATTTTTTTCAAGCAAGATGACTCTCAAACGTCAACACCAAAACAGATGATCACATTGCTGTTTGTGGGATCTTGCTGTGAGCAAATTGGCTGCCATGCCTCCGACATTGCACTACACTTCAAAAATACCTCATTGGCTGTAAAGCGCTTTGGGACGTCTTCAGGTCATGAGAGGCGCTTTAGCAATGCAACTTCCATTTGTTCTTCTCACAATGTTTTCCCACGGGCTTCGGGGCCCCAATGTCAGGACCCAAGGGGGTGCCCTGAATCTGCACTTGACGGCAGTGGGACCAGGTCATCAATCTTCCCAGAGGAGACCTCCCTCAATTGCCTGCTTTTGGGGTCATCGTCCAATTGAGGGCGAGTGGGATGTGGATGCAGCTGGTCCAGTCAGGCTGGCGGCTCTGAAGAGCTGGGACATCTCCGCCAGGAAAGGTAGGCGCAGCTGAGGCAGGCCGGAGATCAAGAGGGCCTCGACATGGAGGCTCCCACGGGGAGGTAAGGGAAGATTTCGAAATCAGAGGGGCCCGGCAGGCAGGCCCTTCTTTGCACCATGGACCCCCTCCCCCGCCACAGCACCACTGGCCCACCGGACTGTCACAGCGAAGCCGCCTCCGTGAAGCTGGTGGCCTCCCCACACGGAGCCCTGCCACTGCCCTTCATGGGCCTTTTAACAATTTAAAGTGGCTGCCCCCTTCCGTTTGGATGAAACTTCTCTGGCGAAGGGGCTGCATTGGGGAGCCGTCCTGAAGTGGGACCCTGCTATTTTCCTGGTGGCCCCCACCTCCCAGCATCAGTGTGAAGGGCTGGGAAAACCCTGCCCAGTGACTTTCCTTTGAAATGCAGTGACTGTCGTTGTGCAATGTTAAATGTTTTTTTTGGCCAGGCAAGAGTATTAAGAGTTACGGAATCCAAGTGGGCAGGAGAAGCAGCAGGTCAGCCAGGATCTAACTGGATGGCGGAGCAGGCTCAAGGGCCTGTTCCTGTATGGAACCCGCAGTCCCTGCTATGGAATTCAAATCCTTCTGGCAAAGAGGCAAGAGTGTTACCAGGCTGAAAAAAACAACTCACATTGATCGAGTTCCTTTTACAGTGGTCAGACGTCGCAAGGCACTTCACAGCAATGTTATCAAGCAAAAATTGACCCTGAGCCAACTTTGTCAAAGAGTTAGGTTTTAAGGAACGTCTCGAAGGAGGAGAGAGAGAGGTAGAGAGCTGGAGGGAATTCCAGAGCTTAGAGCCAAGGCATTGGTGGCTTGATTAAAATGAGGGCTGGGCAAGGGGCCAGAATGAGAAGGGAGCAAGGATACGGACATGGATTAGGTAGGGGGTGGGGTGGAGGGGTGGTGGTTTATTAGTAATTTTTTGGGGGTAAGTGGGTGGAGGGGTTGAAAAGCAGGAGACCAATCTGTAACCCTCTCTTTTTCGCCCCTTCCCATTCAAAAATTGCAACGACCACCACCACCCTCCCACCACCATTATTTTCAGTATAAACCTCTGGGTAAAATTACTCTCCACAAGCCTGAAATATAAAAGTAACACTTGGAGTTCAACCAGCAGCAGAAAATTTTTTTTGAGACCAACGATCTGTTGGGACCAATTGATTCCTTTGTCAGAAATGTAACTTGAGAACCTGGACGAGGGCAGAAAGCCTGTAACACAAAAATAAATCCAGCATGTGAAATTTCTTTTTCAGCTTTAACTGCACACAAACACATTCACCGATGGTGTGTGATGTGGGATCATTCAAGGGAAGATTATTAAATCATCCAAATGAAAAGCTCACTGATTATGGGGCTGCGCATAAGAGAAATCGGAGCATTCACTGCGAGTTATTGGAGTCAGAAAATTAAACTGAATGAAGCTCTGCGAACTCTGGACTGTGTGTTGTGTTGTGTGTGTGGGTGGAAGAGACACGCGGGAGGAGAAATCTGAGAATGCAAGGCAGGCGGTGAGTGAAACTGTGAGCTATGGCAGCTTCTAACAGGTGTTGAAATGAATAGGAGCGAGGGAGACTGGTACAGACTGACAAACACACACAAAGAGACTCAGACGGACGTAGAAAGAGGGAGAGGCTAAGAGAGGGAGACACACACACACACACACACACAGTGAGACACGTGCACAGATAGAGAAACGTTGAAACAGCCTGAAAGAGAGACAACCAACTGTATCCACACACAGGCAGGCAGGATGAGGTTACACAGAGGGAAGGAAAGACTTTAATGGCCACAAGCAAAGGATGCTGGGAATATTTGAAGAGATAAAGGTTGGTAACTACGTGTGGTGCAAAGCTTTTCTATGGCTTTAAAAGGCTTCTAAAAATGATCAAAGCAAATATGAGCCTTTTCAATGAGTGTTTGCATCTTAGTAGTGATTAGCAATACCCATTGGCTGGTTAAAAACAATAGAGGTGACAGCTGATCTGTTTGTGGGAGCTTCCTGTGTGCAAATTGGCTGCTCAATTTCAATGGAAGACTTGAATTTATTGGCCTCCTTTCATGATCTCAGGATAGCCCAACATGCTTCACAGCAAATGTTGTACTCCTGAAGTGCCATTTTTGTTGTAACTTGAGAAATGCAGAAGCCAATGTGCGCACAGCAAGCTCCCACAAACAGATCAGCTGTTTCTTTTCATCAGGTGCTGACTGAGGGATAACATTGTCCAGAACACTGGGCAAATTCCCCTGCTCTTCTTTGAACAGTGCTAAGGGATCCTTTACATCCACCTGAGCGAGCAGATGGAGACATGGTTTAGCGTCCCTCTGACAGTGCAGCTCTCCCTCAACACTGCACTGAGGTGTCAGGCCAGATTACGTGCTCCAGTCCTTGAACGAACCCACAATGGGCTGGATTTTACACTCCCCCGCCGGTGGGTTTGAAGGTTTGAAGGGGTGAGGGATGTAGTGCATGATGTAACGGTAACATCAGCAGTCATGTGCTAGGCACTCAGGAGAGAGGATGGAACAGTGTCTTATATTTAGTGTTAATAAACCAGTTTGAAGTAACTACCTGAGTTAGACTACAGCCTCTCCAGATAAGATGGGCCAAACAATCAAAAACATCCAGAATGACAGGAAAGTTCAGGGTTGGCAGTTGCGGTGAAGTGGGTGAGTGGGAATGAGGACTTGAGTGGCGGTTTGGTGGGGGGAGGTTCCGGGGTGGAGGGTTAAAGGAAGTGGGATGGCCTTGGAGGTGGTGCCTCTTGAGGGGTCCCGCAAGCTCCCAAGGGAGGGTCACCCCTCCCTTTCTCGACACCAGTCCATGCAGCTGAAGCTGCCAGGCTCTCCGCATAGTATATGGGCCTCCCCACCATGGGGTAACTACCGCCAAGGGTGGGATGAGGCCCTTAACTGGCTATTAATCATCTACTTAAGTGCCTCAATTGGCCTAAGGGTGAGCCGGCTGCCTCCATCTCCCCTGTAAAATTTCAGCCAGGTCAGCAGCAGGTGGGTAGGTGGTGGGAAGGCAACTGCCAAGCCTGAACTTTCCTGTCATTCTGGATGTTTTTGATTGCTTGGCCCATTTTATCTTAATAAAGATGTTAAACTATTTTTAAAATGATTTACATTCCATTTCGTAATTCTCTTTTACTGCTACAGATTGCACCCAACTCCTACACCTTTCTCCTTCCCCCTCGCCACCCAAAGAAATCATTGGTTATGAGGGATTCAGTCTCCCACAATGTTCTCGGCTCTCTGGGAAGGTGTCTTGCATGAGGGCGAAAAGGTATTAAAGATCTGAGGTTCAAACAAACCTGGTCAATGAGAAATTGAATAGCAAAATTGCTCCAGGCATTGCTGGAAACGAAGAAGAGGTGACTTTCCGATGACATTTCGGAAACGATGTTCACTTATTGTAGGCCAGTGGTAACATTGCCACACTTCCCTCAGTGTGAGGCTGCTCCACCAGGAACGGGAAACATTTTTGAGGATAAGAAGATAAGACAACACCATTTTCTACAATGGGGTGAGTCTCCACAGTGATACGAAGATGAATTTCCTGAGCAGGATTCTGAAGCTGTAGAACCTCTGAATATTTGGCCACAGCTTCTGTGCTGAAGGACAGCTCTAGTGGGAAGAAGATTTTCAGATGAGACTGAAGTATGGGCGTCAATTTACTTTCGCCCAAGGTAACAGGCTTTACCAACTCCCTGGCAGTGTGATTCTCTGTGGGATCAAGCATGTTGTTCTCCCTGGACAACTTTTCATGGCTAACCAGCGATATACAAGGCATTGCGTTGGTTGATTCAGTGGGACAAAGATCTGAATGTGGCTCTGTCACAGTAAACGCAGCTCCTCAAAAAACAATAGCGATGTCATAGGCTTCAACTATAGATTCGAATAGTGTACCAACAACTAGGACCTCCTCTTCCAATGGATCTCTCAGTGCTACCACAGCCTCTTTCTCATTACCTTCTTCAAGAAAGAGCCAACCCAGGTCCAAAAGGTTTTCTATCAGGCGGCCACTGTCTGCTGCAGTGTTCTCTGTATCTGCCTCCTCTGGTCCAGCTTTGAAAAGAATTGAGAGATCCACAATCTCAATATCCGCCCATTGTCTAGTGGATGGTGTCTCTGTGGTGGAGAGTGAACCACTGCTCGAAGAATAAACCTCACCAGCTGCTGTAGGATGAAAATCCATCGCTCTTCACATGACTTCGGAAATTCTTCCACGAACAGCATCCGGTTGGCCAGTTGCTGTCACCCGCTTTTTGCAGAATGTCCAGTAGTAAACTGACATCACCACTCAATAAGGACACATATTGAGTGTAAACACCATAGAGAGAGTCAATGATCTGTCACCCCCCTCGTAGTGAAGAGTGGTAATTAGCCAACATTTTATTGGGAGGTTTGTGCCACCTGGACTTTGCAATTTATAATCTAATGGATGGCGGGGTATTGATTGAAGCCGGTCCAGCTCCAGTGTCAATTTTAAAGTTGGTGTCAATGCCTTTAACTTTCGCTGTAACTGACCAATAGACCTGACTAAGACCATTTACCTCCCCTAGAAACTCTGTAATTTCATCTGTCATTATTTCCAATTTCTTGGATGGAGTGTTTTTCATAAATATTCACTTGTCTTCTTCCTCTATTCATGTTGTTGGACTCACAGGTCCAGTTTTCCTGCACTGGAAACACTCTGCACTCCCTGCTGGGCAATCCCGGCATCTGTGCTGTTTCTTTGCAAGATGGCTGCTGTGGGGTTTCCCACCCTCTCACCCATTTTGGTAGGGTTTTGAGTGGGTGGGGCCATCATCCTTGGGCCCACCCAGTTAATAGGGTCATCTGGAGCCTCGGTGTTACGATGGGTTATAGCCTGGTTTATCTCTCTGAGTCCGGCCTGCCTCACATGTTGAGCTGCTTGATTCAGAGTGAGGTGGTCTTTGGTTTGTAAAAAATCCAAGAACTTTTCATCATGAACTACAACAACAACGCGGTCACAAATAAGTTCATTTTTCAATGTACCATACCCACAAGAGGCAATATGAATTCGTAAAAAATAATTCGACAGATTCCCCTGATCATTAGGATCTTTTATTAAAGTCCACTTGTTCAATCGTGAGGTTACATTTTGAGCTAAAATACATGTCAAAAGCTTTTAGGTCAGTTTCAAAGTCTGCGGACATTTCTTCCAACCCGTGTCTCAAGAAGACACCGTCGGTGATTGGTCCTACAGCGTAAAGGAATGAACTAACCTGGTGCTGCTGCTCTTTAGCATGAAGGCCGGAACTGCTCAATACCGGAGGAAGTGTTTCTTCCATAACTCCCACTTTTGGCCTCTCTGCAGGGCCTCGAGATGTTCGAATAGGTGGGGTAGGGGCAGTGACTGCTCAACAGGTACTGACATTGTTACCACTTTCCAGTTGGCCTCCTTCTTCAGTACATTTGTAGTTTCTCACCGCTATCAGGTTTTGTTGGGCTTTCTCGCCATGGTGTCCCATCAATGGCACCAACTCTTCATTAGATTGGTGTCACCACCACTGCTACCATGTTTTATATAGAGTTTGTGTGGCCTATTTTACCGAGCGAGATTGTAGTCTGACTCAGGTAATTACTTCAAACTGGTTTATTAACAGTGTATAAGACAGGTTACACGGTAGGTATGTCTCTCATGAGTATTGACTGTTCCATCCTCTCCACCAAATGTCTAGCACATGACTGCTGATGTCACCGTTACAGCATACTCTACACCACTCATTAGCATAACTATTCTATTAACCCATTATGCTACACCGGGCTCCTAAACACCGGTGACTGCTTGCACTCCCAGCAGTGGCTCCCAATGGGGCTGCTAGGACTTTTTTTTCGGAAGAAATATACTTTATTAATAAAATATCTGAAAGAGCATTACAAAACATTTCAAAATGGCCATCACCAAAAGTGCAATCATATCCAAGTTTTCCACATAGATCATGAGGTGCTTCAATACAATCAATGAACATCACAGACATTTCAATGTGGTCATTACAGTCAGACAGTGCAATGTTATTCAAGTTATCAACATAGATCATGTTGCACTCTGAGGTGCTTCAATACAATTATGATACATTTAATATTCACTGCATACATTCAACATGAGTCATAAAGCCCGAGAGGTCTATACAGTTCCCAGCCCCTCGGTGCACTGTGGCAGAAAGGTCTTAGACAGCGACCCTTCCCCATTGCGCCTTTGCGGTGGCTGCCCCAAGCTTTAGTGCGTCCCTCAGCACGTAGTCCTGGACCTTGGAATGTGCCAGTTTGCAACACTCGGTTGGGGACAACTCTTTGCGCTGGAAGACCAACAAGTTTCGGGCAGACCAAAGAGCGTCTTTCACCGAGTTGATGATCCTCCAGCTGCAGTTGATGTTTGTCTCGGTGTGTGTCCCTGGGAACAGCCCATAGAGCACAGAGTCCTGTGTCACAGAACTGCTCGGGATGAACCTCGACAGAAACCACTGCATCTCTCTCCAGACCTTCTTTACAAAGGCACAATCCACAAGGAGATGAACAATGGTCTCCTCCCCACCACAGCCACCTCGAGGCTGTGCGTAGACCCTCATTACCCGAACACTAAGTGTCACTACGTGCTGAGGTTCTACCTGTCCCCGGTGTTGCGAAGGATGGGTCTGGCCACGCTGCCGCGGAACGGTCCAAGTAGTTGGACCACCTGTCCCCCGTGGAAAAATTTATGCAGAGAAACACCGTTGGCCACAAGTCCATCAGGCAGTGGTCGGCAGGTAACATCCTAGAGGCCCTGCAGGTAAAGGAGATGGTGGATCCTGTTGGATGGTTCCCCGAGCAGACTGTCAAAGTCATTTTTGCTTCATTGCCAGAACTTTCAAACAAGCACCAAGATGTAGCTTGGCTGGTGGTGAGAAAGGCCCCCTCCCCGTCAGATCCTTCCTACACGCCAGGAGTCTCACCCCCTCTGTCGGGCTGCTAGGACTACAGAGCTGCCAACCAATCAGACTAACCGGCAGCTCGCGAAGGTGGGTCTTCCTCCCGAGAAAGGGGTGGAAGTCTCACCGTAAAGTGATTAACGCTGCTCTCTGTGCTAAATTGCTGAGGGGTAGCCCTTGGGGATCGTGGATGGGGTTCGTGGGTGGGGTTCCTCCCGCCCCCGCCCCCCCCCAGCCCACCAATCTTTCAACCAATGGGGTGGGGACGACAGTGCCCCAAAGAATCCAGCCCAGTCTGTCTGCTGAGAGAATTCTATCCACCGAGCTCCAGTTAACACCCGTGCAAGCCTGAATTCATGAGAAAAAAAACAAGGGCCTGAATCTTACGTTGATCGGGTGGGCGCGCGGCTGAATCAAACACCCATGAAATTGTGCGAAATGACATCGGGCGAGCGTCCCGACAGCGTCAAACACGCGAACAATATTGGGGTTGGTGTCGGAGCCACGCCCACCATCAATTAAAGGGCCAAGTAAGGCCACTAAAAAAACTTACCGTCCACGATTTTACGTTGCCCGTGAGATTTGGTGCTCATCGCACAGGCAACATGGGCAGGCGGGCAGCCCGTTTTTAAAGAAAACCTCATCCCAGGGCAGGTTGAAATGTTCGGGTGAAATACAATAAAATAACCTGTCTGGGGACCAATGCCTTTTGAGTGCTGCTGTCAGGTGCTTGAATGTGTTGCGTAGGCACAGTTTGCTGCGCGTTTTTCTTGCCATTTAAGTTCAAGGTGAGGGGCAGGAGGTTTAGGGGGGATGTGAGGAAAAACTTTTTTGCCCAGAGGATGGTGATGGTCTGGAATGCGCTGCCTGGAAGGGTGGTGGAGGCGGGTTGCCTCACATCCTTTAAAAAGTACCTGGGATGAGCACTTGGCACCTCATAACATTCAAGGCTATGGGCCAAGTGCTGGTAAATGGGGTTAGGTAGGTAGGTCAAGGTGTTTCTCACGTGTCGGTGCAGACTCAATGGGCCGAAGGGCCTCTTCTGCACTGTGAGATTCTGTGATTCTGTGTGATAATCTGTCCAGGTCTACAGCTCCCTGAGGCAGCTCTGCAGCAGCTGTCTGCCTGCAGGGAGCTCGCCACCCGCACCCTCACTTTCGTTGGTGCTGGCCCTCTTCCCGCCCACCCTGGGCAGCGCTGGGGCTTTCCCAGTGCTCGTTTCACATTGGCTGGCCGCTAATTGGCCAGCCGGCACGAAATTGCATTGGGAGGCCGATTGCAGTCGGAAGTGCATCCTATGCCTGCTTGCAGGCCTGCTGACTTGCGTGAAACGCAGGCCAAGGTCTGTGCAGTGGTGTCACACTCAAACCTTTGTTCAATAAAAGACTTGAAAGACTTGCATTTATATAGTACCTTTCATGCCCTTAGGATGTCCCAACGCACTTGACGTTCAATGAAGTCCTCTTGCTATGTTAGCTCAGTCGGCAGCGCTCTTGACTCTTCATCAGAAGGTTGTCCGTCCGAGTCCCGTTTTCCAAAACCTGAGCATAAAAACCTAGCCTGACACTGCATTGCAGTACTGAGGGTGTGCTGCACTGTCAGAAGTGCTGTCTTTTGAATGGGAAATTGAACCAGGGCACCATCTGTTCAGGTAGATGCAAAAGATCCCCTAACCTTAGTTTGAAGAAGAGCAAGAGTTAACCCTGGTGGCCTGGCTAATATTTGTCCCTCTATCAACATCGTACACAAAAGAACAGATTTTCTGGTTGTTGTGCACAAATTGGCTGTTGTGTTCCCGGCAAGACTGCAGTGGCCACACTTCAGGAGTCCTTCATTGGCTGTGAAGCGTTTTGGGATGTCCTGAGGTTGTGATAGGTGCTATATAAATGCAAGCCTGTTGCCTGTGGGGTGAGCTCTGTGTTGTCATGGCTGGAAAAATCGTTCTGCTGCACAAGGCAGATCTGAGATGGGTTGTTATCCCCCCCCCACCCCACCCCACCCCCACCTTAGAAAGCAACATCACTAGGGCTGGTGGAAGCAGGCAGTGAAACTCAGCTTCTCCCTTAAGACCCTGCTTAAAACCCAGCTCTTAGACCCAAGCCCGTGCTGAACCTCCCTAATATCTTCTTTGATCTTGCTGTCCGTTTTTATATCTGACTCTGCATTGCAGGCACTATAAAAATGCAAGCTGTCGCTTAAGTTGCTACTGCCTCAGTAACGAAAACTGAATGCAGTACTCAATGTACTGCTTTGAAAGCATTGTTGTGATTGTTTTTGCAAAGAAAATACTATGTGTGAAGAACACTACTTGTGAAGTAAATACTATGGCATTGCTCAGCCTAAAGATAACAGATAAAGATAATGATTCAAGGTAAACAGGCAATGGGGACACACAGCACCAACTCTTTACTGTCAAAGTAAAATCAATCCAAGTCAACCAGACTTCAGAAAGGTTTGGGCCATGTGTATCTGAGTAGCTCCCTTCCTCGTGACTGTTGTCATATGCCTTAAAGCATTGGAAGGGAAACGTGTCATGTGATCCAGTCTGAGTTTCACTTTTGCTTTGAGCAGAGCACACTCGCACAGCTCTGATGCTTTCAAGCTTTATACCCATATATAACTGTTCTCATGTGCTCAGTCTTAATAAGTGAACCCACAATGTGTTTACCCAAACCCTTATGGGTGATTAGTGCCTTGTGTCTTTTACAATAAATAAGCAGAAGGTATTATATCATTACAATAGTGATCAGCGGTGGTCAGAAAGGTGGAAGCCAGATTAAGTACAGATACGACGTGGTGAAGAGCCTTAGGTCATGCTGCACGACAAGAGAAACTCCTCGACATTTCGGTGAAGCTGCAACAAAGTCGCAGCATCGGAGAGTGTTGTAAACGAAACATGGAAGAAAAGCCTCGGAGACACAGTGCCGAACTAGTGCTCAAGTAAAGAGCTGGTTAGCAGGCGGATCCCTCGTGGTGAGTTTGCAGTGTGCAGCCTGTCGGTTCAGTGAGCGGGACTGCGCGTCGAGAGGACCAGCACTGGGTCAGCTCAAGAGCGAGTGATCAGGGAGTGAGGGACAGTGAAATGACAACAAAATAAAAAAAGAAACAAAAAGAAAAGTCATAAAAATCGGGCCAGAGAGGATTGTGATTATAACGGGCGGCTTTGAGAGTTTACCCGAACACTAAGTTGAATAAAAAGCTAAGATGCCGTTACTCTGTGGTGCGTTCCCGCCACAACTCCTCTCTGTAGGCGGAGCTTCGGAAAAGTGTGCAAAAGTGGCTACAGTGACACTCATCCCAGGCACGATAGGAGAAGGAAAGTCAAAGGGATATTGTCAGAATGTCCACAAAATTCTCCAGTCTGAATCGGGATGTAGATGACCCACTATCTGAGCTGAAAATGTTTATAGTGTACAGAGCTATGGTTTCCTCATTCACGTGTGTCTGAACCAGACAAGCAAGTCACCGTCTTTTAAAATATTCATTCATGGGATGTGGGCATCGCTGACTAGGCCTATATTTATTGCCCATCTGTAATTGCCCTTGAGAAGGTGGTGGTGAGCTGCATTCTTGAATTGCTGCAGTCCATGTGATGTAGGTACACCCACTGTGCTGTTAGGAAGGGAGTTTCAGGATTTTGACCCAGTGACAGTGAAGGAACGGCCGATATATTTCCAAGTCAGGATGGTGTGTGGCTTGGAGGTGAACTTCCAGGTGGTGGTTTTCCCATGTGTCTGCTGTCCTTGTCCTTCTAGATGGTAGTGATCGTGGGTTTGGAAGGTGCTGTCTGAGGAGTCTTGGTGAATTCCTGCAGTGCCTCTTATAGATGGTACACACTGCTGCCACTGTGTGTCAGCGGTGGAGGGAGTGAATGCTTCTGTATGTGGTGCCAATCAAGCGGGCTGCTTTGTCCTGGATGGTGTCAAGCTTCTTGTGTGTTGTTGGAGCTGCACTCATCCATGCAAGTGGAGAGTATTCCATCACACTCCTGACTTGTGCATTGTAGATGGTGGACAGGCATTGGGGAATCAGGAAGTGAGCTATTCACCACAGGATTCCTAGCCTCTGATCAGCTCTTGTAGCCACAGTATTTATATGGCTAGTCCAGTTCAGTTTCTGGACAATGGTAACCCTCAGGGTGTTGATAATGGAGGATTCAGCGATGGTAATGCTGTTGAATGTCAAGGGGCAATTGTCAGATTCTCTCTTGTTGGAGATGGTCATTGCCTGGCACTTGTGTGGTGCAAATGTTACTTTCCATTTGTCAGCCCAAGCCTGGTTATTGTTCAGACCTGGCTGCATTTGGACATGGGCTGCTTCAGTATCTAAGGAGTCACAAATGGTGCTGAACATTGTGCAATCATCAGTGAACATCCCAACTTCTGACCTTATGGTGGAAGGAAAGTCATTGATGAAGCAGCTGAAGATAGCTGAGCCTAGGACACTACCCTGAGGAACTCCTGCAGCGATGTCCTGGAACTAAGATGATTGACCTCCAACAACGCAATCATCTTCCTTTATGCTAGCAATTGGGAATGAAAGTCTACACAGGCTGAACGCGTCAGGATTGACAGCAGAAGAACAAAAGGAACCCCAAAAGTTAAGGACTACATTGGAAGACCAGTTCAGAATCAGGTTAAAGTTTCATATGCATCAGCTAGAGTTCATGTCATTTTGAGAACAGCCTAAAGAATCCATAGACTACTTTGTTAGCAGATGCAGAGAAAAGCTGTGATTTTTCAAACGCAATACAAGCAGACAGAATTGTTGATTTGGTGATCGCATCCATTTCCAAGGAAGCATCCCAGAAGGATCTGCTAGACAAGCCCAAAACGCACATCATCAAAGAGGTACTCCAGGATGGGCTTAAGTATGAAGTGATCCTCACAGGCTGACAAAGTTTACAGCTTCTAAGCACAACCCCAATTGTTGATGCCCCCACTTGAACGCCCCAAACCTAGCGAGACGTGTGGAATTTGAGGCCTTCTGCGTGTGCCAAGGAAATGCCCAGATTTCCATCAATTCTGTAAGGTATGTGGCAGAAAGGGCCAATGACAGGGGCAGTGCACTAGAGCAAAGGCTGATGCAGTTACAAAGAGCCGGGCACTGATCCAAACAGACCGTACACAACGGGAAACTTCAAGCAACAGAAATGATCATCTGGTATCCTGTCAGCAACATGTACATGAGGTGAGTGACAAGCCAGGAAATGATGATGATGATGTGCACGGTGAGATGAAGAGCAGTGAACACGTTTCACCCACCCCCCACCGACAATCACCCTGGACCCTATCATGGTGAAGTTGGACATGCCTTCCCTCCCCGCTGAGCCCACCCCAGTCACCGTGCTCTTGCCCACCCTGACCCTCCCCTTCAATGTCTCCCAAATGAGAATTATACCCGCCATACCCGGACCCTGGCTCTCCCACCCTATCGTATCCCATTTCCCCCCCCTCACAGTCACTGTCTCCTCCTATCACTATCACCCCCACTTGTCCCCCCAGGATTTCAACCTTGGCTCGACTGCCCCCTCCCACTGAAACAATCTGTCCCCCACCACCCCCCTCACCCCCCTCCCCACCCCCCCCTCCCCCCCCTCCCCACACACTCCCCTACACCCCCTCCCCCCTTACCCTTCACGCCTTTCTTCTCCCCTCACCCCATACACACCTTCCTCCCCACATTCTTCTCATCTGGCCACCTCCACCCCCACCCCTTCCATGCATACCCTCCCTTCTCTCCTGGACACCCCCCCTCCCCTGGCCTCTCCTCTGGACAACCCTCCCACCCTCTCCCTTTTCTTCTCTGGACACCCTTCCCCTTTTTGTATGTTGCACCCACAGCTCCCCCCACCCCACCCCACCCACCCCACCCCACCCCACCCCAACCCAACCCAACCCACCCCACTCCCCCCACCCCATCTCACCCGACTCCACCCCACCCCACCCCGCCATTTGTGTCTCCAACCACCACACCCCACCCAACACATTCGTCTCCTCTGGACTTCCCCCCACTTTGTGCCTTCCACCCAACCCCCTTTGTTGCCTCTGGACCAGACCACCCCCCCACCCCCCCCACCCTTTTTGTGTTTTACACCTACCCCACTTTTCGTTTCCTCTGGACCACCCCCCTTCGTGCTATCCACATGCACCATACCTGCACTCAGCTCCAGCAGTGCAGCCAGCTTTGACTGTAAAATAAGTGTAAGGCTTGACAAAGCACATGCCAAGTCAGCACAAAGCGCTGTTGATTCCAAATGAACCTCTTGGTCTAAAATCATATCCGACATCTTTCAAGTCCATGGCACTGACTTCAGTGTCATCGTTGACTACTTTACCAAGCACTCTAGTGTTCGATAAACAGAACTATCATGTACACTCTATGTGCTATTTTCAGTTTATTTGGTTTGCCTAGAGAGATTATTACGGATATAAGTCCGAAATTTATTGGTAAGCCATTTCAGGATATGTGTGAGGAGTGGAATACCGATCATTGCTGCCAGAATGTTGTGAGCAGGTGTCACAGAGTTCCCTCATTCTCTCTGTGTGCACTCAACACCTTTAAGGTGGGGCTGATCCCCATCTCTTCAGCATCTGTGACCAGTGATGCTGTGCTCCTGAAGAGCTCAGGTGCTGAAGGCGAACAAACGATCAGATGCATTTAAACTTTCATGGCTGCGTCTCTACGATATGATCCTGATCACAGGAGTCAGACATTCTCAGAGGCTATGTGAAAATCAATGTAGTGTCCTCACTGCATGTTGTCATCACCCTCCTGCAATTGAGCGACAATTAGCACCTCCACTGACTCTCCATGACAGGATCATCATCACAGAGGGAATGTGTACTTCCATAAGCCAGACTGGAGTCAAATGTTCATAGTCACAATGTAAAGATCTAATGGGGTTTCGTCACTGCATGTCATCATCATCCTCCACAAATCTAGCAGCTATGAGGGCCTCCCAAGCGCGTCATCATCACCTTTGAGGACCTCCTCACCCTCATCAACAACAACTTGCTCCTCATTGGAGACGTGCAGCCCTCCATCTCCTACCCAGCCAGTTCCTCTCCCCATTGCAGCGCCAGGTTGTAAAGGGCACAGCAGGTGACGACAATGCGTGACACCCTCTGTGGACTGTATTGCAGGGCTCCACCAGACCGGTCCAGGCACCAGAACCTCATTTTCAGCAGCCCAATGGTCTGCTCCACCAAGTTGCGAGTTGCAGCCTGAGCCTTGTTATACCTTCACTCTACTGCAGTCTGAGGCTGCTGCACGGGTGTCATCAGCCACGTCCTCTATGGGTAGCCCTAAGAGCCAACCCTGCAGCCTCTGTGGACCCTGGAAGAGGTCAAGGATCTGTGACCGACTGAGAATGCACCGGCTGCATATTCAGGGAATATGCGGTTGACATAGTTGACCCTTTGTTGCAACGGAGATCTGAGCGCCATGTGAGTGTAGCCAATCGTGCTCTGCACTTGTAGGAAACCCGAGATCTTGGCAAATCCAATTGCTCGCATTCTGGCTCTCCTGGTCCTGGGCGAAATGTACAAAGTTATGTGGCCCTCGCAAAGATGGCATCCATGACCTCAAGGATGCATTTGTGGATGGAGGCTCATGATATCCCACAGAGGTGGCTTGTGGAGCCCTGAAAGGAGCCACTGGCATAAAAATTGAGCACCGTGGTCACTTTCACAGCCACTGGGAGTAGATTGGGAGTGGATGCCCTCCATGTCCCCCGGTGCCAAATCCTGCAGTAGTTGGCAGTTGTGACCAACCAGTTCCCTAAATATGTGCAGTCTTCAGTGACACTGGTTCTTGGTCATCTGCAGGAATGAAAGGCTGCGTCTATAGACCCTGGGTCTAGCTAGGTGCCAACGGCTCACTGTGGCCCTTCAGCAGTTTGTGTGTGAGCCCCAGCCACCTCTTCTTCCTGAGGGTGCTGCTCCTCCCTCTGCGCAGCCAGGTGCCTCAGTCACTCCCTTCTCCATTGTCTCTGCCCTCTGCAAGCCATGAGGCATACAGCTAGGTCACCAGGCTCCATGCTCCTAATGTACTCCTCCTGCAGGATGAAAGAGAGAGAAGAGTGGGTTAGCTTGTGTGCACTAAGAACCTTTCTTGGTTAAGTCTGAAGGCCCCTTAACACATCCCAGAGAGTGCTGGCCACCACTTGGTTGGCCAGAGTTTAGTGCGCTGCATGTCTGCCCGAAACCCCACCCACCTCCGCCCCACTCCACCTGACCAATTGGTAGTAGCTTTGCCCATTGGACTGCATGCTGTGCTCTCAGCTCAGGCACAGGCATTCTCCTAACCCGCACTGCAAGGCTGCACTGTTAGCTTGAACCATGGGGAAGACTGGTCCAAACTGGGATGATGACATTGCAAGGGGCTGTGAGCGCCTCCACCAGTGACTGCCCCATGGCCAGCTTTAGCAAGGAGATTGTACAACATGCCCAGTCATCCAAATGTTCTGCAGTTCACTAAAATGCTCATTAGTTTCCAGTCCGTGCCCAAGAGTATCTCTTGCCCCCATCCCCAAGTCACCTCAACCGCAGGGCTGCCCTTGCCCCATGCCTCCAAAGTGTCTCAACCTTGAAGTTCAACAAGTGACCCTCATAAGCGCTGCGCAACATTACTGTGCACTCACCTCCAAGTTCCCCTCAAAGTGCAGCCCACCAAGTATATGCCTTTTATATGCTGTTGTGAAACACGTTGGCATGCCAACGTGGGCGGACGCTCCAGCTTGGGGGGAATGATTTTGGTGGGCTGACCTTGTAATGATATGCAGATGAGGTTCCCGATGTCCGATGGCAGGAAACGCGGACCGCCATTGTTTGGCTGAGCGGGCAATCGCAAACTGGTCATGAAACCAATTTTTGGCCTTCCCGCCATATTGTCCACTTACGCCACCAAGCATGCCCGATGCCAGTGGGCATGGACAATTCCGCCCTCAGATTTGGACAGACCAAGCAAGATCCACACATTGCAATGTTACATCTGAGAGAGACACTTTTAAGTGCAACTATTCCATCACCGACAGAGTTCATGTTTGGCAGACCAGCGCATACCAACTTATCTACTCTTACCTGTTCTACTCTCTCAGAAATTAGAGAGCAACTTTAAAAACTACAAGAGGGGCGCACGATAAAAATGACTTGGGGATGGGGGCAAGAGATACTCTTGGGCACGGACTTGGCAAGATCGCCAAGTTTACAGTTGGGACAATAAGTTCGCATCCAGGATCCCACAGAAGGTGCATGGCAACCAGCCGAGGTGACAAGGATTTGTTCAGAACCAAGGTCCAGTGAAGTCATTACACACAAAGGCACAATGGTGAGACGTGACCGAGGGTAAATCAGAGCCATTCCATCTCCTCAACCACCTCCTATTGCATTGAGGACTAGATCCCAAAAGCAACCAGGAACAACATCCAAGAATGACAACCCACAGATCACTGTGAGCAGTTAAAGAAACCTCCAGACAAGGTTACCACTACAAGACCTGGGTGTATCAGCAGATTACCTTTATGCTTTACAAACTCATAGATTCATCTGTTCTCTATACTTATGTAATGGTAACTAAACATGAACATGTACTGTAAATAGTTATTCTTCTTTGGAAGGGGTAAAATACCTTTAAAAGGAAGGGGGGATGTTGTAATATGCCTTTAAGGGATATCAGCATGACATCACTAGAAGGAAGGTGTATCATGTGATCCAGTCTTAGTTTCACTTTTGCTTTGAGCAGACCGCATACACACAGCTCTGGTGTCTTCAAGCTTTGTGCCCATGTAGAACTGTTCTCATGTGCCCAGTCTTAATAAATGAACCAACAGCATGTTTACCCAATCGCTTATGAGTGATTAGTGCCTTGTGCCTTGTAGGCTAAAAAGGCCCAAGTTATTATAATAACATGACAATGGCTACCCAATCCTGAAGCATGTGCATCAATGACAAGTTGTTAAAATTAATTCGATAAATCTTGTAATTTGTGGGCAGGCACCAAATATGGAAACTGCTGGAATCTTGTAAGGGATCCACCCATTCTTACCGAGTCTGTCTTACATACCTCCCCAGTTTCACACAATGATTGACTCTTATTATCCTCAGGGGAGCTAGGGATGGTTAATAAATACTGCCTTAAGAATGTCACCCACATCCTAGGAGCAATCTAGATTCATGATTTGTTAACCTATAATGAGTGGGCCTCTTGAAATAAGACCTGCTCTTTAAAAAAAGAGGCACAATCTCTGTAGTAAAGCACTGGAGAAGAGTAATTGCCCTAAACCAAGGGGATTCCTTCAAGTTGCTGTGTTATTCTCTGGGATATAGATTGTCCAATTGGTGCCGAAAAACAAATTGTCATAAGTCTTTCTGTGCTTTCTGCAATTGTTGCTAAGACAGTTGTGCTTATCTAACATGCCTCCAGCTGTATCCTGTTGCACTTATGCCCCTGGATTAGGGAAGCAGAGAAAAGAATCAGCCAAGGTTCCTGCTCCTGATTTGCTACATTGAGGCTCCTTCTGGAAATGATCATCTTTCTTCAACAACACCTCCCAAACCCTCGACCTCTACCACCTAGAAGGACAAGGGCAGCAGATGCATGGGAACACCACCACCTGGAAGTTCCCCTCCAAGTTACTCACCATCCTGACTTGGAAATATATCACCGTTCCTTCGCTATTGCTGGGGCAAAATCCTGGAATTCCCTCCCTAACAGTACTGTTGGTGTATCTACATCACATGGACTGCAGTGGTTTAAGAAGGTGGCTTACCCCCACCTTCTCAAGGGAAATTAGGGTAGGCAATAAATGCTGGAACCAGATAAGGAAAGCTTCAGGCTCAACAGCTGGGGACACTTCCTAGGCTCATCAAAGGCTCAGAGCAGAATAATAGCCACTTGAGTGAGGTGCTGGAGGCTGATTAATGCTCATGGAGTCAACATGGAGTCAAATGAGGGAGTCACTATCTCCAAGAGAATAAATTAAAAGGAGAATTGAAACAGAAACATCAAAATGTACAGCAGAAATTAGGCTATTTGGTCCATTGGGTCTACCCCAGCTCTTTCAAGGAACAATCCAGTTAGCCCCACTGCCCCCATTCTTTCCCCATATCCCTGCAATTTTTCTCCTTCAAGTATTTCTCCCTTTTGCAAGCTACCATTTCCACCATCCCACTGGTATTCCAAATCCCAAACACTTATTTTGTAAAGCATTCAGTATCCTAGGCTATATTAATAGGGGCATAGAGTACAAGAGCAAAGAAGTTATGTTAAACTTGTACAAAACACTATTTCACCCTCAAATGGAGTAACATGTCCAGTTCTGGGTGCCGCACTTTAGGAAAGATGTGAAGGCTTTAGAGAGGGTGCAGAAAAGAATCACGAGATTGGCTCCAGGGTGGAAAGATCAAGAATGCGAGGGCACAGATTTAAGTTAATTGGCAAAAGAAGCAACGGAGACATGAGGAGAAACTTTTTCATGCAGTGAGTGGTTAAGATCTGGAATGCACTGCCTGGTGAAGGCAGACTCAATCAAGGCATTCAAGAGGGAATCGGATTATGATCTGCAAAGGAGGAATGTGCAGGGTTACAGGGAGAAGGGCAGGGGAGTAGCACTAGGTGAGTTGCTCATTTGAAGAGCTGGTATTGACACAATGGGCCGAATGGCCTCCTTTTGCACTGTAACGATTCTGTGATTCTGTGAAACCTTAAAAATGAATGACCGACTAAACCAATTGAGCGGAGCGGAGTGCTGGCAAGGGGCAGCAAAGCAAATCACGGCTCTTCATGGAAGTGCCACGGGGATCTTTCACATCCACCTAACCACGTCTTAGTTTCGTGTCTCATCTGGAAAGACTGGACCTCCCATCAATCGCAAAGAAATACCCGTGTCAACCCAGATTAGGGCTGGAATTTTCCAGCTCCTCTTCGGAATCTCCTGTTCCTGCCGATGTGAGCGGAGATTCCAATGTCTCACCGGCCCCGCCTCGGGGGAACCTGCCACAGGGCGGCTGGGAAATTCCGGCCTAAGTACTTGACACCTTGGGCTGGATGAGGGGTTTGAACACACATTCCTTTGACTTAGAGGCTTATTCTGCCGGCGGACACCTAATCTCCCTTTCTTTAACTGGCGTGCTACGAATGCCCGTCCTTTTCCGCTTGTGTCGCAGTTTTCAACACTTTCCGTTTGCATCAGGAAAAAAGTTCATGTGAAGGGCAGTGGAGCCCCGCGCTGTCAGTCAGTCGAGAACACTGGGAGAGAAAACTTGAATATGTTCTTTTTAGCAGAAAAGTCTATGCGTACTCAATGAGAAGTGCACTGCTGTTATTTTAAAATATGGAAGAGACACACTCAACAGGTGTGCTGTCAATATTTTGATCTGGTGTTATAGCAATTCGATGGAGTGGAATCACAAGTGCAGCCACTTGCCGGGCTGATAAATGCATTTCATTGTACAAAAAGTGCAACAGTTCAATCAGCTCAAACTGAACCCCTGACCACTAGGCCTATGTTACAGTGGTTACGGGAGATGGTGATTGTCTGTGGCACTTACGCGGCACGAACGTTACCTGCCACTTTTCAGCCCAGCGCTGTTGTACGGACTGCTTCATCTTCAAAGCGGCTGTGAAAGGAACGTAGTGAAAGAAAGAAATAATTGCATTTATTTAGCACCTTCTTACACCACACCAAAGGGCTTTAGTTAAGTTCTCATTGAAGTGTAGTCACTGTTGTTCTATGGCAGGAAATTCCTGCGCAGCAAGATCCAACAAACAGCAATGTGATCATGACCAGATAATCTGTTTTTAGTGACGTGGGTTAAGGGATAAATAAATATTGGCTCAGACACTGGGGAGAACTCCCCTGCTCTTTAAAATAGCTCTGCAGATCTTCTGCGCCTACCTGACGTGAAAGATGGGATGTTGTCTTGAACTTACAGCAGCACAGTACTCACACACAGTGCTGCACTAAAAGAGTCAGCCAAGATTTTATGCTCAAGTCTCTGGAGTGGGACTTGAGCTCACCACCTTCTGACGCAAATGTGAGAGTGCTACACTGATCCACGATGACAAATTACAATCTTATGAACAAAAGGAATTATGATTTGTCATAGCCTCTCTTTCGAGCCCAATCAGCTCCCTAGATATTTATCTTAAGTCAGTCGGTGAGTGTAATGCAATTTTCTCTGACTTTATAATTACAAATTTCTAAAGTGCCATCTGAAGAAGGTCAATTGGGGATGGGCATTAAATGCCAGCGTAGCCAGCGACGCCCAGGCCCCATGAACGAATTAAAAACAAAATTCACATTTCTCCTGTGTTACTGCTTTCTCAATTACAGCCAGCCTTTCCTAACTCTTATCAATAATACATGCTGAACAGATTTATGTTAGGAAGATTCTAAATGCTACAAAGTGCATTTCTAGGGCTATCTTACATCCCCACTTATACTTTTGTTATACCTTTTATCTTCTTATATGTGGCTAATGCCAGAATGTTACCTGTCTCTCTCTGTAGCATCCTCATTAACCAAAGTTTGTTAATCATGGCTTATGCCTTGATGCCACTATGAGGCAAGGTTAGGAAGCAGGCCCAGTGAACTACCTCAGCTGGTAGAGGGATTAAGCTCATCCTCTTGGCATTATGCCATGCCACACTCTAGTCATCTAGCCAGCTGAGCTAACAAGACCCCAATACTTCCTGTGTTACCACCTCCTCCTCCTCCTTCAGGTACCATGGGCAGTATTTTCTGCCTATCGGGCGGGCAGTGCTGGGGTGGGCACAGGCGGGAGAGGACCCGATCGGCGCCCCCGATTGGGTCCGCGCCGCCATTTTACATGGGCGGGGCCAATTAAGGCCCGCCCAGCGTGACGCGCGCCCAGAAGCGCTGAGCGCTCCCTGTGCGGCTGGGGGTGGGTTGCCTGAGTTGGAGAGTGTGCTCTTTTGCGCATGTACCTGAAAGAGCGCAGAAATCTTCCTGAGGCACACAGCTGCCTTAGGGAGATTAGTTGAAGTCCTGAAAATTTTAATGAAGGGAAAAAAAAATTTAAGACATGTCCCCTCATGTGAAAGTGTCACATGAACTGGGACATGTCTAAGAATGCTATTAAAATAAAATAAATTAAAATAAAACCTTAAAAACCTTCATGAAACCTCAACCCGCCCGTGGATGAGGTTCCATGAAAAATGCGAAGGCCGCCTGGGCTCTTTGCCTGCCCGATAACCTTAAGGTTGGACGGGCAGCTCCGTTAAGTGTTTTAATTGATTTTAAATGACCTTAATAGGCCTTTGACAGTTTGGCGGGCACACAGCCGGCTTGGGTGCGTGCCCCCTGAACTGAAAATCTGAATGACGCGCGGTGACATCGGGACACACACCCGACATCACCGCGCGTCATTTTATGCGTCGGTGAGCAGGCCTTGCCACCGCTCGTGGGTCTTGTCCCTGCTCGCCAACCCAAAAATTCAGGCCCATGTCTTAAGAAAATATTGGCAACCGTGGACTTCCATCGGATTGGTCCATGATTACGCTTGGCAAAGTACTGAAATTTTGCCTTCTGGAGTATGGCTGACCAGGAAACTCTGTCTCACTCGCCATAAGGAATATTGGAAGGAGTCACAGGCTGATAATGAGCCTGTTTGGCCACATAATGAACCTGTGACCATCAAGTCCTGAAGTGGGATTTGAACCCAGAGCTTCTAGGCTCAAAGGTAGGGAGACTACCCACTGCACCACAGGGCCATGTGACCACAAAACCATGTGAGTACATCCTTTGACACCATTGCAAGGAAGAAGAGAAATCTCTCCATTTTATCTCATATTTTTCTAAAGTAGGTAGAGTGAAAACAAAGGCTTCTTTCCTTACTTATGTGCAAAGTGGAGACCTGGAGATGAATTGCCTGTGGGGACCAGGCCAGGATGATTGATTTGAAAAGTAGATGGAATAAAGGTGCTTTGCTCTGGATGATAATTAAGTTGTACATGGTCAGGGCATTATCAGACAGTTAGTGAGCACCTTGTTTATTAACATGATACGCAATATTCTTCACCATTGTGGTATCTGCAATGATTGACAAGTTTGATATGGGAGGCTGTTGGATTGTTTAAGTCTGGGGAGTATTCTCACAGGCTTTAATTCCAAATGGAAATCAGAACTCCATGAATGGACTGGAATTTTGCACCACCTAAATATATCACAGCACTGTGAAGCTTTATAAAAGATATTTTCATCTAGAAACCCTCTTGGTTATCAACTGTGATAGAAAATATTGCAAAAAATATTTAACTCCCTTATAGTCTGGCTGTGCACATGTGGATATTATTTAATGATTAAATTCATTCAAAGGGTTGTGAATCTTTGGAATTCTCTACCATAGAGAGCTGTGGATGCTCAATCGTTGAGTATATTATGACCATGGACCTTATCCCTGAATTATTTATGGGCATATTGAACTTTTAAATAAGTCTTGTGTTTTTTTAAGAAAATGATATACAAGCAAAAGCTGGCTGAGATTGTAAGATATCCACTTGCAAATTCCTATGCGGGTTACTTGACCAACTAGCTGAAAGAGAACGGAATGTCGCATCTGGAAGGTGTGACAGAACCTACTTCAGAAAGAGACGCCTCAAAGGAAAAGATACAACATGAACTGAACTGTAACCTCCTGTGGTTGTAGAGCTAATGTAGAATGATTACCATCTTAGCTGAAACCACCTCCTGTTGAGTTATATCCCAGATTGTTAGCATGAACTGAGTTGAAAAGAAAACAGGTCTGGGTGAAAGACAGGTTTGTTTTTTTTTACATTCCAGGAATACACAAGGAAAGGGGTTTTTAAAAAAGCCAACTGTAACCCTAGTTCTGTGTGCTAGCCTGGTGTGTGTGTGTGTGTGCTGTGAAGGTCACAGCTGTAGAACACCAACTTGGCATGGTAAAAAAAAACTTTCTCTCTGATTGCTGGAAACAAGTCACATATCAGCAAAGCCACAGTTGAAAAGGAAACCGGACAACTCCTTTCAGCTAGCCTGCAGAACCAAAAATCTCCAACCCAACTGCTTAACTGGTAAAGTCAGCGCTACCGGAATCGCCCCAACTTAACGGCCGCAACATTTCACCATCTACTCCTTGCAGACAAGCCAAAGGATTGATTCATTTTTATTAACTTTTAATTTTGGACTCAGTTTCTCATCTTTAATCTGTGTATACGTGTGGTGCATTTTTATTATTTTTCCTCGCGTTTAGTAACTAATAAACTCACTCTTTCCTTGACTCAAGACAACCTGGTTAAATTGACTCCATTTAAAACATAATTACAATTTTGGACTGGGAAAAGGTATTCAGGAGGGGAGGGATTCTTTTTAAAGATTAACCTTGTTTCGACCCAACCCAGGGGGTTAAATAAAGTAGGGGAGCCAGTTCATCCCTCCTTACCCAGGAGCGTAACAAATCGGGGGGAACCTCACCTGGAGACCGGTTGTAACAATATACAAGGCAGAGGTCGCTAGATTTTTGGGCAGGAAGGGGATATGGAGATGGTGTGCAAAGGTAGAGTTAAGTTAGAAGATCAGTCATGATTTTGTTGAATGGCAGAGCGAGCTCTGAGGGCCAAAAAAATGGCTGATTCCTGCTCCTATTCCTCAAGTTCTTACGTTCTTAAATAAACTATCAGAAAAGGTTGTGCAGGCCGGGGCTCTAATGTGGAAAACAGAAGATTAAGAACGAATCTGAGCAAGATCTTATGAGTAATGAGGGGGCTTGATAAGATGAGGAGGAAGCCGTTTCCATTTATGGGTGAATTGAGAATGTGGGAGCATTAATATAACACGTCACATAAGGAATTTAAGAAGAATTCCTTTTCAAGAGTGCTGAGAATACGGAACTTTCAGTCACAGTGCTTAAAGCAGATAGGATTGGCGCATTTAAGGGAGGCTTGATATGCACATGAAGGAGAAAGGAATAGTGACACACTGGGGGTAGGGTGGGAAGGGGTAATTAGAGTGGGAGGAGGTTCGTATTAACAGCATAATGGACCAGTTGGAATAAATGGGTTGTTTCTATGTTGTAGATTCTATGTGAGGCTAGGCATTTTTTTTTGGACTTTTAACTACTGTACCCGCAGTATCTTGCTGCGCCTCTGCTTTTTTTTTGCAACGATTAGCTTGAAAATGATCAGCTTTAGCCTGTAGGCACTGATCGGATGGCACTTTTAGAAAGAGTCAAGGGTACGTAGTGACCATTCCACATGAGGTTCTGTGGTCAATGCAACAATTTGGGGATAATTGTTAACCTTGTGTCTGCTATGCCTGACACAGCATGTATAAAGGTTCAATGTCTAGTTTACTGCATGCCCACTGACCTACGTTGGCTCTCGGGTTGGCAATGCCTGGGTTTAAAGCTCTCATCCTTGTTTTCAAATCCCTCCATGGCCTCCCCCTCCCCGTCTCTGTAATCCCAACCCGTAATCCCCGAAATTCCTGCGTCCCTCCAATTCAGGTCTCGTGCGCCTCCCCGATTTTAATCCCTCCACCACTGGCGGCCATGCCTTCAGTTGCCTGGTCCCTAAGCTCTGGAATTCCCTCCCTAAACCTCCTTGCCTCCCTTTCTCTCTCTAACCTTTGAGACTCTCCTTAAAACCTACCTCTTTGACCAAGTATTTTGGTCAGCTGCCCTTATATCTCTATACATATCTCAGTGTCAGATTGTTTTGATGACGCCCCTTGGGACCTTTTACTGCCTTAAAGGTGCTATATAAATGCAAGTTGTCACCTTCAAAAACCACGCTAATGCCATAAATTTTTGACAGGTGTTTGTACATAAACAGCAACAACTTTCCTATCCCTATTTAATAAATTTTTGTTATATTTCCTCATATACCATGATTATTCATAACAATTTGCACATCTATCTTAGCCAGTATATATTGCATCCCCTTCCAAATCTAGCTTAAATTAACCCCAATTATTGCTTTGGAATATAGTGGCAATTACATAGCTTGCCTCATAATAGTTATCTTCAATTATTCCTTCGTGAATACATTTCTTTTTAACTGAGAAAGCTCCCAAGTTATACATGAAGCCGTGTTCACCTTATACGTACCTTTTGAACAATAATGAAATGCAAACAAAAGGGAGAGAGACTTACGTTTCAGCTACAGGCCCTTTTGAATGAGCTGCATGTTGTTTCTTCAGACATATCCTCAAATTGCCCTGGAGTGATCCAGGCTTACATTTTCTGCATTAGTCCAGGCCTCTGGATCACTTGTGCACTAACATGGTTACGGTGGTGTAGCTGTTATATTGGAACATCTGGAACATTATGGCTGCTTGAGAATTTGTAGTCCCATCGGTGTCAGTAAAAGCGGTTTGCCAAGTGGTTCGCTAATGTCCTTTAAGGAAGGAAGCCTGCCATTCTTACCCATCCTGGTTTATTTGTGATGCCAATCTTACACTGCTCTCTTACACTGGCCTAGCAAGCCACTCAGTCACGGCAGCAAAGGATGGGCAATAAACGCTGACCTTGCCGGCAATGCCTCCACCGTGTAACTGAATATAAGAAAAAAAAACACTACAATACTCTGCACGTCTCAAAATATGAAATGCTTCACGAACTTGTGCGTGATTCACGACTTACACCTTATTGAGTCCTGAATTGGAAGGTGCGAATGTTGGTGTGTGAGAATAAAGTTGCGTGTGCAACAGGAGAATAGACGAGACAGAAATCCTACCTGTGCAAACCCACCTGTACCAAGGCAACTTAGCCCTTTTCTTCCCTGCATTTGTTTTATCCAGTTTCTACACATTATGGACTCTGACCATCAGTCCTGCTATGAAGTTCCGGCATCTCTTTCTTTACAATTTATATTCCTGCTCAAACAGGAAATGAAATGTTTCTGGTACAAAACCGTCTGGTCGGCCAGAAAATGCTGGAAACACTCAGCAAGGGCAGGCAGCATCTTGGAGAAGAGTTAATGTTTCAGGTCAACAAGTTCCCATCAGATCAGTGCATGCAGGCTAAAATTGAGCTTATTTACAAGCTCAATATCCCAAGCAATAAGGCCACCACATGATATTTTTAAGGTCTGTTTTTCACCTACATTTGCTCATCCTACACAGTTCTATTTGAAGACAGGTCTAGTCATACTGTATTCTGCAAGCCCAGATTCTGTATTCCATTGTTTTCTGTTCTGCATTTAACTGCACTATGTTGACTTCATAACACATTATTTCTATGCCTGATACTAGGAGAACGAAACAGCTTTCATTTTGAGTAGCTGACCTTGCCTTTTATTGCATTCGCAAGATGAGTGCATCGCTGGCAAGGCCACCATTTATTACCCATTCCTAATTGCTCTTGAGTACATGGTGGTGAGTCATTACCTTGAACTGCTACAGTCCATGTGGTGTAGGTACACCCACAGTGGTGTTAGGAAGGGAGTTCCAGGAATTTGACACAGGCAACAGTGAAGGAATGTGGATGGTGTGTGACTTGGAGGGAACTTGCAGATAATGGTGTTCCCAAGCGTCTACAGGTCACATTCTTCTAGGTGGTAGAGGTCGTGGGTTTGGAAGGTGTTGTCAATATTGAGTTGCTGCAGTGCACCTTGTAGATGTTAAACACTGCTGCCAATGTGAGCTGATAGTGGTGGAATTGAATATTTAAGGTGGTGGATGGGATGCAGATCATTGCTTTGTCCTGGATGGTGTCGAACTTCTTGGAGTGTTGTTAGAACTGCACTCATCCAGGCAAGTGAAAAGTATTCATCATATTCCTGACTTGTGCCTTGCAGATAGTGGACATGGAAAGTTAAGGCAGGGAAATGTTAATATTTTCAGAGGTCTGTCACAATTAAATATAAACTGAAAGCCAGTGATGCTCCTTTAGGGAAGAAAAAATAAATTCAGTGGGATATTTAATCTAGTCATTAACATTTAGCATTATTAGCCTCAATATATAAATCTGTATATCCGTGTGCGTATGTGTGTGTGTGCGAAGCTGTTAAGACATTATCTTGCAACTGTAAAAGAGAGAACATGAATATAAATAATGAGTGGGTGGGAGTGATTACAGGGACATAATCTCATTGAGGAGTTTAAATGACGTCGTAACCACAAAATGTGATTTTCACCGTAAGCATTCCTGCTCATTTTTTTTTTGAAAGAATTGTTATTTATAATATTTATTCTGTGATCAAATAAATTCAATCTAAGGAGGAAGGAATACTGCTCTGTGTATATTCTAATGAGCCATATTATAAAATTGCCAGCCCTCAGGGACAGCCAGACAGTGTCCAGGTATTCATTATATCCCCAGTCAACAGGAGGCTTGCTATTTTTTAAAACAAAAAAACAATTATGATAATTTACTGGTTTTATTTGTGAATATAAGCAAGCATTTATCCAGCAATAGAGTCATTGATAGCTAGTAACATGTTTTATACACCTGTGACCACAGACACACTGCAGGAGAATTAAGATAGCACGGGATGTATGTTTTTTGTACGGCACAAATATATATGAATATATATATATATACATAAACACACATATAAACACACATAAAACACATACATTTAGATAGATAGATAGATAGATAGATAGATAGATAGATAGATAGATAGATAGATAGATAGATAGATAGATAGATAGATAGATAGATAGATAGATAGATAGATAGATAGATAGATAGATAGATAGATAGATAGATAGATAGATAGATAGATAGATAGATAGATAGATAGATAGGTAGGTAGATAGATAGGTAGGTAGATAGATGGATGTACAGACAGAATGACAGGCAGATAGATAGACAAAAAGACAGACAGAGAGATAGATAAATAAATAGATAGAGAGATAGATATATAGACAGACAGATAGAGAGTCAGATAAACAGATAGACAGACAGTCAGATAGATAGATAGATAGATAGATAGATAGATAGATAGATAGATAGATAGATAGATAGATAGATAGATAGATAGATAGATAGATAGATAGATAGATAGATAGATTGATTGATTATGGGTTGATGATAGATAACTTGTGAATAATTATATAAATAGATAGATAAAAGGTGTTGGATATTAAAGATAGAGAAATGAATAGTTGATGGATAGATAATAGATGGCTAAATAAATAAGTATACAGAAAGCTTTCCCTTTTTTAAACAGGAAGAAAGATTAATATTTATCCAGTACTGCATCCGTGTATACCTATCACTACAGTTATATAGCAGAATAATTATTGACATATCCTTTTTTTCATTTATAGTTTGGGTTATATTTTATATACCTGAAGAATGGTAGATTTATTAGTGTATATTTTTGCTATATACGTCTTGGAGGCCTATGTGATCCTGTGCCTAGCAGCAGCCTGCCAGCCCAGGTTTCCATGGTAACAGGCTCCCTCTGGGTCTGGGCAGTTACTAGGCAGCAAAGGAGAGGAGCAGCATCAGCAGCGGCAACATGGCTCTCATCCCCTCCCAGGTCCTGCGGGTCGCCATCCTGCTCTCCTACCTCTCCATTCTCTGCAATTTCAAAGCCCTCGACATCCCAGCTCACCAAACATACGGCGGCAGCTGGAAGTTCTTAACATTCATAGACCTGGTAAGTCATGAAGAGAGTAAACTCCTGATTATTATTCTTATGGCGTCGCTGCTGCTATTCCTTTCTTCTTCTTTCTAAATGCACCCCCACCTGTCCCCCTCCCCCCCCCCTCCACACACACACACACACACGCAGACACAGAATGAACATCATTTCGTATTTAATGTAGGTGTTTCTCCCCCTTGCCACTGCCTTTCCCTCTCCCAAAACAAAACAGTATCTTCAAGACTGTCATCATTCACAAAAGGGTGAAAGCATTTTCTTTTTTTTTTTGACATTTTAGGTCTATTTTATGAATTTTTAACCTCTGCATGGTGAGGTGTGCCTAACTCGCTAGCAGGCTTAACACTTTGAGTTCCTCTCCCCTCAAACCTCGTGCTAAGAATAGGAAATTACTGCTCTGTCTTTGGGGAAGATAATGTCCATTAGTTTGCAGAAAGGAAAGGTGTAGGGAGTTTGATTTAGAAAGAACATTCTGCAATCTTAGTTTATACTTTCAATTACTTTCATTTTTTTTTATAAGGCTTCAGTGATATTGTTTGCTTATGTGGAGTTTGCAAGAGCGTTTATAAATATAGATGTTGACATTGTTGAACATGAAAGGTATAGTTGGTATTTGACCCAACCAGAAAGGTATAGAAAAGAATCAGGATGTTTTGTTGGTAGCTGGCGCTGAGTGTCTGGACTGCCCCTACCTGCATGTCACAGGGTCAGAATGAGGTTCTTGTGTCTGGGATGAGTGCAGGGCACCCTTTGCTGTTTCCCCTTCCTATTTTACAGTATGCTCTGTATTTATAATGAGGAGTGATCTTATATTTTACACATCGAAAAAGGAGAAAACCCAGAGTGCGTGATCCTTCCCTGTCTGTTCTTCATGGTGGGAGGTGATTGATGAGTTATATACTGTGCTGATCAATCGTCATTGATAGAATGCGCACAGGCTTCAGTGCTACCCAACATCTGCAATACACGTGTATCATCCATTCTCTGTGCAAACATCAGAATAGTGGAATATATAAAGGATAAATGGGAAGAGGAGGACCTTAAAGGAGAACATTATCATTACAAGAACAGTCCTCTCAATGATACTGCATCTTTAATTAGGATTGCCATTAAAATCTTAGCCATTAACTAACAACAAAGGCTCATTTTAACAGAGGCCACCGGACAGAAAACCAATACATTCAGCAAAACACTGGGACATTCATACCATTCATATAGGAACGATTTCAGTATTCTGCTTCACAGTGACGTTGAGGTTGCATTGTATATGTGGGACTGGGCCTGCTCTGACTCTGGGAAGAAGTGATATAGAGAGCCCCCTGGAGGACACCACAAAGAGTATGGCTCCAATACAGTGTCAAACTTGTGTTTAAAAAGTAATTTAAAAAAAAAATTCTTTCATGGGATGTGAGCATCGGCAGTAAGGCCAGCATTTGTTGACCATCCCTGATGGCCCTTGAACTGAATGGCTTGCTCAGCCACTTCAGACGGCAGAAATCAGCCACTTTGCTGTGAGTCTGAAGTCATACGTAGGCCAGACAAGGTAAGGATGGCAGATTTCCTTAGCGAAAGGGCATTCGTGATTCACGTGGATTTTTTTTTACGAGCAATAATGTTTTTAAATCACTGTTACGGTCACTATTACCGGGACTAGCTTTGTTTTCTAGATTTGCCACCAGCTGCCATTGTGGGATTTGAATCTCTGCCCCCCAGAACATTAGTCTGGATTATTAATCCAGAGACAATACCATTGCAACACCATTGCCCCCTATACCTGACAGAGCTTCAGAGTTCCCGGGCACTTTTTAAGCTCACCCACAGTTGATTTAGCCATCAAGAGTGCTCTACCCTCACTCTTATGCTAGCAGCTGGGAGAGGAGTGGTGCACATTCAGTTAAGCATGTGTGCAGAGCTGAAAATTGGAATTTGACAGGGCAGTAAATCGGACACCATCTGGAATCAGTAACTAATGGTCTCAGACCAGTAGCTGCAGGATACGTGGATAAGCATCAGTGAAAGCATTCTAACGTCGATTGAGTACGTGTTTGTGTGTTTAAGGTGCAAGTGCATTTTTACATTATTTTCATTTGTTTTGCTATGGCAGGTCTTTGATTTTGGTCAGTTAGAAATCCTCTCTACTTATTTCAAACCTTCGCAATCATAATGCTAGAAGACATAAGCCATTTGCCTACTCCAGCTCTTTTGTCTTTAGAGTTCTGAAGGCCCCTCATCGCAGCACCTAACTGGCTCTTCACTAATTGCAGAGTTTCTGCCAATACTTCCCTACCTGAAGAAGCACACACCATGAAGAATGACTTCCTAACGTCAGTCCTGAACTTGCCTTTTACCAGTTTGTACCCATTTCCCTATGGTATTGCGTTTTAACATTAAGTCGTGTTTAGGATTTGTCTTTTCTATTCTGCTTATATTCTATTCTTACATAACTTGTAAGCATTTCTAAGAACCCCTCTTATTCATCTCCTTTCATCATTAATTCACCAGCAATACCATATTGCATTGAGAGAGCACCACTAATCTAGCAAAACATCACAAGGCCCTTCCCAAGAGCATTATTGATCCAAACTGGACACTTGGCCACAGAAGGAAATATCAGATGACCCAAAGTTTGGTCAAAGAGGACGTTTTTAAGGCGTGCCCTAAAGGGGAAGGCAGAAGTAGAGAGGCTGATAAGTTTCAGAAAGAAATTGCAGAGCTTAAGGTCTAGGTAGCTGAAAGTCTCCAGCTCAGTACTCTGAAACCAGGGTTTGATCTTTCGGACTCTCTCTGCAACATTTCCAAGATGCTTCCCTTGTGCCTTGAAGAGTAGATTTTATGGTGTGCCATGACACGAGTATGACAAAGTTTCAAAATGACTACCTCAGGCTTATATTCTGCTGATTTCACAATATAAATCAAAAGGATTATATTGCTCCGATGCTTGCTGTTTCACAATGATTGGACATGTTAAGTGTTGAGTCTGCTTTTACTCCCACTTCTCTTTCAATTTCCCTCCTAATCTCATCATTTTCTCTTCCAATACCAAACGCCTTTCATTTATTTTATAGCAAACTTTATCTGCCACGTTTCTACATTTTGCATCATTTGCCCAAGTCCTTCTGATTGTTTTTTGGCTAGTCAGTCAGATTTTCTTAGTTCACTTTCAGCTTTAGTAAATATAGCCAATTTATTTCATTTTCTTGAATTCAGTTCATTTTTGTAGATTGAGAACAGTAGGGGCTTTTGGACCAATCTCTGGAGGCCTGTGCTCAGCAAATCTCTCCAACCCTCTATCACCCCCCCTAACTGATGCAATGCAGCTTCCTCTTTTCAGTCAATTTTGTCTCTCGTTCCAAATTCTACCTCCGGTAGCTAATGCTTTAAGCAAGTGCAGTAGCCCTTCATGTAGCACTGTGGCAGTGACTCAGGTGGTAGCACTTTGAGTCAAAAGGTTTTGGGTTAAGTCCCACTCCAGAGACTTGAGTATGAAAACCTAAGCTGATACTTAACACTGTGGTACTGAGGGAGTGCTGGATTGTTCGAGGTGCCATCTTTTGGATGGGAGAATGAGCCAAGACCCTGTCTGCTCTCTCAGGTGGATGAAAAAGATCCAATGGCACCACTTGGAAGAAGAGCAGGAAGGTTATCCCTAGTTTTCTGGTCAATATTTATCCCTCAACCAATATCTCAATAACAGGTTCTCTGGTCATTTCACTTTGCGGTTTATGGGAGCTTGCTGTGCGCAAATTGACAGCCGTGTTTCCTACGTTAAAATAGTGATACACTTCAAAAGTACTTCATTGGTTGCAAAGAGCTTTGGGACATCAGGTGGTCATAAAAGAAACTAATGAAGTGCAAGTCCTTTTTTTCTTTAGCAGCCCTTGTCACAATCTCACTGAAGTGGCTCATCTTCCATGAACTTGGTGGCTGACTGTACTGTGACTGACACTATGGTTGACAAGAGTGTAAGGATTTCTAACAAGAGCTCGTAGCACAATAGTTCACGGCAACTGCTGACAATGCTGTTCTGCGTGATTCTTTTGATAATTGCAGTGATGCAAAAACATATCATGATGTTTGCACATCATTATATGATCAGCTTTAATAGGGGGGGTCTTATGGTGCTGTGTTTGTGTCTCTGTCTCTAAAGCCAGAAGCTCTAGGTTCAAATCCCACCCCCAGAACTTGATGGTGAATGAAAGTGTGCTCATAACCTGCTCAAACAGGTTGAGTACTCAACCTGCAAATTCTTCCATTACATGCCAATGGCAAGTGGTAGAGATTCCTGGCTCAGCTACGTGATAGGCAGAGCCTGGGCTATCACTACCCAAAGCTCCAGAATACAGCATGCATGGCAAAGTGTATGTTGCCACAGCAACTCAGGCTCCTGAGTGAACTGTAACATGTCACCAATTAGCATCAGCAAAATAACACAGCTGATGTGGTAGTTATCCCCAAAAAACTTGAAGCTAATGTATCTAGGGGAGGCATTGTAACAGATCGGAGTAAAGGCAACCAGAGTTTAGGACAAAGGAAGAGATGAAGTAATTGATGAGCAACATTGTAACTGCCAGTTTAGTGGGTGCAGGTTAACAAATCCATCATTCTATACAATGACCAGGCTGATAACTCCATCAGAATGTTAGACTGTTTTTAACATTTGCTCCCTTGTTTGAGCACTGGCATGGGGTTCACAGATGTGGAAGGGGTTGCTGTAGGCATTAATTCCTTTTGAATTTTGTCCATTAAAACTCAGAAAACCAGCTGCCTGTATTTTGAATGGTCTAGTGCGTGGGCAGCAAAATTGAGCTAGTGTCTATGCCGTCAAGACGTCACTGCAGTCACTAACATTTGAGTTGCTTACACCTCTAGTTAATTGCTGTGCAACAGCCAGTGTAGTGGAAAGATAACTGAATTAAGCTCAATGAGAAAGGGTAGAAAGACGCAACAAACAGATGCAACCTTTTAAACAACCGGTTGGTATTAAATTCAGCAATGCCTGGCATATTTCCTTCATTAACTTCTGCATGTTTTTAGACTGTCAAAAGCCCATAATGTCAACACCCATCCCTGTTTCAAAAAGATTGCGATCATTCATATTTTCAGATCTTTTTTAACTGAATCTATAAACCTCAACTTCAACAGCAGGAGTTATTTTAATTAGATGTTTGCTGTGTGTATTTGTGAACTTTTACGTTTATTAAGTGCAGACATTTCAGTGTTGTTTAGTGAAACGCTTAATGCACACTGTGACCCAGCGTCAGTGTAAAGTAATTCCAGGTATGGTACATAAGAGCGTAAGAAATGGGATCTGGAGTAGGCCATTTGGCCCTTCGAGCCTATTGCACCATTCAATACGATCATAGCTGATCTTCTAGCTCAACCCTACCTTCCTGCACTATCCCTTAATTCCCTTAGTGCCCAAAAATCTATCGACCTCGGTCTGGAATATCCTCAGTAACTAAGCATCCACAACCCTCTGGGGTACAGAATTCCAAAGATTCCCAACTCTCTCAGTGAAGAAATTCCTCCTCTTCTCAGTCCTTATCGGTTCACCCCTTATTCTGGACTGTGACCCCATGTATTAGATTGCCCAGTAAGGAGAAGCATTTTCTCAGCATCTTAAGAATTTTCTATGTTTCAATGAATATCATCTCTCATTCTTCTTAAACTCCAGGGGGCATTGACCGAGTCTACTCAATCCCTCCTCATCGAACAATCCCCTCATCCCAGAAAACAGTCTAGTGAACCTTTGTGGCGCTCTCTCTAGGGCAAGTATGTCCTTCCTTAGATAAGGAGAACAGAAGGTTTGGCAAGGATAGGTGTTTACTCTATTCTGTGTCTAAAATTGAACCTTCGAGGGTCATTTCCCACTGCACAGATGGAATTTACTGCCTGCACCTGTGACAGTTTGGTGACAGGGGGCATTTAATCAGGTGGGACAGTGCCGGGTGGGGATTCCACCATCTTCCTGCCTCCACCCTGATTAAAGTCCATGGGGGGGGAGGCCCTGCCACAATTAAATTAATGCCCACTTAAGGGCCTCCTCCCAGCTGGTGGGGAATGTGCTGTGAGTGAAGCAAGACAAACCCCTGTTGTGGTTACCTGTGAGCTCCCAGGGTTTGGAGGAGTGGGGTTGGGGGGGGGCAGAATCCCTCATTCAAAGGCATTTTAATGCCCTTGGATAATGGCTAGAGAGCTGGCAAGACCCCCCCCCGCCCCATGTTGCCTCTGTTAGGGAAGGCCTGTTGAATTAAGTGTCACTTAGGCACTTGATAGCCTGCCCTTGCTTTGGGAAGGGAGGGGGTGGGCCTGATGAGAACCACCCCCTTTCCCTTGCTGCCAACCCCCCCCTCCCCCATGAAGCCCACCCTGCGAATCCCCTCCCGCTGTCACTCACCTGTGTGCCTGGGTCCATCCAGGGTCCATTACCAGCAGCAGCCACCGCCTCCCCAGTGGCGCTGACGTTCAATAGAGCTGCCTTCCTCTGATTGGCTCGCAGCTTTTGGCAGGTGGGAAGTCCGCCCCTGGGGTCCTTGATCCTGGGCAAGGCCCACCACAGGCTATCAAGCGCCTAAGTGGCACCTAATTCAACAGACTTTCCCCAACAGGGGCGACATGGGAGTCTTGCCAGCTCACTAGCCAGTAGCCAAGACCCCCATTGGGTCCATTAAATACCCCCCCATTAGTGTAAGTTACTCACTTCCCACACCATCCATCACTGTGTCCTCCCTCGTATATTTGGTGATGTCTACCAGGAGTAGGGCATTATGTGCCTTTGAAGGTGCCTATTAATAACAAGGGGGTGAAATTTGTCTAGGATGGTAGCAAAAAACTAGTGATAGCAAAGCTCCATCCAATGTTCAACTGCCCAAGATGAATTTCACCTGCTACCTGCAGTTGGCAGAGGTTTAGCATTTGAGCTATCAGTGGGCCTGGACTTAATAATAAGAATACAGTGTGCCAACCTGCAGAGCTATCCAATTCTATGGTGAGTTTTCCAATAACCACGGATGGGATCTTCCCATGGGAACCGCCTGTCCACTAATTATTTCCACTTCCTGAATAACTTGCTGTTAAGTTGCGCTGTTTCACTTTTTAATATTTGGTCCAGTAGCACTTTTGCCTGTTATGACTGTCTATTAAAAGGAAATGATTTAAAATCCAAAATTTAATGGTGCAAAATGTGTGCATTTGGTGGGAGGATTGAGGAAAGGAAATATAAAACAAAGCATACAATTCTAAAGAGGGTGCAAGAGCAGAGGAGCCTCGGGGTATATATATATGTACACAAATAGTTGAAGGTGGCAGGACAGGTTGAGAAAGTGGTTAGTAAAGCATTCAGGGTCCTGGGGTTTATAAATAGGGGCATAGTGTACAAAAACAAGGAGGTTATGGTAAACCTTTACAAAATAATGTTTCAACTTCAACTGGACTATAGTGTCCAGTTCTGGGCACCGCACTTTAGGAAGGGTGTGATGGCTTGGAGAGGGTGCAGAGAATGGTTCCAGCGATGAGAAACTTCATTTATGAAGATAGACTGACGAAGCTGGGGCTGTTGTCTTTAGAGGAGAGAAGGTTGAGAGGAGATTTGATAGAGGTGTTCAAAATCATGAGGCATCTGGGCAGGGTATACAGGGAGAAACTGTTCCCATTGGCAGAAGGATCGAGAACCAGAGGACACCAATTTGAGGTAATTGGAAAAAGAGCCAGAGGGGATATGAAGAACAATATTTTCTTCGTGCGTGATTAGGATCTGGAATGCACTGCCTGACAGCGTAGTGCCAGCAGATTCAATCTTGTTGTTTTCCAGGGGGATTTGGATAATTATCTAAGGAGAGAAAAACTGCTGTATGATGGGAAAAAGGAGGGGAGTGGGACTTAAGCAGCCAAATGGCCTCCTTCTGTCCTGTAATCATTCTGATTCTATCCTCCCGTTGGGGGGGGGGGAGGGGGGGGGTGTTGTGTGGGGGAGGGGGGTGGGGGGGTGGGGGGCAGGCATGGACCCGATCAGCGCTCCCGATCGGGTCCGTGCCGCCATTTTACGTGGGTGGGCCAATTAAGCGCTGAGTGCTTCCTGTGCGGACGGGGGGTTCCCTGAGTCAGGAGTGTGAAAGAGCGCCGAAAGTGCGGATAAGTTTAAAGTTTGAAAAATTTTAATCAAGAGAAAAAAAAATTGAAGACTTGTCCCCTCATGTGACAGTGTCACATGAGCTGGGACATGTGAATGAACTTTAATGGAAAAACTTTATTTAATTTATAAACCCTCCATGGAACCTCGTCCCGCCTGTGGGTGAGGTTCCATGAAAAATGCAAAGGCTGCCTGGGCCCCACCCCCGCTTGCTCAGCCGAAAACTCCCCCCCATGAAGTAAAATGTGTTTCTTGGAATTTTTAAACAATTTTCAGATAATGCATTTTCCCAGGTCTACTGGATCAAGTTATGGAGGAAATATTTACTTAATGAGACAAGACACTGAATCACCATAAACAACATCAGGAAGAAATTGACACTTTCCAAGAGTCCAGAGTGGGAAGATTCTTAAAGGTGAGATCTAGAAAGTGCCGACCACAAGTGTCTTCTGCAATATTTAGTTGAAAGTGCAGTTCCATTTGGCAAGTTCCTATTACCTTACTGACCGGACTGCTTGGAAAATGCGCCATAATATTTAATTCTTTAGGTGATTCATGGTGAAGTGGTGAAGAATTAACATTCGAGCTATCAGTGGAACTGGATTTAAGCCCAGTTCTTAATAATAAGAGTACAGTGTACTAAACCACAGGGCTATCCAATTCCAATAGTAGACAGTGTGGCAAATTTTCCGGTGGGTGTTATTTTGACCACAGGTGGGATATTCCCATGGGAACTGTCTATCCACTAATTATTTCCACTTCCTTTGAGTAGACATCACTAACTACAGAATGTCTGCTGGCTCTGACATATTTATCTGGCAGTCTCTGTGGGGAAGTGTCTCCACAGAGATGGGTCAGAGGGAGCCAGTTGATGAGCTATGTCATCTGCTGCATGGATGTCTGTCAAGTCTTTGCTGGCTCTTTGTGAAAGCAATTTAGCTAGTCCCACCCCTCTGCCCTTTCCCCATAGCCCTGCAATATTTTTCTCTTCAGGTGGGTCATGTTCCAGTATATTATGGACTTTCAGTCAATATTTTATATTTTCAAAAACTCAACAAAAGGTTGCCAAAGATGGCCACCCGAGGGTCACCTGACTTCTTTTGTGGATTGGAACCACTCCCCTGTCTCAAGAGGGAACAAGAGGAACCTTCCAGACTGATGTTGTATCAATGCCCTTTTCTGAAACTAATTCAAAAGGCTAATTTCAAATTGAATGGGTCAATTCAAACACAAAGACGCTGGCTATCTCAAACTCTCAAGGTGTCAAACGACAATGCAGCGTAACTTTGCTGCTTACTAAGAACCCTTCACTCTACCAGACTTCCACTTCAACTTTAAAGCATCACCTCTATCTAAGGAACTACAGGCCTGCCACAAAAGAGACTGAGATAATTATAATTTGCAACCATGGGTAAAACTTTTACCTCAGTGGGCGGCCGCACACTTGACCCGCTCGAGCGTAAAATGACGTGTGTTGACGTTGGGTAAGCATCCCGACAGCAACGCGCAGTCGCGCAATATTTCGGTCAGCGGGCGCGCACCAGAGTCAGTAGCGCACCCGCCGACAATTAAAAGGCCTATTAAGGCCATTAACAGGGTAATTAAAGTAAATGTTTTGCTGCCCACCCAACCACGGCCTTTGCACTTTTTAGGAAACCTCATCCTAAACCTCAGGATGAAGTTTCCAACAGCAAATAAAAATAAAATTTAAAAATTTACATTTCATTTATAACATGTCCATGCTCATGTGACAGAGGGGACACATTTTATTACGTTTTTACAAATCTTTATTTTATATTTGGAAAAATGTTCATCTCCCTGAGGCAGCTTTGTGCCCCAGGGGGATTTGCAAGGGCGCACTTGCACGAGAGTGAAGTTCACGCTCGGACTCCTCTCCACCCCGTCAGCACAGGCAGCGCTGAGCACTGCCACTCGCCTTTCACGCTGGGCAGGCCTTCATTGGCCCACCCAGTGTGAAATCACGGTCCAGCCACGATCGTGGACAGCGGTTGGCTTCCCAACTGCCCCCGCTCAGCCCGCCCAACAAGGGTTAAGCTCTGCCCCATAGTTTTTTTTTTACCTTCATCTGTATCTAATCTTTGTGGGTGTGAGGGTGTGTGTGAGGAGAGTGAGTAGGACATCGCATTTTATAATCCGGGGCAAGTGTGTGATAATAAATAACCTTCTTTATTTTTAAAAACTAACAAAAACTTGCTGCTGGATTTATTTAATTGGGATTCTTAATCTGAGGATAAGAAAATGCACACCTTTTACATACCAACATATGAATCACGGGAAGTAAAAAGGAGCACATAAATTCTCTAGGCGATAGCTGCATGTCCAATTTCCTTTTGAAAGCCATGATTGAATTGGCCTTGACCACACTCTCAAGCAGTGTTTCCCAGATCCTAACCAATCACTGCAAAATAAAACTTTTCCCCATGTTGCCTTTGGTTCTTTTGCCAATCACCTGAAGTCTGTGTCCTCTGGTGCTTGATCCTTCCGCCAATGGGAACAATTTCTCCCTATCTACTCTGTCCAGGTTCCTCATCATTTTAAACATGTCTATCAAATTTCCTCTCAACCTTCTCTCCTCTAAGAAGAACAGCCTCAGCTTCCCCAATCTTTCCACGTAACTGAAGTCCCTCATCCCTGGAACTAATCCCATAGATCTTTCCTGCGCCCTCTCCAAAGCCTACATAACCTTCCTAAAATATTGGACACAATACTCCAGTGAAGGCTGAATCTGTATTTTACAAAGGCTCATGGCCGATTTGATCTTAACTTCAATTAATTTGAAATGGAAGTGACAAGCCTGTCGAGTATCATGCGCTCTCTGCATTTCCCGAAGAACTTGATAGTGTTCAGCATATTCCTGCTCCTTCTATTCCACTGCTACTTGGTCCAATTGAGCTGTACTCAGTGAAATCACACCCACCCCCCACCCCCCCCCACCCCCGCGCGCCGTGCCCACCCCCACCGGTGCTACGCCCTCAATCACTGACTGTGTTCTCCCAGATGTATGTAGCTATGCTGCTGCTTTCAAAGCTTGGTGACAGCATGGGTGGAAGCGAGGTGCTGGCCCCAATGACAATCCCTACAGGACTACAATGATCAAAAATGATTCATTTTACAACCGTTCTCGAAGAGATTCCACCCAACAAGATGCTAACTGAGTTTTGTTACATGTCTGTGCATGTGCCTGAGCGGGAGAGAGCCAGAAGGAGGGTAAGACAGAACAAGTGAATCCTCCTATTCTCAGATTGAAGAGACACTGTGGCTTCGCCTTCTCTTACCCCTCTCAGCGGCTGTCCTGAAGAGTCAACTGCACAAGTGGCAAGGACGCAGTATTTCTGAGCCTTCCATCAGCTCATCTCTAATCCCTACCTGGGGGAGATGGTGGTGTGGCGGTAAAGTCAATGAACTAATAATCCAGAGGCCCAGACTATTGCTCTGGGGACACGGGTTTAACTCCCACCACACCAGCCAGTGGAAATCCAATTCAATCAATAAAATCTGGAATTGAAAGCGAATCTCAATGCTGGTGACCTTAGCAACAATCATTGATTGTCATAAAAACCCATCTGGCTCACCAATGTCCCCCTAGGTACTGAAGTGTACTCACTGTTTTAATGTAGGAAGTGCAGCAGCCAATTTGTACAAAGCAAGATCCCACAAACAGCAGTATGACGATGATTAGGTTATCTGCTTTAGTGATTTGGTTGAAGGCTAAATATGCATCACGCAGTGAGGTGATGCTGCATTGCTTTTATATGTGAGGTGCTTTGAAGATTTTTTAAAACATTTATTCGTTCACAGAAAGTGGGCATCACTGGCTAGGCCACCATTTATTGCCCATCCCTAACTGCCCTTGAGAAGGTGGTGGTGAGCTGCCTTCTCGAAGGACTGCAATCCATGCAGTGTCGGTACACCCACAGTGCTGCTAGGGAGGGTGCTCCAGGATTTTGACCCAGCGACAGTGAAGGAACTGCAATATAGTTTCAAGTCACGATAGCGAGGGGCTTGGAGGGGAACTTGGAGGTGGTGGTGTTCCCATGCATCTGCAGCCCTTGTCCTTCTAGATGGTAGAGATCACGGGTTTGGAAGGTGCTGTCGAAGGAGCCTTGGTGAGTTCCTGCAGCACATCTTGTAGATGGCACACACTGCTGCTGCTACTGTTCGTTGGTGGTGGAGGGAATGAAGATGTCAATAAACCAAGGCTTTCAGTTGTGAATTATGGCTGTAGTATGCATTAAGTTATGTCAAGACTTGAAATAGGGCAGCAGTGAATATAAAACAGTTGACGGGCAACATTTTTTGGAATTTATAAATGGGCCATGAATCTGGCTGATAAAATGTTGGTTGTCTTACCTTTAGAGCTTCCTTAAGGTGTTCCACTTCTGTCCACAGTTCCTACGCTACGTGGTGAACCAATCTGTCATCCACTGTCATCACACTGGCCTTCTGTTCTCTGGGGAGTAACAGTTGCAAGCAGCAGTGTGTCCACTTTGGCAGACATCAAGTTTCAGTCTTTAGTGCTGCTTCACCCCATTGCAGTCCGCAGATTCCATTTCCTGCTTCCACTTGGAGTTTTTTTATTGCTCTTCTTGGGACGTGGGCATCGCTCACAAGACCACCACTGATTGCCCATCCCTAATTGCCCTTGAGAAGGTGATGGTGAGCAGCCTTCTGGAACTGTTGCAGTCCATGTGTTGTAGGTACACCCACAGCGCTGTTAGGGAGGGACCCCCAGGTATTTGACCCAGCGACAGTGAAGGAACAGCGATATATTTCCAAGTCAGGACGACGAGCGACTTGGAGGGGAACCTGCAGGCGGTGATTCCCCTGCGCCTGCTTCCCCTGTCCTTCTGTAGGCAGCAGACAGAGGTTGTGAGTTTGGAAGGTGCTGTCAAAAAAGCCTTGGCGAGTTGCTAGTGTGTCAGAGAGTGGATAATGCCAGTGCCTTCTGTAAAAAAGAAAGAAGCGTATTGTTTCACACATTCTTTCGACCAGTTCAAACAGAGTTTGAAAATATTTCCTGCCTTTTCGAAGGTGAACGCAATTTTTTGGCGACGTGCAGTTATGTATCTTCTGGGGTGCGTAAGTTGCTGCATTATGGTGTGTGGTTTCTCAGCATTGGGCTTAATATGGGCGAACCGATCGGTGAAAATATAAGAAGACCCAGGGATTTTCTTGCAATGTTGTCCTCTTTAAATGTGCTGGGTGTGTTTTTCTGGCTCCTTCTAGATCTAAACGCAGATTCAAAACTCCATACCCTAACTCTATCTGCAAATATATTTCAATACACATTACTCACTCTTTAGAACCTAGGAAGTTACTTTTATTTTTATTATCGTCAGCTGTATTTGTGTGTTTCTTGGAAAGAAAACTCCACGAGATCTGATCTTTACAGGGCTGCTTGTCTCCGTATATGGGCATGGCAGATTACCCATAGCTGTTTAAATTCCAACAGCTGCTTTCATTCCAACCACAGGAAAATCCTCCACCAAACACGGATTTTCCCAGCAATGCTCCACTGTCAATGAACTCAAGATGTTTTTTTAAAAAAAAAATATCCCAAACAAAACAGTCCGTGCATTCACAGTCACAGCAGCCACCACTGAACTATTCCTTCTCCTGCATCTGGAAGGATGTTGGAGGCGCGAAACTGGTTTTCTGCGGGAGTGCAAGACAGGCAACGGTGAATCAGCAACCCGACGATCAGCCCGATTTTCGATGGAAAAGATTGATCAGGGTGTTAAAGCCTGTTTGCTGATGACCATTTTGCACTACTTTCCAAAGATCCGTTTCCCCCCATTGAATTCTACATGTAGGATCGCTTTAATAAGCCAAAAATCCACTTCACATCTGCTGTTATTTTCCAACCTCGTCCGAGCTCCAGAATGTAGAGTTTTTCTGTCTGTATCTATCCTCATTTGTTATTGTCTCAGGCTTGTGCACCCCACTTATAGGTTTCAGTAAAAACAAATCAACAATTGTTCAAAATTTGAACCTAAAGTTAAAAAATTCTTAGTTGTTGCCCGGGCTCGTGATGACTTGTGTCACGCACGTGGGAGCTGGTCTGGTTGTGTGACACCACATATGTGTAGTGTTCAGTTATGTTTGATTATGTGAGTCTAATTTACCATTGATGCTCACTATGCTCAATATGGTTCAGGCTGGGTGTGAACTCAGGGAAAAGGAAACAAACTAGAGCTAGAAAAATGGAGTAGACATTTTAAAGCACTGTGAGTAAAACCTGTTACACACAAAAAATCATCCCTGTCATCTCTGCATAGTTCTGAGATATAAAATATACAATGATAAGTGGGAAGAATGAGTGTTCTGGCCTGTTCCCTCCCACGGACCATAATTTGTGAACCACTAAGGGAAAAAGGTCTGAGATGAAATTTGGTAAATGCCTTTAAAATTATGAAGGGGCTCAATGGGTTGATGCAGAGAAACTGTTTCCACTTGAGGAGTGAGTCCAGAACAGATCCACACTATCAAGCATAAAAAATGTCAGTGAATTTCTCGACACTCAGAAAGTGGCGGGGATGCAGAACTTGCCGCCAAATGGAGCGACTGAAGCAGTTGCTGCAATTAAGGGGAAGCTTGATGCACTCATGAGAATGAGAGGCTGAAAGGATATGGGTGCAGGCTGGGAAGATATAAATAGTGGGAGAAGGTTTGAGTGGAATATAGCCTTGCCGTACACCAGTTTGTCCGTATGGGCCAAGTAGTCTGTTTCTGTGCTGCTGATTCTATATGCTATAGAAAATTACACTGAAGTCTCTTTTCATGGAAGCTGTTCAAGAGCATCTAGGAGCATCAAAAGGGGTTTACGAAAAGCAAGCTATGTCTAATTTTTTGAAATCTTTTGAGAATGTAACATAGTTAGTGGATGAAAATAATGTGGTTGACTTCCAGAAAACATCTGCTGTCCCTGACAAGAGACTTAGAACTAGAATAATAGCTCATGGGAGCCATGGTGAAGTAGTAAATTGGATTATGAATTTGCTCGATAATCGAAAACAGGCTAGTTATCTATAAATAAACAAATGCGTAGTTGTCTTTGGCAGCTGTGACCAGTGAAGTCTCCAGACCTTGATTCTGGTTTCTCCTGTTACCTTGGAATATTTATTAATCGTCCTGCTGCGAGTTTGTACCTAAGTAACCTTTCAGACGATGCCCATGGAAAAGAAGGGCTGGAGGACTGCGAGCAGTTCTGGGCGCCACATCTTATGACAGGTACCTTGGCCTTGGAGAGAGTGCAGCCTAGGTTCACAAGAATGATACCTGAACTCCAGAGGTGGGAGAATTCCCGGATCTGCGAACCTGGCCTTTAAAAATGGCCGCCCGCAGTTATGATTTTCGGTCGGCTAGGTGGGGGAGTTGGGTGGAGAAGGGGGCTTGTGAGCTGGATTGGAAGTCGGGCCCATTGTCCCTAGAAACAAGGGCGGGAGGCTGCCAGGTGTGGAGGCCGGCTGGGTGGAAGATCTGCTTTTGTGCTCCAGCACTTTAAGTTAATTAAAAAAAGGTTAAAACCAAAAACAGGCATCCATCCCTCAGCACCCCCCACCCCCACAAACTCCTCATGCCCATTCATGCCAGCCCATGCTACCTCATGCCCCCCCCACCAACCCCCATGGCCCCTATCTGCCCTCCCATGGCCCCTCATAACCCTATGCCAAGCCATGTCCCTCTACCCACTTCCATGGCCCCTCACACCCTCTGGGCTCCCCATGTGCCCATGGCCCTTTATAGCCCCTATGCCAACTCAAGGCAACCCAAGCCCCCATGCACCACCCTTTGTCCTTACCCCTCCTATGCCAACTCACATAGTATCCTTTGACAGCTTTGACATTTTTGACGGTTTCTTGACAGCTTTGAAAGCTTTGACAGCTTTCACAGCTCCTTGGCAGCTTTGAAAGTTCTTTGACAGCTTTGATAACTTTTACAGCTTTGACAGTCCTTTGACAGCTTTCACAGCTTTGGCAGTTCCTTGGCAGCTTTGACAGTTTCTTTACAGTTTGACAGTTCTTTGATCGTAGACAGTTCCTTGGCAGCTTGACAGTTCTTTGACAGTTCCTCAACAGCTTTGACAGTTCCAATAAGCTTATACGCTTTTTATGCACAATCATGTTTACTTTTAACAATCCCAAAGGGTGCCTTATCTCTCCCAAAAGTGTCCCAGAACCATATCAAAAGGGGTACCTTACCTCTCCAAAGGTGTACTCTGGCTATCCAAGCAAATCTACCAAGTTCAGGCTTGCTTTTACCTGCCCTAATCTGCACACTCTGGGTTTCACACTCCTAGCCATCCTAAGTCTCACTTTAGTGGAGGCAGCTAGTGATTTAAATGGCCAGCTGCCTCCCTAAACCGTGCATGTGCAAATCCCAGCTTGGCTCCAGACCCAGCCCCTGTGAAAACAGGAAATGCTGTGTTTGAGGTTGGGACTTAGAATTCCCGGCTATTTTGGGGATTTTTGCTACCACGGGGAGATTCTCCATCGTAGCGAAAATCTGGGCCCAGGGTTAAGTCACAAACAAAGGTTACATAGACGAATGCTGTGCTCTTTGGAATTTTGAAAGTTCGGGGGGGTGATTTGACTGAAGCTTTCAAGGTATGATGGGAACAGCTGGGGTAGATGGAAAGAAACTATTTCCATTGTTTTAGAAGTCTAAGACCAGGGGTGGAATTTAATGTAACTGGTGGGGGTCCAGCCCCAGGGTCTTGGAGAACCGGTGGGAAGCCTGCATTGAGGCCCAACCAAATTGAGTGCCTGTCAACTAATCAGAGGCTGGCAGTTTTCCATTGCCGGCAGCACCATCAGGAGCAGCGACTGTTGCCGGTAATGCTCTGGGGTCTTCACCAGAGATCCTTGCAGGATCCCTGGACTCAGGTGGTTGAGGGCAGGATGGGGGTTATGGGGAGAGGGTGTTGTGGGAGGTGGGGTCAGGGGCAAGGGCTGGGGATTGGCTTTCAACGGCCTCTCCCCTTCCCAAATCAGCGTCCCTTGAGCAGATGCAGAGTGCCTAACAACAAGGCCCACCCCCCACCCAGCCCCGTAGTAGGCCATTGGAAAACCCAACATGCTTTGCCTAGCAGCCTTCGGGAAGAAAGCCGTGCCCACTCGCATTTAATCCCTGAGCCACCACTAAACTCTGGCGGGCTCAGGGATAATTGGTGTCCCTGGGTACAGAACGAGCCTAATTGGCCGAATTGATATCCCAGTTTGAGTGAGCGAGTTCCTTTCCCCTCCCCACCCCCGGGTTCCATTCCAGCCTCCAAGCTACCCTTGGAAGATTTTCTCACTGGCGTGAGACCTCTCCCCCGATGAAGTGGGCCCAGCTGCAATGTTTCTCACCGCGACAGGCCACGTTAAATCCTGCCCATGGTCTAAACCTTAGAGCCAGACTCTTCAGGGGTGGAGCTGGGAACCACTTCTACGCACAAAGGGTGAAGTTAGAGTGATAGGTTTGGAACTCTCTTCTGCAAAAGTCAATTGATGCAAGACCAGTTGCTTATTTTAAATCTGAGATTGATAGACTTTTGTTAGCCAAAGGTATTGGGGGATATGGAGCAAAGGTGGGTACATGGAGCTCGGTTAACCGTGATCTCAGTGAATAGCCGAATAGGCTCGAGGGGCTGAATGGCCTCCTCCTCTTCCTATGTTTTGTAGAAAGTGCATTGCGTAAAATCCGCAGAGGCTGTAATGACACGGAGGATGCAAAAAATGATATTTAACGTTGTGCAATATAACAAACATGGCTGGATTGAGTTAAGGTACATCGTTCAAGAGGGTGAAAAAGCAAAAAGATTTATGTGTGACTACTGGCCAATTAGACAGTTATAAAATAGAAAGGAGAAAGGTCTTGCATTTATATAGCACCTTTCACAATTTCAAGTCACCTCAAATTCCTTTGCAGCCAAGGAAGTACTTTTGAGCTGTAGTCACAGTTGTAATGTAGAGAAACTTGACAGCCAATTTGTACAAAGCAAGGTTCCTCAGCAACGATGAGATAAGCGATCAGGGATCATGTCTTTTGTTGGCCGAGGACACAAGAGAATTCCACTGAATTTTCTAATAGCGCCATAAAATCTTTTACGATCTCCTGAGAGGGCGGATAGGGCCTCAGTTTAAGATCTTGTTCAGAAGGCATCACCTCCAACAGAGCAGCACCCCCTCGGTGGTGCACTGAAATGTCAGCTTATGCTATTTTCTTACCTGCCTACAGGGGATGGGGGGTGGGGTGGTGGGGTGGGGATAAGGAGAGGAAGCACTTGTATTCATTACACAAAATTATAGCAAAATTCACTTAAATAATTATTCACAACTTATTTCCTTCTTTCAAAATCAAAGTTCTGGATCTTAATACACAATCTTCAAATCTCCGGGTTGGATTGTACATAGGATTAGATAGAATTTTACAGCACAGGAATAGGTCATACAGCAAATTGATTTATGCTGGTGTTTATATTCCACATGGGATTTCTCCCACTCATGTATCAACATGTCCTTCTATGCCTTTCTCCCTCATGTACTATCTATCTTTCCCTTAAATGCATCAATGCCAATAGTCTCAGCCACCGGTAGGGAGTTCCACATTTTCATCATTCTCTGGGTAAATAAATCTCTCATGAATTCCTTATTTGATTTATTATTCTGTCTGCTACTTGCTCTCCAGTTCATGAGCTCTTAATATAAATTGTTGAAAAAACAGACATGCTGTTGAAGTTTTTCATCTTGCACTCACCAGGATAGTTTGCAAGAATACCAATAGGAAAGGGAACAACAATTTATACTGCATCAGAAGAGAGTGCTGTTTTGTTGGCAAGTGGATTCTGATTAGTACTGGCTTTGCCATGGAATAGGAAGGGCTAGTTGGGTGCTTGCAAAACTCACAATGTGGTGTCCAACATTAGATGTGATTCCGTGATTGGACAACACTTACAAAACAATCTTGATTGTGCTAAGAAGTGCACTGAAAACCAATTGCACAAAGGAGGGTAAATCAATCAGAAATCCCATTGTATCCAGCTACCACATTGGAAATTGTGCATCTGTGGCTGTTGGCAGAGGACAAAATTGGGTTAAATAAAAACAGAAAATGCTGGAAAAACTCAGTAGGTCTGACAGCATCTGTGGAGAGAGAAACAGAGTTAACGTTTTCAGTCCATATGACGCTTCTTCAGAGCTAAAGAGAGGTAGAAATGTGATGGAATTTATACCGTTTCAGGGGGTTGGGCCAGGTGAAGCTGGATAGAAGGACAGGGATAGGTGGGGGCTGAGGCGAGATTGACAAAGATGTCGTGGACACAAGGCAAAGGGAGTGTTAATGGTAATGGTAAGGGCTAGAGAAGGTGCTGATAGTGGTATAAAGCTAACGAAGCAGAATGTGTGAATAGCAGAACAAAGGTAAACACTCTGTGACAGAACAACATGGAGCAAGTGACAGACGGCCCTGTGGAGGTGAGGTGGAGAGACAACGCGGTGGCTGGGGAAAAAGGATTAAAAAAGCAATTAAAAAGGGGGATAAAATGAATAAAAATAAGTAAATAAAAAATAAAAATAAATAAATAAAACAAAATCGGGCTGTTGTGAAACGCCATGGGTTGTTTTCCTTTGTTGAGGATCTCGTAAAATTGTTGTTAGATGCCCTGCAGTAAAATAGGTTGTGGACTCGAGCTGTTGAGGTACATGTATGAAGATTGGGTATTTGGAAGAGACGCTGAGGACACCATGAGGAGGATTGTGGAGGCTGTCTTCTAAAACCACAGAATCATAGAATGGTTACAGCACAGAAGGAGGCCATTTGACAGCTCGTGTCCATGCTGGCTCTTTGCAAGAGCAACTCAGTTAGTACCATTCCCCTGCCCTTTCCCCGTAGCTCCATAAGTGTTTTCTCTTCAGGTAATTATCCAATTCCTTTTTGAAAGCCAGGACTAAATCAACCTTCACCACACTCTCAGGCAGCGCATTCCAGATCGTAACCACTTGCTGTGTGAAAATGGTTTCCCTCATACTGCTGTTGGTTTGTTTGCCATTCACCTTAAATTGGCGTCCTCTAGTTCTCGACCCTTCTGCCAAGGGGAACACTTTCTCCATGCCCCACTTGACCTCCTCCCATCCTTCCTCACCTAACTCAATCAGCATAACCCTCTATTCCCTTCTCTCTCAAATACTTATCTAGCTTCCCCTTAAATGCATCCAAACCATTCACCTCAACCACTCCCTGTGATAACGAGTTCCACATTCGCACCATTCCTTGGGTGAACAAGTTTCTTCTGAATTCCGTATTTGATTTCTTGCTGATTATCTTAATATTGATGGCCTCTAGTTTCACTCTTTCCCACTGGAAACTCTCTCTCTCTCTGTCTATTTTAGAAAATATTTTCATAATTTTAAAGACCGCTATTGGGTTACTCCTCAAGTGGCAATGGAAATCCTACAGGGACAGGTACATTGGAGGAGGGACGTTCTCTTCTCCATAGATGGTCACTGGGCGTTCAGAAGAACATGCGTGTCAGAATCATAAATGCTAATGACCCCACGCAGCAAGCATGTCACGAGAAGTTTAATGACCTCACCAGGTCTACACCTCACCGTTACTTTATAATAATGACATATATTCAGCATGCATGACATGAATAGTTACTGGAATTTGTATTTCTTTCTGGGTCAACTAATGGAGATGTAGTAGATTGCCTTTAGATCATCCTATCCTCTTCAGCAGCATGTCCTCTCCAACTTTGACCTATGGCTATCATTAATGATTACCTCATAGTGCCCAGAAACATTCACCTCTTTCCAGTACAGCTGGGGCACGGTAGCACAGTGGACTAGCTCCAGACTAATGGCCTAGAGACATGAATTCAAATCCCACCACCATATCTGGTCGAATTTAAATTCAATTAATGAATCTGGAATAAAACGCTAGTCTCATTAATAATAATCATGAAACTACTGGGTTGTTTGTGAAAGAACACAAGTTTTCGGAGCTGGAGTAGATCATTCAGCCCCTCGAGCCTGCTCTGCTGTTCAATAAGATCATGGCTGATCTGACTGCGGCCTCAACTCCATTTTCCTGTCTACACCAGATAATCCTTGACGATCAAAAATCTACCCATCTCTGTTTTGAATATATTCAATGACTCATCCACCAGTGCTCCCTGGGGAAGAGAATTTCACAAGTTAATGACTCTCTAAGAGAAATAAATTCTCCTCATCTCAGTCTTAAGTGGGAGATCCCTAATTTTTAAACCGTGTCCTCTAGTTCTAGAATCCCCCACAAGGGAAACCATCCTCTCAGCATCCACTCTGTCAAGTCCCCACAGGATCTTATTATGTTTCAATAAGATAACTTCTCATTCTTCTAAACTCTATTGGATTGATGAATGTCCTTCAAGGGGAGGAAGTCTGCCATCCTTACCTGGCCTGGCTTACACGTGACTCCAGACCCACAGAAACGTGGTTGACCTCTAATTGACCCCTGAAATGACCTTGCAAGCTAATCAGTTGTGAGTGATTCACCATCAACTGCGCAAGGTCAATTATGGATGGGCAATAAATGATGAACTGTTATTTGTCTGCTGTTTCCTGATACAATCAGTACTTCTCACTATTACAATGCTGTGTCCATCTGCCTTCAGTTTCAAAGTGATGAAATCTCATGATTGAAGATGTCACTGGATGCAAGTTGTAGGATGCAAATGCCTCTATCTTTCTTGAATTTACCTGATGCTTCATGTAATGTCTCCAAATACATCACGCGTAAAAGGCTCACAGGGGCAGCTGTCCTCATTGGCGTTCCAGGTTCCATTGTCATCATAATTCTGCACATCGTGTTTACTGAGAGTGTGTAAAAGCATGGAATCATAGGAATAGCCTTTTTAATTAATCGCTTGAATTGCAGTAACTGTATGTACTCATAAGTAGCAGCCATTTTTTATACATGGAGATCGAACATGCATGACCTGTTAACCTGTTTGTGGTGGTGATGGTTGAGGGGAAGGATGGCTGCCAGAACATAAGGGAAACTCCCTCTTTGAGGATCAGCTTGTCTCAGCTGGTATAGCTGGTGGTGGATCAGAAACTTGTGAGCTGAGATCTCACTTGAGCATACAATCTGGGTCGACACATCAGTGTAATAACGAGGGAGTGCTGCATTTGAAGAAGTGCCATCTTTCTGAAGTGTTGTTAAACTGAGGTCCTGTCTTTCCTCTCAGGAGGACATATAAAATCCCATGGACACTATTTTGAAGAAGAGCACTGGGACTTCTCCCCGGTGACCTGGCCAACATTTGTCCCTCAACCAATATCACTGAAACAGAATGTTCTGGTCATTAATAAATGGCTTTGAGATGGCCTGAAGACACAATAAGGTGCAATATATATGTAAATTCATTCTCTCTTTATTTGAATATTGCCAAAGTAGGCAAAAAGGTCAAGGTTTCATATTTCACCCAAACAGCATCTCTGGCAATGCTGCACTCTCTTAGTATGGCATTGGAACATTAGCATAGATTGCACGTTCTACTTTCTTTGACCAAGCGTTGGAAATCGGTCTTGATTTAGATGGATTTTCATATCTCTATCTCCATCTCCTTTCTCCATCCGTAGCCCAAATTTCTGATAATTCATTAAAGACGCAAAATTTTGCATCTGGGAGCTGGTGAAAGTTTTGCCTTTATAAGCGATATTGTTGAGTGGTAAAATAACCTCAGATGGTGTTGAAAGTATTTTCTTCAGCTTTCCTCTTATGCACATCCTGGTTCCAGCATTGTCAACATGGAGGAGAGGATCTCCACATTAGCTTGACTCAGCTGCTAACACACTTCACCTCTGAGGCACAAAGTTGAAAAAACAAGCCTGACCGCCAAGGTTGTGGGCTTTCATATAAACCCTATCACAGGTCTTACCTTTTTGCTTCCTCTGCCCTTCCACCTTTCTCTTGCTCAAAGCCCATTACCTTTCTGTTTTTCCTGAGCTCTGATGGATGCTCATCAGCCTGAAATGATGGGCGGGTATTTAAGGGGGGCAATGGGGTTCTTGCCTGTCAGCTGAAGAGCCGGTGAAAGCCACATGTTGCCCTTTTTAAGGAAGGCATTAAACATCACTCAGGCACTTAACTGGGCAGCACCGGGCCTTCCTCGGGATAAAGGATCCTGGGGGGTGGGGGAGGGGGGGTGGCGGAGGTGGAAGTCCTGCAGGCCGAGATCTGCTGGCCAATCAGAGGCTGGCAGCTCTATTGAGCAGCAGCACCACCGGGGAGGCGATGGCTGCTGTTGGTACTACATCTGCCTGAGGGCTCGGACCGAGGAAGGGCCCAGGCGCAAGTGAGTGATAGCGCCGGGGCATAGGGTGGTGGTCGTAGGGTTGGGGTTGCAGGGCAGGGGTTTGGCATCAGGAGCAAGGGCTGGCTTTCAGTGGGGCCACCCCGTCCCCTCCCACTGCCGGGTCCCTCGATCAGACTCTGAGTGCTTTTAAATGTGGCCCTTCCACTGGGATCCCGCAAACAGCCTCAACAGCGTTTGCTTGTGGCTCTCCCTGCATTGTGAGGCCCCCTGTCACTGGGTTAGTACCAGTACTGCTGGGGTGAGGTACTGGAGTGAGCATTAATTGGGGTGGAGGCAGGAAGGCAGTGGATCCCCTCTGCCTCCCTCCTATCTGATTAAATGCACCCCCACCACCACCAAATTTACCACAGAGAAAGGCATTAAACTCAACCCACTAACTCTGTTTCCCTCCACAGATGCTGCCTGGCCTGTTGAGCACTTCCAACGTTTTTTCTTTTTATTATAGTTGTGATCTTTCAAATGAGATGCCAAACCAAGGCCCCAGCTGTCTGCTCATATGAACATAAAAGATCCCATGGTGCTACTTTAAACTAACATTCTTGGTGTCCTGGTTAATATTCCTTCCTCAGCTAAAACCACCATAAAGGAATTAATTGGTCTTTTACTGTTTGTGGTATCTGTTCTGTAGTTGCTGCCCATGTTAAAACAGTGACTGCACAACTGGATGGGAAGTGCTTTCAGGCTGGAAGGTAAGAACAGGAAGGAGGCCATTCAGCCCCTCAAACCTGTCCCTCTATTCAATTTGATCATGTCTGATCTTTATATTAACTCCAAACGCCTTGGTTCCTAACCCATAACACCATCATCTCAGTTGGCACTCCAGTGTCAATGAGGGAGCACTGCACTGACGGAGTTCTGCCCTTCAGGTGAATTCTTACACCCCCCCCCCTACCTGCTTGAGCGGATGTTATAGTTCCCATGGCACTATTCCGAAGAAGAGCAGGGGAGTTCAAACTGGTGACCTGGCCAATAACCTTACCTTAACCAGCATCACAAAAAACCGATTATCTGGTCATTATCACATGGCTGTTTGTGGGAGCGTGCTGTGCGCAAACTGGCTCCTGGATTTCCTACCGTACAACAGTGACTACACTTTGAAAGTGCTTCATTGCCTGTAAAGTGCTTTGAGATGTCTGATCATCATGAAAGGCGCTATATAAATGCAGGTCCTTTTTTTTTTAAAATATACCCTGTGTAACAAAAATCTATCAATCTCAGTTTGACCCCACCCTCAATGACTTCTTGGGAGAAAGGGTTCCAGATTTCTGGTGTGAAGAAATGTTTCCCGACATCACCCTGGAATGGTCCAGCTCACATTTTAGGCCTGCGCCCCTTTGATTTGGATTCCCCTATCAGAGGAAATAGTTTCTCTCTATCTACACCATCAAATCCTTTAATCATCTTAAGCACCTCGATTAGATCATGCCGAAGATTATATCCCAAGGACTTGATGAATGCGAGCCTTATCTTGCAGTTATTTTTTTTTAATATAAACACATGAGCCACCAACTGAGCCAAGCGGACATGGAAATACCTCCCGACATGTTGACAATGTTGGAACCACAATGTGTGTGGGAGCGAAGGGTAAATCTAAAGGGCTCAAAAAAATGATGTTGACTGCTGGAATCCAGTGCTGAATAATTTGGTCTGAGTTGCCATGGTGAAACAACATTAACCAGCTGACAGCGTATCCTAGAAAGGTTTCAGATTGAATCTGCTCTGACTCTTTATACAGCACCACACTGGCCAGGAGTAATTTTGACAAAATAGAAGCACGTTTGCCTTGTTTCCGAATGTTTAAGGGAATGTGCTACAGTTTCCAACGTCAAAACCCACTGAATGCTGTTGGCGAGCCAGGTACAGGACTTGCAGAGTTTATTTATCATAAAATACTTAGTTCCCTGGAAAATGTTAAGCTGGCATGTTTAATAATAAAAATTCCTTTGGCTGGATAATGCACAGATAGCTAATATTTTGCAAGAATAAAAGATTTGTGTGCCTATCAAGACGAATCTAGGAGGACTCCAGGGAATTAAACCTCAGGAATGCATGAATCATCTGAAATCTTAGTCCCTTCCATTCCTCCCCAGCAGAATTCTATAGCCTGTCACAGGTTGGAGTGAATTTTCGAGATGGCAAAACATCTATCCTCTAAGCAACACGTCAGTTGCTTCCAATAGCTTAGGTTATACATTGAATTATGCATAGTCTGGAGCAATCTATTGCACATCATGGGTTAAGGCTGGCATCATAACCTTAATGGTTTAGCTGGCTTCTCTGATGGCCCATCCCCCTCAGGTGATGATTACCTGAGTCATACAGACCCGAAAGATTCCAGGTTTGGTTGTTAATTAGCTAATGAATTTGCAATTGTGGCTGCAGGGTACTGCTGCACTTGGGTCGCAGTGAATTAGTCCGGGAGACCACTACCACAATCAGGGAAATGAGATGACTTGCACCAAAATTGCCCACCTCGATTTTAATGGGCACGTCAGGTCCGTGAATCATGACCCTACACCCGAGAAACAGGGCACATGAGTTTCTAACCCTTTATGCCAAGTTTACCAATTAAGATACCAATGAATGAATAAGATCTTCAAGAGAAGTTGATGAAAACCCATGACCTCCACCACTCAGAAGGACAAGGGAAGCAGGTGCATGGGTACAACACCACCTCCAGGGTCCCCTCAAAGTCTCTTTGAAAGAGCCGGTGCAAACTCAATGGGCTGAATGGCCTCCTTCTGTGTTGTATTATTCTATGATTCTAAGCCACACACCATATGGACATATATGGACCAGGTTGGACATACATCGCCATTCTTTTACCCTTGCTGAATCAAAATTCTTGAAAGTTGCTGCCAACAGTGCACTGGGGGCAGCTTCACATGGGCTGCAGCGGTTCAAGAAGGTGGCGCACTATCATCGTCTCAAGGGCTTTTGTTGATGGGCAATAAATGCTGGCCTTACCGGCAACACCCACATCCCAGGAATGAATTTTTATGCAACAACACAGCAGCATAAATGCATACTGTCACATATGAAGCAGATTTGATTACTGATATTTAGCTATAAGCAGCATCTTAATAACGACGTTAATCCCTGTGACTGCTATGCTGAGGTCCTGTCATTCTTAAAACGATATTCTGTCTATTCTTAAAACTGTGTTCTGGGCTCTTCAGAATTACTTAGATTTCCTGAGCTACTTATCCAATTTTATTCTTTGACGTCCTCAATATGACACCACTAATGTTTTCTCTGTCAGGCTTGTGAGCTGAGTGTATTTTTAACGCTCAGATAATTAATATATTTTAAATTATATTTAAAAGATGTTGTAACGTTCATTGTGAAGTACTGTACTCTGTTTTCCTACGTTCTCACATAAAAATCTCCATCATCAATTCACATAGAATTGAAAAGTAGAGAAGTTGTGTTAAACCTGTGTTAAATTTTGGCTAGACCACACTGTGTGCACGGCTGGTCAGCACATTATAAAAAGGATAAATGAGGCACTGGAGAGGGTGTAGCAAAGGATAAAACCAGAAATGCGTTGAGTGTACATTATCAGAAAACGATTGACAGGCTGGGTCTCTTTTCTCCTGAATAAAGAAGGCTGAGGGGTGACCTTATAGAGGGCTTTATAATTAAGAAATGTTTTGATAGAGTGGATACAGAGAGAATGTTTCCTCTTGTGGGGAAGGGAATAACTAGAGGCCATTGATGTAAGATAGTCACCCAGAAATCCAATCGGGAATTCAGGAGAAACTTCTTTGTCCAGAGGGTGGCGAGAATGTGGAACTCGCTACCACAGGGAGTGGTTGGAGCAAGCAGTATAGATGCATTTAAGGGGAAACTTAAGCATTAGAGGGAGCAGGGAATAGATGGTTACGATGGTAGATGTAGATGAGAAAAGATGGAGAAGGTTTGAGTGGAGCATTAACACCAGCATGGACTAGTTGGGCTGAATGGCCTGTTTGTATACCATGTACCACATATCCGATGTAACATTTTCCCACAGGCGTGCATAGCATATGAAAATAGAAAGATTAACGTTTTGGACTCTCACAGAATTCTCCTGCAGCCACTGCCTGATGCCACCTTCCACCATCCCCTCCCCTGCATTGTTAGCATTTTCACCTCGGATTGCAGAATTTCGTTTTAATCTCGGTGTTTATGTGACAGGCTTGGTTGCTTTAACAGAGCATGGGCTCTCCTTTCCAAAACCTTGGCAGTTCCAGATCATCACTTGATACAATTTTTGAGTCATTCAAGTGTTTTTCTGGATGTAGAAACAGAACAAAAGAATGTGGCAGTGCCATTCTTTAACACAAAGAGGCATTTCCGTGCACTCTCTGCACTGTGTCCTGTTCCCAAAACCACAAATTGCAGTGAATTGTCGGCTTATGAGATACTTATGGCTGGTTGAACCCGGGAGCAAGAAAAACAAAGCACTAAATCAGGAATGTTGCACTTTGAGTAATTCATGAATGGAGGGGATGGGGGCTGGCCCCGAGGGGGAATGAGCAGGGATGGCTTAGGTCTTATTTCAAAAGAGCAAATATTGAGTCACTTTTAAAACTTTGCTCTTCAGTTTCCTTTCTTCTCCTGTGTCTTGTCTCCTTGCGCTAAAAGTAGGCTTTTGTCAATGGTGCATTGTAACCTGCCACTGGGAGCTGTATGAAAGCAGTCTGAGATGACTCTCCCTTTCCATCATCTTTTCTCCTGAAATACAATCCTCCAAGGTCCCTGTCCTCGCTAAGCTCTGGTCTCTTGCACATCCTTGCTGCACTTTGTCCCTAAGCTCTAGAATTCCCCTAAACCTCTCTGCTTCACTAAGTCTCCTTCCTTCTTTAAGACAGTTCTTAAAACCTACTCCTATGACTAAGCTTTTGATCACCTACTGAAGTACCTCCTTCTGTAGCTCAGCGTCTAATTTTGTTTCATAACCTTCCTGTGAAGGACCTTGGGATGTTTTAGTATGACAAGGGGGCCTATATCAATGCAAGTTTATGTGGCAGCAGGTGTACCATCTACAAGATGACTGCAACACCTCACCAACAGCACCTACCTTCAATAGCACCTTCCAAACCCACAACTATATCACCTAGAAACACAAGAGCAGCAGACACATGGGAACACCACCCCCTGCAAGTTCCCCTCCAAGTCACTCACTGTCCTGACTTGGAAATATATCGGCCGTCCCTTCACTGTCGCTGGGTCAAAATCCTGGAACTCCCTTCCTAACAGCATGGTGGGTATACCTACACCACATGGACTGCAGCGGTTCAAGAAGGCGGCTCACCACCACCTTCTCAAGGGAAATTAGGTTGAAATCCTTCTCGGTGAATAAATGAGACACTGCCTGTTTTTCTGTGTAATCGATGACTGGGTTAATGAAATTGCAGAAATTCATGTGCAGTTTCTGAGAATGGACCATTAACTTTAGAGAAGAGCGACTCTTCCCCTGCATTTCATGAAAGCAAAGATTTAACCCCTTGCGATTGCTATTATGTGCTTTGAAACCTGCTGGTTGCTTGATCTCTTCATTCAAAACTTAGGCAGTGGACCTGGAAGTTGTGAAGAATTTGGGACAAAAACCGCAAACCTTTTTGTAAAATCTCCTTTCTGAGATGGGATTTGTTGTGAAATGCCTTTAAAGGGCATCAGCACCGCGTCACTGGAAGGGCAATATGTCACGTGACCTAGTCTTTGGGCGGAATTTTCCATGCCCGCTGGCTCCGGGTGTCATGGTGGGTGTGAGCGGACAATGTGGCGGGAAGGTCAAAAATTGGTTTCGCAACGCCATGAAACCAATTGTCCGCTCTACCCGTCAATGGCGGGCGGCGTTTCCCACCGCTGCATGTCGGCAACTTCATTGTAATACATCTACATCTCATTATAAGGCCCGCTCACTAGAATCAGATACCCCCCCACGCTGGATAATCCATGATTGCACACCAACGTGTTTCACAACTGAACACAAGTGACGTGCACCTGGTGAGCTGCACCTCGCCCGAGACTTCGAGGTTTGTTTGCCTGCCTTGCTTCGGGCAGCACTCGCAGTCATCAGCGCCAGGCTTCACTGGCAGCACCACATCACTGTTAGGGGGGCTCATGGTAGGTCTCTACCCACCAGATCAGCCACAGTGGCTTTTCAATGGCTGCAGGGCTAGGGCTTGCTTGTGGAAGGGGGAGAAGTGGTCTCAGGCAGGGAAGAGGCTGCAGGGCAAGGGCTGTGCTGGGGAAGGGGGGTATCCCAGGGTGTGTGTGGGGGCACATGTTGATCTGTGCATGTGGCTTGAAGAAGGTGAGGACTGAGGAGGCAGTTTCCAGAGGAGATGGGGCCAGATGGAGATGTGAGGGTGTGTGTGAGAGAGTGAGTGGTGATGTCCCTTGAGCTGGCAGTGAGTGAGATGCCAGTGAATGTGTGATGGGCTTGTGAGTGGGTGAGTTTAGAGTGATGAGATGGTTGCCTTACCCTGGCAGCATGGATGAGATCATTCATCCTCTCTCTGCACTGGATGGCCGACCTCTTCTGTGCAGCATTGGCACTGACACCACTGCCGCCGCCTCCCAAGCCGGAGTGGTGATGCTGATGGGCCTCCTGCGGCCAGAGCGGTGGTAGAAGACATTGTGGTGGGCTCCAACGGTGTCCGGAAGGCGTCCCAGGGATGTGTCACTGAATCGGGGTGGGGGGGTTGCTGTCTTTTTGCCTTTTGGGGCCATGTCTTCTGTTCAGCAGCCCTGGGCTGGAAGCGCTGAGAGGTGTGTGTGCTGCTACACTTCAAATATGGCACCTGGCGAGGTGACGGTGTGGCGGGCGAATGGGCGTGTTTCCCAGGAACGCTTGATTAATGAGGTGGGATTGGGATGCTACACTGGAAAAACCTGCAATTGCGGCCAGTGGGTAAAACGCCCTTTTTCCCACCCACTGCGGCATTTAGTGCAAATCCGAGACGACTCTGCCCTTAGTGTCACTTTTGCTTTGGGCAGAGCACACGCACACAGCTCTGATGCCTTCAGGCTTTATACCCATGTATAACTGTTCTCAAGTGCCTATTCTTAATAAATGAACCCACAGTGTGTTTACCCAATCCCTTATGAGTGATTGATGCCTTGTGCCTTGTACAGCAAATAAGTCCAATGTATTGTATCAGTATAAGATCACAACATGGTGAACAACAGTGGTAAGACCAGTGATAACAAGATTAAGTACAGGTGAACAGCTTTAGATCGTGGTACATGACATGAGAAGACCCTTGATATTTTGGTCAGACTACCACAAAATCGCAGCATCAGAGAGTGTTGACTGCAAGGAAAAACTTTGGAGTCACCGCGCCGAGCAAGTGCTCAAGTAAAGAGCTGGTAAGCAGACAGATCCCTTGTGATGAGGTTGCAGCACATATTCTGTGAGCGGGACAGTGCACTGGGTTAGCTCAATCGGGAAAGATGAGTGACCAGAGTATGGGCCAGTGAGCAACGGAGAGTCAAACAAAAGAAAAAAACAAACTGTCCTAAAAATAGGGCAAGAGAAAGTTGCAATTATAAGGACACTACTATTTCGTGATGTTTTCCTACCACAAATTGTCCTTGTGAGCGGAACTTTGGAAAAGCGCACGGAAGCAGCTACAATGACACTCAACCCAGGTACTACAGAAGAAGGAAAGTCAAAGGGATATTGTTGGAATGTCCACAAAGTTCCCCAGTTTGAATTGGAATGCAGCTGGCCTACTATCCAAATTCAAAATGCTTAACCACGGTACAGGGTGATGGTTTCTTGATTTAGGTGTGTCTGAACCAGAAAAGCAAGCTATAAAAATTCACCTACACAGGGTAAAAATGTCAGGATTAATAGAAGGAGAACTAAATGATCCCCAAAGGATGTGGACTATATCGGAAGACCGGTTCAGAATCAGGTTAAACTTCCGTATTCATCGACTAGAGTACCTGTCATTCTGACAAAAGCCGACAGAATTCATAGACCGCTTCGTCAGCAGTTGCAGAGTAAAGGGTACGTCCTGTGATTTTTCAAACGCAGAGCTAGCAGACAGAGTTGTTGAGTTGGTGATCGCATCCTCTTCCATGGAAGCATTCCAGAAAGATCTGCTAGACAAGCCCAAAATGTATAGGATTGAAGAACTGTTTAAGTATGGATTTAAATATGAAGCGATCCTCACAGGTTGACGAAGCTTACAGGTCCTAAGCACAACTCCAATTGTCGACACACTCACTAGATCACCCAAACCTAGCGAGATGTGTGGAACTTGTGGCCTTCTGCGTGTGCCAAGAAAATGCCCAGATTTCCAACAATCTGCAAGGCATGTGGCAGAAAGGGCCATTGGCAGCAGCAGTGCACTAGAGCAAAGGCTGATGCAGCTACAAAAGCAGATCAACCTCAAAAACTACTCCTATCACCTCAGTTCACGACCTAACATCGAAATATCCAGAAGGTTGCAACAAAATTGGCAGTTTCAGGGGAGCTGCAACATTACACTTGCAGGAGAATGCAAGCCCGTCAATTGATCCACCATGTAACTGCAGCATTGACATACAAGACAGATTGAAGGTCAAATAGACAAAATGGAGAAAGATGGAATCATTGGAAGAGCACGCAGATTGGTGCAGCTCAATTACATGTGTCAAAAAGAAGGTTGGATCATTGAGAGTATGCCTCGATCCATGACATTTAAATGCGGCTTTGACACATTGTCTTTGCAAAATACCCACCTTAGAAGAGTTAAATCCAAGATTTGCTGGTGCAAAATTCTCCTTGAAGCTTGATGCCAAGCATGGTTACTGGTCATTACATCTCACGGAGAGGTCCCAAGAGCTACTACATTTTGTACCTCATTTAGATGATACTGTTTTCAATGGCTGCCTTTCGGGCTATCTGTTAGCCAGGATCTCTTTCAAGCTCACATGGACAGCATTTCTTGCACTGTGCCAGGATGCATCTGTATTACAGATGATATAACTTGTGGGAAGAACAAAGCAAGAACATGACCATAGTCTGCACTTATTGATGCAGGGGGCATGTAATAAACGATTGGTGCTCAACAGTCTGAAATGTACCATCAGCAGATCAATTTCTTCAGTTCTATTTATTCCAGCGCTGGTATATGTCCTGATCCAAGTCAAATAGAGGATATTAAAGCCATGCCAACTCCTCAAGATAAGGACCATCTTCGAAGATGTCTGGGTCTCTTTAATTTTTGTCTCCATATATTTCCAATTTTGTTCAAAAATCGTCCTCACTAAGGGAATTGTTGAGAAAGGATGTGCCTTTCCTGTGACACGAAGATCACCGATACCTCTTCAAAGCACTGAAACCGTCATTATCAGAAACATCGACATTGCAATTTTCTGAGCCTAGGGAGGCAACTACCCTGGAGATAGATGCCTCACAACAAGGTCTGGGAACATGCAGACTACAAAAAGAGATCTCTGCCTGTAACACGATCCAACTGCTCCAACATCGAGCGGGAAACATTAGCTTTGGTGTTTGGAATCATGCGTTTTCATACCTATCCATTTGGAAAAAGATTTGTGGTAGAGTCCAAACACAAGCCACTGGAGATGATTTGGTGGAAGCTGTTGACCAGTGCACCACCAAGACTGCAACGTCTCATGATAATGATTCAAGGTTACGACTGTGAGACCGGGTACAAGCCAGGTATTGTGATGGTCACATCAGATACACTTAGCAGATTTCCTAACCCAGTGAAAACAGGACATATATCCTTGGATCTACAAGTCGACTTCATTGACATCGAACTTGAAGATGTTCCCCAAATTGATCTGGTACGATTTGCGCAACAAAAATGCCAGCAGCTCCAAGAAAGAATGGTGAAAGATTCCACACAGTGGAAACTGTGGAAAACCATCATTGAAGAACGGCCTGATTCAATTCAGCATTCCCATTGACACGTGAGAGCAGTTCGGGCCTTATCGTGTCGAGCTAGGCATCTCACAGGGAGTCCTTTTTAAAGGCCAGCAAGGTCATTATACTGGAATCTTTGTGACCTGATATTCTTCAACAACTTCATCACTCATACCTGTGTATAGATCAAATGAGAAAACTCACAAGAGAGACAGTCTATTGGCTGGGTATGAACAACGACATTGAAGTCATCGTCAAGAAGCATGTCAAGAGCATATGCCGAGGTCAGCACAAAGAACCATTGATTCCACACGAGGTTCTTACCCATCCTTGGCCCCAAATCACATCCGACCTCTTTCATGCCCATGGCACTGACTTCATCGTCATCGTCGACTACTTTACCAAGTACCCCATTATTCAACAATTACACAACATGTCAAGCACAACTGTCACGTATACCCTAAGTGCTATTTTCAGTTTTTCTGGTGTGCCTAGAGAGATTACTGCGGATAATGTTCTGCAATTTATTCACAGAATCACAGAATTGTTAATGCCTCAGAAGGAGGCCATTCGGTTCATCTTGTCTGCACCAGTTCCCTAAATGAGCATTATGACTTGATCCCATTCTCCTGCCCTTACCCCATACCCTTGCAACTTGTTTCTATGAAAATAATCATCTAATGCTCTCTTGAATGCCTCAATTATTAGGCTTGCGGGAGGATTGAACCTCCATAGGTGAAGCCCAAAAAAGAACAGGCTTACATCTCGGGCAGGAAGTGGAGGGGCAGGAGTGGGGGAGCCTTCATCAGAAGCCTCTTTCGAAGGTCCTATGGCCACTAGAGCTCCCTCCCCCTCACAGCCTCTCCCCTGAGACCCTGATCGCCCTCTTCGCACCCCCCAAGGGCTTCCCTAACCTTCTGCCCTGAGACCCCTTGAACTTACCTGGGCACCTGGTGCCCAGACTTAGGCTCCGATGTCCTCCTGCATTTCCTCTTCTGTCCATTGCAACGCTATCGCTGCAAGGACTGGAGAATGCTGGCCAATCAGCTCTCTAAGTGGGTCTTCCCCCAGAGTGAGGGATGGAAGTCCTGCCTACAGCCACTGAACACTTATTCAAGTGCGAAATGGCTGTGGGGCACTTGTAGGGATGTGTTTACCACCGATTCTTCGGATGGTGGGAAGCAAGGCCCTGCCACCCAAAAAATTCAAGCCATAAATTCATGATTTCTATACACTTATGCAATGTTAACTAAACATGTACTATAAATAACATACTTCTTTGGAAAGGGAAAAATATCTTTAATTGGAAAGCATTGTGTTGTAATACGCCTTTAAAGGATATCAGAATGACATCACTAGAAGGGAAATGTGTCATGTGATCCAGTCTTAGTTTCACCTTTGCTTTGAGCAGAGCACACACACACAGCTCTGATGTCTTCAAGTTTTATAGCTATGTATAACATGTCCCTATTCTCAATAAACGAAGCCACTATGTGTTTACCCAATCCCTCATGAGCGATTGGTGCCTTGCATCTTATACAGTAAATAAGCCCAAGCTATTATATCATTATAATAACACAACAGAATTGAGCTCTCAGTGGCACAACAACAACAATAACTCGCAACTATATAGTAAACATCCCAATGTGCTTACCAGGGGCATCACAAAACCAAGTTTGATTTTGATTCACTTATAACACATTGTCATACTATGTTATTCACATTTGAAATTTGAGCCTAGCCTAATCTTAGAGGAACACATCAATCTGTAATGGTGAATTAAAAGTGCAAGAGGCCATGCCAGGAGTAGCTCCAGACATACCTAAAAAGGAGGTGTCTACCTGGTGAAGCTACAACACCGGGCTACTTGCATGCCATGTACATGTGATAGACTGAGCTAAGTGATCCCATAACCAACTGATTAGATCTAGGTTCTGCAGTCTTGCCATATCCAGCTGTGAATGGCGGAGGACAACTAAACAACTAACAGGAGGAGGAGGCTCCACAAATATCCCCATCCTCAATGATGGGGGAGCCCAGGACATCAGTGCAAATAAGATAAGGCTGAAGCATTTGCAGCCTTCTTCAGCCACAAGTGCCGAGTGGCTGATCCATCTCGGCCTACTCCTGAGGTCCCCAGCTTCACAGGTGCCAGTCCTCAGCCAATTTTATTTGCTCCAAGTGACATCAAGAAATGGCTGAAGGCACTGGATATTGCAAAGGCTTTGGGGCCCTGACAACATTTCAGAAATAATACTGAAGACTTGTGCTCCAGAACTTGCTGCATGTTTTGCCAAGCTGTTACAGTACAGCTACCTGGCAATGTGGAAAATTGCCCAGCTATGTCCTGACCACAAAAAGCGGACAAATCCAACCTGGCCAATTACTGCCCCAGAGAAGGAAGGTGCCATTGACAGTGCTGTCAAGCGGCATTTACTCAGCAATAACCTGCTCACTGGCACTCAGTTTGGGTTCTGCCAGGGCCACTAAGCTCCTGACCTCATTGGAGCCTTGATCTGAACATGGGCAATGAGCTGAACTCAAGAGGTGAGGTGAGAGTGACTGCCCTTGACCGAGTGGGGCACCCAGGAGCCCCAAGCAAAACTGAAGTCAATGAGAATCAGGGGAAAACTCTCCACTATTTGGAGTCATGCCTAGCACAAAGGAGGATGGTTGTGGTTGCTGGAGGTCAATCATTTCAGTCCTAGGACATCACTGCAGGAGTTCCTCAGAGTAGTGTCCTCGGCTCAATCATCTGCAGCTCTTTCATCATAAGGTCGGAAGTGGGGATATTCGCTGATGATTGTGCAATGTTCAACACCATTTCGACTCCTCAGATACTGAAGCAGTCCCTGTCCATCTGCAGCAAGACCTGGACAACATTCAGGCTTGGGATGATAAGTGGCAAGTAACATTCACTCCACACAAGTGCCAGGCAATGACCATCTCCAGCTAGAGAGAATCTAACCACCTCCCCTTGACATTCAATGGCATTACCATCATTTAATCCCCCACTGTCAATCATCCTGGGGAATACCATTGACCAGAAACTGAACTAAACTAGCCATATAATAGTATGGCTACAAGAGCAGGTCAGAGGCTGGGAATTCTGCGGCGAGTAGCTCACCTCCTGAGTCCCAAAGCCTGTCAACTATCTACAAGGCACAAGTCAAGAGTGTGATGGAAAACGTTCCATTTGCCTGGATGAGTGCAACTCCTACAACACTCTCAAGAAGCTCGACACCATCCAGGACAAAGCAGCCAGCTTGATTGGCACCTCATCCACCACCATAAACAATTCACTCCCTCACCACTGATGCACAGTGGCAGCAGTGTGTACCATCTACAAGATGCACCGCAGCAACCCACCCAGGTTCGTTCAACAGCAGCTTTCAAACCCGTGACCTCTACCATTGAGAAGGACAAGCTGGCAGTAGATGCATGGGAACACCACCACCCACAAGTTCCCCTCCAAGTCACTCGCCATCCTGACTTGGAAATATATCGCTGTTCCTTCACTTTCACTGGGTCAAAATCCTGGAACTCCCTTCCTAACAGCACTGTGGGTGTACCTACACCACATGGACTGCAGTGGTTCAAGAAGGCAGCTCACCACCACCTTCTCAAGGGCAATTAGGGATGGGCAATAAACGCTGAGCACAGACAGCCTCGCTCAAGTCCCGTGGGCAATTCATTCTAAAAAAAGACTCCAGCTAGTCACTATTCCATTAGAGCAGTGAATGTTTCACTCTGGGATTTGAAATGCCCCGAAAGCATGTTAGTAGGACTAATAATTCTGTTCAGAGAAAATTGCATTCATTTTGTATTTTATTGAAAAGAATGATGAAACCAACGAAGTGGAAAATTGACCATGTGTTTTCAGCATGCAGAATAAGTATCCTGACAGACAGGAATAGTGAAAATAAGCTGCACTGAACATTTCCAGTTCTCCATGACTTGAGGCTTGAGGGCCAATTTCAACTCACTCTGCCCGTCCAATGGGAATGAGTCTGTAACCATCCTGAAAGCACAGGGTAGGGCTGCCCTTACTGCCCTCTTCCCTCTTCCAATCATCGACGATGTCTGCTGCCAATTTGACCAGGGCATGTCCCAAGTGGGATACCAACGCCCACCTGAATCAACACAGGAGATGCATTAAATTTTGCAAATCAAGATCCCTGTGATGTACATAGGACCTCAGTTGGAATTTTGAGGTACAAATGTCATAGAGTCATTACGGTATAGAAGGGGGTCATTCAGCTCATTGAGTCCATGCTGGAGCCCACACTGTACTGGACAACACAACCAAACGTCTTTAGAGGGTCTGTTGGAGGCATGCTCACAAAAAGAGGCAGGAAGTATCAGTTTGTTTCTTTTAGAGGGGTTATAGGACCCGGATGTGTTCTCCCCATAAAAAAAAACAGCATCTGGATCACTGCACAAATCCCGGAGCTGAACATTCACTTCTCTAACAGAATAGCGACTAGCTGGAGTCTTCTTTTATCATTTATAAAATTATAGACCAGCATTTATTGCCCATCCCTAATTGGCCTTGAGAAGGAGGTGATGAGCTGCCTTCTTGAACCGCTGCAGTCCCTGTGGTGTGGGGACCCCCCAAAGTGCTGTTAGGGAGGGAGTTCCAGGATTTTGACCCAACGACAGTGAAGGAACGGCCGATATATTCCCAAGTCTGGATGGTGAGTGACGTGGAGGGGAAGTTGTAGGTGGTGGTGTGCTCATGCATCTACTGCCAGCTTGTCCTTCCCAATGGTGGAGGTCACAGGTTTGAAAGCTGCTATCCAATGCCACCCAGTCCCATCCCACCAGGATCCTCCCTTCTATTGAAAGAGTGTAACACCTCTTGAGGACACAGATTCCTGGCATGAGGGGCTTACCTTATGAAGAAAGGCTGAGCAGGTTGGGCCAATACCCATTTGAGTTTAGAAGAATGGAAGGTGATTTTATTGAAACAGAGAAGATCCTGAGAGGATTTGATCGGTTAGATAATGGGAGGATGCTTCTGCTTGTGGGACAAATTAGAACTAGTGGACACAGTTTCAGAATAAGAGATCTACCATTTAGGATGAAGATGAGGAGAATTTTTTTCTCTCAAAGGGTCATTGGTATGTGGAACTCCCTTCCACAGAGAGCAGTGGATGCTGGGTCATTGAGTTTATTCAAGGTTGAGTTGGATAGATTTTTGACAGACAACGATGTCAAGGATTATGAGGGGCAGACAGGAAAATAGAGTTGAAACCACAACCAGATCAGCCATGTTCTTATTGAATGTCAGAGTAGGCTCGAAGGGCTGAATGGCCTACCCCTGCTCCTAAGTCCTATGTTCTTCTGTTTGTATTTAGGAGGATTGATAAAAGGACTGGGGGAGGGGATTGGGGAGAAGACGAGGAGAGTTTTTTTTAACTCTGAGTTGTTATAATCTGGAATGCACTGCTTGAAAGGGCAGGGGAAGCAGATAAAAAGGAATTGGATATGTACTTCAAATGGAAAAAAAAACACAGAGCTATGGGAAAAGAGCAGGGGAGTGGGATTGATTCGATAGCTGCTTGGTAATACAGAGCTTGAGTATTGCTGAGAAAAGAGACATGCTGACATCTTAATTGGATAGCTGTTTCAGAGAATTGATACTGGCACGATGGGCCAAATGGCCTTATTCTGTGCTGTATGATACCCTATCATCTCAAACAATTTAGGATTATGGTACTGATGTTTAATAATTAGGGAAACAACCCTGTATGTAATTGGAGCACCTTAACAAGAATAACTCACTGCCCCTACGCACATTAACTGAATATAGATGATATGTTTAACCTGTTCTCCAAGGGTAAAACTTTGGGCACAGAGTAAACCACAAGGTCAAGAGGTGTATAGTGAATTAAGTGAGTCCTTCTGTCCTGTACAGCCAGCTACTCTTTTTGTCCCATGTTTGGAAGAATTCACTTGTTACAAAGTAGGTCTGTGTCCAAAGAACTTCACAGCTTCTTGCATCTTTTCCAAATTCAATCCACATGCGATAAATGTCTGGTGTCCAGGTTTTGCATTACCATTGCAGAGGAATTGTCTGTGACAGATTATTTGTATTGATAGTGCCTGACTTCCAAACAGATCCATCTGTTTTTCAATCTCTGCTTATAAAGTGTCTAGTGGTAAAAACTCATTTGTCGTACAAATAAATATCTGTATTGCTAACTGTCAGTTGGCAGATGATAGGAGTACTATGCTATCTGCTGCATTATTTAACCCTTCTTCCCATCCTTAGGCAGTCCCTCGGAATCGAGGGCGACTTGCTTCCACTCCAGTTCGATGAGTTCTGAGATGGCTTTTTAGGCCCAACGCGCAATCTGCAGACTCTGCCACACGCGGAGCAGGTAGAGGGTTGGGAGGTGGGTTGTTCGGAGGTTTGTGCGCTCCCTCCGATGCCTCGACTTCGCCTTCGCACACTTCTGACGAATTCTCTCAACCTGTCCGGTGCCCCTCCTGGATGAGCCTCCTCCATTTTGGTCAATTTGCAAGCCAGGGACTCCCATGAGTCAGCAGGGATGTGTGATCTCTTTAGGAGATACTTTGAGGACATCATTTGTTATTCTCTAGTGTGTGCAACCAGGTGCCACAAAGTCGGATATTTTAATTTGGCTCAGGTTTGAGAACAATTAAAGCCTAAAAGCTGAATACTTTCTTTGTAGATTGGGTGACTGTAAATCACTGGTGATTTTGGGCCCAGCCCCTTGGAGGCGTGTTTGGAGATGGCGTAAATGAGAAAATTCTTTAAAATGCCACGAACCAGTTTCCCATGTTTTTTTTATATATATATTTTTTAAACATATTTTTCTTTTCCCCACCTATTTCTATTATTTTTAAATTTATTTCCATCCATTGTTTCATCTCCACCTTTTAGCCCATTTCGATCCCTTCCCCCCACCCCACCCCCACTAGGACTCTCTGTCACTCGCTCGTCCTGATTTCTACCCTTAATGTCACAATTAGCACATTCCTTAGCTAATATCACCACCGTCAAAACCCCTTCGGCCTTTTGTCTATGACATTTTTGGCAATCTCTTCTCTGCCTCCACCTATCACTGGTCCTCTGTCCAGCTCTACCTGTCCCACCCCCCCCCCCGCCCAACCAGCTTATATTTCACCACATTTCTTTAGTTCTGTTGAAGAGTCATACGGACTCGAAACGTTAACTGTGTTCCTCTCCGCAGATGCTGTCAGACCTGCTGAGTTTTTCCAACTATTTTTGTTTTTGTTTCAGATTTCCAGCATCCACAGTATTTTTGCTTTTATCCCATGTTTTCCTGCCTCCAGCCACTTATTTCAGGGGCAGGCAGTGTGCCTGGACAGCAATTCGCCCGGGAGTGGCAGGAAGCCAATTAAGGACATCATAGTGCCAATTTACCGACATTTTGTTGAGGGCAGTGGCAGTTTTCCCGAGGCGCATGGAACCCTCCGTTGTTTCTGAAGCTCTTCCCCACATAGGAGGCGAGAGCACAGCAGGAGCTCGGAGTGAGGTGAAATGTGTATTCGGAATTATCTTGAAATAGGTCTCGCTCAGCACTTGCACAGTCACATGCTTTCAAATGGAAGCGTTTCTCCTGCAGATGGATCCACCTGGTAGTTCTGGGCGTTAGGATTCCTCTGTCAATTTTAGCATTAGTGATGTGCCTCCATCTCATAGCACCCTGTCCCTCTCTGCTCACCTGAGCACCGTTCTCAATGGGGCTGCCAGCTGCCCTTCCCCTCAGCTGCTCTGATTGGTTCTGGTGCCTGCCCACTGTCCCTAATTGGACAACGCTCCCAGAGGTGGCTCCTTAAGGAAGACCATCCCATCAATCTCTCTTCTGTGTTCCTGGAATTCATCCCAATGGTAGGATTGGCACACTAGCGGCAAAATCCAGCCCTCTGTGCCTGCAAAGCTGATTTTTAAAATTTCAATGATAAATGTAAGAAAGCATTGGGAGAGAAGGGAAAGAGTGCGGAGTACTGCAAAGATTGATATAGCCAATGGCAGAATGGTAGCTTCAAATGTCAAGTTCAAGTCTAATTCCTTTTGGCAAGTGACAAAGCAGCTGATTGAGATGTGATTCCGTGGCTGGAGAGTGGGAGCAGCAGAGAGGAGCTAGCAATTTGTAACAATCTGTTACAACTTCACAGTTTCACCGAATTATTATAGCACAGAAGGAGACCATTGGACCCATCGTGTCTGCGCTGGCTTTCCTTAAATGCAACTTACCTAATGCCATTCGCCCCCCTTCTCCCCGTAGCCCTGAACATTTTCCTTCTCAGATGACAATCCAATTCCCTCTTGAAGGCCCCGATCGAATCTGCCTCCACCACACTCTCAGGGAATGCATTCCAGGTCCTAACCGCTTGCCGCATCAAAAAGTTTTTCTGCACATCACCATTGCTTCTTTTGCCAATTACCTTAAATCTTGCTCTGTCTTGTTCTCAATCGTCTTCCAATAGAGTGAGCTGCAGCTTAAATTAATTTTGATGGCTGTTCTCATAAGCGCAGAAAGGGTTAAAAAATACTCAGCCCTTAGTTTTCAATGTGAATGTTACATCAGCCTTTTAATTAGGGTGTGAAACTTTGCATTGAAATGAATGTGAAAGCCACAGTTGTACTCCCCTAAGGACCCAATGTTCTCCACCAATTAGGAGAAACATTGCTAATATACTTTTGCTTCCTGCATGAATTAAGCAGCTATTCTGTTGTCCCATTGGGTTCTGTAATGCTGTATTTTGGAACCTGAAGAATGATGATACAAGTGTTTCCTCCCTTCCTCTGACTCTTATGAGGTTAAGTATTTATTTTTAAGCTTTCTCTATAGTTCTGTAGAAAATAACAGAGTGTTTTTTCTAAGTACTGGAGCAGTGATGGGGGTTCTTGGAGAGACGAGTGGGATAACTGAAGGAGTGCTCCTGGTTTGAGGCAAAGTGACGCCTCGTGGAGAGGGTAAATACAGCAGTGGGGGAAGGTTAAACTAGTATGGCAGGATGGCGAGTATGTTCGCCTGGAGTTCGGAGGGAATCAGGGAGCTAATTTGAGGTCAGAAAACTTGGATCTATGGGTTTCCCAATATTCCTCCTGCTGTAGAAAACTGCAACTGAATTGTGCTGAGGGCAGTCTAATGAAAGGGCTGGAAGAGATTGTGGGGCTAGCCATGGTGGGTCAGAGATGGGGGTGGCATCACAGAGGGAGAGCAGGTGGCTGTTGAGCGAGTACCATCTACAGGATGCACTGCAGCAACTCACCAAGGCTCCTTCGATATCACCCATGATCCCTACCGCCTAGTAGGAGGAGGGAAGCAGACACTTGAGAACACCGCCACCTGGAAGTTCCCTTCCATGTCACTCACCATCCTGTCTTGGAAATATATCGGCCGTTCCTTCACTGTCGCTGGGTCAAAATCCTGGAACTCCCTCCCTAACAGCACTGAGGATGTACCTACACCACATGGACTGCAGGTTTTAAGAAGACAGCTCACCACCACCTTCTCAAGGGCAATTAGGAATGGTTAATAAATGCTGACCTTGCCAGCGATGCACATATCCCATGAATGAATTAAAAAAGGTGGTCCGATCATGAATGCAACATTTGCGTTTTAGTATCGCCAATGACCCCAAATATATTCAACATATATAAGGGTTGCAAAGAGGACATGAAACAAACCAAAGGAATAATTTGGATGATTCCCATCACAGGAACCATAAGAATGATTGTATTCCTGCCAGTTAGTGGGGGGAGAGAGAACAGACATATTGTGAAGGAGGGGGATCCGCGAGTACAGGTCAGTTTGTTCGGCCTTGTGAAAACACTCCTGCTCCTCCTAGCCCACAAGCACTGCTGTAAAAGCACTTAACTCATGGATTCCCATCCTGACTCCCTTCAGTTGCCGAGACCTGGAAAAAAACAAACGATTGCTGTTAAAACTAGGAGCGTTGTTCAAATGAAGGCACACAGCCTATTTTCAAATCTTTAAGTGGTCAATGCACCTCCTACAAGACTATTGGTTACCCATCCCTCATTCCACCTTTGTTAAAACAGAGAGCGAGCGGGTTCATGATGGGTTATCTTCGTATTTCCGATTTTGAGCTTCTTAATCTCCAAATTAAGCCAAATGCACCCATTTCTGGGGGTTAATATTACCCCCTTGGAGTGATAAGAGGGGCAAAGCAGGATCAATAAAGTCTGTTTTATTAGAAACTAAAGGTTGAGCTGGAATAATCAATGGAAAATAAGAATCACTTAGAAACTATCAGAGGAGGAAGAGGTAGATGGTACACACTCAACAGCCATCTGCTTCCCCCTCCCAACCCTGACCCACCATGGCTAACCCCACAACCTCTTCCAGCCCTTTCACTAGACTGCTCTTGTAGAAAGGGCAAGAGATACCAGAAACTTGCGTTGACTACTATGAATGGCTAGTTCCTTTGACAGCACTTAGCTAAAACTGTGCCAAAAGTCTAACTGAGGAAATGAGGGGAAAACTTCTAGTCTGGGCAGAAATGAGTTCACTGCTCATAAAACTGGCAGGAAACGAATCATCGTCACGGTGCCTACGATGTGAGTCACCCAAACTATTCCTTTAGTTTGTTCCATGTCCTCTTCGCAAACTTTATATATGTTGAAAATATTTGGGGTAATTTGTAATGCTGAAAAGTAAATGTTGAGCTATTAGTAAATGTAAAACCAATAGCTGAGGCATAGTGTTTGAAAGCAGGGAGTTTATGCTTGAACTGTATAACACACTAGATAGGCCGCAGCGAGAGTGACCCAGCGACAGTGAAGGAACGGCGATATATTTCCAAGTCAGGATGGTGGGTGACTTGGAGGGGAACTTCCAGGTGGTGGTGTTCCCATGTACCTGCTGCCCTTGTCCTTCTAGATGGTAGCGCTTGTGGATTTGTAAGGTGCTACTGAAGAAGTCGTGGTGAGTTTCTGCAGTGCATCTTGTAGAAGGTACACACTGCTGCCAGTGTTCGTCAGTGGTTGAGGGAGTGAATATTTGTGGATGGGGTGCCAGTCAAGCGGACTGCTTTGTCCTGGATGGTGTCAACCTTCTTGAGAGTTGTTGGAGCTGCACTCATCCATGACACTTCTGACTTGTGCCTTGTAGATGGTGGACAGGCTTTGGGGAGTCAGGAGTTGAGTTACTCACTGCAGGATTCCTAGTCTCTGACCTGTTCTTGTAGCCACAGTATTTATATGGCTAGTCCACTTCAGATTCTGGTCAATGGTTACATACAGGCAAGGAGCTATCTCCATGGGCAGGATTTTGGCCTTGGTCGGTGGGGGGCTCGATGGGGGTGGTCAGGAAGCGTATTGCCGCCCACGATCGGCTCCGCACCGCGATTTCATGCTGGCGGGCCAATTAAGACCTGCCAAGCGTGGATGGTGAGCGGCAGCGCTGTCTGTGCGGTCAGGGGAAGGAGGGAGAGTCGGGCCTAGCGCGCAGTTCACGCATGCGCGAGAAAGAGCGCTTCAATCTCCCTGAGGCACGGAGCTGCGTCAGGGAGATTAATGCGCTATGTAAAAAAATAACGAAGAGAATAAAAATGTAATAAAACATTTCCCCTCATGTGATTCTGTCACACGAGCCGGGACATGTTTTTGATTCAAAAAATAAAGTTTCCTGTTTATTTGCTTTAGGGAACCTCACCCCGCTCCTGGGTGAGGTTTCCTAAAAAATGTAAAGGTCGCTTGGCCTTTTCGCCTGCCCGGTTGGACGGGCATTGCGAATTTGAATTTAAATTAGGTTGTTAATGGGTTAATAGGCCTTTTAATTATCGGCAGGTGCACAGCTGACTCCAGCCCGTGCCCACCGAACGAAATGTCGTGAGACTGCGCGATGAAGTCGGGACACACGCCTGACTTCACCGCAAGTCATTTTACCCTCGGGCGTGTCGGGCGCCCACCCACACGCCGAGCGTAACACTCTGCCCCGTGCCTAGTTTCGCACACGTCTCTGCTCAACGCCACCCTGTGACCCACGGACTGGGGCACGTGCCTTCTTACACCACCATGTGAGCGGCTGCTGTACTCAGTCCCACATTAACCCTGGATGTGCCAGGCCTTTATACTACAAGAGGCGCTTGAGGTGTTGTAACCCAAAGGGCTACAGGACCCAAGAGCTGGATGGTGGGATTGGAATGGGTCAGCATTTTGGGCCGGCAGGACACGATGGGCTGAATGGCCTCCTGCTAGGCCGTAAATATTTCTATAGCAGGAATTTCCCGGCCCCTGTCCTGGTGGGTCTCACCGGGGGAGATTCGGCAGCCCAGCCAAAAGTCCATTGAGTTCCAGCGGGACCAGTCAATGCCGCCAACAGGCGGGGGCTGGAAAATCCTGCCCTATGTTTCTTTGAATCTGGGTTTAACGCTAGCGGCATCAATGGGTATGTAAATATGCTAATTGGGCTTCAAATCAGATTTTTTTTTTGTATAGAATATAAGCCGATTGATGTGAAAACATAAAGCGGGGGGGGGGTGGATTTTCGGCCCCCCCAGCTCGCCGAGGTGTAAAATGATGCGGGTGACGTTGGGCGTGCGTCATTCAGATTTTCAGTTCGGCTGGACTGTCAAAGGCCTGTTAAGGCCATTAATTAACCAATGAAGCCGATTGATAAAGCTGCCCGTCCAACCTTAAGGTTATCGGGGCAGGCGAAGAGCCCAGTCGGACTTCGCGATTTTCATGGAACCTCATCCACGGGATGTTTTTGGAATCTTGAAAAAGCTTTTAATAAAATTAATGCACATGTCACAGCTCCTGTGGCTGTTTCACATGAGCGGACATGGTCTGGAGATTTTTTTCTCCTTTATTAAATTTTAGAAACTTTGACCTAATCTCCCTGAGGCACCTCTGCGTCTCAGTGAGGTTTCTGTGCTCTTTTGCGCGCAACGCTTAGGGCAACCCCCACCTCCACCCGCACAGGGAGTGCTCAGTGCACAGAGGGTGCGCAACACGCTGGGCGGGCCTTAGTTGGCCCCGCCCATGTAAAATGGAGGCTTGGACCCGACCGGGGGCGCCGATTGGGTCTGCGCCCCGCACAACCCCTCCGACATGGGGAAAATTCTATCCAAAGAAACTCCCTTTCTACTTTTTTCCACCTGTCATCCTCAGGACAGGCAATAGACTGTTAGATGCAGAGTAAAGCTGCCTCTAATCTGCCACTATAATGTCCCTTAATCCAAACTGGTGAAGAGCACAAAAAATGCAAGAAACACATAGGCTGGTATTTCCTGCTATTTCTCTCCTGTTTAAATTCCTGCTAGGAATCCTACAATGAGTCCTCCTGACTCCCCATCTGTCTCCAAGGCACAAGTCAGGAGTGTGATGGATACTCCCCATTTTCCTGGATGAGTGCAGCTCCCACAACACTCAAGAAGCTTGACACCATCCCGGACAAAGCAGCCCGCTTGATTGGCACCAAATCCACAAACATACACTTCCTCCACCAATGACGCACAGTAGCAGCAGTGTGGACCATCTACAAGATGCACTGCAGGAATTCACCAAGGCTCCTTAGGCAGCACCTTCCAAACCCACAATCATCTAGGAGGACAAGGGCAGCAGATAGATGGGAACATCTGGAAGTTCCCCTCCAAATAACTCACCCGTCCTGGTTTAGAAATATATCGCCGTTCCTTCACTGTCACTGGCTCAAAATACTGGAAATCCCTCCCTAACAGCACTGTGGATGTACCTACACCACACGGACTGCAGCGGCTCAAGAAGGCAGCTCACCACCACCTTCTCAAGGGCAACTGGGAATGGGTAATAAATGCCGGCCCAGCCAGCGATACCCACATCCCGTGAATGAACAATAAAAAAGAAATCCCATGGGCACAGACTTGCAGGCTGGTGAGCACAGAGCTGGAAAAGAATGACGCCGGTTTATTGTGTGAGTTAGCAATTGACCATTTTGCTTCAGTGTAATGTTCCTGTTCACTCTCCGATGCTATTAGTAGTTTCCAATTAAAAAAGAAAAGAAAGACTTGAATTTCTACTGCGCCTTTCGCAACCTCAGGATGTCCCAAAGCGCTTTACAGCTAATAAAGTATTTTTAAAGCGTATTTACTTTTGTCATGCAGGAAATACGGCAACCAATTTGTGCACAGTAAGATCCCACAAGCGTCAATGTGGTAATGACCAGATAATCTGTTTTTTGCAATGTTGGTTGAGGGATAAATATTGGCCAGGGCACCAGGAATGACTTTCCTGCTCATCTCCTAAACCCTGTCATGGGACACAATAGTGTCCATCTAGGGCAGACAGGGCCTCAGTTTAATGTCTCCGCTGAAAGATTGCAGTGCAGCACTCCCTCAGTACTCGACTGGAAGCATCGCCTTGATGGTCCTGCTCAAGTTCTGAAGTGACATTTCAACCCACAACCGTCTGACTCAGAGGTGAAGGTGCTACCAACTGAGCCACCATCGGTGCTTGAGCTGAGCAAAATTTCCTGGGAGAGGCAAAACACACAGAGAGAAAACCAGCTGGTTTAGGAAAACATTCTGAGAGATTCTACTCAACCCCCAAAGTTTGAGGGGACCAAGGTGGCTGGGAAGTGAATTACCCAATACCCACCTACACTGCTTACATTGGTCACACTCAGAAACCCATACAGGTTCCTAAAAGCAGAACCTCTTTTCTAATGTGAATCACTCAGGGGGAAAGGAAAAAGCAAGGTACATCCACAAACATTCACCCCCTCTGCCACTGACGCACAGCAGCAGCAGTGTGTACTATCTACAAGATGCACTGCAGCAATTCACCAAGGCTCCTTCGACAGCACCTTCCAAACCCATGACCACTACCATCTAGTAGAATCAGAATGTTTTCCTAAACCAGCTGGTTTTCTCTCTGTGTGTTTTGCCTCTCCCAGGAAATATTGCTCAGCTCAAGCACCGATGGTGGCTCAGTTGGTAGCACCTTCACCTCTGAGTCTGACGGTTGTGGGTTGAAGGCAGCAGATAGATGGGAACACCACCACCTGGAAGCTCCCCTCCAAGTCACTCACCATCTTGACCTGGAAATATATCGCCGTTCCTTCACTGTCGCTGGGTCAAAATCCTGGAACTCCCTCCCTAACAGCACTGTGGGTGTACCTACACCACACGGACTGCAGCGGCTCAAGAAGGAAGCTCACCACCACCTTCTCAAGGGCAACTGGGGATGGGCAATAAATGCTGGGCCCAGCCAGCGACGCCCACATCCCATGAATTAATTTTTAAAAAGCTTATATCAGTCAGTGCGATTAATGCCTTTTGAGACTGTAATATGATGCAAAAGTTTACTCTGGATATCTTACATAAGAGTTTCATGCGTTTTCCATTGTAATTCTGTAATGGACTAATCAATGTTGGAGGGAAAGCTGCTGTTAAAATTCTTGGTACGGAATCTATTATTCAAACATTGAAATTGCATTGTGCAAACATTACAATAAAATATTGAATGCATTCATGTGCATTTGCTTTTACTGCTGTCATACTGAGGCCATTTAACAGCTAATGTTCACACTGTGTAACTTCAGCGTCTTTTATAGCTGTAGTGCATACGATTATTTGGATAATGTCTCTCATTTCAATTTTCAAAGCAAGGCCAACCCAGTGAGCCGGTATCCCACTGCTGCTCACCAGTACTGGGGTCCAGAGAACAACTTAGCTGGCAGGTAGGCAGGGTGTGGGTGGGCAATACCCGATTGCAGTGGGGAAGAGATCAGCAAGTCAAGGACCCCCCTTATTCTTGGAAAGCCCAGAGAGACACTCCTGCTTCCCTTGGGCCCCTGCAAAATAATTTTTCACATACCTTTCCCTCTGTGACTGGCTGATCTCCCACATTATATCCTCCGTAAACTTGAGGTCATTGGCTCCCGGTCAAGCAACATCTTGATTGAAAAATTCTCATTGCTGTTTTCAAATCTCTTCATGGCCTCACCCCCTCCTTGTCTCTGTGATCTCCTCCAACCCCACAACCCTCTGAGATATCTGCGCTCCTCTAATTCTGGTCTCTTGTGCATCCCCAATTATAATTGCTCCACCATTGTTGGCCATGCCTTCAGTTGCTTAGGCCTCGAGCTCTGGAATAGCCCCCTCTCCACCTCTCTATTGCGCATCCCTCCTTTAGGACATTCCTTAAAACTGACCTCTTTGACCAAGCTTTTGGTCATCTGACGTAATATCTCCTTATGTGGCTCAGTGTCATACTTTGCTTTATAATGCTCCTGTGAAGCATCTTGGGGTGTTTTTCGCTGTTAAGGATGCTTTATAAATAGAAGCTGTTGTTGTTCTTATGACCACAAGGGGCGGGATTTTATGGGCCCCCCCCCTCCCGTTGGTAGGCTTTTCCAGTCCTGCTGATGCCAAAGGGCCTTTGGACAGCTCACCGCATTTTCCGGCCCGGCCCTTGCTACGACGGGGTCATACAATTCCACCCCAGGTATCCCTATGTAAAGTGCCTGATCCTCTGGGTAGGCTTCAATGGGATATCGGGATCCCATGAACGTCATGGCCAGGATCTTAAGCTCCCTCCTGGTGGGTTTCGAGATGGGGTGGAGGAGGGGGGGCGGGGTGGTGGAGCGTGAATTTACAGCAACGGAATTCCCTCCGGGTTCCTGCCCACCCCGACCTTGAACTGATTTTACGCTGGGGTGGGCAGGGCCAGAGAGAGGAAGCCCACCCTTGCCCCAATTAAGGTCCTTAAGTGGCAATTTAAGGGCTGTTTCCTGCCCAACCTCGACTTTTAGGCTTGTGTGGGGATGATAGCTCAACCAGGGCAGGGAGTGAGAAGGCCGGAAATGAAGATAGTTGGATCTTGGACAGGAAAGTTGGGTGGGGGGTTGGGGGGTTTGGGGGGGGTGGGGGGGTGGGGGGGGTGCACCTTCATCAGAAGCCCCCTTTTGGCTGGGAGTAGCCGTCCCCTGAAGGCACGGTGACCTGCTGACCTCCCTCACCCCCCCACTGGCCTATCACTGAGATCCCGATTGCATCCCCCAGCGACCCCCCAGGCCTTTCCCTACCCTCCCCAGCCTGGGACTTAGTCCCAAGTAGCTCCCTGCAGTGCCTCTTCCAGCCACTACTGCGTTGTGCCTAGAGAGCTGCTGGCCAATCTGATTCCAAGGCGGGACTTCCCAGAAGTGAGGGGTGGAAGTCCTGCCTTATGCCAATCAACACACGTTAGAGCGTAATATAGCATCGGGGCTGCTGGAGTTGGCAGGGATGTGTTCCCACCATCCTGAAAACCCTGGCCCATGTAAACCTGTCACGCTGTAGTTACAAAACCTGGCCGCTAGATAGCTTCATACATAGACTGTAAATATACTGTTGTCATCCCTCTCTGGATGGCTTCAGGGACTGAGGTGGCCATTTTGGTTGTACTACAGGTAAAGTTTCATTTTAACCTTCAACCTCTTCTTGTCAGGTTTTTCACAGTTCAATCCTCCTTGGAGCAAAGGAGATTGAGGGGAGATCGGGTAGAGGAGTGCAAGAGCATGACAGGTTTAGACAAGGTAGACAAAGCTGTTCCTATTAGCCGATGCTACAAGAACTAAGGCAAGGTGGGATGTGAGGAAGAACTTTTTTTATGCAGCAAGTGGTAATGACCTGGAACTCACTGTCTATGGAAGTGGGGACAATAAATAAGTTCAAAATGATGGACACTTGAGGGTAAATAGTTGCAGGGCTCCAGGGATAGTGCGGAGAAATGGGAATGACTGGATCGTTCTGTAGGAAAGCCGGCATGGATACGATGGGGTGAATGGCGTCCTTTTGTGTTGTAAAGATTCCATGACTCTATAATTTATAATCTCAACAAGGCACAATTTGGCTAGAAGCAGGGTTCAGGTAAACAGGAAACCTACACAGGGGGCTGAATCTTACACATGTCGGGTGGGCTGGGCAGGAGCGGGCGCAGAGCCGATCGCCACCCGCGATTGGCTGCGCGCCGCCATTTTCCGTGGGCGGGCCAATTAAGGCCCACCCAACATAACGTGTGGCCAGTAGCACTCAGCGCTATCTGTGTGGGCAGTGGGTGGGGAGAGAGAGTCGGCAGCAATCTCCCTGAGGCACAGAGCTGCCTCAGGGAGATTAAGTACACAATGAAACTTTTTTTATAAAGTGAAAAATTATTTAGACATGTCCATGTCTAAACATGTAACAGTGTCACATGAGCTGGGACATGTTTGTCAATTTCGCAAAATTTATTTATTTATTTGATTAAGCCTTCAGGAAACCTCATCCCGCCGGTGGATGAGGTTTCCTGAAAAACGCGAAGGCTGCTTGCGCTCTTCGCCTGCCCGATAACCTTAAGGTTGGATGGGCAGCGTTGTCAACAACTTTAATTGCATATGAAATGGCCTTAATAGGCCGTTGACAGTTCGGCGGGTGTGCAGCCGCCTCTGGTGTGCGCCCACCGAACGAAATATCGGAATGACGCGCGATGAAGTCAGGACGCACGCCCGATGTCGTCTCGCGTCTTTTTATGTATTGGCGTGTCGGGCCCAGTCCCACATGCCGACAGCAATATTCTGACCAGTGTGAAGCACCCAGCACATGTGAACGAGTACAGGTAGTGGTGGGCGGCACGGACAGTCTGCTGGAGGGTGAGGTAGTCTCCCTGTTTTGCTGATCAGGGTGGAGAGGCTAGTATCAGTGTCCCAGCCTTGAAAAGGCAGTGCCACATGACACTCAAATGATGATATAGGATATTGGAACGCCTGCCGAGGAGTTTCCTGTGCTGTGGCCGCAAGCAACACTTTGCATTTATATAGCACCCTAATGGGGTTAAATGTTCCAAGGTGCTTCACAGGAGCATTGTCTTGTGATATTTGACAGAGGGATATGGATGTCCTGGTACAAGCATCAGGTAAAGTTAGTATGCAGATACAGCAAGTGATCAGGAAGGCAAATGGAATATTGTCGTTTATTGCAGGGGCAAGGAATATATAAGTACAGAAGTTTTGCTACAGTTGTACAGGGCATTGGTATGATCACACCAGAAGTACTATGTATAGTTATGGTCTCCTTAGACTACTCTCTCTCAGATACTCAGCTTGGCCAACATCACTGCTTCACAGGCCTGTAGTGAGGATTCACCAACCTTTGGCCGTCTCCTTGGATCTTCTGGCTTCTTGCAAGTCTATTTTGCTTTAAGTCTGCTTCCTGCAGCTTTCTCCCTTTAATTCAGAGCCTTTGCCTCTGCTCCTTGCTTTCACTTCCACTGAACAGGACCTGTTCACAATTCCTGTTCTTGTTGCTTGACTTAACTGTCTTCCTGAGATTTTCTTTTGGCTCCACTCCCTGGTTTCTGGGACTTCCTTCTGTTCTTTTGGGAAATCTGCTGTCTGTGGTTCTGTCTCCTGTCCAGCTTCCTCACCATGTGGTATCCACAGACCAACTGAACTCAAACTGCTTTTCTGATTCACCCTGCCCCTCTATTGGTCTCCTGTTGCTCGACAACAGCACAGTTTTTCCTAGTTTGTTTTAATTTCCCTAAACCACTAACCACCCCGCACCCACGCACTCCCCCCCCGCCCCCCAAAAGAAAACACAGTTCTCCACTTCAAGGGTCATAAAATCTCATTGAAATGCAGGTATACAAAGAAAACTTCAGACTTGCTGACTCCATCTCACAGAGAAAAACTCTAAATGAAACTAGACCCAAGTTTCACCCTTTTAACCCACAAATAAAACATATAAATTAAACGTAAACTTAAAGCTATAGCTTTTTCCGAACACCCACAAATACAAATATAACTTGCTTAAAACTGATTGTAGTTCCTAACACCTCCCTCTTCAAAAGCAAGAAAACTTCACAACAGCAAAAGTTTCTTTACAATGGCCTTACTTATACTTCGCACGAACTTAACACCATAAACATCTAATAGCTTATTACATACTATACAAATAAAATTTTCATCTTGTTTCACAGCTACACATGTCATACCGTACAATGACGAAGATTTAACCAAAGCAAAATCAATAAATATAACAAGATTAGCAAAATTTGTGCATCATAGCATTGTCACAACTCAACCCTTGCATTTCTTTTTCCATTTACTCCCAGTCTTTAACTCAGCAAAGAATGTTTCATTTAAGTCCACGGTCCAATCATCCTTTTTGTTAGTTGTAGATTCACTTTCATTTTGATTTAGCAAAGTCAAAAATTGGCATTTTTGTGCATTAACATCTCATGTCTTCTTTGATCAAAATCTCTTTTAGCTGTTTCAAGAATGTTGTTGAGATGCTCCTTATGTTCACATAAAAGGGTTTCGTACTCCTGGCTTGGTTTGATCTTTGAACTTTTTGTGATCTTGGTTGTTTCTCCCAATCCAATTTCAAACAGGTCTTTTCCGCTTCTCCTTGAGCAGCGTCAATTACTTTCTCCCTCTGGTGTTTCGTAGCTCGCTCCAACCCTTCATCTCTTACATAATTTGCGAACTATATCATTCCACTCCTCGGCAGGTTTTGAATGGTCTTTTGTAAATCGTCCACTCACCTGGATTCCAGCTGCTGTATCTTGTGTATTAACCCCGGCAAGCACCTGTAAATCAGTGTCTCTCGTCATTGACCTGGAAGGGTCATTTTGCACTTTCAGTCCTTTCTGTTGACAATTCTTAATATCCAATCCTGCAGGCACCTCAGTTGCTTTTGTACTGCCCATTACTGAGGTTGATACAATAGTAATGTTGCTTGGATTAGTTCTTAGCTCAACTGGTCCACAATTCAGTGAGGAATTCTTATTGACAAGAACAATTTCAGAACAGTGACATTCCATACCACACATCTCCTGTTTCATTGTCTCCTGTTTGCAAAGTTAAAGGACCTTATTGCTTTTGTCTCGATGAAGTTTTAACAGTTCATTAGTTTTGGTTTTTAATCCTGCATTCAACCAATTATTCCGATTTACCAATAATTTCTTTTCTTGTTCAAGGTATTTCCCATGATATTTCATAGAGACTTGTTATGATATGGCAGGCGGTAAGTATTTGCCGGGCTGACCAAATCCCAGAGGGAAACTTGGTCAGGCTATCGCAACGATTTTGCAATTTGTATTTACTATGAGAAGGTTTGTGTATTGAAGTCAGAAGTAAAGATTCCACTACCACTTTTGGAGATTTTAAATATTAAATTAAAACATTTATTAACAAAAGGAAAGAAAACTTAAACACACAAGATTACAGTTACACTATTAAATTTAGTCTTATAACATTTTTCAAAAGATTTCTACTTAGCTAGATTCACAAATAAATACCCTTTTCCAGACAAAAGTCCCTATAGATTCTTAATCCATAAAACATCCAGCAGTATTACCACAAGGCACCCACTGTTGCTATAAGGGAGGCATTTCACAAGCTTCTCTCTCCCCATCACTTGACAATGTAAACCAGTCAGGGTTACGTCTTACATCTTTAGAAAAGTCTTAGCAGCCTGCAAAGCCATTTCAAATTCCAACCCATGTAATATACTTCTCAGCAACTCCAATTCCTATGTCCAATACCTCCATGCACTCGTTTTTTTTTTAAGGATTCACAGTTTCCACCAAAAGTCAAGGAATTCTAATCCGTCAAGATATCCCACTTCATTACAATAATCCCGGATAAGCCCCCACTTTGTCATGATCCCAGCTGACATTACTACTGGACAAGTCAGTTCCCTGGGCGGAACCTAGCTTGATAGATCCTAACTTTTATTTTTTGTCTAGAAATTGGAGGGTGGCTATGGAACAGAATCACCGAATTTGCTGATGTACTTTTAACAAAAGAATAAAACATTTATGAAACAAGAAAAAAATTAGCTATATTTCACTACTCCTTCACCCACAACCATACCTTTGCACAGATTCATAAGAATAACACAAGTTACAAAAAATCTATCTTACTCTTTAATATTCACGGTAAGTATACAGTCCATGTAAACCAGTAGGTGACCTGTGGTCAGACACATCACCCTCCAAAATCAAGTGATAGAGCCACCCAAAGAAGATGCTATAGAACTCCCATCAACTCCCTCCCAGACGCTTGCTACACCATGAGCCAACCGGTCTCACAGAATTCCTTCTTTCTCCTGAGGATTTCCAATCTCAATGCTCGAAGAGCTCGCTTCTCCCAAATAACACTTTCACTTGGATCCACCTCCAGGGTTTCAACCTCTCCTTCTGATGTTCCTCTCCCCTGGATCGCCTCGTGCATTCAAGCTCCACCTTCCACACACTCTCTCAGATACTCAGTTGTGCCAACAGGACACCATTGCTTCACAGGCTTGTAGCGGGGAGTCACCAACCTTTGGCTGAATCTGTGGATTTTCTGGCTTCTCGCAAGCCTGCTTTGCTTTAAGTCTGCTTCCTGCAACTCTCTCTCTTTAATTCGAATATTTTCTCTCTGTTCCTTGCTTTTGCTTCCACTGAACAGGACCTGTTTTCCTTTTTTCATTCAAGGGATGTGGGCTTCGCTGGCTAGGCCCGCTTTTATTGCCCATCCTTAATTGACCTTGAGAAGGTGGTGACGAGCTGCCTTCTTAAACTGCTGCAGTCCCTGTGGTTTAGGTACACCCACAGTGCTGTTAGGGAGGGAGTTCCTGGACTTTGACCCAGTTACAGTGAAGGAACGGGGATATATGTCCAAGTCAGGATGGTAAGTGGCTTGGAGGAGAACTTGCAGGTGGTGGTGTTCCCATGTATCTGCTGCCCTTGTCCTTCTAGATGGTAGTGGTCGTGGGTTTGGAAGTTGCTGTCTTGTTCCTTGACTTAACTGTTTGCCTGGGACTTTCTTTTGTCCCCACTCCCTGGTTTCTGGAACTTTCTTCTGTTCTTTTGCGAAATCTGCTCTCTGCAGTTCCCTCTCCTCTCCAGCTTTCTCACCATTTGGTGACCACAGACCAACTGAGCTCAAACTGCTTTTCTGATTCACTCTGTCCCTCTGTTAGTCTCCTGTTGCTTGGCAATGGCACAGTTTTTCCTATTTTGTTTTAACTTCCCTAAACCATTAACCCCCCTTGAAACACAGTTCTCCACTTCTAGGGTTGTAAAATCTCATTGAAATGCAGGTATACAAACAAGAATTCAAACTTGCTGACTCCATCTCACAGAGAAAAACTCTAAATGAAACTAGACCCTGGTTTCTCTATTTTAGCCCACAAATAAAACATATAAATTAAACTTAAACTCTAAGCTATAGCTTTTTCCTAACAGCCACAAATACAAATATAACTTACTTAAAACTAACTATAGTTCCTAACACCTCCTTCTTCAAAAGCAAGAAAGCTTCACAACAGTGAAGGTTTCTTTACAATGGCCTTACATTACTAACTCTAGTTCCTAACAGCCACAAATATGTAGACATTGGGTCAGATGATCAAAAGGATAAATTTTTAGGAGCAGTCTTAACGGAGAAACGAAAGGTTTTAGCATCTAATGGTCAAGCAGTACTGTGGGTGTGCCTACACCACATGGACAGAAGAATTCAAGAACTACCACCTTCTCAAGGGTGATTCGAAATGGGCAATAAATGCCAACTGAGCCAACGGCACCCAGGAGGTCCCATGAGCAAATCTAAGAAAAACTTGTCCTAGTATCTTCTTATGCGGCTTATTGTCAAATTTTATGGGACAACTCTCCTGTGAAGCACCTTGAGATGTTTTACAACATTAAAGGTGCTATATAAATGAAAGTTGTTGCTATTATAATATACTTTGCTCCACACTGTACTCTGCTTTAGTGAAGGACATTTCTTATTATACTCACTGGATAAAACAATTAGATGTTGTTAATTATAAAACAAATGGCACCTAGACCAGCATCAAGGCACTAATCACTAAAATAAACAGCTCTGTTGGGTGGGGCATGTTGTTAGCACATCTGATACCAAACGCCTGAAGCAACTGCTCTAACCAGAACTTGGTGGTAGTCGGAGACTCCCAGGGGGACAGTGGAAACATTTTAGGGATGTTTTTAAAGCATCCCTGAAGAGGTCAAACATCCCCGCTAACTCATGAGAGTCCCTGGTTTGTGACCGACCAAATTGGAGAAGGCTCATTCGGGAAGGCACCAAACTATTGAGAGGCGTGCAGAGGCAAAGTCAAATTATCGGGAGGAGAGCACGAAACTCCCATCTACGCAACCCTTCAAGCACCACCTGCCCATGGGGCAGAGTCTGCTCATTGAACTATCCGCCATCTCAGAACCCATCGAACCGGAGTGGAGGCAAATCATCCTCAATCCCGAGGGGCTGCCTAAAACAAAAGAAAAGCGGGTGACTGGTGCGTACATTCAAACAGCAACAACTTTCATTCTTATTTCTTTACTTTTATTATGGAGGAACCCAGGTGATCCTCATGGAACAGTAAACTGAAAGGGTAGGAGAGAAAATGGGCAAAATTACGAAAGTATTGGCTGGTTGAATTCATGGTGGACAAATATTCTTGGTATGCGAACAAAATAACGTGGAATAATAAATTATTTTACTTTACTTTTTATTCTTTCATGGGATGTGGGCATCACTGGCAAGGCCAGCATTTGTTGCCCATCCCTAATTGCTCTTGAACTGAGTGGCTTGTTAGGCCTTTTCGGAGGGCAGTGAAGAGTCAACCACATTGTTGTGGGTCTGAAGTCACATGCAGGCTCAAGCCTGGGACAAAATCAATAATCACTTAGACAAGTGGAGGTTAATTAAGGAAAGCCAGCATGGATTCATTAAGTGTTATGGCACAATAGATGGTAAATGCTAAGCTGCTCAAATCAAATCCCAGAGGGAAACTTGAAGCAGCTGCCACAACTATTTGCAATTTGTATTTAGTTCAAGATGTGGGCTTTGAATTCAGTAAAAAGGTCACCGAGCTTTGAGGGTTTTTACAAAACTAAATTAAAGCTTTATGAATATAAAAAAATGACTTTAAGCAGAAAAATAGGTTTACAAATTACACAATGATGACTCCTAGCTCGCCTAGTTTATCATATCCCAGTTACATATCCATTAAAGCAACAGTAAAACACGTAGTTTCTAAAAGACCCAGGCAATGCAAACACCCTGGACAATTGCATTCAAAGTGAGTTTTCTTAACTTCAGTGCTTGTAGACAACAGTTTGGGCACAGGGACTGGAGGCTTTTCACACCTGTTAGAACTTAGAATGCCTTCCTTTATACATATTTTCCCCTTCGAATGCAAACTCCCATTGTTTCACGATGTCTTTAGACTTTACCTCCCTAATAATAAAAACCTATCATAGTACTAATTTTACCAGTAACCTTTGGGAAAAATAACCTGGCTATGAGGATAACCCCCTGAAAGGCCGCTAGCAATCCCAGCAGTATTTGATGGGCAGTGTTCTGGGGGCGTAGGAACCCATGCAGCCCCCATTTAAATTGCAATGAGATCAGGGATAATGAGTGTCAACTGACTCATTAACGAGCCTAATTGATATCCCGCTGCTGGCAGCCGGGAATCCTGGTCAGGCCTTCACCCTCCCACTCACTCGGGGAGTTTTTGCCTCCGCGGGGAGATTAATGTGGGGCATCTCCCACAGTTAAGGCTGACATGTTTCCCATTGCAATGGGTTGCATTAAATCCAGCCCAATGTTTCAGGTCAATGACCCTGTGTTCTCATGAAAGGTCATTGACCTAAAATGTTAACTCTGTTTCTCTCCACAGTTGCTGCCTGACCCACTGAACACTTTAAACATTTTATGTTTTCATTTGTATAAAAATGTTCCGCCCACTTTGCCTGCCCTGCCCAAGATGCTGAATTATGTTATGGTACAATCTGGTGGTGGCAAGTCATTCACTGATACCTGGAAACATACAAACACACGAATTAGGAGCAGGAGTAGGCCATTCGGTCACTCAAGCCAGCTCTGCCATTTGATAGGATCATGGCTAATTGGATTGTGGGCTCAACTCCGCTTTCCTGTCTAACCCCTAGACCCTTTGGCTCCCTTGTCAGTCAAGAATCTATCTAACTGGACCTTAAAAATATTTAATGACCCAGCCTCCAGTGTTCTCTGGGGGAGAGAATTCCAAAGACTAACAACCCTCTGAGAGAAAAAATATGCTAATCCCTGTCTTGAATGGGAGACCCCTTATTTTTAAACTGTGTCCTCTTGCTCTTGTCTCTCCCACAAGGGAAAACATCCTTTCAGCATCTACCCTGTCAAGCCCCCTCAGGATCTCATATGTTTCAATAAGATCACCTCTCAATCTTCTAAACTCCAATGGATTGAGACCCAACCTGTCCAACCTTTCCTCATATGATCACCCTTTCCTCTGAGGAATCAGTTGAGGGAACCTTCTCTGAACTGCTTCTAATGCGATTATGTTCTTTCTTAAATAAAGAAACTAAAATTGTACATGGTAAATGTGGTCTCACCAACTGTACAACTGTAGGAAAACTTCCCTACTTAAATATTCCATTTGCCTCCCCAATCACTTGCTTTACCTGCATAATAACTTTTCCCGATTCATGTACCAAGACACCCAGATCCCTCTGCACCGCAGAGTTCTGCAGTCTTTCTCCATTTAAATAATATGCTGCTTTTCTATTCTTCCCACCAATGGGGCAAGTTCACATCTTCCCACATTTACTCCATCTGCCAAATTTGTGCCCCATGACATAAGCTATCTATGTCCCTTTGCAGACTCCTCATGTCCTCTTTATAACTTACTCTACTATCTTTGTGTCATCAGTAAATTTAGCAACCATACATTCATCCAAGTTATTGGCACATGGGAAAGTGCCCATTCTTCATGTCAAATCTAAACAGTCAGTGTCAACAGGCTACCTCTGTTATAGTTGATCATGGCACCTCTCAAAATCCAAACACAAATACTTTCTGAAGTGTGGGTGGGTGGAGGTCCCTGAATAAGGGTCAGGAGAGTGAATGTTGGCTGATATTTCCTCTTCGAGTGCAGGGGCATGAGGTTGGATTGCACTGTCCCCAGCATGAAGCATGGGTTGAAGATGGTTTCTACCTCAGCATCACACAGTGCATTCATCCACTGCTGCATCAGAACCCACATATTATTCCTGGTCCCATTGACACATTGACTGCTGCAATGGAGTCTTTTCCCAGAGGCCAGCACGCGGTGTTGCATTGAAGCTTTAGTAACCAGCTGATAGCTTCACAAATTGACCCTGCTCACTGCAGGAACAATGTCCTGGCAATTTGGCCTAAGCCGTGTTTTGCTAACATTTTAGTGTTTCTAGGGGCAATTGTGACTTTGAACGACATTGAATCAACTGCCCGTTATACATCTCTCTCAGTTTTCATTTGTATTGGCTTCAATGGATCGGTTATTGCTCGTGTTACACTATCTGTCAAAGTCAAAGTTACCCCTACTATGTGTCAGCATAAAATAACTTCCTGTGCCATTTACTCAACAGGTGATACAGACCGTTTTCTTTGGGATCTGTGTACTGACTGATCTGTCCAGTCTCCTTACTCAAGGCACTGATGACCAAGAGCAGCAGAGGCAGCTCAGGAAGCTGATTTCTCTTCGAGACTGGCTAATGGCTGTCTTGGCGTTTCCTGTGGGTGTGGTAAGTGGCCAACTTTCTTATTAACCCCTTTCATGCTTTTTGTTGTCTTCACAGTTGAATCCATAGAGCTTCAATGGATGGGAGTGGGAGATGGTGGCGTAATGAACTGGGGAGAAGAGTTCAGATGTCACCATCCCACCATGGCAACTGGTGGAATTTAAATTCAATCAATAAATCTGGAATTGAGAGCTAGTCTCAGTAACGGAGACCATGACAACTATCATCGATTGTTGTAAAAACTCATTGTCCTTTAGGCAAGGAAATCTGCTGTCCTTACCCAGTCTGGCCTATATGTGACTCCAGACCCACAGCAATGTATTAACTCTTAACTGCCCTTTGAAATGGCCTAGCAAGTCACTCAATTAAAGGGCAATTAGGAATGGGCAACAAATGTTGGACTTGTCAGTGATGCCCACATCCCATGAAAGAATAGACTAAAAAAGGAGTGTATATTGGGTTTTATCTCTGCCTTTTAGCCTTTTTCGATTCCATCACCCCACCCCCACTAGGGCTATCTGTACCTTGCTTGTCCTGCTTTCTACCCTTAATTAGCACATTCCTTTAGATAATATCACCACCTTCAACACCTCTTTGTCCTTTTGTCTGTGACATCTTTTGGTTATCTCCACCTATCACTGGCCCTCTATCCAGCTCTACCTGTCCCACCCCCCTTAAACCAGCTTATATTTCACCTCTCTTCTATTTTTACTTAGTTCTGTTGAAGGGCCATTTGGACTTGAAATGTTAACTGTGTTCCTCTCCGCAGATGCTGCCAGACCTGCTGAGTTTTTCCAGGTATTTTTGTTTTTGTGGTGTATATTGGGAATTTGAAAGTGAGGGTGGAATGGACTGAAATTCAAAAAGGCTGTGAGATGTGTCGGAATTGCAGATCCGGCACTCTTGGTGTACAGAGCTTTTTATCAGGGGCACTAAATTGGAAGACATGTTCTTGTATACCTCAGCCAAGACGTCCCTTCAATCACATTCTTTCCTGGCTAAGGAACTTAATTTTATGGCATCTTACCTTTACAGTTGCAGTAATGCTCTCTGCTCTTCTTCACAGACTCTGAGATACATTACAAAAGGATTTACCGTGCAAAAAAAAGACTATTTGGCCCAATAGATCCATGTCAGTGCTTATGCTCTGTACATGACTGCTCCTAATCTTGTTCATCTAATCCCATCAAAATATCCTTCTATTCCTTTCTTCCGCATGTGCTTATCCAGCTTCCCCTGAAATCCATCCCTGCTGTTCACCTCAACTACTTCTGGTAGCGAGTTCCACATTCTCACCATTCCCAGGATAAAGAAACTTCTCCTGAATTTCCTATTAGATTTATTAGTGACTGTCTTATATATACGACCCTTAGTTTGGTCTTGCCAGCAAGCAGAAGTATCTACTCTGTGTCTACCTGATTAAGCCATTTCATAATCTTGAAGGACCTCTATCAGGTGGCTTCTCAGCTTCTCTTTTCTGGAGAAAGAAGCCACAACATACTCAATGTAACATCTAAGTCCCTATTGAAACCTCATGATAAAATTTTACACAAGGCTTCCAATTCTGGTCTGACCAGTGTACTATAAAGCATCGGCATAACTTCTGCAGTCAAATACTCCAATGATCTAGCTGTGTAGCTTTAGTCATACATGCAAACTAGGAAATACAAATTAGGAGCAGGAGTTAGGCCACTCGGCCCCTCGAGCCTGCTCCGCCATTCAGTAAGATCTTGGCTGATCTGATTGTAACCCCAACCCCACATGCCTGCCTACCCCCCGGTAACCTTTCACCCCCTTGTTAATCAAGAGTCATGGAGTCATGGTGGCACAGATGGAAATATTTTGGCACATCGAGTCCATGCCAGCACTCTGAGCAATCCAGTCAGTCCCATTCCCCTGCTCTAACCCGAGGCCCTGCAAGTTTATTTCCCTCATGTGTTCATCCAATTTCCTAATGAAACCATTGGTCAGCTCTGCTTCCACCACCCTTGTAGGTGGCGAGTCCCACAGTGTCTGTTCAGTGAAAGTGCTGAATCTACTTGACACATTATTTTCATCCCTTATGCTAATTTTTTTAGCGTTAACTTTAATTTGTCATTTGTTTGTCTAATTGCTTAACTGATCTAAATCCTTCTACAAATCAATAACTGCACTCTACTGCTTTTAGCCCTGTCTCAGGTGGAATGTGCTTATTATTAACTCAGCATCTAAGCACTATTAAGAGGAGTACTTTAAACAGAAAGTAACTCCTTTTTAAAACCTGACCATTCATACCCTTTATTTAGTCTAATAATTGCCTTATCCTTTGAAAAGATTTGGAGAATAAGTTGCACCAGGAATTTTTTTTCCTTCTTTCATGTATTGTGGGTGTCGCTGGCTGGGCCAGCCTCTTTTGCCCATCCCTGATTGCCCTACATAAAGTGGTGCTGAGCCGCCTTCTTGAACCGCTGCAGTCCCTGTGCTGTAGGTACACCCACAGTGCTGTTAGGGAGCGGGTTCTAGGATTTTGACCCAGCGACAGTGAAGGAACGGCGATATATTTCCAAGTCAGGATGGTCAGTGGCTTGGAGGGGAACTTGCAGGTGGTGGTGTTCCCTTCTATCTGCTCCCTTGTCCTTCTATATGGTAGAGGTCGTGGGTTTGGGAGGTGCTGTTTCAAACATGCCATTGTTACCATATGGTTCATTGGTTCTGTACATGGTGTATATTGGGTGAATGGGCATGGAAGGGCTATAAGCTGGCAGGGGGCTATAAGTGGCCATGGGGGTAGGTGAAGAGCATGATTTGACACTAAGTTGGAATGGAGAAGGTCATGGAGGCATGGAAGGGACACTGGGGGGTGTGGGGTTGGGGGGAGAGGCATTGGTAAGACCTTTTGACCATACGTTTCAGAACATTCCCGAATTCAGACTATGATTCACGACTCCTCTGAGGGGCCATGAACCACGCGTCTCAGAGAAGCTGAGTTAGATTCCGCAAAAATTGTGGGGGGGTAGGTGGTTGCTGAGAGATGCCTATCCTAGCCATGTAGTCACCCAGGTCAGGATTGTAGGGTGCACGCTCACTAGTCGCACTATCCCAGCACAGAAAAATTAGGAGCATCAGGAATTTTTCTTTATTCATTCAGGGAATGTAGACATCACTGGCTAGGCCAGCATTTATTGTCCCTTGCCCAATCAGAAGGCATTTCAGAGTCAACAACATTGCTGGGTCTGGAGTCACATGTAGACCAGAGCAGTTAAGGACAGCAGATTTCCTTCCTAAAGGGCATTAGTGATAGGTTTTTACAATAATCATTTCATGGTCACTTTTAATTCCAGACTTTTTATTGAATTCAAATTTCACCATCTGCCACGGTGCGATTTGAGACCAGGTCCCCAGAGCATTACCCTGGGTCTCTGGATTACTAGTCCAGTAACAATATCACTACTCCACCGCCTCCCCTTAGTGAGGGAGGGAATCCCGGAATCATTCTTAAATAGCTCTGGAGCCACTACAGCTCTGCGACAAATGGACCCCAGCACAAACAGGAAATCCCCCCTCTTCTGTCCAAACCCCATAATTACTATAGCACATCTGGCCCATTTTAAATGATTTTTTTGAAATTTTATAGAACTTTAGTCAGCAACTTATATTCAAAAATTTGTAAATTTTAAAATATTTGCATCAGTCTTTTTTCTTTGGTGCTGGTGTTTGATTGACATTTCATGGTTTACAAAAAAGTACGGTGTTCTAATGTGCCATGTCTGGAATAATCTTGTTCTGTTATTTCCAGATTGCTTCAATGTATACCTGCAGAGGTGTCAATTTGTTGTGCGGTATTGTAATGAGTGTAATTTCAGTTTACCTTAGCATCTTTCTTTTATTTATTCCAATTTTATTCATAGTTTTCGTTTTAAAATGCTGTGTGCAGACATCACATTACAACCTACATTAGATGCTGTGTTAAACTGGAGGTTGGTAAAACTCTTTAATTGAAAGCAGGTTTTATATTTAGTGGAAAAACTAAAAGGAAGCAGGTGAAAAATACTGGAACAGATTTAGAGGCATTGTTCTTTAGATAGAACAAGTTAATGCCACCAGAGAAAATACCATTCTAGTTCCACTAATAATTGGCTTAATTAATGGTTCACTAGGTGCAGACAGGTTTAATAGTGTATGGAAATTGCAGAGTCATGTTAATTACTGTAAATTTTCCATTACAATTACTAACAGTACCAAGCATCTTCATTGTTTTATTGCAATGACACTACTGCACACACAACAATCCAATCATGTTTCTTTATATCCAGTAACAGAGCTAAAACCTCACCCTATCTCCATCATTCAACAATGGGACACATCAGAACATAGATTGGCCCAGATCTTCCGATCTCCAGATCATTGGAGACTGTACAAACCCCCTAAGATACGTGCTGGGACCCCTCGGAATCCCAATGCACTGACTCTGTGGGAATTGCCCGGGAAGTTTGAACTTCCCTTGGGCTGTTCTCCTGCTCCTTGGGACCCTCTGCAAAAGTCTCCAACTCTGAGTTAGCGTTGGAGACTTCTGACAATTCCAACCTTGGATAGTCATCCAGGACAAGTTAGACAGAAAAATCCTAGTCTAGCACCTGGGTAACTATGTAACTGACACCCGAATCACTCACACTGACCCTCTAACTCCCCCCTCAAACCCTGACTACCTTCCTCACCACCCCCGCCCCACCCCCACAGCTCTCCCCTGACTCCATTCCATTCTCCCAGACCCCTGACTTCCCCAAAAACTCACCACCCAATTGCCCCAACCCCCTCCGTCTTCCCCCCGACCCAACCTCACCACCCAAATCCCCCAACTCCAGCCGAACCGACTTGACCTCACCACCCGATTCCCCCCTGACCCTCCAACTCCCCCTGATTCATCCTCAGCCAACCTCACCACCCCAGCTGCCCACCCTACCCAGCTGCCATCCTACCGCCTTACCTCACCCACCCTACCCCTTACCCACTTATCTCACCCACCCTACCATCTCACCCACCTACACGTTCACCCATTCACTCACACATACTCATAACTAACACAGGGAAAATCTTCTTAAATGTCCCAGCTTTTCCGTGTGTTAGTGAACATTTACCATAATATGGTGGCCAGTGCCGTAAAAAGGGGGCAGGTCTTGCCTCCCCCCCCGCAATGATCCAGCAACACAAGCAAGCAGTCGGAAGTCCTGGCCGAGCTGGGGTGCGGTGCAGTAAAGGGGGAGCAGAGTGGCAATCCGACGGCGATCGCCAGTAGATTCAGGCCACTTAAACAAACAAAACCAAAGGCAGAAAGTGCTGAAAATACTTAGCAGTCGGACAGCACCTGTGGAGAGAGGATCAGAGTTAATGTTTCAGATTGATGACCTTTCATCAGAACGGGGAACAAAACTCAACAAGTTTTGAGCAAACAGAGAGGCAAAAAGCGGGGGGGTGTACAGGGCAAGAAGAAAAGGGAAGGTCTGCGATAGGTGGAGGGCAGGAGAGGTTAAATGACAAAAGGGATAATAGCGCAAGGCAAAAGGACGTGATGGTAGAGAAATGTTTAAGAAAAAGCTTGTATTTTTATAGCGTTTTTCATGCGACAAACAAAAGATGGGTCTCGAGAAGCTGGAAATGACAGAAATAGAATCCTTACCGGTGAGCTGCTGCCTGAAGAAATGTCAGCAGTGGTTCCAATGCCCAGGCCCAAGTTTAAAAATGAGCAAGTTAGTGGTGAAAAGGACAGGATCATTCTCACTCGACAGTGCTGTGGGGGTGTTCTCAATCCTATTGGGCAGGCGGGCAGTTAAAAATCAGCCAGGAGATATTGTGCATTGCTCCCAACGTCTCCCACCACGGAGCAGGCAGGGAGGATGCCTTCCAGAAACCCGGTGTGATCCTTCTTTAGATAGCAGGGTCTTAAGGAGCCTTCAGGCTCTGACTACAACTTTAACTGTGGATTGAGCAAGGAAGGTAGTCACTGTGGTCTTCCTGTCAGGAGGAGGACCAGAAGGATCTCAAATGTGCATGTTTTAATTTGTAAACTGTCCTTGTGAGGCCGGGTGGGAGTAGCACTAGCCTCCCGAACCACAGAAGGTAAATTTAGGCTTTCCTCGCCAGTGGTTCCTCTTCCTATTCTCCCCAAAGGATCTTCCGAGATCTTTCAACCCCCCCACTCACAGCCCCACCCCGCCACCCACTCCTCTCGACTTTTCCAATTCCCAGCCCTGGTTAAATAGACCCTCTAGTTACCAAGGAAGACCACTGAAGCAGATACCACAAGTAGGTTCAGCTTACAAACTATGGTTTATTGGCAGAAAAGGGGATTGATAGAAAGCTCTGCACTGCAGGCTTCATTTTGAAAGTCTTAATTAGGTCACCCTTGAAGTCTCTATTATTTTTAACAAATGGTATTGCATAATTTTCCACTGAAGGTATTTTGTGATACAGAATCACAGAATTGTTACGACACAGAAGGAAGCCATTCAGCCCACTGTCTCTGCATCAGCACTTTGAATGAGCAATTCACCGAATGTCATTCTCCCACTTTTACCCCGTAACCTTGCACATTCTTCCTTTGCAGATAACAGTCTAGTTCCCCTTTGAATGCTTCGATTAAACCTGCCTCCCCCACACTCTCAGGTAACAAATTTCAGATCTTAACCAGCCGCTGCGTGGGAAAGATTTTGCTCATGTCACTTTTGCTTCTTTTGCCAATTACTTCAAATCTGTGCCCTCTCGTTCTCGATCCTTTCACAAGTGGGGACAGTTTCTCCCTATCTACCCTGTCCAGACCCCTCATGATTCTGAACACCTCTATCAAATCTCCTCTCAACTTTCTCTTCTGCAAGGAAATAACAGTCCCAACTTCTCCAATCTATCTTCAAAACCGAAGTTCCACATTCCTGGAACCATTCTGGTGAATCTTTACTGCACTCTCTCCAATGCCTTCACATCTTTCCTAAAGTGCGGCGCTCAGAACTGAACACAATACTCCAGCTGAGGCCAAACTAGTGTCTTTCACAAGTTCAACATAACCTCCTTGCTCTTGTACTCTGTGCTCCTATTAATAAAGCTTAGGATGCTGAATACTTTTTTAACCACTCTCTCAACCTATCCTGCTACCTTCAATGACTTATGCACATATACACGCAGGTGCCTCTGCTCCTGCACCCCCTGTCAAAGTTGTATCTTTTATTTTATATTGTCTTCCTACTAAAATGAATCACTTCACATTTCTCCACATTGAACATCCTCTGCCACATTTCCATACATCCCACCAATTTGTCTACATCCTTTTCAAGTTCTACACTATCCTCCTCACAGTTCACAATGCTTCCAAACTCTGATACGGCGGCAATGTAGTTACAGCAAATGTTTGGTTTGACGAAGGAAGGCAGAAACAGTTATCACATTGAAGTAGGCTCCGGAATGAATTCAGTATCTTGCACAGGCAGGAGCAACATCAACTTAATCCAAGGCCTCATGTGTCATGTAAGAGCCAGCCTTTATGCTACATGTTTTCGGGAAAGAATAGATATTGTTACTTCACTACGATTTCTTGTTCCCTTGCAGATGGTCGTAATAACGTTCTGGGCCTTATACTTATATGATCGAGAGTTGGTTTATCCCAAAATCTTGGACAGCTTTATACCGCCATGGATTAACCATGGAATGGTGAGTACAACAGGGACACGTTCATTGAAAGTTGCTGCAATTTGACAAAACTGCTCTGACTGTAGATGTTTTTTTGTGTGGGGTGAGTGAAGAGGAGAGTGAAGAGGAGAGTGAAGAGGAGAGTGAAGAGGAGAGTGAAGCTACCTGCCTTGGCAAAGCTTCCAGAATGAGTTTCCTTCCTGTGCAGCTCACCTGTAGCCATCTTCAGGGGTTATTTGAATCCTGCCGATTTTTGCTTTCTGTTGTGCATTATTATGTATGATTTACATGCCTTTTTTTTTAAACAATGGGCCAGAGATACCCAGGGTGCCGCCTTTACACAGAGTAAAAGGGAAAGGACACATATGTGCTTTCTCAGGTCTGGCCTGTGCTATCCAAGTCTTTCCCCTGGTTCTGCTGTGGGTGTTTTCCTCCAAAGATTAAGGAACCTCAATAACGCCACCAAGAGTTCAATACTCATAGTGGCTTGGTAGTACAGAACTTGAGCATTGCTGAAAAAAGAGACATGCCGTCGAAGTTTTTCATCTTGGCATTCATTAGGACAGCCACAAGAATGCCAAATTTCAAAGGGACAACAATTTGCACTTCATAAGAAAATTGGTTGGCAAGTCGGCTCTGTTTGGCTGAGGCATTACCATGGAGAATGCAGTGGGGAGTGTGCCTTTTTTAAAAAATTAATCAAAAGTCTGGAGGAACAATAGTTCCCTGATGCATTGTCCATGGCAACGTTTCACCCAATCAGAGTTGACTTGCCAACCAATCAGCACCCTTTTCTCATGCATTATAAATTGTTGTTCCCTTTGAAATTTGACATTCTTGCATCTGTCCTGATGATTGCAAGATGAAAAGATTTAACAGCATATCTCTTTTTTCAGCAATACTCGATACTAATAATGGGAACATGTGAAAATTTTCTGCTGTAAAAAAATTAGCGGTGCTGACCTTGCCAACTTGAGTTGCATCTGGAGAGAACATTACGTGACACTTGGCATTAAAGTGAGGGATTCGTAAGCAACACATGAGTAAAGTGAAACTCTTAAGACTCTCTCTGTCTCTATCACCTTATCTCTAGGGAATTCAACAAGTAAATTTGTTTACTTTAAATCCTCTTGTGTCACAGGTACTGGTTGTGGTGGGAACAATCCAAGGTGGTAAATTGAGCTATCACACAGGGTTGCATGTTTGCATAACATCAAAACATATTGAACTGTTTAGCTTTTTCATTCTATCACATATTCATGCTAAATGATGCCAAGTACCAATGATGCTAAATGCTCTTACTGACTAACAAGGGAAATCCATGGGCTGTGACTTTGGCACTGGTGACACAAGGCAAATTGGTTGTCTTGGTACATTGCTACTTAATTGGTCAAGTTAACAAGACTGATTCTAACTTGCCCAAACTGATGTTAGTGAGAACCTAACAGTCACAGAATGGTGTCGGTAAGCTTACCACTCCACTGACAGTGATGTTTCTGCCATTTTTATAGGGATCCACAGGTTTCACATGTTAGGCCCCTTTCAATATGCAAACTATGCCATACCTAGGAGAATGTTTGCCACTCTGGGAGGCAATGGGTTTTAATTCATTCTTGTGACGTGGGCGTCACTGACTAAGCCAGCATTTGTCGCCCATCCCTAATTGCCCTTGAGAAGGCGGTGGTGAGCTGCCTTCTTGAACCGTTGCAGTCCATGTGGTGTAGGTGCACCCACAGTGCTGTTAGGGAGGGAGTTCCAGGATTTTGACCCAGTGACAGTGAAGGAACGACGATATATTTCCAAGTCAGGATGGTGAGTAGCTTGGAGGGGAACTTCCAGGTGGTGGCGTTCCCATCTATCTATTGCCCTTGTCCTTCTAGATGGTAGTGGTCATGGGTTTAGAAGGTGCTGTCTAAGGAGCCTTGGTGAGTCCCCGCAGTGCACATTGTAGATGGTACACACTCCTGCCGCTGTACATCACTGGTGGAGGGAGTGAATGTTTGTGGATGGGATGCCAATCAAGTGGGCTGCTTTGTCCTGGATGGTTTCAAGCATCTTGAGTGTTGTGGGAGCTGCACTCATCCAGGCAAGTGGAGAGTATTCCATCACACTCCTGACTTGTGCCTTGTAGATGGTGGACAGGCTTTAGAAGTCAATGAAATGAAACCACCAAGCCTCCAGAGGTTTTTTCATATAAATTAAATTAAACATTTATTAATTTAACAACAGATTTAAACACATACACATGTCTGCAAATTACCTCTAAAATTCTAACAGGATTAGACAGGGTAGATGCAAGAAGGATGTTCCCGATGGTGGGGGAGTCCAGAACCAGGGTCACAGTCTGAGGATACGGGGTAGATATTTAGGACTGAGATGAGGAGAAATTTCTTCACCCAGAGAGTGGTGAACCTGTGGAATTCGCTACCACAGAAAGTAGTTGAGGCCAAAACATTGTATGTTTTCAAAAAGGAGTTAGATATAGCTCTTGGGGCGAAAGGGATCAAAGGATATGGGGAGAAAGCAGGAGCAGGCTATTGAGTTGGATGACCAGCCATGATCATAATGAATGGCGGAGCAGGCTCGAAGGGCCGAATGGCCTACTCCTGCTCCTAGTTTCTATGTTTCTATGTTTCTGTGTTTACTACCATAATAACTTTGAAACAAATCCCCAAATTAATCACTCCAGGTAATCTTCCCCAAGGCAACAATAACTCATAGACTTAAACAGATACCAGGCAAAACACATTTTATCTTACAAATTCAGAATGAGGTTCTTTTCAATTTGTTTCCTTTGCAGGCAGTTGCAGGCTTACAGGTGGCTTAGAGCTCACATGTCTCTGACCCACACACAAAACCCTTTTATGTATATACCTAGCCTTCCTTTGAGTTTAAATTCTCAAGAAGTTCAATTTAAAATAATTTCCAATAACATTAATATCTTCATGATAGTATCAGATTTGCACAATCTGCAGTATCTGTTTTTTTGTTAAAATCTACCTTAATGTTGTTATCAGGCCAATTGCAGATACTGAATGGTATCTCCACTGAGCAAAGGGTGTTCTTGGAGGTACAAGGTATTATAAAGTTATAAAGTATTTTCAACATAGAAACGTCTATTTCAGCCCAACAGGTCTCTGCCAGTGTTTATGCTCCACACAAGTCTCTTCCCACTCATCTAACTCTATCAACATATCTTTCTATTCCTTTCTCTCGTTTCCCCTTGAATGTATCAATGCTATTTGCCTCAACCACTCCCTGCAGTAACAGATTTCACATTCAGTTTTTCCTGAATTCCCTGTTGTTTTTATGAATGAATGAACGTGTTAAGATCTAAGAGCAGTTGAGGGGCAAGCTATATTGAAGTTTCACACAAATAAAAAATCAAAGTTGGGAATCCTCCCATTTGTCTCCATCTCTACCTTTCAGGAAGCGCTCAGCCTCCACTAAACAACTCAATGAAATGCCATTGTTCCACTGGCCTCCTCCGGCGGTCCCCAGCATCATAGGTGCCAGTCTTCAGCCAATTCAATTCACTCCATGTGATATCAAGAAATGGCTGAAGGCACTGGATACTGCAAAGGCTATGGGGCCCTGACAATATTCCAGTAATAGTACTGAAGGCTTGTGCTCCAGAACTGGTTGTGCCCTTAGCCAAGCTGTTCCAGCACAGCTACAACACTGCCATCTACCTGGCAAGGTGGAAAACTGCCCAGGTATGTCCCATCCACAAAAAGCAGGACAAATCCAACTCGGCCAATTACTACCCCATCAGTTTACTCTCGATCATCAGCAAAGCAATGGAAGGGATCATCGACAGCACTATCAAGCAGCACTTATGCAGCAATAACCTGCTCACTGACGTCCGGTTTGGATTCCATCAGGGTCGCTCAGCTCCTGACCTCGTTACACCTTTAGTCCAAACAAGGACGAAAGAGCTGAACTCGAGGTGAGGTGAGAGCGAACACCCTTGACACCAAGGCAGCATTTGACCGAGTGTGGCATCAAGGAGCCCTGGCAAAACTGGAGTCAATAGGAATTGGGGGAAAACTCTGCAATGGTTGGAGTCATACCTAGCACAAAGGAAGATGCTTGTAGTTGTTGGAGGTCAGTCATCTCAGCTCCAGGACATCATTGCAGGAGCTCGTCAGGTTAGTGTCCTAGGACCAACCATATTCAGCTGCTTCATCAGTGGCCTTCCCTTCGTCATAAGGCCGGAATTGGGGATGTTCGCCGATGATTGCACAATGTTCAGCACTATTCGTGTCTCCTCAGATACTGAAGCAGTCCATGTCCAAATGCAACAAGACCTGGACAATACCCAAGCTTGGGCTAATAAATGGCAAGTAACATTCGCACAAAACAAGTCCAGACAATGATCATCTCCAACAAGAGAGAATCCAACCATCTCACCTTGACATTCAGTGGCACTACTATCACTGAAATCCACACTATCAACATGCTGGGGGTTACCATAGAGCAGAAACTGAACTGGACCAGCTATATAAATACTGGCTACAAGGAGAGGAAAGAGGCTGGTAATTCTGCAGAGAGTAACTCACATCTTCACTCCCCAAAGCTTGTTCACCATCTACAAGGCACAAGTCAGGAGTGTGATGGAATACTCTCCACTTGCCTGGATGTGCGCAGCTCCAACAACACTCAAGAAGCTTGACACCATCCAAGACAAAGCAGCCCACTTGATTGGCACCCTATCCACCACCTTCGACATCCACTCCCTCCACCCCTTCCAGCCAATGGCAGCAGTGTGTGCCATTTACAAGATGCACTGCAGCAACTCACCAGGGCTCCTTCGACAGCACCATCCAAACTTGCGACCTCTGCCACCTAGAAGGACAAGGCAAGCAGACTCTTGGAAACAACAAAACCTGGAAGTTCCCATCCAAGCCACTCACCATCCTGACTTGGAAATATATCGCCGTTCCTTCACTGTCACTGGATCAAAGTCCAGGAACTCCCTCCCTAACAGCACTGTGGGTGTACCTACACCACGTGGACTGCAGCAGTTCAAGAAGGCATCTCCCACCACTTTCTCAAGGGCAACTAGGGATAAGACCATAAGACCATAATACATAGGAGCAGAAGTAGGCCATTTGGCTCATCAAGTCTGCTCTGCCATTCAATGAGATCATGGCTGATCTGGCTCAACTCCACTTTCCTGCCTTTTCCCCATAACCTTTGATTCCCTTACTGATTAAAAATCTGTCTGTCTCAGCCTTGAATATCCTCAATGACCCAGCCTCTATAGCCCTCTGCGGTAAAGAATTCCACAGATTAACTACCCTCAGAGAGAAGAAATTCCTCCTCGTCTCTGTCTTAAATGGGCGACCCCTTACTCTGAGATTATGCCCTCTGGTCCTAGACACTCCCACAAGGAATGGGCAATAAAAATGCTGTCCTAGCCAGTGATGCCCACATCCTGTGAGAAGAATAATAATTTAAAAATCCCCATGCTGTAGGGCACTGCAGCATTGTGCTACCCACCAGCTTAGACTTTTTGTTTTATACTTGGGGATGATGCAACATGGATCTCCATGCCCAGTATTGTATTATCTTTCAGAAAATGCTAAGCGCTTGCATACTTTAAGTAGTTCTCATTCTTATATTCAAGCTTTATCATAGCGCATCTGTTAGAAAATGCAACTCTCTTTGCCAGGTCTGTGCCCCCTTCACCCTTGCCCAGGTATTTGTGACAAGGGACCTATTTAATTTCAGTCAAGTGCTGGGCGATGGTGAAAATTGGACACACATTGTCTACCTTTATTGTTGGGCAGTATTAAATGCTAAAATAGTTCTGTCTCTCCTACAATATCTCAAAGATACAATCTGCAAGGGAGTCGGGTTATAGGGGGGCAGCCAGGCAAGTGAAGTTAAGGCCACAATCAGATCAGCCATGATCTTATTGAATGGCGCAGTAGGCTTGAGGGGCTGAGTGCCCACTCCTGCCCCTAATTCTTTTGTAAGCAAAACTTTTAGCTCAAAAAGGAAAGGAGAAAAGTTTCACTGAACTTTACAGATTCCTCTCTGAACATATTTTGCATGATTTTCTTTGCACTTCATCTGTTTGTTTGCAGTTGTAGCCATAGAAACCGTATTCACACCCATTTAGTTCAGGAAAATCAGTCCAGTGCAGATTCTTTGCATATTGTCAGTATTGCTCTTAGAAATAAGTTTACAATATTCATAACTGCAGGCTCAGATGAAGTAATGGAATGTCAGAGCACTTGTACCCCTGGGACATGTAACTTTCACTCCTTACTGTGGCTGTTTACAGAACTTACCTTGTGACCCGGGTCAGTAATTGGTTGAGAGATCGGAGGCAGGAAGGAGGGATAGAGTGTAGTCTGACTAATGTGGTGTGACAAGTGTTTTTCTCTGAGGATCTGCTTTTCACCACATAAGACTTAGATGAAGGAATGGCAAGTTGCATATCAAGTTTGCAAATGACTCTGTTAGGAAGTACAGTAAGTTCTGTTGAATGGGACCAGGACATAAACCAATGAAGTGAGTGGGAATAACTACAGCAAATAGAAGTTCAATATAGGAAAATGTGATATCATCAACTTTGAATTTAAGAAAGTCAAATTGGAATTTTTATTTCCGAGCTGTAGAGGAGCAGAAGGATTTGGGTATTCATGTGCACAAGTCACTAAAAGATAAGTAGAAAGGCTAATGGAATGTCAGTCTTTGTCTTAAGCAGATTAGCACCACAAAGTGGGTAAGCGCCTCTTCAGTGTATCGAACCTTGATCAGATCACAACTGGACAGCTGCTTTCAGTATTGGGCACTGCACCTCATGAGGGATATACCATATATTGGCCTTGGACTGGGTACAGCACAGATTCACCAGAACTATAGCAGTACTAAAACGACTGCCATATTAGGTTGCAAGGGTATGTATTGCCTTGAGTTCAACAGGTCTAGGGGTAATCTAATGAGGGTGTTCAAAATGACAATAAGTAAGATTCAGAGCTCTGAATCATGGCATCATGGAATGGTTACAGCACAAAAAGAGGCCATTCAGCCCTTCAAGCCCATGTTAACCCTCCACGAAAGTAATTTACCTTGTCCCACCGCTTCTCTTCCAGCCCTGCAATTTATTTTCCCTTCAGGCGGTTTATCCAATTCTCTTTTGAAAGCTGTGACTGAATCTGCCTCCACCATACTCTCAGGCAGTGCATTCTGGATCCTAACCGCTCACTGTACAAAAAGGTTTTCCTTGGTGGCATCTTTGGTTCTTTTGTTAATCACCTTAAATCTGTGTCCTCTGGTTCCGCCAATGGAAACAGTTTCTTTCTATCTACTCTGTCCAGACGCCTCCTGATTTTGAACCTCTGTATCAAATCACCTCTCAACCTTTCCTTCCCCAAGGAGTACAGCCCCCGCTTCTCCAACTTATCAAAGTGACTGAAGGAGGGTGGGGGGAATCAAGAATAAAGGGGAATAATCTTATCAAGAGTGAGATCAAGAATCATTTTTCACACAAGGGGTAGTGGGAATCAGTAAGTGCCTCCCCCAAAAGCCTGTGGGTGATGGGACAATTGGAAAGTTCAACACTGTGATTAGCAGCTCTTTAGAAGGATATCAAGGGATATTGATCCCAGGCAGGTAAATGGAATTAAGGTACAGGTTGGCTATGATCCAAACGAATGGTGGGGTGGGTTTGAGGGGCTCGGTCAGCTATGGGCCGCTAAAATTCAACAGCTCTTCAAATTTTCCTGTCCCACCCACGATGATGCCCACCGGTGTTGGGGCCGGGAAGTCCCGGCCTATGTTACAGTTTTGTTTTTTAATATTAGGGATGTGGGGTCAAATTTAGAGTCAGGCCTTTTTGGGAGTGGAAATTAGGAAACGCTTCTGCACACAGAGGCTGGTGGAAATTTGGAACTCTCTTCTGCAAGCAGCAGTTGATGCTGGGACAGTTGTGTAATTTCGAATCTGAGATTGATAGATTTCTGTTACTCACCGATACTAAGGGATATGGGGGCAAAGGCAGGGATATGGAGTTCGGTTCATTGTTAAAGAATTTTCTTTGCCTCTAGCTACAGAGATCAAACTTCAACTAGAAAATGATAATTGCATCGGTAGTGAGCAGGCCTTTTGTGCAGAGGCTAAAAACAGGTGTCACACAAGCTCAGCGCGATACTTCCCGTCACTGGACAAGGAGATGCAGGGGAAATGCAGTCAGTCATATCTGAGACTGACTCCACTGATCTACTTAGAGGCTTTCCGGCTGGGAGCTTATCTCAAAATGGGAATTTCTTTAATAAAGCAGATTACCTGCTGACACACGACAACTTTCATTTCCTTTACACTTAAGACACAAAGCTAATGGAGAAGTAAATCCATGAGCACCAGTGTAAGGAAATAACAAATAGACCCAAAATGCTTATATGTCTGTACAGGTCTTCTACCTAAAAGAACTGTAATGGCCCCAATTGCCATTGCTGATGGGCGAATCCCTTTGCAGATATATAAATACATCATATATGTATATATTTAGGCCACTTAAAAGCAAATGATTCCGGTTTCCTTTCTCGATTGGAATGGCATTTATGTTTTTCCAGCATTTTTAAGCACAGGGTGACTGAGCAGTCCGCAGCTGTAGGTACTAACCCAGCTGCACTCTGACCCAATTTCACAGGAAGTACACATTACAAGGAACAGGCATGATAAGCCGACTATTGTCCTATCACTTTTCCTGATCTGCTGGGTGCTCTGAAATGCTGGGCTAGTTTGAATTAATTTTGGTTTCTGTTGAATAAAGATGTTACACCGTGCCGTATGGAAGGTCAAAGATGCATTTATTCTCAATTAAAGGGTCCTGCCATGGTCTGGTCTTTCAGTGTTTGTTCAGACCATGTGTTCAAATTGGCAGAGTTTCAGATTGTATGTAATTGAAATGAGCATTTTCCCTGACCATGTGCTTTGTCTCCCAACTGGATGCATTAGCCTGGAAATGACTGTTCAGCATAAATACTTACACTGGTGGAAATTATGCACAGGGGAATGAGGTCAGGAAATTGTTAGTTGTTGAACTGGCTCACATCCTGCTCATGGAGCACCACCTTTGAAATCCCTGCACTGCTTCAATGCTGGCAGAATGTGCACTGACTTTGCGAGCAACGCTACTGCCTAACAGTCAATGGGGGAGCCTTGGCTCTCCTGCCCCTCCGGCGTTAACCTTGGCCAGGTTCTTGCATGGCGGAGGGACTAAAACCCAGCCGCCATGAGCATTGCTTCCCATCTGCTTGGATGGTCACAAAGGGAAATGGAGGGAAGGGAATGCCGGGAATGTCGGAAAGCGGCTTGTGCGGGCCCACCACCTGTGTGCCACCCACTTTATCGACAGGCTCGGTAGGGCACAGCGGCCTGGCAGTGATAGGGGAAGCTCTGCCTCCACAAGCTTGGGTTCAGCTCGGACAGCATTTCCAGAGCCATTCATCTGCCTTCAGAGCAGCTGCAGCCAGCCCCCAGAAAAGCAATGGCGCTGTCAGTGCCAAGGTCTCTGGCTCTCTCAAGTCATAGGAATGCTCGCCGTGTATGGCTGTACTGCACACATGTATGGCACACTTACCAGCTGCAACTTACATCAGACGCTAGACTGGGTGAGCACAGCATACCTGCTGCATCAACCAACGCTGGTGTTTTAATCTGATCACTATGTGGCTTTCCCAAACACCTTCATCGTCTTTCCTGATCCTGGAATAAGGCTGGCTGCTGGGTTACAGTAAGACAGCTGTTCGAATCCATGTGGATTCACTTGTGCAGGTTCCTATGGTAGCCTTGCCAACCCACTCTTTTGGCGTTTCCTGTAGCTGCTGGACAAGGTTGCGTGTGGTGTCACCCCGAAGGACATACTCCAAGAATACATACCCCTGCCACCAGGCAATCCCCTAGTGTGTGTCCAACCCCTGCAAGAGAGATAAAGGCAAAATACTGCGGATGCTGGAAATCTGAAACAAAAAACAAAAATTGCTTGAAAAACTCAGCAGGTTCTGACAGCATCTGTGGAGAGAAAGACAGAGTTAACGTTTCGAGTCCGTATGACTCTTCTACAGAGCTTAGAGCTCTGAAGAAGGGCCCTGCAACAGGGCTGTTTTGTCTTGACCTTCTCCATGTAACCCCGCAGCATATTAAAATTAACACTTCAACAGCAAGAGTCTGAGCATGCACCAAAGACAAGGCTTAGACATGAGTGAAGATGGTTATAGTAATCGTGCCAGTGGACTAATAATCCAGGATAAGTGAGTTTGAATTCAACAATGAGAGATGGGGAAGGAAACCTTTGGTGTCCTTACCCAGTCTACCTCAGATGTAAGTTGCAGTAGGTATGTCTGCCATACATACATGCAGTACATGGTAAGCATTCCTAAGCTGTCAGGCTGTAAGGAGGACTTGCATGGGGCTGATTATGTGGCAGTTATTTGTCACCGAAAATAGTTTAGAAATCGTACTGTGGCACATTTTTTTCAAGCTTGTCATTTATATATTTGGAGCAAGTGACACTACTCTCCCTCCCTCTCATAGGAACAGCAGGAGGCCATTCAGCCCCTCAAGCCTGTTCCGTCATTAGATAATGACAGATCTGTACCTTAACTTCCCTTACCTGCCTTCAGCCTGCATCCCTTGATTCTCTTACCGATTCTCTACAAAAATCTATTGATCAAAGTCTGTGAAACTTGAGTTGACCCCAGCATCTGCAGCTTTTGGTGGGACAGAGTCCCAAATTCCTACTATGAGCAACTCCCTGCTCCCAGGGTTACTGTACCACTCATTTCTGTGGAGCGTGCGCTGCAGTGCTGAAGGGGACAGCTCTCCTTTCCCTTCCTTATTCTTCTACAAAACACTTTGTGCTGCAGGTGTGACTTATTAAATCCATTCTTGTGATGTGGGCATCGCTGGCTGGGCCAGCATCTATTGCCCATCCATAATTGCCCTTGAGAAGGTGGTGGTGAGGCGCCTTCTTGAGCCGCTGCAGTCCATGTGGTGTAGGTACACCCACAGTGCTGTGAGGGAGGGAGTTCCAGGATTTTGACCCAGCGACAGTGAAGGAACAGCCGATATATTTCCAATTTAGGATGGTGAATGTTTCGGAGTGGAACTGCCAGGTGGTGGTGCTCCTCCCACCTATCTGCTGCTCTTGTCCTTCTAGATGGCAGCAGTCGTGGGCTTGGAAGGTGCTGCCTCAGGAGCCTTGGTGAGTTCCTGCTGTGCATCTTGTAGATGGCACTCACTGTTGCCACTGTGCGTCGGTGGTGGAGGGAGTGAACGTTTGTAGATGTGGTGCCAATCAAGCCAATACAATGATATAAGTGGGTGCTGCAGCACTTTAAATCAGCCTCAGTTGTTAACTTTAAGGAAATGCTTCAGTATCACAAGAGCAGATGTTCTGGTCAGTATCTCGTTGCTGTTTGTGGGAGCTTGCTGTGTACAAGTTGGCTGTCATGTTTCCTACATTACAACAGTGACTACACTTCAAAAGTACTTCATTGGCTGTAAAGCACTTTGGGACATCCTGAGGCCATGAAAGGTGCTATAGAAATGCAAGCCTTTTTTTTTGTTCCTTCTTTTTTGCGTCTTTTTGCTCCTGGTCCAACTGAAGCCCTTCTGTCCCGATATTGACCCATTACTACTCTCCTGCTTAACTATTCCTTTGCTGCAATTGCAAATTGAATTCCCCATGGAATGACCTCGGAGCTACCCTGTGTGTTTCACTTAGCCATCTTTGCAGGGCCTCCAGACGTACATCACTGCCTCCTTAGGAGCAGAAACTCTAACGACCCTTTCCTCTTCTCTCGCCAACCTTCCTGGCCAACATGCCTGCAGAGGGCTAACCACCCCAATTTACTTCCTATCCTGTCCACCCCAATCCCTACTGCCCATCTGGATTCTGCCAGTGGGTCAATCTCCGTATTTTCCTCCAGAATAACCATTCGCTCATGAATAAGGCCCTTGCCATCCATGAGCTTCTTGTGGACGATTGAATTGACAACCCTTTTTTAAAATTGCCACATCTCTGTCCTTGCTGACCAGCAATCCATCTCCCAACTTTTCTCCTCTCCAAAATCCTTGAGCATGTTGTCACATAATATGGCCCTCTTTCTCCGTTCCTGTATTCAGGTATTCTCTCCTGTCACAACACTGAAATGGTCCTAACCAAACTCATCACTATCTGATTGCGGCCGGAACATCCCGATCAATGGCTTCTCTTCACTATCAACCTAAGCGATGGTTTCAACTCCTAAGTTTTTCACGTTTTTTTGAATTGTCCTCTCAACAGCTTGTTTTGTTTCCTAATTTTCTGTTTTTTTAAAAAACATTCATTCTCTACTTTCTGATCTTTGGACTGGTTTCTAGATTCTTGAGCTTCAGTCGTGACTGCGCTAGGGTTCAGGTCAGAGACATGCTGCTGCATAATAAAGTGGTTGTACACTTTTTGCACAGTTCTGAATCTCGAACCCACTGATTCGGTCACTCTTTCACCTGATCTCTCTGGTTAATAATCTCATCATCTCTCTGAGTGCAAGAATGAGCGCTGTAAGCAAGAAGCTCTCACACCCTTTCACTTTTTAAACTTCTTCTGGCTAATCCCATCTTGGATAAAATCTAGTTTCTGACTGAAGAAAGGTTTAACATTCTCGGATGACATAACTTCATCTGTTCCTGTGCAAGTGTCTTTGATCAATGATGGGTCTGTCAAAGTCTCCGCACTTGCCAGTGGTTTCCCCTCCCGAGACGCATGCTGGCTGAACTTGCTATCACAGGGCGCTGACTTTCTCTCAAGAAGTGTTCATGATCTAGCCAGTTCCATCTGGCTCACCATTGTTGGTTTCTGAGCCCCCTAATTGTTATAGGAACGGACGGGCAAAAAGTTCAGTTGTGAGACTACTTTAGTGCGATAAGGTCAGAATGAGTTTATTAAGTTTTCTGGTGAGTCATAGCAATAAACTCAGGCGGTGATTTAGTCAAATGTGGGCTATACACTACCCATATTATGACTGGACCGGGAGCGCACAATGACTTCTCCTCTTGCAGCTTTTGGTCTTCAGGCTTCTCTGTTTGTCTCTCGCCTTTATTCTTTTGTCTTCTTCCCTTGCCTCTAGGTTTCTCCACTGTGTGAATATGATCAGGAGGCTCTCTTTTATCCTGGCTCTTATCCTCTTGTCAACCCCTCCTTCTCCCCGATCATTTTCAGCCCCATGGTGGATGGAATAGTTTGCATGGCTGTTGGTGACTTTACATAATTATGCTTTGCCGTTCACATTTACCACTGTACCTCATGGCTTTTACATCCTGTGGTCTCTAATCTCTTGGCAAGAGACATTCTTGCCTTTAGCCTACACAAGCTGCCTTCAGAACAAAAACTCCAAGAATCCCTCTACCTTGGCATCATTCTGTGCTGTGCCCTATTTCTAAGTTTTCCCATTCTGCCATACCACCGAGATGAGTTTCTAATAACTTTTGATGATAGTTTCTAACAATAAAGTCAGATTTTAAGTATTGATATTCTGCTAGCAATCTTATGTGCATTATTATATTTAGAGTTTCCTAAGGATGTATGTTTGTAGCAAGCTCCTGCACCACCCCCACCCCCCCCACCCCACCGCTTCCTTATCTACATGCTATCACTTGGCAACCTTATTCTGTGACATTAGGTTACCTATATGTACATTTATGACACTCAGCACTACAACACTAGACTATTTTCAACCTCCTATTTGACCGTCAGCAAAGCTCTGACCCCTTCACCTCCATCACAAAGGCTGCCTACTTCCACCTTCGTAATGCCCATCACGTCTTTTTCATCTCCGAACTCCAGTAGTCTAAAGCAGGTCACCCGTACCATACCCTCTGTAAACCTCAACTCATCCAGAACTCTGCTCTCCGATTCTACTCTGTACCATCCTCCTCATTCATGTGCTCACTGACCTGCAATTGAAAACTTGCATTCACATGTTTAAATATCATTGTAGCCTTGACCCTCCATATTTCTGTAACCTTCCCCCCTCGTTAAAATCTCTGTTCCTCTGTCTCGGACTTTGTGCACTTGTACAATTCCCCCCTCCCTCGCCACCATTAGTGGCCTTGCCTTCAGCTGCCTGGGCCCCATCTTCTGCAACTACCTCCTTAAATCCCTCCATCTCTCCACTTCTCCTCCTCTAAGGCTTCCCTTTTAAAATCCACCTCTTTGATTCATAGGGCAGAATTTTCAGCTTGACGTGTGGGGAGGGGTCGGGCCCTGCAAGTCCGCGTGTAAAATGGCGGCGCGGACCCGATCGCGGGCGCCGATCGGGTCTGTGCCCGTGCCCGTGCCCACCCGCGCCTGCCCGACAGGCAGAAAATTCCGCCCATAGAATTCATAGAATGTTGCAGCACAGAAGGAGAGGCCCTTCAGCCCATTGTGCCTGTGCTGGCCCTTTGAAAGAGCTATCAAATTAGTTCCACACCACCACTCTTTCCCCAGAGCCCTGAAAATGCTCTCCTTTCAATTATTTATCCAATTCACTTTTGACAGCTAAAACTGAAGATCACAACAACGTGTGGTATTAAAAAAAAAAATCCTCATGACACCTCTATGTCTTTTGTCAGTCACTGGCGATCATTATTTTGGTCACACCTCTTAGAAGGCTTGGCACCTATTGATTTTTTTCTGATTATACCTCTGAGAAACACTCTGGGACATTCTTGTATGTCAAAGACTGTAAACACAAATTGCTTTTAGCGATGATAGTTTAACATCTATAACGTTTTAGAATAAAGGTGGCAATTTGGTTTGGCAATTTTTAAAAAATGTTGTTTATCACATATTGTAATGCGGAGGTCTCCTTAAGAGATCCTCCCCCTGCACTGCAAAATTGCTCTCGCTACAGACCACCCAGAGTGTTCCCATGTGGTCAATCCTCTCTCTTGTTCTCATGAATGTCCTTTGCTGTGCTCCGGTGAATAGCTATGAGCTCATGGACAGACAGTACTGGAACGATTTCTGACTTGTCTGCTTAAGATTTATTTTCAATATGACGACCTTAAATTCCGATTTGTGTTTTTGCACAAGATTGTTCGTCCATGCCAACTCCTGACTTCAGATCCCTGCGTCAACCGCTGGAAGCCTCCTCTCCGGTCAGCCGGGGGTCAGCTCAGTGCTTCCCAGAGTCAACTTTGCATAGTGCGCATTTTGCCAAACATTCCTAGGAGTTTCCAAACAGAGGGAGGCTCCAGGGGTGTGAAGAGTTGATGAAACTGACGCCTCCCAACAAAGCAAGCTGAAGAAGCATGAAAATTCACCCTTTGCCTTCCCCCTTTTCCCACATCCACTTCCAGGGCAAGCCATCAAAGCAGCGGAGCGATAAGGAGATTCTCAGAGTAAAGGCCAACTTCCTCTATTTCAGAATCCAAGTCCTTTGCATTCATGTGTCTTTTAGTCTCAAAACAAAGATTATAGAATCTAACAGCACAGAAAGAGATCATTTCACCCATTATATACCTGCGCCAGCCCTTTTTAAGAACGATCCAATTAATTTCACTTCCATATTTGCTCCACAAACCCGGCAATCTTTTATTTCCCTTTCTAGTATTTTACCCAATTCCCTTCTAAAGTTACTATGGAACCTGCTCCAACTGTCCTTCTGGGCAGTCTATTCTAGATGACTACGTTAAAACAAGTCTCCTCATTGAAGATAAAAGCAAAACACTGCGGATGCTGGAAGTCTTAAACAAAAACAGAAAATGCTGGAAAATCTCAGCAGGTCTAGCAGCATCTGTGGAGAGAGAAACAGGGGGAAAAATTTCCCCCCTGTTGGGGGTGGGGGGAAGTGCGGGAGCAGGCGTGGGCGGGCACGCCTCCGATCGGCGCCCCCAATCATAGGGTGCGCCGCCATTTTACGTGGGTGGGCCAATTAAGGCCTGCCGAGTGTGACGTCTGCCAGGAAGCGCTATGCACTCCCTGTGCGGGCTGGGGGTGCTATTCCCTCCGTCGGATGTGTGCTCTTTCACGCACGCGCACGAAAGAGCGCACAGATCTCCCTGAGGCTAAGTGCTGCCTCAGGTAGATCGGCTCCGATTTAAAACCTTTAATAAACACGTTTAAAAACTTTCCCTGCCCTGTCCCCTCATGTGACACTGTCACATCAGTTGGGACATGCCCATAAGTTTTATTGAAACCTTTCTTAAAAATTTAAATACCCTCATGAAGCCTCATCCCGCCCGTGAATGAGGTTTGATGTTTTTTCTAATTCCCGCCAGGGCTCCCGGCCTGCCCACCAGCCTTAAGGTTGGACAGGCATGTCCAAAAACGACCTTAATTAGTTTCTCAATGGCCTCAATAGGCCGTTGACAGGTCGGGGACGCACAGTTGACTCGGCTGTGCCCCCGCCAACCTGATAATGGAAATGACGCAGGGTGATGTCGGGAGTTCCACCCAATGTCATCCCGCATCATTTTACGCGTCGGAGAGCGGGCCCCACACCCCCCATCGCTGACTGGAAAAACCTGCCCAGGGTTAACGTTTTAAGTCCGTATGACCCTTCTCCTCATCTCCCAGCTTTTTCTTTTGCCCATTACCTTCAAGCTGTGTCCTCTGGTTTTCAACCCGTCAGTGGAAACAGTTTCTCCTGACTTACTCGATCAAAGTGCCTCATAATTTCGAGTATCTCTGCCAAATTTCTCCTTGATGCTCCTTGCTTTAAGTAGAACAATATCAGCCTCTCTTGTTTTTCTTCATAACTTGTAGAAAGTGCGATGTAGCGTGCAGGGAGTTCTGAAAGTGTATAAATCGAATTACTATCAGTCATTAGAAACTTACCGCACATAATGAAATGTGGTATTGGTGTCTTTCCTGATAATGTTACTTTGTGGTTAACTCTCTTTGAAAGATCATTACTTAGCAGTGAAGTACAGGTCAGTAAATCGTGACAGCCATGATACAGTTCTACCTCCATTATTGCCCCATGTCAGGATGTCAGCCTTGCAAGATTACCCCATTGTCTCCTGGAGCTCTTCCCCTTGTATGCAGAAATTTAAAAAACATAATTAACCATCAGTGGCTGAACCAGTTTCGCTGGAGACCCCTATTATTTTAGCCAGACTCAATCACCTTGGAACAGGACAAGTTATAAGAACATGAGAAATAGGCCATACAACACCCACCCCCCACCCCGAGCCTGCTCCACCATTCAGTGCGATCACTGGCGATCTTCTGCCTCTGCTCCACCTGTCTGTTCTATCCCATATCTCTTAATTCCCCTAAGTGCCCAAAAATCCAACAATTTCAGTCTCGAATATACTAAATGACTGAGCATGCACAGCTCTCTGGGGTAGAGAATTCCAAAGATTCACATTTTTTTTAAACATAAAAACATAGAAACTAGGAGCAGGAGTAGGCCATTCGGCCCTTCAAGCCTGCTCCACCAGTCAATATGATCATGGCTGATCCTCTATCTCAACGCCATGTTCCCGCTTTCTCTCCATACCCCTTGATGCCCCTAATATCCAAAAATGTATCAATTTCTTTCTTGAATATACTCAGTGACCCGGCCTCCACAGCCTTCTGTGGTAGAGAATTCCACAGGTTGACCACCCTCTGAGTGAAGAAATGTTTCCTCATCTCAGCCCTAAATGGCCTGCCTCATATCCTGAGACTGTGGCCCCTGGTTCTAGACTCAACAACCAGGGCAAACATCCTCCCTGCACCCAGTCTGTCTAGCCCTGTCAGATCCCTTCTCATTCTTCTCAACTCTAGTGAATACAGGTCCAGTCGAACCAATCCCTCCTCATACGATAGTCCTGCCATCCCCGGTATCAGCCTAGTGAACCTTCGCTGCACTCCCTCTATGGCAAGTATATCCTTTCTTAGGTAGGGAGATCAAAACTGTGCGCAATACTCCAATACTCACCAAGGCCCTGTATAACTGCAGTAAGACATCTGTACTTCTGAACTCAAATCCTCTAAGTGAAAAAACTTCTGCTATTTTCAGTCCTCAATTGCATTTATTCTGAGGCCATGGCCCCTAGTTCTAGACTATCTATCCAGGGGAAACAGCTTCTCAGCACCTACTGCAGCAAGCACTCTTAAAATTAAACGTTTCAATGAAATCTCCTCTAATTTTTCTAAACTGCACAGAATTCTGCTCCATCTCTCCTCACAGGGACAATGTTCTGCTGCTAGGAAACATTTTAGCAAGCCCTTGTTGTGTCCCTTTGAAGACATAATATCCTTGCTTAGGTAAGGAGACCAAAACTGTTCGCAGCTCAGACACACCAAGGCGGAACTTAGAGTGAGGTGGTTGTAAACTTGGCATCTGATGCCATCCTATCGCAGTTCTTTCAGAAGGCTTAGATTGAAACCAGGGCTTATGGCTTTCCCAATGATTCCCCATTATGATTTTTCCAAATATTTCCGTCACCTGGCAAACAGCAGGTCGGAATTCATGGGGTAGGATTTTACGTCCCCCCCTAGGTTGGTGCGCGGCCTGACCTGATCGGGCGTAAAATAACGCGCGAATATGTCAGGCAGGCGCCCTGGCGTCATCGTGCACTCGCCCGATATTTCGGTCGGTGGACGCACACGCAAGGGTCATCAGCACATCCGACGACAATTAAGAGGCCTATTAATCAAATCATTGAAACTCGTTTCTCGCTGACCGTCCAACCTTACAGCTGGCGGGCTGGCCAATCGGCCAGGCGGCCTTTGTATTTTTTAATGAAACCCCATCCCACGGGCGGGGGTGAGGTTTCCAACAGTAATTTGAAAATAAATAAAAATTTTCGGACGTCATTTTTAATGCGTCCCCGTTCGTGGGACTGAGTCACACGTGGGGACGCGTTTCTTTCATTTTTGAAATCTTTATTTTCGTTTCGACAATTCCTCAGCTCCCTGAGTCAGCTCTGTGCCTTCAGGGAGATTTCAGTGCTCCTCCCGCCCGCCCCCTACCCTGGCAGCGCTGAGCCCCTCGATGCGTCTTTCACACTGGCCGGCCGTTAATTGGTGAGCCGGTGTGAAATGGCGGGTCGGGGGCCGATCGCGGGCGGTGGGCCGTTTCCTGGCCCCTCCCAAACCCGCCCGCTGCACCCGCCCAACAACTGGAAAATCCTGCCCATGACGCTCTGACCAGAGTGGGCTCTGGGCCGCGGAATTCCTGTTGTCGCTGAAATCACGGCAGGGGGTGGAAATTCACAGCTCGTGGGCGGCTGCGCGCCCGACCCATTCAGGCGTAAAATAGTGGGAGAAGACGCCGGGGCAAGCGTCCCGACGTCGTCCCACAAGCGCCCAATCTTCAGGTCGCCGGGCGCCTGTGGGATTCAGAACTGCTCCCGTCACCAATTAAAAACCCAATTGAAGCCGATTTCGCGTTGCCCGTCCGACTTCACGCTCATCGCATGGGCAAAACAGGCAGGTGGGCAGCCCACATTTTGCAAAAACTCATCGAAAGCCGGGGTTAAAAGGTTCAGCAGCATTGCCAGCATGAGCAGTGAGGAGTTTAGGAGATAGTTTGCTGCTGCTTGCTTATTTGAACTTGACAGCTTCATCTCCATTCTGAGCTTCTTTCTTAGCATTTCTAGGCTTCATTTCAGGGCTCATTGGTTTCTCTAAGGCCCCCGGAGGACTTAAAAAAGTGTGGTCCCTTCCAGGTATCAGACAGTCTTCTGTGACCCTGGGAATGGGGATTGGGGTCTCCACTGGAGGCACTTCCTCTGAGGAGGAAGAGAGGGGCAGAAGGGAGAGGAGGGCAGGTGTCTTTATGCAGCATCCAGGGGAGCGACCTGTGGGAGGACAGGCGCAGGCACAAGGGGCGCAGGGCCAGCAGGTAGTCCAAGGTGGAAGGGCCCACAGAAGACGCCACTATCCTAGTGCCAGGGTTTCCAGGTGGCGATGCAGCTACCTCAATATGCCCGAGGTGCAGTACCGAAGGAGACTCCACCTCTCCAGGGAGACCGTGACTTCCGTCTGTCAGATGATTGGGCCTGAGATCACCTCCGACTGTGTGGGTGGACATCCCATGCCAGTGGCTCCGAAGGTCACAGTGACCCTCAACGTCTATGCCTCTGGCTCTTTCCAGGGCTCAATGGGGGAACTTTGTGGAGTCTCCCAATCAGCTGTCCACAGTTGTGTGAAGCTGGTGGCAGAAGCTCTGTTCAGGCGGGTACTGATTTTAATTCATTTCCGTATGGACGAGTCAGGCTGAGTGAGCCAGAGGCTTTGCAGCAATTGCTGGGTTCCCCGGCGTCCAGGGTGTAATCGACTGCACACGTGTGGCCATCAAGGCGCCAGCGGGTCAGCCGGGTGCCTTCGTCAACAGGAAGGGCTTCCACTCCCTGAATCGCTGAAAGCTAGTATGCAGGTACAGCAGATAATAAGGAAGGCAAATGAAATTTTGGCATTTATTGTTAAAGGAATAGAGTATAAAAATAGGGAAGTGTTGTTGCAACTGTACAAGGCATTGGTGAGACCGCACCTGGAGTACTGTGCACAGTTTTGGTCCCCTTACTTGAGGAAGGATGTAGTTGTATTGGAGGCGGTTCAGAGGAGGTTCACTAGATTGATTCCAGAGATGCGGGACTTGTCTTATGAGGAGAGATTGAGCAATTTAGGCCTATACTCGCAGAGTTTAGAAGGATGAGAGGAGATCTAATTGAGGTATATAAGACGCTAAAGGGGATAGACAAAGTAGACGTGGAGCAGATGTTTCCCCTTGTGGGGTATTCTAGAACGAGAGGCCATAGTTTTAGGCTAATGGATGGTAGATTTAAATCAAAGATGAGGAGGAATTACTTTCTGAAAGGGTTGTGAATCTGTGGAATTCACTACCTCAGAGTGCAGTGGACGCCGGGACACTGAATAAATTTAAGGAGGAGATAGACAGAGTTTTAATTAGTAACGGGTTGAAAGGTTATAGGGAGAGGGCGGGAAATTGGAGTTGAGGCTGAAATTAGATTAGCCATGATCGTAGTGAATGGTGGGGCAGGCTCGAGGGGTTGAATTGTCTACTCCTGCTACTAGTTCTTATATTCTTATGTTCACTCCATGATTGTCCAGATAGTGTGTGACCACAGGATGCAGATTCTGCAAGTCTGTGCAAGGTACCGAGGCATTTCCCATGACACTTACATCCTGAGTCACTCCCAGGTGCTGAGGCTCTTCAGTGCTCCAGCCTAACTGGATGGATGGCTGCTGGGTGACAAGGGCTATCCGTTGAAAAGGTGGCTTATGACACCTCTCCGCCACCTAAGAACAAAGGTAGAGCATCGTTACAATAGGAGTCATGCCCTCCACAAGTGATAGAGAGGACCATAGGTCTTCTGAAGATGCGCTTCCGATGCCTGGACTGTTCAGGGAATGCACTACAATACACCCCAGAGCAGGTGTCACTGAGAGTGGTTGCATGCTGCGCTCTCCACAATCTGGCACTGGCAAGGGGAGACCCAATGGAGGAAGAGGACCTTGATGCAGCTCCACAGGCCACAGGGGATGAATCCAATAGTGAATCAGAAGAGGAGAACGGAGAGAGAATGCTGAGGGCATGGAGGCAGATCTCTGTATCCATCAGGGACACCAGGGACGCCTTGATCCAACGCTTCTTCGGCTAGGCTGCCAAAGACCTGTTTCCAACTCATGGCAGGGCTGCTGCCTCCATGCTGAATGTCTGAAATGACCCTTTCATTTGAACCCAAAGAACACTCAGTGCCTGTGCAATAAAGTTTAGAGCAACCCACATCCAGCAGTACGTACTGGCGTACCCCGCACCAATAAAATACAAAGGTGAAGCTACTCAGGCCATTAGGACAAAACCAAAATTGATCTCATTTTGCCAATCCAAAAAAATTAACATCACCTTCCCTGGTCTTAATTCCCAGACCAGAAAACATAAACAAAACATTACACAACAGAAGATCACCTGTGACCAGTCCCTCTTGTGCTTATGGTGTCTTAAACTTACGTTGGCGAGTGCTACATCTTAGTGCCCCTCCCTCACTGACACCAGCATTGGAGACAGCTGATGACCCTGCTGTCTTGTTGGCCTTGATGGCCTTGGCATCGTCCTCTGGCCAGTGGAGCCTGTGCTGGCCCCGCCTGGGAGGGAGCGGCCAGCGCCACGCCTGGCATCTCCCCAATCATCACAGCCTCATCAGATGCCAAGGTCACTGGCAGAGGGGCGGAGGAGCTGCTGCCATCATCCAGAGTGCCCTGAGAGGAGCCCACAGAGGTGACAGATAGCTCGTGTGCCAACTGAGGTCGCTCTGGACCTCCATGCTCACCATTGATGGACGGGTACCTAGCTGGGATACTGGGTGCCTCATCCATCTCCCACACTGGCACTGACCACCTGAGGTCATTACCTGTGTGAGGGCTTGCAGGTCCGAGCACTGGCCCAGGAAACCCACTTCTGTCCCTGGAGCTGCCTCTTCATGAGAGTCGCCACTCCCTCAATGGAAGAGGCAATGCGCTCGGTCATGAGGGTTAAGGCAGTGCTCATGCTCTACATGGGCTCCTCTACAACAGAGACCATGGCACGCATACCCTCATGGATCTCTGCCAGATCTTCCAGCATATCCCGCTGGACATCCAGCATCTGTGGCCTAATGGTTGACCCCAGAGGCTCATCATCTGCCTTCGACTGGGCATCATCCTTTGACTGCCAGCGCCCTGGGCACACTCTGCCTCCGCAGCTCCTCAAGTGAGTGTGAAGTGCCCTCACTGCTGTGCTCCGACATTCTAGCCGAGGATCTAGCGCCCACTGAGGTGCTGGTATCTATGCTGATGCCTGGTCCAGAGAACAGGTGTGATGCAGGTGCATGTGAAGACTGGCGGCCCTCTGGCGTCAGGGGTGGCTCTTCAGAGTCCTGCAATTGAGAGCATGCTGGTGAATCTAAGGGAGAACAACAACATGTCATTAGTTTAAGTCATCACAGTGTCACTGTGGATGCCAGGCACCCTGGTGAGACAATGGAGATCTGCATCATGGTGCCATCATCTTTCAATGATCAAAGGGGAATCAAGTTTTGAGGTTCCCATCGATGATGAGACTACTGAACCACTGCAGTCCATGTGGGTATACCTACAACACAGGGACGGCGGTGGTTCAAGAAGGCATCTCACCACCAGCTTCTCAAGGGCAACTAGAGATGGGCAATAAATGCTGGCCCAGCCAGCGAAGCCCACATCCCATGAATGAATAAACAAAAATGGGGAATCCAGTTTTGAGGCTCCCGTCAATGATGAGACTACACAAGAATGTTTGCACCATCTGAAACTCTCACCTCTGTGCACTGCAGTCTGACCTTCGTCTGACACCCCAGCCTCTCTGCGGCCAGTTGACTGAGGTGCATGGCGTCTCTCCAGGTCCAAGGCATTCTGCTCAAATCTGGTTAGGATTAGGAGGTTTGGGGAACCTTTGCCTGTCCACGACCTTCCAAATGTTGTTATGGGTCGTCTTCTCCTGAAAGGACAGAGGAGCATGGAATACTCCCCTCTCTACCTGCAACGCCATTGAAGCCTGGCCAACCTCACCCGAAGAGCACTTTGCAGGGCACACCCAAGTTGTGGCCCTTGAGTCGCATTCCAAGCAACCAGGGCTCACCCACTAGGCCAGCTCTGGCATCATTGACAGTTGGCACTCAGACTCACCCCTGAGCTCCATGGGGGGGTACATCCAGACCTTAACACTTCACCACTCTGATCCATGCCAACACAGTACTCACCCACCCTGAGTACAGCAGGTTGTTAAACCTTTTGCGGCACTGCACCCATGTGTGCCACACAACATCATGGCTGCTGACCTGTGTTGCCACCTCCTCCCAAAGCTCTTTTTGTCAGGTGCGGTGGCCTCCTCCTTCCATCCCTGGGGACAAGGATGTCCCTCGTGGCAGCCACCTCCTCCAGGAGGACCGCGAGGCACCGGGGGGCCGAGTGCCCACCCAACCTGCCTCCAGCCACACTTGATGCCATAACATCACTGTTCACACCGTAGAGGCTATGTCCTTCCCTGGCCGTCTTCACGGAGCTGCCTGCGCCAATGGATCCGGCGGCCGACAGGCCCCTGTTCCCGCCCGGCTCTTCCCGACCTTTGGGAGGACACGTTTCACGCTGGGCGGGCCTTAATGGGCCCGCCGGCGCGAAATCGCGGTGGGAGTCCGACTGTGGGCGGCGGCCTGTTTCTCAACCGGCTGCAGGCCGGCCGATTGCGCCCGTCCGCCAAGGGTAAAATTCAGGCCTGGGTTTCTGAATACTGTTCTAGAACTAATGTGGCTGAGACAGGACTTACTAATGAAACCAAGGAGGTTTCATGCTAATATTGAAAAATGGCACTTTTCATACCAGTTGGTAAATCGAGGAGACGTGTGCCGCATGTAAGAAAATGAGTGACATTACGTACATTTTGCGTACATTCGGATGTGTTTTTCTATTGGACGGGTAACAGTACAGCCTGATATATAAGGAAACCACAAGGAGTTCCGTATGAGAGTAAGACAAAAGCTGCCACTCGAAGGGTGCAAGGGTGCATTTTTCTCTTAAACGATTGCCCTAGTACAGGAGATAATGATCGTGGATAACAATCAGACTGTGCGGCTGTCTGAAAAAACCAGGAAATTTTGCAACAGTCTCAGACTGCAGAAAAAAGGAGGCAGATGTGTACTCGGTGAGTGGTGTGAAATAAGAAACAGAATCTGCAAGCTGAGGGAGGAGACTGCTTCATATCCTCTTGAACGCATTCTGTGCAACAGTGTCCCTTTCAGTACGGTTTTCTATTTTCTTTTGAATACCCACTCTTAGCTCCCATTTTTACCCTCTTGTTCTTCTCATTGACATTCTCCCCAGACTAAAACCATGAGATCATAAGTATAAGATAGTCACCAATAAATCCAGTAAGGAATTCAAGAGAAACACCTTTGCCCGGAGAGTGGTGAAAATGTGGAACTCACTACCCACAGGGAGTGGCTGAAGCAAACAGAATGGATGCGTTTAAGGTGAGGTTGGATGAGCACATGAGGGAGGAAGGAATAGAAAGATATACTGATAGGGTGAGATGAAGAAGGATGGAAGGATAGTGGAGCAGAAACACCGTATGGACCAGTTGGGCCAAATGGCCTATTTGTGAGGTGTAGTTTCTGTATGGTTGTGTGTCACATTCACATGGGGAGGCGTTGTGGTGCAGTGGGTAGTGTCCCTGCCTCTGAGCCAGAAGTTCCAGGTTAGGGCCCCAACTCAGGGCTTGATGGCCATGGAAGGAGCATTCCTAATGTGGCCAAACAGGCTGATGATCAACCTACAAACCCTGTGGCAGGCAGTAAGTGTGGGGGAGTCTCCAGGTCAGCCATGCTTGACAGGAGCAGCACCCCTCAAGCTATAGCCTCTGGTGACCCATGCCAGCCATGGAAACAGCCATGTGCAATTCTTCGTCTGCCTCATGCCCCACCAGGCACGGGGAACAGAGAAGGAGAATATCTAGCTATCCCTGCGAAGGGGTGAGTTTCACAAAGAAATGCCTTGCATTCAGAAAGTGAGGAGGCAAAGGATTGCGCCTTTACCAATGTTGACCTCCATCATTCTCTTTGCTGAAGAGATGAAATACTGCCTTGTTTTCTGATATTCCTTATTTCCCAGTGTAGGAAGGATCCTAAATGTCACTCAATGCCTTTCGTGCTTGGCCCTGGCTGAGATTAGAAACTCAGCCACTGGGGAAGCACCGCCTCAGAATCATTTCTTTAACACTTCCATGTGTATAGTACATTGGCATGCCAGGGCCACCTGGTAACAGTTTGACGCTAAATGAATCCAATGAGTTTTATTAATATATATAGTAACTTAATACATACCAAATGATTTCATGTGTTTTTGATGTGTAATTACTGGAAAGGAATTTAACTTGTGGAGCATTTTGACCCCTAAGAGCCAAGTTTGAATAGTTGCTGAAGTGAAAACACACCAAGGGTGACAATGATTACTGACAAGCTAGTTTGCCAGTAGTCTCGAAATTATTGAGGGTGAAATAACCACAGGGATTCTCCAATCATCCACTATAACTGCGCTGGGAAGGTTATAAAATACACTTGTGCAATGTTTTTCCCCAGGCTCTCTGTGAATCTTCTGCCAAATTAAGGGGCAAATAATTGGAGTAATGTGTCTAATTCTGAGCACCACGCTTTAGGAAGGATGTGAAGGCTTTAGAGAGGATGTGGAAAGATTTACGAGAATGATTCCAGCCATGAGGGACTGCAGTTAGGTGGATAGATTGGAGAAGCTGCAGGGCCATTTTCTTTGGGGAAGGGAAGGCTGAGAGGAGATTTTGATGGAGGTGTTCAAAATCATGAGGAGTCTGGACAGAGTTGAAAGGGTAAAACTGTTCCCATTGGTGGAATAGTTGAGAACCATATTTAAGATGATTGGTAAAAGAGCCAAAGGCAACATAAGGTAAAGCTTTTTAAGCTACGAGTGTTTAGGATCTGGAATGCACTGCCTGAGAGTGTGGTGAAGACAGGGTCAATCGAGTGTTTAGGATCTGGAATGCACTGCCTGAGAGTGTGGTGGAGGCAGATTCAATCATGGCTTTCAAAACAGGATTGGATAAGCACCTGAAAAAGAATCAGGGCTATGGGGCAAGAATAGGGAGTGGGACTAGTTCAATTGCATTTGCAGAGAGCTGACATGGACTCGATGGGCTGAATGGCCTCCTCCCATACTGTACCCATTCTATGATTCTATTGTATGATCCATAAGAACATAAGAAATAGGATCAGGCTGAGGCCATTTAGCCCCTTGAACATGTTTGGCCATTAGGAGAGATCATGCCTGCTCTGTGACCTAACTCCATAGACCTGCTTTTTCCCCATACATTAACAGCGAGAGAATACATCTAAGTGTTCTCATGCATGAGTCACAAAAAGTTAGTATGCAGGTACAGCTTGTAATCAAGAATGCTAATGGAATGCTATCCTGTATTACGAGAGGAATTGAACATAAAAGTAAGGATGTTATGCTTCAGTTATACAGGGCATTGGTGAGACTGCATCTCAAATACTGTGCGCAGTTTTGGTCTCCTTATTTAAGGAAGGATGTAAATGTGTTGGAGGCGGTTCAGAGGAGGTTTACTAGATTGATACCTGGAATGAGCAGCTTGTCTTGTGAGGATTGGTTGGACAGGCTGGGCTTGTTTCCACTGGAGTTTAGAGGTGTGACTTGATTTTAGTACATAAGACCCTGAATGGTCTTGACAAGGTGGGTATGGAAAGGATGTTTCCTCTTGTGGGTGAGTCCAGAACTGAGGGGCACTGTTTTAAAATTAGGGGTTACCCTTTTAGGACAGAAATGAGGAGATTTTTTTTTTGTCTCAGAGGGCTGTGCGACCTTCGAATTCTTTGCCGCAGAAAGCAGTGGAAGTGGAGTCACTGAATATTTTTAAGGCAGAAGTCGATAGATTCTTGCTAGGCAAAGGCATCAAGGGTTGTCAGGGGTAAATGGGAATGTAGAACTCGAAACACAAACAGATCAGTGATGATCTTATTGAATGGAGGATAGGCTCGAGGGGCTGAATGGCCTACTTCTGCTTCTTTTTCATATGTTCGTACCCCTAATTCTTTTGGTTAACAGAAAGCTCTTCATCTTAGATTTCAAATTAACAACAAAACCAGCTTCAAGTGCTGTTTGCAGAAGAGAGTTTCAAACTTCTGTCACTCTTAGTGTGTACAAGTGTTTCCTATCTTCATTCCTGAAAAGCTGGTCTTTAACGTTTAAGCTATGCCCCTGTGGTCTCCCCTGTTGCACTCTTCCAAAAGGTACGAAGATGGAAATTTGCTGGTGGTTCCATGATCTCCTCCTTCTTGGTGGAAGAATGGAAAAATTCACATAGAGATTGTCTAATGTTGAGATTGGAGGTCAGCAGAACCATAGTGGCAATTAGTGATCTATTGTTTGACCTTTGATGCCCGACTTATATTGCAACTTTTGTGATACATATTCTACTTACGCCAGAAAATGCATATCAGGTCAGTCAGTATCTGTGAAGATAAAAGATATGTTATGATGGTGGAAAGCATATTCTAGGCATTACCATTGATCAGGAACTGAACTGGACCAGCCATGTAAATACCAGGGCTACAAGAGTAGGTCAGAGGCCAGGAATTCTATGGCTGTTCACCTTTTGACTCCCTAAAGCCTGTTCATCATCTACAAGGCACAAGTCAGAAGCTGATAGGACACTTTTCCCTTGCCTGGATGAGTGCAGCTCCAACTGTACTCAAGAAGCTAGATGCCAACCAGGACAAAGCAGCCCACTTGGTCAGAAATCCATCACCACCTTACATATTCATTCCCTCCACACCAACGCACAGAGGCAGCAGTGTGCACTGACACACAGTGGCAGCAGTGTGCACCATCTACAAGGTGCATTGCAGCAACTCACCAAGGCACATTCCAAACCGGCAATCTCTACCACCTAGAAGGACAAGGGCAGTAGATGCATGGGAACACCACCACCTGCAAGTTCCCCTCCAAACCATACACCAACCTGACTTGGAAATATATCGCCGTTCCTTCACTGTCACTGGGTCAAAATCCTGGAACTCCCTCCCTAACAGCACTGTGGGTGCACCTACACCACATGGACTGCAGAAGCTCAAGAAGGTGGCTCAGCACCACCTTCTCAAGGGCAACTAGAGATGGGTGACAAATGCTGTCCTTGCCAGTGATGCCCACATCCCAAGAATGAATGTAAAAAACTGTTCCGAAGGCAGTGATATCTGTCGCTTCTCTTTATAGAGTCTGGCTGACCTGCTGTGCATTTCCAACACTTTCTGTTTTTATTTCAGATTCCTAGCGTTTGCAGTTTCTACTTTTGATTTCACTATACAAGCTCAAGGTGGTTTAATTGCCTGTTATTGTGCAGTGGGCGGTTAATGGGGAAATGCTACGTGAGTTGTGCTGGTCGTGTAATTACTGCCTGTCGAAAATGGTTTGGCATGACAGTAAACAACAATAAACTTGCTAGTTCTTTTGACAAGGCTCAGAAATTTGACCTTCATTTTCTGGTTTGTTTGCTGCCACACCTGTCAAATTTGCCTTCCTGCATTAACTGGCTAAATTTATAATTTAATTTATCTTTTTATATGTTTATATAAATTTATATCAGATTCCACAAGCATTCAAATTTGATTGCACAAATCATCCTCAGAATCCAGACTGCCAAAAGAGGGAAGGCAGAGATGGGGAATTATATTACTCTATTGTGAGCTGGTGCTTTTGATGTGGACATCACTGGAAAAGTCTGTATTTGCTGACCATTCCAAAATGCTCTTGGGGAGGTGGTGAGCTGTCTTCTGGAACCACTAGAGTCCACCTGGTATCTATAGCAGTTTGGTACAACTGAGTGGCTTGTTAGGCCATTTTAGAGGGGAGTTGAGAGTCAACCATATTGTTGTGGATCTGGTGTTACACAAGTGCCAGAGAAGGAAAGCAGATTCCATCCCCCACTCCAAATGATATTTGTGAACCAGGTGGGTTCTTCCCCAATAGCCAATGATACATCCAAGGCACCATTATTTAGACTAGCTTTCAAATTTATTAATTGAATTTTAAATTCCACCAGCTGCCTTGGTTAGATTTGAATCCAGATTCCAACAGCATTAGCCTGCGCATCTGGATTACTAGTCTAGTGACATCACCACTACACCGTCATCTGTGTTTTGTACTCTAGAGGGTTTGTAAAACATTTGACCAGAATCACCTCATTATGAGTGTTTTCTTCAATTGTTTAGGGTGGTCGATCTGAATTGCTAATGCATATATATATATATTATTTTTTTTTGTTTTTGGTTTTAGAATGTTTCCTTCTTCATTTTGTTCTCTTTTTTTCCCCCTAGCACAGCACAGTCCTCCCCTTCATTCTAATTGAAATGAGAACAACACATTATCATTATCCCAACAGGAAGTCAGGCCAGGCTGCAGTTAGCATCTTTTCTACTGGGTATATTTTATGGTAAGTAGCTCTACTTAACAGCACTGCTTTCACACCACCATTGAGTCATGCACTGCTATATTTGGATGCAATGAAGGCAATCATTACCAGTTCACATTTGTGTCTTAGTTGAGCTGAAAACTTCAATTACAGTTACATCTTCAGCCTTAAGGAAGTTCTAGTGATCCACTGCAGAAATCAAGAAGCGACTGTCATTGCTTATATTTTTAGCCTTCCAATTTTCCTACCCTGTTTTTTTTATTCTCCCGCTCCTGTTCAGTCCATGCATGGGCTACTGGAGCTTTGTCAACCCTTCAGGATTGCCATGAAAGCCTCCAGGAATTAATGATTAATCTCTAGGACATTGCTCCAAGCAACCTGGGAGAAAAATCACAGGGAGGCATTGAAACGAATTGGTTTCATTTCCTTTTTTTTTTGAACAGTCTTGTTTAGTAGGATTATGAGGTATTGGAGATTGATGGTAAGGGAAAAGACTGTTTTGACTGAGTCAAGAATTGTCCAGTTGGATAGTGAAGGGACTGTTCGCTTTTCAATGTGCATGGGGGGACTAGGGCATTATGAGAATGGACAGTCAATGATGGGAACATGGGGTAGGGGCAGATGGAGGTAGGAGATAATGTGATGAAACATCTTGTAATAAGTCCAACCAGAGTTGACAACCCAGCAGGCGCCAAGAGAGTGGGTGACCTACACCCCAGGTGCTGCTCCTAAAACAAAGCGACTGAGAGCATCTTATACCCTACTTATACTTACATTATACTGCTGTGAGATTTTTGAATTCAGGACCACAGATACCTATGTAGGCAGTCAACTAGTCATAAGTAACTTTAAGATGGTTTATTATGTTGATTAAGAAACAACAGTTTAGATATGATACATTAACTAATTAGACAGAAAAAAAAGTATATGACCCGTAACAGCTTGTGATAACAGTATTGTGCTCCCTCATCGAAGTGTTAGGAAACTCTTCCCTCAATCTTCCTCCTCCTCCTCTGGTCCATCTTCCATCTGAAGAAGGCAGCTGCTCAATGAGCACTGCCACCTCACCAGTCCCTCAGCAGCCCCTCGACCCCTCACCAGTATGACACCAATCTATATACCCTTTTCGAGGGGCTGGTTGCTTACCTAGCTTACCCACTTACCTTACCTCACCCATCTATCTAACTATTCTGACCAATGGATACAGGACAGATGCTCAAAACGTCGGGGTGGTTACCACCCGCCTTTTGCGTCACTCCGCTCGAGGTCAGCATCTTGCTGAGGGTCATATCCTGGTCCTTCTTAAACAATTGGATAGATAAGGGGGTACAGAAGACGCCATCTTAACTTAGGGATGACAACATGAACTAAGTGACCTTGCCTGTTTCTACAGACTGTTTAAAATTTGTTGCCTTTTTAGAGAGCTTTTTACCTCTGGAAGGGTGGAGACACACCTCACAGCCAGCAGCTATAACTCAGTATTTACTGTGGCTCAGTTAGCAGCACTTCTGTCACCTGAGTCAGAGGGCTGTGATTCAAGTCCCACTCCAGAGACTTCAGCACCAAAATCTGGGATGATACTCTGGTGGTCATTGTCATCTTTATGGGATCTTGCAGTGCAGAAATTGGCTGCCACATTTCCTGTGTTATAATGATGACTCCACTCCAAAGTACTTCATTGGCTGTAAAGTGCTTCGGGACATGGTGAGCTCATGAAAGGTGCAAGAAGAGTACAATTTTCTTTTTCACAAGTTAGTTTTGCTCCCTGCTTCTGAAGGTAGAAACTATTGTCCACTATTGGCAAGTGCTGGTGGCATTGGGTCACGAATTTGTTCTGACTGCACCCAAGGGTGAAGGAACTTAAAGGTAGGTTCCATGACCAAAGGTGGAGGGTCACAAAAGCAACTTCTGAGCAGCCACCTGGTTCTTCCAGGACCCTCTTCCTCAGGATTACTCCCAGTGCCATGTGCTAGCCAGATCAGGAACAGAACAGACCAGATGAATGCGTGGCTGGAGAGATGGTGTAGGAGATGGGGATTTAGATTCCTGAGGCATTGGGACCAATTCTGGGGAAGGTGGGACCTGTGCAAGCTGGATGGGTTGCACCCCAGCAGGACCGGGACCAATATCCTCGCAGGGGTATTCGCTAGTACTCTGGGGGAGGGTTTAAATTAGATTGGCAGAGGGATGGGAACCTGAGTGGGGAGACACAAGAGAGAGAAACAAAGATAGGAATGAAAGCCAGAAAAGCAGAGAGCAAAAGTGGAAGGCAGAGGAAACAAGGGCTGGCAGCAAATAGGGCCACAGTTCAAAAAAATGTGTATAAATGTTAAAAAGACAAGTCTAAAGGCACTGTGTCTGAATGCACGGAGCATTCACAATAAGGTAGACAAATTAACAGCGCAAATAGATGTAAATGGATACGATATGATTGCGATCACAGAGACATGGCTGCAGGGTGACCAAGGCTGGGAACTGAATATCCAAGGGTACTCACTTAATATTTAGGATGGACAGGCAAAAAGGAGAAGGAGGTGGGGTGGTGTTGTTAGTTAAGGATGAAATCAGTGTGATAGTGAGAGAGGATATTGGCTCAGAAAATCTAGATGTAGAATCAGTCCAGGTGGAGCTAAGAAGCAACAAGGGTGGAAAACATTAGTGGGAGTTGTCTGAATGCCTCCAAACAGTAGTGATAAGGTAGGGGACGGAATTAAACAGGAAATTAGAGATGCATGTAACAAGGGTGCTACAGTAATCATGGGCAAGTTTAATCTACATATAGACTGGGCAAACCAAATTAGTAATAATACTGTGGTGGTTGAATTCCTGGAGTGTGTATGAGGTGGTTTTTTAGACCAGTGTGTCAAGGAACCAACTAGGGAACAGGCTATCCTAGATTTGGTATTGTGCAATGAGAAGGGTTTAATTAATAATCTTATTGTGCGGGGTCCTTTAGGGAACAGTGAGCATAACTTGATAGAATTCTTCATTAGGATGGAAAGTGAAGTGGTCCGATCTGAAACTAGGGAAACTACGAAGTTATGAGGCGTAAGTTGGCTAAGATAGATTGGGGAACTTCATTAAAAGACATGACGGTGGATAGACAATGGCTAATATTAAAGGAACGAATGTATGCATTGCAACAGGTATATATTCCTTTCTGGCGCAAAAAAAACCACAGGAAAAGCAGCCCAACCATGACTAACAAAAGAAATTATGGATAGTATTAGATCCAAAGAGGAGTCATATAAAGTTGCTGGAAAAAGTAACAAGCCTGAGGATTAGGAGCAATTTAGAATTCAGCAAAGGAGGGCCAAGAGATTGATTATTAGGTGGAAAATAGAATATGAGAGTAAACTTGCAAGGATCATACGAGCGGACTGTAAAAGCTTCTATAAGTATGTAAGAAGAAAAAGGCCAGTGAAGACAAATGTAGGTCTCTTACAGTCCAAAACGGGAGAATTTATAATAGAGAACAAGGCTAGGGCAGAGCAATTAAACAACTCTGTTGTCTGTCTTCACAGGGGAAAACACAAATAACTTCCCAGAAATACTAGGGAACCAAGGGTCTGGTGAGAAGGAGCAATTGAAAGAAAGTAGTATTTACTAAAAGAATAGTGCTGGAGAAATGAATGAGACTGAAAGCTGATAAATCCCCAGGGCCTGATAATCTACATCGCAGGGTACTAAGGAGGTGGCCGTGGAAATAGTGGACGTGTTGGTTGTCATCTTCCAAAATTTTTTAGATTCTGGAACAGTCCCAGCAGATCGGAGGGTGGCAAATGGAACCCCATTATTTAAAAAAAGAGGAGGAAAACAACAAATTACAGACTGGTTAGCCTAACATCAGTAGTAGGGAAAATACTAGAGTCTGTTATAAAGGATGTGATATCAGGACACTTAGAAAGTATCAACAGGATTAGACAAAGTCAACATGGATTTATGAAAGGGAAGTCAAGTTTGACAAATCAACTGGAGTTTGTTGAGGACGTAACTAGAATTGATACAGGAGAACCAGTGGATGTGGTGTATTTGGATTTCCAGAAAGTTTTTGTTGAAATCCCACATAAGAGGTTAGTGTGTAAAATGAAAGCACATGGGATTGGGGCTGGATTGAGAATTGGTTAACAGACAGGGAACGGAGTGTAGGAATAAATGGGTCTTTTTCAGAGTGGCAGGTAATGACTAGTGGGGTACAGGAGGGATCAGTGTTTTGGGCCCCAGCTATTCACAATATTTATCAATGATTTGGATGAGGGAACCAAATGTAATATTTCCAAGTTTGCTGATGACATGAAACTTGGTGGGAATGTGAGTGATGTGGAGGATGTTAAGATGCTTCAAGGTGATTTAGACCAGTTGAGTGAGTGTACAAATACATGACAGACGCAGTATGATGTGGATAAGTGTGAAGCTAACCACTTTGGTAGGAAAAACAGAATGGCAGAGTATTATTTAAATGGTGATAGATTGGGAAATGTTGATGTACAAAGGGACTTGGGTGTCCTTGTACACCAGTCACTGAAAGCAAGCATGCAGGTGCAGCAAGCAGTTAAGAAGGCAAATGATATGTTGGCCTTCATTGCAAGAAGATTTGAGTATAGGAGTAGGGATGTCTTACTACAGCTTTACAGGGCCTTGGTGGGACCACACCTGGAGTATTGTGTGCAGTTTTAGTCTCCTTACCTAAGAAAGGATATACTTGCCACAGAGAGAGTGCAGCGAAGGTTCACCAGATTGATTCCTGGGATGGGAGGATTGTCGTATGAGGAGAGATTGGGCTAACTAGGCCTGTATTTACTGAAGTTTAGAAGAATGAAAGGGTATCTCATTGAAACATACAAAATTCTGACAAGGATGGACAGGCCGGATGCAGGGATGACATTTCCTCTGGCTAGGGGTGTCTAGAACAAGGGGTCAAAGTCTCAGGATACGGGATAAGCCATTAAGGACTGAGATGAGGAGAAACTTCTTCACTCAGAGGGTGGTGAACCTGTGGAATTCTCTACCACAGAAGGCTATGGCAGCCAAGTCACTGAATATATTTAAGAAGGAAATAGATAGATTTCTGGATTCTAAGAGCATCAAGGGGTACGGAGAGAGTGCGGGAGTATAACGTTGAGATAGAGGATGAGCCATGATCATATCCAATGGCGGCGCAGGCTCGAAGGGCCAAATGACCTACCCATGCTCCTATATTCTATGTTTCTATGTTTAATAAAAGCAATGCACTAACATTCTAAATAACTCCTCTTTAATAACACAATCAAATTAGGAGATACTGAGGAATGAGTGACATAAACAATAGACCTAAATGGAGCACTGCCATCTCAGCACACATCCCACGCTAAAGTACTGAAGTAGCGCAGACAAAGACTCTGTTAAAGCCTGATAGGCAGTGGATTATTTTAGACATTTTGAACAATGATTAACTCCGCAGGTTGTAATCAAGGTGTAGCAACTAAAGATGAGTCAGCCCAGCTTTTGGTGCAGAGAGAGCAGAGAAAATGCAAACATGCCTTTTTCATTGTTGCTTTTCCCTATCTTGGAAACATGGACCCATGTTGGGGTACAACGTCACGAGCACCCGCCAACGCTTCAGCAGTTGCCCCGATTTTAACTACCCCCAATGGGCCATGATGGAGGCAAGGAAGGGGCTGTTAGAATAACGGTAATTGCTAATCCCATTTGGTTGTACTTCCTTCCTGTTGTAACCCCACTCTTTTGAGGAGGTGAGAGGGTCACCAACACGGAGGAAGTGGGGTCCTATCTTAAACATGCAGATTAGGTCCAGAGGTGTCAATCTGGCCTATTTTGATGAAGGAATCTTCATTCTTTTATTTAAATGTAAGCCGCTATAGGTCCCTGTGGCCTTGCTAGGTTCATCAGCTGCTATCAGACACCCTCACCCTAATACTGAGGCAATTGACAGCTTATCCCAACATGGAGAGCACCACAGCTCAACTTGATCCTACCTTCACCCCGTGACCTCGTAATCTAGCCTGCAGGTACATTTGCAAATGATCTCACAGCACTCTTCAAAGAAGATCAAGGTGTTGCCCCTGGTATCCTGGCCAATGTTCCTCACATGAACAACACCATCAAAATAAATTAACTGGCCATTCAGCTCATTTGCTGTTTATGGGATCTTCTGTACACAAAGTGGCTAATGTGTTTTTCCTACATAGTGGCCACTGCATTTCAAATGCAACCTCATCTTGCATTTCATTGTAAAGCATTTTGGGGCAGCCTAATGATGTGAAAGGGGCCATAAAAATGCAAGTCCTTTCTTTGCATCAACAAGGAGTGGGAAACCCTAACAAATTTTTCTCAATTGCCATTGCAGAATTTCAAAGGAACAAGTATGTTACAACACTGTAATATCAGAACCATTGTTTTCCCAAGATATAGAATTGTTGTTTTGCCACTGTAATTCGAACGTTCAATCCCATTTTCTCTCCTCTGCCTTCTGACATTTGACCTGACCCACACCATCGGCAGGGGACCAGGTGTTAGACATGATAGCAAACCTTGAGTGGAAGCATAGAGCCTGCAGTGATTTAAAGAGAGGAACAAACTCCCAAGCTTCTGAAAGGCTCTGATCGGATTTTCACTGCACGTCTTACAGGATGCTAAGGGTCACAGTGTTTAATTAAGCAGCACTGTGAGAATGCCCTAGGCATCCAGAACAGTCACTGCAGAAACTGTGTTTGATGGGGCAGGTTACAACACAAACCCATAGCCAGCGTGTTGCTGTGGTCACTGAATTCCTGCATCTTAAGAGGCCATTTCATTTAGGCAGCCCAGCCAAGAATATCTCATCCCAGGGTGGAATTTGCAAAGTACCAATTTTCAACTGAAGCAATGCAAATGATCATTGCACAGTTTCTAAAACACAAGAAGATGAGGAAACATTAAACAGGAGGAAGTTATTCAACTCATCAAAACTTGCATTTATACAGTGCTTTTCACAACCTGAGGCAGTTCTAACATGCTTTACACAAAATGAAGCAACTTTTGAAGGACAGCCATTGTTGTAATGTAATCAAGGTTTCCACTTCCACAGGATTTGCACTGTCTGACTCTCTTCCAAGCCTTTACCCTTGTCTACAAGTCCCTCCTTTGTTACTCTAGGATTGTGAATCTTTGAAATTCTGTACCCGAGAGTAATGGATTCTCAGTTGATGAGTATATTCAAAACTGAGATCAATGGATTTTTGGACACTAAACAAATCCAGGGATGTGGGGATAGGACAGGAAAGTGGAGTCGTGGTAGAAGATCAATTATGATTTTATTAAATGGAGGGCTCGATGGGCCAAGTGGCTTACTGCTGCTCCTATGACCTTATGATCTTATCTCTGCAATCTCCAGTGAATGCTCCATTTCCAGGACTCTAACCATTTGTACATTTCCCTATCCCTTCACGTTATGAAATATCGGCAGAACCTTCAGCCGTCTTAGTTCTTCTCTCTAGAACTCCCTTCATAAACCTGGCTGTCCTTACAGCTCTGACTTCACCTTCAAGCTATCTCTACAAAAGACATCTGTTGACATGCCTGGCTAATCGGAGAAGCATCTCTCAGTTATTGTGTTGAAAGCTCCTCTGATGTGTGGTCTGGGGGTTGGGGAGGCGGGTGCTGACTTTCGGAGAGGGTACAGTGCACAGTGCGCAAAAAAGGCTCTGAAAGATATGGGAGCATGGGGAGAGGAGATTCTGTAGGACAGAATACAGAGGGGTCATATTTATTGAGTTGAAGTAATAGCGGCCACTGAAGTCTTTATCTGAAGTTTGTGGAAGTCTTTATCTGGAGTAAAACTGTTTTAGCAAAATCTGATGGTAGTGAGCTCCATTTTTCAGTTAAAAAAGCAAAGCGACTTGTATTTATATAGCGCTTTTAACATAGGAAAACATCACAAGGTGCTTCACAGGAGCTTCATCAAAAACTGACACCAAGCCACATAAGGAGATGTTAGGGCAGATGACCAAAGGGGTAGGTGTTAAGTTACACCTCTAAGGAGGAAAGGGAAGTAGAGAGGGGGAGATGTTTAGGGAGGGAATTGCCTCAGCAGTTGAAAGCGCTATATGAATGCAAGTTCTCCTGTCTAATGTTCTCTCATGTTCTTTGTTTTAAAAACTGTGCAATGATCGTTTGCATTGCTTCAGTTTAAAATTGGTACTTTGAAAATTCCACCCTGGGATGAGATATTCTTAGCTGGGCTGCCTGAATGAAATGGCCTCTTAAGATGCAGGAATTCAGTGACCACAGCAACATGCTGGCTATGGGCTTGTGTTGTAACCTTCCCCATCAAACACAGTTTCTGCAGTGACTGGGTGCCTAGAGCATTCTCACAGTGCTGCTTAATTAAACACTGTGACCCAGCCTTCGCATCCTCTAACCTCCTCAGCCTGCCTGCCAATGGTACAGTGATTAAAATGAAGGACGTGCAAGAGACCAGAATTTGAGGAGTGCAGAGATCTTGGAGGGTTATAAGGTTGGAGGAGTTTACAGAAATAGGGAGGGGTGAGGCCATAGAGGGATTTGAAAGCATGGGAAAGATCACTTAAACCAATAAAGGAGTTTATTTTTTGTAATAAAAAACATAGTTGAAGACATCAGTGCTGCACTTAGCACTAGGATCAAGTGCAGTATTATCAAAAAGCAGCAGATTGCCTCCCTACTGTCTTGGTATGTGTGTGATCTGAATATGTGGTGCACATAGCAAGATCCCACAAACAGAAATGAGATGAATGTCCAGAGGGCCTGTTCTGTTGGTCAAATGATTACAGTTTTTGTACCACTTAGAAGGGAGAACAACATTAATACAAATAGATAATTCTAACGGACTAGGAGGACAGAGAAGAAGGAAAACTTTATAAGGCACCTTTCAGGAGCCAAAGTCTTTCACAGCCAATGAATTACTTGTTTGAAGTGTAGTCACTGTTGTAATATAGGAAATGCAGCAGCCAATCAGCAAATCCCCCACAAACAACATGTGATGACTACAGATCTCCTGTTTTTGTGATGTTGGTTGATGGACGGCTATTGGTCAGAACACCTGGGAGAACGCCCCTGTTCTTCTCTGATGTAACGCGATGGGATCTCTAACATCCACCTGAGGGGACAGGACTCACTAACATCTCATCTGAAAGAAGCGGCTGATTACAGCATAAAATGGACGGACCTCAAGGAAGGTTTGAATTTATCCACAAAGTATTGTGTGGATTAAGTTCCAACCTGGTGAAACCCCCAGTTAAAGCGACTGATCAATAAAATAAATCAGTGATTACCCGGTTAACATTGGGCCTGAGACTGAAAGATTGAGTGCAAGGAAGTAACCAACAGGCTGGGAGGGATACGAAAGCTCCTATGCATCTGGAAACTTGGAAACATCATGCTGCTGACGGCAAAAAAATAATAATGCAGGATGTAAAGTTAGATAAGTGTTTTTGCAGTTTTGTTTGTTTTAGCTTTGGAGGGTGAGGAAAGCAATGGACATGGCAGGAGTTTATCGTGGGACATTAAATGGCTTTGGTAAGAAGGGTCTGATTGATCATACAGACCTGTGGATGGAATGGGACCGATGAGCCAAACTGACCTTTCTCATTCCAGGCTTTTCAGAGTGCTTGTTAAATCTGTAATTTATATGTATATAGTGTTACAATCCTGTTCACGTTTAGAGAAGAAATCCAAACACTCAGCAACTCACCAGCAGAACTACGCCACAAGATTTCATTTTTGTTTACAAAAGCAAACATTGTCACATATAGAAAGAGAAACTAAACAAAGTGAGCGCCACTAGCTTAACATTATAGCTTGTCAAGACTTATGCTATGAGCTCAGTTCTACTTTTTGCTCCCCCACCAAGAGTTCCCTTGTCTATGGAATCTTGAAAGTTCATTCACTTTTCCTGGGATCAATTCAAAGGTATGCCACAGCCCTCCGGAATTTACTTTAATTCTCAGTATTCCAGCTATTCCTCGAGGTACAAGTTTCATGAGGATCCTTCCATTAGCTTTTGGCTAAGCGGTCCTCCAATTTTCTTGAAAGGCCTCATGACTATGGACTCAAAGCTCCTCTGGAGATGGGCTAGGAAGTGGAAGCCTTGTAAAATGGCAGTGGGTGGGAGGGGGGTGGGGGGGGCGGTGGGGGCGCCAGGGGGGGGAGCTGGGTTACTTCCAGCCATCATCCAATGTTTACAATGGAGGGAGTGGAAATGGCAATTAAACCAATTAAGTGCACAATTAATGGCCACTCCTCGCCCCCTCTGACATTTTACTGGCCTTGTGTGGGGACTGCCAGCGGGTTCCCGGGGAGGAGGGGTGGGAGTGATTCTTCCCTAATGGCCATTCCATAGCCCATGGAGCACCCTCCCCGATGGTAATGGCCATCCCCATCGCTCCAGTGCTGCCACTGGAAGCTTTGTCTATCTTTTCACCGGGGCCTGCCTGTCTAACCCTGGCCACTGTACATAAGAAAACGCTCCTGGCCTTTGAGGGCACCCCAACATGGAGTGGGGTGATGGTGGCTGGTAAAATCCAACCCCTGTTCTTTATTTCCATTTTTTAAAAGCTGAATTAAAATCCTCAAACTGCCATGGTGGGATTTGCATTAATGGTCACTGGATTACAAGCCCTGAAGCCTAACCACTACCCTACCATCACCATCTATTTACCACTACACAGTGTGCAGAATAAAGAACAAATTTAGTGGTTTCTTAATTATTTCCGCCAACCTCTGCTGAAAACACTGACCGGTGCTGGGATATGGTTCTCTGAATGCTGTAGTGAGGAGGTATAGCAGTAGGCAATTTATCTCATGGGGGAAGGGTATCACAGCTAAACTGAAGGTCCATGCCTTTTCTGAAAGGTGAACAGCTGATAGAATCAGGAATCACAGCATTTTTTTTGTCCTTCCCAATTAGGGATCAATGAAGTCAATTGTGTCATCCCTGACATTATCTCTGCTGAGATTAGCTGATGTTACACAAACCAAGGATTTAAAACAAAAACAGAATTACCTGGAAAAACTCAGCAGGTCTGGCAGCATCGGTGGAGAAGAAAAGAGTTGACGTTTCGAGTCCAACATGACCCTTCAACAGAACTGAAGTATAGTTAGGAGAGAGGTGAAATATAAGCCAAGGATTTAACCCGGATCTACCACACTAAGAATTGCATTTACCAACCTCATCACCATTGGAACCTGAGATTTGGTGGTTCACAGAAAATAAACTACAAGTGAGTTGGGTGAACTAACTCACTCGACATGAGGCACATGAATCTGGCTTCATATTGTTTCCTCCCTATCTTTAGAACAATTTTCACACAGTAAATAACAGCAATACATAATAGTTCATCTCCTACCTAAAACATTACTGTTACTATGGGCAATGATTAACAGTGCAATAGCTGGACTGGATGAGCAATCCAGAGGCCCAGGCTAATGCTCTGGTGGAATTTAAATTCAATTAATAAATGTGGAATTAAAAGCTAATCTCAGTAATAGTGAGTGTCGTCGATTGTTGTCACAATCCATCTGGTTCATTAATGTCCTTTAGGGAAAGAAATCTGCCAACCTTACCTGGCCTGGCCTACACATGACTCCAGACCCACAGTAAAGTGGTGACTCTTAAATGCCCTTTGAAATGGCCTAGCAAATCACTGAGTTTATCAAAACCACTACAAAATCTAAAAGGAATGAAACTGGACAGACCATCTGGCACCAGAAACAACAATGGCACACCCAGCCCTGTGGACCGTGTAAAGTCCTCCTTACTAACATCTGGGACTTGTGCCAAAATTGGGAGGGCTGTCCCACAGACTAGTCAAGTAACAGCCTGACTTAGTCATACTCATGGAATCATAACTTACAGACAATGTCCCAGACACCACCATCACCATCTCCGCATACGTCCTGTCCCACAGACAGGGCAGACCCACCAGAAGTGGTATACAATTGGGAGGGAGTTGGCCTGAGAGTCCTCAACATTGACTCTGGATCTCATGAAATCTTATGGCATCAGGTCAATCATGGGCAAGGAAACTTCCTACTGGCTACCACCTAGTGCCTCCCCCTCCCTCTTCTAATGAATCAGTATTCCTCCATGTTGAACACCACTTGGAGGAAACACTGAGGGTGGTAAGGATACAGAATGTACTCTGGGTAGGGGACTTCAATGTCCAAGACCAAGAGTGCCTTGGTAGCACCACTACTGACCAAGCTGGCTGAGTCCCAAAGGACATTGCTGCCAGACTGGGTCTGCAGCAGGTGGTGAGGTAACCAACAAGAAGGAAAAACATACTTGACTTCATCCTCGCCGATCTACTTGTCGCAGGTTGGAGTCATACCTGGCACAAAGGAACATAGGGTTGTGGTTGTTGGAGGTGAATCCTCCCAGGACATCACTGCAGGGGTTCTCCAAGGTCTAGGATCTTATCCAGAGAGCTGTAGTTGTTGAATATATTCAAGACTGAGATCAATAGACTTTTTCACAATAAGGGAATCAAGGGAACTGGGGATTGGGCTGGAAATTGCTGAGGTAGAAGGTTAGCCATGATATGGTGGACTCAAGGGGCCACATGGCCTGCTTCTGCTACTCTTTTTTATGTTCTTATGTCATTGTGTAAGCTTCTAAGACACAAACTACATACCAGAAATAAAGGGTAACCAAGGGGCTAATAAGAGTGGGGAAAATATGGTAATTAACATCTGCTTAGGAAAAAGTTGGGAGAAATTTACAAGACTAAAATCCAACAAATCCATAGGACCTGATGGCCAACATCCTAGAGTTCTAAAAGAGATAGCAGCAGAGAAAGTGCATGCTCTGCCTATGATTTTCTAAAATTCCCGAGATTCTAGGATGGTCCCAACAGATTGGAAGTAAATGTAACACCGCTATTCAAAGGAGGGAGAGCAAAAACTGGGTGCTACCTGACATCAGTCATTGAGAAAATGCCGGAATCTATCATCAAGGAAGTATTTCCAAAGCACTTAAAAAATCATCGTATGATCAGACAATGTCAACCTGGTTTTATGAAAGGGAAATCACGTTTGACAGATTTATTGGAGTTTTTGAGGATGTAACTAGTGGGGTAGATTAAGGGGAACCAGTATATGCAGTATTCTCGGATTTCCAAAAGGCATTTAATCAGGTGCCACATCAAAGGTTAATAACAAGGGCTCATGGAGTTGAGGATTGGATAATGGACAGGAAGCAAAGAGTAGGGATAAATGGGGCATTTTCAAGTTGGCAGGCTGCAGTGAGTGAAGTACTGCAAGGATCAGTGCTGGGGCCTGAGGTATTTACACTCCATGTTAATGACTTGGACAAAGAGATAGAAAGCAACATATCTAAGCATGCTATGGTGCAAAACTAGGTGGAAAGGTAAGCTATGAGGAGGGCACAAAGAGGTTGCAAAGAGATGAAGTTAAGGTCACAGGTTAAGTGAATGGGCAATAAGATGGCAGATGGAGTATAATGTGGCCAAGTGTGTGATAATTCACTTTGGTCATAAGGACAAAAAAGCAAAATAGTTTTTAAGAGGTGTGAAACTTGTAAATGTTGATGTTCAGAGAGACTTGGGTGTACTCGTATAAAGAACTCAAAGTTAGCAGGCAGATACTATAAACAAGGTAAATGGCAAGTTAGCCTTTATTGCAAGGGGATTGAAGTACAAGAATAATGAAGTCTTGCTACAATTGTACAGATCTTTGGTGAGACCACACCTGGAATATTGAAAACAGGTTTAGTCTCCATACTTAAGAAGGACATATTTGTATTGGAGGCAGTACAGCGAAGATTCACTCGGTTAGTTCTGGGCAAGAGGGGGTTGTCTATGATGAGAGGCTGAGCAAATCGGGCCTATATTCCCTGGAGTTTAGAAGCATGAGAAGTGATCTCATTGAAACAAACAAGAATCTGAAGGGGCTTGACAGGGTGGATGCTGAGAGGTTGTGTCTCCTGGATGAGGAATCTGGAACATGGGGGCACAGTCTCATGGTAAGAGGTTGATCATTTAGGACTGAGATGCGGAGATATTTCTTCACTCAAAAGGTTGTGAATATTTCAGATTCTCTACCCCTGAAGGATTGTGGATGCTCAATCGTTGAATATATTCAAGACTGAGATAGGGTTTTTGGCGTCTCAGGGAATCAAGGCATATGGAACGCAGGCAGGAAAGTAGAGATAAGGCCAAAGATCAGCCATAATTGTATTGAATGGTGGAGCAGGCTCAGGGTACTGTTTTGTCTGCACCTGCTCCTATTTTTTATGTTCTTATGTGCTCTCCATGACCTCCAAGACACAACTAAGGATGGAACAGTCTCCGTTTGCCTGGATGGGTGTAGATATATCAATATTCAAGAAGCTCAACACCAAACACCATCTAGGATAAAGCAGTCCTCTTGATCAATACACTGCCCCACCTTAAAAATTCACTCCACCACCGACACACCACGGCTGCAGTGTGTACCCTCTATGAGATAAACTGCAGCAACTCACCAAGGCTTCCTTGGCAGCTCCCTGAACAAGAAACCTCTAGCCTGAGAGGACAAGGGCAGAAGACACATGGGAATATTATCACCAGCAACTTCCCCTCCAAGTCACACACTACCCTGACTGAGATATATATCACAGCAATTCCTTCAGCATTATATCAAAATTCCTGTCTAACAGCACCGTGGGTGTACCTATCTCACATGGACTTCAGCAGCTGAAGATGGTGGCTCACCATCGCCTTCTCAAGCTAGGGATGTGCTATAAATGCCAGCTTTGCCAGTGCACCCATATCCTTAAAATGAAAAATAATAGGAATGCATTGAAAATTGTCAAGGAAATCAATGTGTAACCTGGTTCCACTTATGAAATGTTGCCGAACAGGCAACCAGATGTTTTTGCTGGAGGGAAGGGGTGATGGCTTAGGGAAGGTGTCGGGAGGCTGAACAGAAAATAGAGATTATGATTTTTTTTTAAATCACGTATTGAAGCTGAACTTATATCCCACAGAGCTAACTGCTGCTCACACTCCCATCAAAACTTCAGCAAGACATCTGCCTCGACAACTTTGCCACGAAACAGTTACTCTCTTGTGTTTCTGTCTGGTTATCGCCCGAGGGATTCGATGGGTGAAGTTCAATCTAGGGCATGAAAGCATGGATGAGGTCAAGCTTAGGAGCCGAGGAAACAGTTTAAACCTTTGTTGGCAACTATCTCCTGAACGTACTGTACAGTCCGCCTACCAACGAGACAAAATTCTGCATGAAAGTTAATCATCTACTTGTTCAAATGTTTCTGCCCTGCCGGCATTACATTTTGTGCTCATAAATCCTTAGTATATGGACATCATGAATTGAAGACATTTGTTTTGGACTAAAGTTAGTAAGAAGTTTTGTGTCAGGCCAGATCTTTGCTCTTTAATCATTAATCATATGATGGGTTTCGATGAAGAAGTCTTTTCGGTCCTTCCAGAATAACACTCCAAACTGGTGAGGCATGCATACCCTCTGTGTTCCAGCACAGAGTTATTGTCTTCAAAGGGAGAAAAGGGAGGCTCTGCTGAGCTTGAAAGCTGCCAAGGAATCTCACTGACATGATTCCAACTTAAGGTAGCTCTTCAGAATGTCATAGCAAGTGTATCAGGTGCTATGGATGATAGCAGAACCACCAGGAAGTAAAGGTAGGGCTTCACTCACGCGGTGAACATTTAATGTTTTATCTGAGATTGTGGAACGTCTTAAGGCTCAGGGAACCCCACCTACACTGCTTTCACTGATTTCTTTTTATACCTTCATGGGATCTAGGCATTGCTGGCTAGGCCCATATTTATTGCCCATTCCTAATTGCCCTTGGTGAGCCACCTTCTGGAACTGCTGCAGTCTATGTCCACAGGGCTGTTAACAAGGGATTTCTAATATTTTGACCCAGCAACAGTGAAGGAGCGGCAATATAGTTCCAAGTCAGGATGGTGTGTGATTTGGAGGGGAACTTGTAGGTGGTGGTGTTCCCATGTGTCAGCTGCCCTTGTTCCTCTAGGTGCCTCCCCTCCTGTCCACCTCTATCAGTAAGGTCTCCAGCACTGCATCCATGACCCTGCATTGAGCCCTTCCTGTTCCCTGGTGTTCCATTTCCCTCATTTAGAATTGCAGCAACAGTTTTCAGTAGCTGTAATTTAGTGCAACGTGCCTTTGAGATGGACAGACTGCCTTTAAGAGCAGAAAACTGGCTGCACCATGTGATATTAGCATGTTCTAAGCACAGCAGTGGCTCGGCCAAAGCTACGATCATGCAAATGACATTGCAACACCGAATTAGTGTGCTGCTTACCTCCAGTGGAACTGACGTGGGGAGCTCGTGAATCACAATCCCCACTCCCGAATAACAGATAATAGGGAAGCAGCCGTGTGGCTTTACAAACTCTCTTGAGTTTTGAGAAGTAATAAGAGCCACGAGATTGAGAACTCAGCGTGTTCCAGATTCAACTGGTCTTCTTCCTGTATTGCTGGTGACAGCGGATTAAAAGTAAACCTGTCAAGCAGTGGCATAAAATATGTGGGAGGAAAATGGATTTCTGTGAACCATGGATAAGCTAAATTGTATTTTTATTTGTTCTAATAAAACACACTTGGTGCCAACAGCATGAGAGGAGGTGGACTATTACACCAGTAAACAGAGACAAATGGCTTCAATAGTTGTGTGACCTCAGACATGAACCTGCCACCCACAGTATTACGTGTTTTCTATCGATCTCATTCACAAATGATGTTGAATTATCACACTTCCTGTAATTGTATTTTGGTGGGGGTGCAGAGCAGAATATAACAATGCACAAAGGTATTAGATGACTTGCCTGTTAGCCCACATTGAAAAGAATTTAACTTTAATTCGCAAAACAGCACAGCCTTGCTTTCAGCCTGTTTTCTTTGAGGGGATGCTGAAGATGTGCTTCTGCATCATTGTCCGTTAAGTTGACCTCAGACCTGCTGAGTTTTTCCAGGTAACTTTCTTTTTGTTATTGTCTGTTAAGTGTAGCTTTTATCTCAGTCCCAGTCAATGAATCCACTTCTATGTCTGCCCTTCAGGAACTAGAAATGTGAGGCAGCAAATTTATTCGAAACGAGAAGGCTGAGACTCGCTGATGTGTCCAAGTAGGATCGCTAACTCCGTTTGGACTTAATACTGGAACCTTTACCACACAACCTCCTGACCCCACTGCCCCGCCCAGCTAGACAGCCCTTTTTTGCTCTCCCATCACCATTATTTTTATAAGTGAATAAAAATAAAAGCACAATTCTTTTGATACCCCCAAGATTTTTTTTAACGCGCGTTGCTCTCAGCATTGGCCCGGAGATGAATCTTTAATTCCTGGAAACTCCAAGACAATCCTGGAGAGTTGGCAACCTTACGCAAGAGAAGTTATGGCCCTGGGTGACCAATGGAAAAAGCTCTTCTTGTAAATGTCATTCAGGTGAAATTCCTCCTGAACCATAGTTCAAACAACATCAGCACAGGTTCAATGTAGAAATACTAGTTATGTATTTGAGGTTTTCAATACAGCTATTGTCCAGAAGAATTTTAGACCCTTTACATGTATTCAGGTAAGGCTGCTTGTGTTCCTGGTCTGACTGTTACACACTGCTCCCAGACTTCCTGTAATCCTATGCTTACTCCCGCATTTCTCAGTCCACAGTTCTTCTCACATTCCTCACAGATACCTCAGGAAAGACTCTCCACTAGTGTCGGCTGTGGCTCAGGCAGTTGCATTCTTATCCCTGTGTCAGGAGGATATGGGTTCAAGTTCCAACCCAAAGACTTCAGAGAATTGGGAACAAATTCTAGGCTGCCACTGTAGTACAGTGCTGAGGGAGTGCTGCACTGTTAGAAGTGCTGGCTCTATATTGAGATGTTAAATCTAAGCCCTGTTTGCTTTCTCAAGTGGACATAAAAGATCCCATGGTGACATTTTGAAAAAGAGCAGAGGAGTTCTCTCTGCCGTCCTGGCCAATATTTATCCCTTAACCAACATCATTATCTGGTCATTATCTCAAGGCTGTTTGTAGGAGCTTGTTGTGTGCACATGGACTGTTGTGATTGCACTTCAAACGTTCTTCCGCGTTTGGTTGTAAAGTGTTTTGGGTCATCCTGGGGCTATGTAAATGCAATTTTTCTCTTATTTTCCTTTCCCCATGTTGGGAAACACTGCAGTCTCTAACTGGCGTCTTCCTGCTGAATTGCAATGAGTGACTTGTGTCCTATTTCCGTGATGTGATATCCTACTATCCTCGAGTTAATTGTTTTAAGTGCTGACAATGATAATACATGGATAATACAAAGTCCTTCTTGTCCTCAAAAAGGTCACCAGAGGTTGTACACTGGTTTGTGATGAGCAATGTTCACCATTAAAGCACCAGCCCTTAGGTTGGAGAAAGCATCTGAAGAGAGAGAAGTATGGGTCCCAATTGTGAGGTTCCATTGAGGGCACAGACAGCCATCAGAGGGCTGATACATTCCATTTTATGGTGAATAAAGGTAATAAGGTAATAAGACAGGAGCAAGCCATTCAGCTCCTTAAACCCATAAGACCATAAGACATAGGAGCAGAAATTAGGCCATTCGGCCCATCGAGTCTGCTCTGCCATTCAATCATGGCTGATAAGTTTCTCAACCCCATTCTCCCGCCTTCTCCCCGTAACCTTTGATCCCCTTACCAATCAAGAACCTATCTATCTCGGTCTTAAATACACTCAATGACCTGGCCTCCAGAGCCTTCTGTGGCAATGAATTCCATAGATTCACCACTCTCTGGCTAAAGACGTTTCTCCTCATCTCTGTTCTAAAAGGTCTTCCGTTTATTCTGAGGCTGTGCCCTCGGGTCCTAATCTCTCCTACTAATGGAAACATCTTCCCCATGTCCACTCTATCCAGGCCTTTCAGTATTCTGTAAGTTTCAATCAGATCCCCCCTCATCCTTCTAAACTCCATCGAGTACAGACCCAGAGTCCTCAAACGTTCCTCATGTGTTAAGCCTTTCATTCCTGGGATCGTTCTCGCGAACCTCCTCTGGATCCTCTCCAGGGCCAGAACATCCTTTCTGAGATACGGGGCCCAAAATTGCTCACAATATTCTAAATGTGGTCTGACCAGAGCCTTATAAAGCCTCAGCAGCACATCCCTGCTTTTATATTCTAGTCCTCTCGAAATAAATGCCAACATTGCATTTGCTTTCCTAACTACCGACTCAACCTGTAAGTTAACCTTAAGAGAATCCTGGACTAGGACTCCCAAGTCCCTTTGCACTCCAGATTTCTGAATTCTCTCCCCATTTAGAAAATAGTCTATGCCTCTATTCTTCCTACCAAAGTGCATGACCTCACACTTGCCCATGTTGTATTCCATCTGCCACTTCTTTGCCCATTCTCCTAACCTGTCCAAATCCTTCTGCAGCCTCCCCGCCTCCTCAATACTACCTGTCCCTCCACCTATCTTTGTATCATCTGCAAACTTAGCCAGGATGCCCTCAGTTCCTTCATCTCGATCATTAATGTATAAAGTGAAAAGTTGTGGTCCCAACACAACCCATTCCCCCTTTCAGTGAGGTTATGGCTAATCTGTATCATAACTCCATATAACTGGCTTGACTGCATATCACTTCATACCCTTTTCTAGCATAAATCTATCAATCTCAAGTTCGAAGTTATTAATTGATCCTCAGCCTCTATTGCTTTTTGTTGGAGAGCTCCAAACTTCCAACATCCTTTGCATGAAATATTGCTTCCTAACTTCTCTCCTGGATGGACTGACTCTGATTTTAAGGTTATGTCTCCATGTCCTGACCTAGCACCCACCCCACCGCCGCACCCCCTCCCCCTCCCTGATCTCCCTTCTCCCCACCAGCAGGGAACTGGTTCTCTCTACTGCAATTATCAATTCCTTTTTGCAGGCGGGTGCCAAACCTTTGCTGATGGTCTCATTTTAATACAGATAATCTTCACCCCTGTTCCCACAGCAAATTTCACACCCTTCCGAAAAGTTCTGCTCCTGCCACATGACTAATATTTGGACTTTGTCCGCTGAAGTTGGCCTCTTAAAGCTAGGTTGCTTTTGGAAAGGTTGATGCTGGATTCACACCACTTTTAGGAGCTCTGATGTTTTCACTACATTTTTCTCCCTGTATTACCACTGACTCATTGGACAGTGCAGCACCAAAGGAGGCCATTCAGCCCATCCTGTCTGCGTTGGCTCTTTGAAAGAACTGCCCATTGAGTTCCTTGCTGTTTCCCCGCAGCACGCCAAAGCCTTCAGATAGCTTCTTGGAAAGGCACCACTTCTGCTCATTTTGTTTTTCTAAAAACAGCTTTTCCTTCGATTTCTGGCAGTTGTAATTGAACTTGCAATGACCATACCCTTAGTGTATTCTAACTAGGGCCTGAGCTAGGATGAATCTGCAATGCCTCACTCCACCAGGCGGGAAACTGGAGAAGGTCTGCTGCCAGCCATAGACAGGAGAACATCCTCCAAAGAAAATGCAGAACTTTACTTTGTAGAACAAGGAGTGCAAGGGTCCTTTCCTGTTGTCTGTCATTCATGCAGGAAGGTTTTACTGTGTGCATTTCCTTGATTTTCCCCCTTCCAGGATTTGCTGGATCCACCACGTGACAGGAATGTGGGTCTATCCGCTCCTCGACCACCTGTCCAACTTTCTGAAGATTGTCACCTTTGTGGCATCGTTGGTTGCTATCAACGTATTATACGTGGTGGGTGAGATATTAAACAGTTTCATCTGGGACAAGTCAAGATGTAAGTACCGGCATTGCTTAGAGCCTGTTTCAATCCTCTCAGTTCAAAACACATGTAAGATCTACAGGCCAGTTCATGATTCACGACATAATGTTATATTTCCACCTTGAGCTGGCCAAACAACTGAATAGCAGAGCAAAAATGGCCTATATGCTACTGGGAATAATCATTACAAGTATCACTATTCATTAATTATTCTTCTCAAGCTACATACCTGTAATTTAACTCTTTTCTGTTTCATTTCCAGGGAAATTTCTGTCTCATTTTGGGCTAACCCAGGTTTTAGGAGGTTTTCAGCTCTTGAGGCCATAATAGGAGACAGATATCACCGTAATTATCATCTACTCAGATGTTAGAAATAGTCTTATTTTCAAAAACCTAAGTTTTTGAAACAAGTGTTTGAGGTGAGAGTGACTGCCCTTGCCATCAAGGCAGCATTTGACTGAGTATGGCATCAAGGAGCCCTAGCAAAACTGGAGTCAATGGAAATCAAGGGAAAACTCTCTCTGGTTGGAATTATACATAGCATAAAGGAAGGTGGTCATGGTGGCTGGAAGTCAATCATCTCAGTTCCAGGACCTCACAGCAGGAGTTCCTCAGGGTAGTGTCCTAGGCCCAACCATCTTCAGCTGCTTCATCAATGACATTCCTTCCATCATAAGGTCAGAAGTGGGGATGTTGGCTGATGATTGCACAATGTTCAGCACCATTCGCGACTCCTCAGATACTGAAGCAGTCCATGTCCAAATGCAGCAAGACCAGGACAGTATCCAGGCTTGGGCTGACAAGCAGCAAGTAACACTCAAGACACACAAGTGCCTGGCAATGACCATCTCTAAGAGAGAATCTAACCATCGCCACTTGACATTCAATGGCATTACCATCACTGAATCCCCCACTATCAACATCCTGGGGGTTACCGTTGACAAGAAACTGGACTAGCCATATAAATACTGTGGCTACAGGAGCAGGCCAGAGGCTCAGAATCCTGTAGTGAGTAACTCACCTCCTGACTCCCCAAAGCCTGTCCACCATCTACAAGGCACAAGTAAGGAGTGTGATGGAATACTCCTCACTTGCCTGGATGAGTGCAGTGGGTGTGATTAAATGTTGACCATCACGACCCAGCTAGACCTGCCTAGCATCCCTGGTCATCAATATCTGTGCTTTATTTTCCTAAGAAACTCTGTTTTATGATGAGTGCAGCTCCCACAACACTCTAGAAGCTCAAAACCATCCAGGACAAAGTAGCCTACTTGATTGACACCCCATCCACAAACATTCACTCTCTCCACCACCGACACACAGTAGCAGCAATGTGCACCATCTACAAGATACACTGCAGGAATTCACCAAGCCTCCTTAGGCTCCTTCCAAACCCACAACCACTACCATATAGAAAGACAAGAGTAGCAGACACCTGGGAACACCACCAATTGCAAATTTCTCTCCAAGCCACTCAGCACCCTGAATTGGAAATATATCGCCGTTCCTTCACTGTCACTGGGTCAAAATCCTGGAACTCTCTCCCTACCAGCACTGTGGGTGTACCTACACCACAGGGACTGCAGCGGTTCAAGAAGGCAGCTCATTACCACCTTCTCAAGGGCAATTATGGATGGGCAATGAATGGTGGCCTAGCTACATCCCATGAATGAATTAAAAAATCAGCCTTCTTCACTTTCTTGCTACCTGTCCTTTTTCTAAAAGAATACTTATTTTTCCATCCAACCTAGCTTTTCGATTTTGTTTTTATATATTGAAAGCTTCTATAAAAGCAGCAAATGCTTAAAAACACAGCAGATCATTCAGAATCCACAAAGAGAAAACAGATTCATGGAGTCATGGGATCAACATACAGCATAGAGGGAGGCCATTCAGCCCATCATGCCTGTGACAGTTCTTTGAAAGAGCTATTTAATTAGATGCATACCTCCTGTTCTTCCTCCGTAACCTTGCAGATTTTCTCCCCTTCAAGTACTTATCCAATTCCCATTTGAAAGTTATGAATTTGGCTGCACTGCCCTTTCAGGCAGCACATTTCAGATCATAACAGCACGATGTGGAAATTCTTTTTCCTCATTTCATCTCTGGCTGTTTTGCCAATCAATCTAAATCTCTGTCCTCTGGTTACCGATTTTCAAGTCATTGTGTTCGTCCTTCGAGGCGAAGATTACCATGCTCCTTGTGCGGCGTTTGGTCGGGTTCCAGTGGGTACGTAGGTGACTGCTAAGGCCGATCTATGCTCGGAAAGCTCTGCCGCAAGTAGGACAGGACACCGCAGACGGATGCATTTTGGGTGAGTTGCTGGCTCAGGATTTCCTCTCCTTTTGTTTTATTCTCCACCTCTGGTAGGCGCTTGCTTTCGAAGGCGGCCGGACCATTTTTTGTTTGGTGTGGAGGTGCAGCGATCTGGGCTAGCTTCTCCCAGGTGTTGGAGTCAATATCAAAACTCCTCGGTGAAGCCTTCAGGGTGTACTTGCAGCACTTCCTTTGACCACCATTGGAGCGCCCCCCCCATACTTAAGCTCTCCATGGAAGGCTTGCTTTGGTGAAGTCAGGCATTCTGGATTCATGACCATCCCAACTCAGTTGTGACTGTCTAATACGGTGTGGATGGAATGCCAACTCAGGTGAGCTCCTCAGTGTCTGGTACTTTGTCCTTCAATCTGATCTTCAGAAGCTTCCAAAGGCAGCTCAAGTGAAAATGGTTGAGCTTCTTGACATGACGCTGGTGTACAGCCTAAGTGAACTGATCCACTGCTGACAAGTTCTGGCCATGGACCTCGGACTCGAGATATGGGCTTTCCTGGAGCAGGCTGTGCATTACTTCAGTTTACTTCATGCTGATTGTAAGGCCGAAGTTGTTGCATGCATTGGAGAACAAGTCCATGATACAATGCATGCCCAGCTCTGAACCGGCAGGTAACGCACAATCATTGGCAAACACAAAATCACAAAATATGTCCTTTGTTCTGACTGGTCCCCGGGCATGACACCCTCAATTTATTAACTTCCCAAACAGGACCCCAATTTTGTTATGCATCCGGGTGAGGAGGAATGAGATGGCTCCCCTTCTTTATTCAACCCCCCTCTGTTGATCACAACAAGGTTAATTTAAAAAGGATCCCTTCCCTGTGGATACCCTTTCCCAGTCCAAATGCATTTATGTTTTTAGAAGGAGCCAATTTAACCAGACTTTCTTGAGTCAAGGAGTGTTTATTGTTACTAAAAACCCAAGAAAAATAATAAAAACACAACACACACAGATCAGAAATGAGAAGTTAGGAATCCAAATAAATGTTACAAAAGATGCACAAATCAATATTTGGCTTGTCCGTGAGGCATAGATAGTGAAGCCGTTAAGTTGGGTGATTCTGGTAGAGCTGACTTTGACTGCTTCGCAGTGGATTTGGAGACACTTGGTTCTGCAGGATAGCTGAAGAAACTGCCCTATTTCCTTTATGATTATGGCTTCTGCTGAGTCTTGCATCCAGAAACAGAGAGAGAGAGAGCGAGAGAGAGAGAGAGTTCACCTGCAACTGCAGGGATGACTAGTTAGTCTTCTTGTGCTGTCACTCACAGCGCACTAGCACACGGGCACATACTACACAGCTTTGCAGCTAGCTTTTAACCCATTTTACCCTGTGTATTCCTGTAAGAGGAAAAAAAAACATGTCTTGTGCCCGGAGTTCGTTTTCTTTGATCTCCGACTATTTCACACATTCTGAGATATGAATCCACAGAAGATGGATTTTAGATGGCTGCTGAGGCGTGCAAATCAGTCTTTTGTCACTGCAACCACAGGAAATTAAAGTTCAGTCTTTTGCATCTTTCCTATCTCCCTTTCAAGTGTCTCTGCTTGAAGAAGGCCATGACACCTTTTCAAATGCGACATTCCATGTTCTCTCAGAACATTCCATAAAAAGTTCAATATGCCCGGATTTAATTCGTGGCTGTAATCAGCTTTTCATGACACCTTAGGGACCTTGGTCTCTGCCTGGAGTCGTCCTAGATTAATCAGCTTTCCGATGATGCCATATCTGATTTTGATGACAGGATCGCCATTGTGGAATATATTGGAGAGCATGGTAGAGAAAAACATGCTGAAGAAGGACACACAGCTCTGTTTAACTCTATTAATGATTGGGAATGGGTCAGAAGACTCACCAGCATCCAGGACACACACGAGCATGCCATCAACAAATAGTCAACCCGTTGTGATGAATTTCTCAGGGCAACCGAATTTCTCCATTACCTTTGAAAGGCCCTCACATCTGACTGTGCCAAAGGCCTTGGTCAGGTCAATAACGTGATGTGGAGGTCTATGTACTCTTCTTGGTATTTTCCCTAAATTTTTCTGATTTTCAAGTTATATAAGATGTAAAGGCCACAAGTTATGGCACAGTGGTTGTGGGCCCTTCAATCAGAACTGAGTCTTGGTAACAATTCTTGGCTAATTTCTTTTCAGTGGGAGTATTAAATGCAAGATATGAGGTCAATTTTGCTCCTTCGTCTGAGAGGGCCAACCAGAGATCAGGAGTGTTTTTTCCTTAATCCCTTGTACAATGCTACTTTAGATCACTAAAAATTAGCCCATTCTATGTTGGAAAAACTGTTCATCTGCTGCTTCTTGTCCCTTGAACATGTACAGATTATTGCTGCATTTTAATAAATTAAAAAAAATATTTTGTGTTTAATATCACTTGGCACAATGCTGTGATAGTAATCTGTTGCTCATTAATCATGGATCTCAGGGGCATATGTTCCCATTTTTGAAATGGTCACTTAGAGTCATAACAGCACAGAAGGAGGCCATTCAGCCCATCGGTCCTATGCTGGTTCCCCATGGAGCAATCCAGTCAGTCCCACTCCTGTGCTCAGTCCCTGTAGCACTGCAGGTTTACTCCCTTCAAGCGTCCATCCAATTTCCTTTTGAAATCATTGTTTCCACATCCACTACCCTCGTGGGCAGTTGGTTCCAGATCATTATCACTCACTGCGTTCTTCCTCACATTCCCTCTGCAACTCTTGTCCAAAACCTTAAAATTGTGTCCCCCTCGTCCTTGTACCATCAGCTAATGGGAAGAGTTTTCCCACGTCTGACTCATCCAGGCCTGCCATAATCTTGTACATCTCTACCAAATCTCCCCTCAGTCTCCTTTTCTCCAAGGGGAACAACTTCTTTCGAGTACAATCACAGTTCTTGGTTTTCCGGGAGTGGGACATGAACCCACAACCCTCTGATTCAAAGGCGAGGGTGCTATGAACCCCAGCCTTTTCAACCTAACCTCATAATTAAAACCTCCAAGCCCGAGAACCATTCTGGTAAATCTCCACAGCACCCTCTCAAGGACCTTCACACCTTTCCTAAAATGTGGTGACCAGAACTGAACACAATGCCCAAATTGGGGTTACCAAAGCTTTATATATGGTCAGCATAACTTCCCTGCTTTTGTACTTAATTATTTATGAAGCTCAAGGTCACAGATGCTTTGCTAACTATTCTGTCAATATGTCCTGCCACCTTCAAAGATTAATGCAATGCACCCCCAAGTCCCTCTGTTCCTGCACACTTTAGAACTATGCCATTAAGTCTATCTTGCCTAGGAGCAGGGATAGGAGCATCCCATCTATCAAAACACATCACCTCACACTTATCTGTTTTAAATGCTGTCTGCCACTTGTCTGCCTGTTCTGCTAGCCTATCTATATCCTGTTGCAGGCAATTTGTATCACCCTAGCTGTTTGCCATTCCTCCACGTTTAGTATCATCGGCAGTGGTTCTAGCGCTGAAGAAATATCTGTTCTTTGGAATGGAACTTAAGTTTAATTTCTTGGCAGCATCAAGCACAATTAGATCAACATGGAGTAGACCCAGAGCAAAGCTCTGTCCACATTGTTCCCAGCAAAATAGTAACAGGGGGAGGCCATTCAGCCCATCATCTGTTTCACTATTCAATTGGATCATGGCTGATCTGTATTTTAACTCCAACCACCAGTCTTTGGTAAGGTATCTTAACTCCAATCTCATCAGACCATCTCCTACTTACTACGTTAGTGAGAATTTTCTGAATCCCATGTTAACTTATCATTTCTGACTAAGGGTCAGGTTAAAGGAATACAAGTTTCCTTTCTTTAATGGCTTTGAAGAATCTTGGATTGAAAGGGGTTTGGGATAGTTGTAATGTAGATACTGGAGGATGCAAATGCAGAGTGTAAGATGGACTATTAAATGGCAAATTTCACCCTGAGTCCACGATGATGGTTTTAGGAAATAGAAATGTTGCACTGTGAGGACGAGTTCCTAGTTTTAGCCGTATTGCGATGTGGAGTTCACTTGTACAATGGGTGCTGGGATGGCCCTCACTTGTCACCAGCATCAAGCCAAGGTGCAAGTGAAGGGGAGAAGCAGCACTCAAACCCATCTCTGTAAACACTCTGCAACTGGGTTAACTGACGCAAGGGGAGTTGGTGGTGTAGTGGTAATATCACTGGACTAGTAATCCAGAGGCCTAGCCTCATGTCCTAGGACATAGGTTGAAATCCCAGCATTGAAGCTACTGGAATTTAAATATTAGTCTGGAGATGAAATGTGGTGGTGGTGGTGGGGCTAGAAAATGTGGTGAGCCAGCCAAAAGTCCATTGATTTCAGTGGGACTGGAAAATCCTGATGGTTGGCAGGGCTGGCAAATTCTGGCTGTAGCCTCAGTAATAGTGACCTTGAAACTATCATTGATTGTTGTTAAGAACCCATCTGGAAGGAAACCTGGCCTACATGTGACTCCAGACTCACAGCAATATGGTTGACTCTTAACTCCCCTCTGAAATGGCCTACAAAGCCACTCAGTTTAAGGGTAATTAGGGATGGGCAACAAATGCTGGCCTTGTCAGTGATGTCCACATCTCATGAAAAAATTAGAAAAGCTACAGGCAGAAACCCCAGTGATGGATAGGACAGGTATTCTGTGCAGGACCTACAGGTGCAGAGGTTTTGAGCTGCAGCTGGTCTCCTGGCTGTATTGTAAGTACTACCGATATGCACAAAGAATGAAATATAAAAGAACTTCACTGAAATGCATATATCTGCTTTGTTATTTCTAGATGTAGAAGAAAGGGTTGACACTAAGAACAAAACAGACTGACACAAGGCAGAAGATATCACAACCAGAAACTGCGGGGGAAAAAAGGAACAGATATTACTATGTCCAAACAATGTTATGGAATCACAGTCATTAACCTCATGAACCTCAGTCCAGCCAGCTTGGTTGGAGCTAAATCATCAGACTAATGAGATCATAACATCAAAAAGGTCATTGGTTAATTCATAATAAGTAACAATTCACAGTTGTCAAGTTACAGAGGTTGGGTTTAAAGAGGTGTAAATTGTAAGAGACAAGAGTGTAGACTTTCCAATTATGTTCTTTCAACACCAGTGTTAACACAGTTATTTTGAATGAATTTACATTGGCATTAAGTCAATGATATCAACAAAGCCAGGTTAAGATATTGCTGTATTTTTGCAGACTTCACCACATTCACATATTTCCAGCTCCCTTTCACGATGTTGTATTTCTGTGAATCTTCAGTACGTTTCTTGACACATTGGCATTTTCTTATAATATATTGAAGATGCTGTAGCCCTCTATTTTCTTGAGACTGAACTCTTGCATATTCAACATTAGGCCTTCATTCTTTTTTCTTAATTTTAAAATTCTCATCCTTGTTTTCAAATCTCCTCATGGTCTTGTCAAGCTCTGTAATCTCCAGCCCTTCAACCCTCTGAGATATCTGCGCTCATCTAATTCTGGCCTCTTGAACATCGCCAATTTTAATCGCTCCATCATAGGTGTTGCTAAGACCCTAAAGTTCTGGAGTTCCCACTCAAAGCCTCTGTCATTTCCTTTAAGATGATCCTTGAAACCTATCCCTTTGAGCATGCTTTTGTACTTCTGTCCTAATGTGTGGTTTGGTGTCAAATTTTGTTTGATAAAGTTCCTGTGAAAGACCTTGGGATGTTTTACTGTGTTAAAGGTGCTGTACATGTACGAGTTGTTGCTTGCTTAAGGGCCTCAATTAGCAGTGGGGGGCAGGAGGGCTGTCCACGGGCTTTCCTGCCATGGACTTAATTGGGGTGGAAGTAGGAAGGTGGCATCTCACCCAATTCATTACCCCTGCCACCAAACTCGCCATGGTGGAGAGCACTAAATTCCGACCAATGTTTCATGTCGATGACCTTTCATGAGAATTGGCCAAAGTTTGAAATGTAATAGGTTTCAAACGAGTGAAATGGGGGAAGGTGAAAAAAAAACAAAAGGGAAGAAATGCGATCAAGTGGATGACAGGAAAGATTAAATGACAAAAGGGTTGGTAGTGCAGGGCCAAAGGGAGTAGTAATGGGACAAGTTAAGGAACAAAAGATGTGACTAGAGGAGGTGTGAATGGCAGAAGGATGAACAGAGGAGGTGTGAATGGCAAAATGATGAACAGAAGAACAGCAGGAAAAGAAAAGAGAAAAACATGATGAAGAACAAAACATGCAAAGACAAAGGAAATAAAAGTGCCTACGCAGTTCCCTAGCATGCTTGAGCTTCATTGGAACATTGCAGGAGGCTGAGGACATAGAGACCAGTGAGGTCAACATATAAAATACCCTTGACATACCTTAGCAAGTGCTTGGCTACATTGACACTGTTCATAGACAAGAGTGCAACAAGGAAGACCCCCATTAAGCCAAAACTGGGAACTCACATCATGCCCCTGAACAACTCCACACCCAGACCTCCCTGTCGCTTGCCGTTTCAACACTCCACCCTGCTCCCTTGCCCACATGTCTGTCCTTGGCTTGCTGCATTGTTCCAGTGAAGCTCAACGCAAACTGGAGGAACAGCACCTCATCTTCCGACTAGGCACTTTACAGCCTTCCGGACTGAATATTGAGTTCAACAATTTTAGATCTTGAACTCTCTCCTCCATCCCCACCCCCTTCCCGTTTCTTCCCCCTCCTTTTTGCTTTTTCCAATAATTTATATAGATTTTTTCTTTTCCCACCTATTTCCACTAATTTTAAATGTATCTCCACCATTGTTTATTTCTACCTTTTAGTATTCCCCCACCCCCACTAGAGCTATCTGTACCTTATCTGTCCTGTCTTATACTCTTAATTAGCACATTCCCTTAGATAATATCACCACCTTCAACACCTCTTTGTTCTTTTATCTGTGACAGCTTTTGGTTATCTCCACCTATCACTGGCTGCTTGTCCCAACTCCCCCCACCGCCCTTAAACCAGCTTATATTTCACCCCTTTCCTAATTTTACTTAGTTCTGTTGAAGGGTCATGAGGACTCGAAATGTCAACTGTGCTCTTCTCCGCCGATGCTGCCAGACCTGCTGAGTTTTTCCAGGTATTTCTGTTTCTGTTTTGGATTTCCAGCATTCGCAGTTTTTTGTTTTTAACTCTACACCAATAGTGTATCAGGGTACCTCTTTTTTTTAAACATCATAATAATATAATAGAATTTCTGCATTGGGCGCAGGTGGTAATTCCAGTGCAAACTGCACCCGAAATTATGCCCATTTCGAAAAGTGATCTTTTCCTTTGACGTTCGTGACCCTGAGTTCAAACTCATTCACAGATTGCCGAATGCAAAATGTGACATGAACCAGCACAATCAGGTTGTGTTCTAAAATGTAATTATTTGAAAGAAAATGCTTTAAACATTGTTCTTGATATATTTAAAAGTGGAAATTTGGTGCAGTTTGAATTTTAGAGACCCGAAAATGGGTTTAAACAAAAGAAAAGCATTTTGACTCTCAGTACTAAGTTTTAAATGACTGAAAATAACCTTTAAAAATATACAGAACCATTTGCTAGTTATATTTGGGGCACTGTAGTCCAAGTCCTTATTAACTTTTTAAAAAGAACGTTGCATTTAAATCCTTCTGGGTCTATACTCGATGGAGTTTAGAAGGATGAGGGGGATCTGATTGAAACTTACAGAATACTGAAAGGTCTGGATAGAGTGGACGTGGGGAAGATGTTTCCATTAGTAGGAGAGACTAGGACCCGAGGGCACAGCCTCAGAGTAAAGGGAAGACCTTTTAGAACAGAGATGAGGAGAAACTTCTTTAGCCAGAGAGTGGTGAATCTATGGAATTCATTGCCACAGAAGGCTGTGGAGACCAGGTCATTGAGTGTATTTAAGATGGAGATAGATAGGTTCTTGATTGGTAAGGGGATCAAAGGTTATGGGGAGAAGGCGGGAGAATGGGGTTGAGAAACTTATCAGCTATGATTGAATGGCGGAGCAGACTCGATGGGCCGAATGGCCTAATTTCTGCTCCTACATATTATGGTCTTCTAAAATGTACCTATTAGTGTCTTTGTGGCAGGAAGCTCCAGTTTAATTTTTACAGACCCCCACCCAAAGGCCTGCAAAATAGTTCAATCAGCAAATACTCACCATCGTGATTAATTCACCTAGAGGCCAGATTTTGAGGGTGGGGCCTGTTCCTAGTGCAATGTTTTTAAAAGGACTTCAAAAAATCGTAGAAACGAGCGTAGCCGTTGAATGAAATTCATGTTTAAAACTTGGCGATCTTTAGTGCTAATTAGACCGATTTCAGGAGAATTGCTTCAGAGAAAAAAGCAACATGCAATGCAATTGCGTGGAAACTCCATGGAACAGTACTTCACAGATTATCTGGTCATTTAGCTCTTTGTTATTTGTGGGAGCTTGCTGTTCACAAATCAGCTGCTGCGTTTCCTACATTACAATGTTAACTACCCTTCCAAGTGTATTTCATTGGCTATGGAACATTTTTGGGTGTCTTGAAGTCATGAATGGCACAATATGTATAAATGCAAGTCATTCCTTTTCTCTCATTATGACTATTCAATCAATTTGTACGAGTTGCTTCTGTAATTTATTCCTCCATCATCCTTTATGTGGTAAATGTTCTGTTGGACCCTTCCCTTCATTCATTTAATGCCTTCATTTTAATTTCTGTCTCCTGAATGTATCGTTATAGTGAATAATTTGACTCAGAACCACTTTACCAACCCCTCTTCATAATCTTGAAGATATCATTTATTGTCACCTTAAAAGATTACGCAGTGGCAGAATTAAAGGAACATAAAAAAAATATTGCATTTATTAAAAAAAAATTCTTTGAACATGTTTGTTAGGTATACAAGAAGAAACACTGTTTGACAGGCATTCAAGAATCATCCAATTGGGTGCAAAGAGACTGTTTATTTGTGATTGGAATGACCAATGGTGGGAGAGGTGGGGCAGTTGGAAGCAGGGCATCGAGTGATAAAAGCTCCAGGAATATGTCACGCCACAGTTAATGCCAACCTTAAGTTAGGTAATAGCTCCAGAGCCAGGGTCTTTGCCCGAATAACCCAAATAGGATCTGGCGTCCGTCTCAGGGTAACAGTGCAAAATGCTGAAAAAGAAGTGGTTTATCTATTATAATTATAGGGGGAGCCCCGGAATCCAGGAAGGATGAGCTCACGTGGGTCATTCAACAAGAAATCAAAATACTGTGAATGCCTGAAATCTGAAACAAAAACAGAGAAGGTGCTGGAAACACTCAACAGGTCAGGCAGCATCTGTGGAGGGAAAAACCGAGTTAACATTTCAGGCCTGTGGCCTTTCATCAGAATTTATTTCATATTTCCAGCGGTATTCTGCTTTTGTGTTAGCGTTAATTCATTCTCTTCCAGGAATGCCTACCTTGGAGAAGTTCTGCTTTTCTCTCTGGTCTCTTCTACCTTGGGCAACTACATTTATTTTGGATTTCCAGCATCTGTGGTTCGTTTTGGACCTTCAGCATCTGCAGTATTTTGCTTTTGTGGTTATATTAAAGTTCCAGGTCTGGGCTTTTTATCAGAACTTCATTTGAACCTGCCTTGGGTTTTAACATTTTCCATGCACAGCGATCTGTGTTTCACACGGTATTCTGTAAGATGTATGGAATATCTCTGCCTGAGGCTTCAGGGTACAGGGAAGATGAAGAGGTGGCGAAGATAACTCTTTTTGCAGCTCATTTGTGCTTTTGGCACTCTTCTAGGCGAGGGAAATTCCGATCTCGGGATCGAGTGCTCTACGCCACATATGCCTTTGTCAGAGTGAAATGTTATCAATTGCTAACTATCAAAGACCTCTGGGTCAGGCAGGGCATGAATTTGATGCAGGGGTAAGCATTTCTCTATCATGCAACAGCCTTGGGAAGACGCTTACTACATTTTCCACTTCCCAGCCGCCCCATGGATTCCCCAGTTGTAATTTGTGGTGAGTCGTGGGCAGTATTTTCCTGCTGTAGAGCCCTATCTACTGGCAATTGGGGATGAGACAGCCTCTGGCTTATTACATTTGGCAGGGAGAGGCCATTTTCATGCCATCGGTTTAATACTGGATCATGTGAATCCAGGTCCCAGTGGAGAGTGTTTGGATTTAAGCACCGCCCAGGCCCCCCAGGCAATTACAGACAAAATTCTCTTTTGTAATTAAAGGGGAGGGTAGGAGATCAGCCACCAAGTAAGCTAATGGAAACTAGTGTTCCTTCCAAGTCTCAACTGTTACTTTAAAAGATTAAAATGCTGTGATAATGGCCACAGGGACGTTCCAAAATTCTTAACTTCCACTGCCTTGACAGAACTTTGAAACATGTTTAGCACCACTGGCCCACATGTTTACCCTGATCACTCAACTGGTAAATGACCAGTGTGGAGCTTAGGAATACAAAGCAAGCTGCTCTAAACTGGGATAGTGACTCCGCACCCTGAGAGTTAGGGAGTGGGATGGGTGCAGGCATGTCTCCGACTGAAAAGGACGATGCAGGGAATGGAAAGCACTGGGCTCCCTTGTGATGCCACATTTAGTTGCTTAGCCAGTGCAGTACTCTCGCAGCACTGCATTTAAAGTGTCTACATAGATCACAGAATCACACAGTGCAGAAGAGGCCATTCGGCCCATCGAGTCTGCACCAATGTACTTAAGTCTCTGAAATGATTTTGAACCTACAATTTTCTGACTCAAAGCTAAGAGCACTACCATTGAGCTACTTTTGAATGAGTGTTGACATAATAACTAGGAGCTGGATGAGGTGATTTGACCCTTCAAGTCTGTTCTGCCATTCAATAAGATCTTGACTGATTTTCTACCTCAATGTCACATTCCTGCACTATCCCCACACCCCTTAAAACCCTTAGAGACCAAAAATATATTGAAAGTGTCTTGACTATACTCAAGAACTGAGCATCTACAGCACCCTGAGGCAGCAAATTTCAAAGATTCACAAGTGAATCTGAGTGAAGAAATATCTCATCTCAGCCCCTTATATTTGCAGGCCTGTTAATGTGGAGTTTCTACACCCTGTCTGACTGCTGCCACTTGCTAATTTTAACAGAAAAAATGGACACAAATGTAAAGTTGGGAACACTGTGGCAATGAATTTTACTTTGTCCTCACTCAATGTCCACACAAATGCACTTTCCACCAGCCACTGATCAAAGTGGGGGCTATTTTTCCCTCTCTTAACTCAGGGACACTGAGGTCCAATTGTAACTGTTAAAACAATTAACTAAATTAACAATAACAAGGGAGAAATCAAGCACAGCCCCTAAGTCAGGTCAGCTGTAAAATCAAGGAAAAACGTTAAAGGAACCTTACAAACATCAAACTAAGATGTGATTAAAGGGGTCAACAAAATACCCCAGTCCCCGCGGTGCCCACCAGGCACGGAAGGCCTCGATGGTGCCGGCAGACACCGCGTGCTCCCTTTCCAGGGACACCCGGCCGCGAACGTAGCCGCGGAAGAGGGACAAACAATCGGGCGGGACTCCCCCCTCGATCGCCCGCTGCCTGGACCTGTTAATGGCCAACCTGGCCAGGCCCAGGAGCAGGTTCACGAGGAGGTCTTCCTCCTTCCCGACCTCCTTCCGCACCGGGTGTCCGTAGATCAGGAGCGTGGGACTGAAGTGCAAACAAAACAATAATAAAAGGTTCTTCAAATAACTGAAATGGGAGTGCAGCCTATGACACCCTATACAAACGTGGTCCGAGGCCCAATTGTAGCTGCACTCTGCTGATACAAGTTGCCCCAAATTTAGCAAAGTGTTATCTGCAGAATTTAGCAGCCACTGCAATCCAAAGTAGTGCATTGTTTTATTCTTTGGATTTTGGTAGGAAGCTCATAATGAAGTGGCAGAAACCTGTTAGTACTTAGTCACTCGTCAGCTATGGCTAGACGGTGAGTGTTGTCACTAGGCTGTGATGACTTTCTCAGTAAAACTCAATCCATACAATGAGTGTTAAGTTGCACTCACAGACAAATCCTGTCTTCACCTGATCTTAATGTGCACATATTTCACAGTGAGTCACTAGAAAACAGTAAGGAGTGAGAACTTTGGACAATTAACCTCACCAAGGTGTAAGACACATGAGCAAGTGTAGGCCATTTGACCCTTCAAGCCTGTTGCACCATTTAATAAGATCATGGCTGATGTTCAATCTCAACTCCACCTTCCTGCACTACCCCCCTATCCCTTAATGTCCAAAAATCTAGCAACATGTTTTGAAAGTACCCAATGGCTGAGCAACCACAGCACTCTTGGGTAGACAATTCCAACGATTCACCACCCGTTCAGTGAAGGCATTTCTTCTTATCTCAATACTTATTTGCCAACCCCTTATTTATTCTGAGACCGTGACCCCCCGTGTTTTAGGTTCCCCAGCCAGAGGAAGTATTTTCTCAACAACTATTTTGTCAAGCCTCTTAAGAAATTTATATCCTTCGAACGCTGAGGCTAACTGGGATCCTTCACCGTCAGCCTTCAGATTGATCCGAGTTGACCTTGAAATCTTTCTGCCCTATATGACCCAATGCTGTGCCACGCAAATAGATTACTTGTGTTGTAATGATGGGGCAGGCACAGTCAGGGGGGGGATGGTGGTAATGTCACTGGACTCTCAGCCCAGGCTAATCCTCTGGGGACACAGGTTCAAGTCCCACCATGGCAGCTGGTGGAATTTGAATTCAATTTTTAAAAAAAATCTGGAATTGAAAGCTCATGGTCAGTGATGGTGACCATTGAACCATCAACAATTGTTGTAAAAAACCCATCTGATTCACTAACATCCTTCAGGGAAGGAAATCCGCCATCCTTACCTGGTCTGGCCTACATGTGACTCCAGACCCACAGCAATGTAGTTGACTCCTGGCTGCCCTCTGAAATGGCCTAGCAAGTCGCTCAGTCCAAGGACAATGAGGGATGGGTGACAGATGCTGGCCTTACCACCGACACTCACATCCCATGGAAGAATTAAGAAGAAAAAATTATTTTCTAAAATGTAGTGTCTGAATAGTTGAAAGGAACTAATCCTGTTTTCAAACATGTAAATAAATACTGCCCGTTTTATTTTACCCCAGGAGGAGGAGCCCATTGCGCTGGGGTCCATCGCCATTTAAAAAAAAATCGAGGTGGATTTGTAGCTCGTGAGGGTAAATGTTAGTGATAATGCGTGTCCCTTTTAATAGTTGCTGTTTTGTAACTTTACCTAATGCATTTCTCTAACACGCAAATATGTTTTGTATTGCAAAGGAAGATAACGAGTCTCTGTAGAACAAACATGGCAAATATCCCGGGCAATCACTTCACTGGAAAAATAAAAAGCTTTGTCTTACTCAAATTGTACCCAGTGGGATTTTTTTTTTGTGTGTGTGTGTGTGTGTGTGTGTGAGATTACATCTCGTACGGCACCGAGCTGTTACTTTGCTGGTTTGCATCTTGCATTTGTGAATGGGTTCCAAGACTGCATTCACTTTCAACTGCCTTTTATTTTTTAAGCCACTATCACATGATTGGGGCGGTGGGGGGTGGGGGGTTTCTGACCCTTTTGAGTAGAGCAGTTTTCTCTTTTGCATCCGAGAACCAGCTTGCTGAATCGAGTCCTGGCAGGTGTCAAAATCAGAGAGAACACAGGAATGTGAAAGCTCATCTCAATTCCCAAGAACACAGGGTATTTTTTCCGGAACAAGAAACAGGGGCCTGCGCCTTTTTTTTTAGCTGGATCTGATCCCACCTACCCACATTCACACGCATTGGTATTCCTTAACCAGCTCACTAAAAATAGTTATAAAAGCAGAAACTGATGGAAATAATCAGCAGGTCTGGCAGCATCTGTAGGGAGAGAGAGAAACAGGATTAACTTTTCAAGTCCGTATGGCTCTGAAGAAGGGTCATACAGACTCGAAACATTAACTCTGTTTCTCTCTCCACAGATGCTGCTAGGCCTGCTGAGTTTTTCCAGCATTTTCTGCTTTTGTTTCATATTTCCAGCATCCACAATATTTTGCTTTTATCTTAATGTTTCAGGTGATGATCTTTCATCAAAACTGGGAAGGAGTTAGAAATGTAATAAGTTTTAAGCAAGTGAAAGTTTCAATAAGAGCCTCAACATTTCTGGAGCAGTTGATCGGGTGCAGCAACCAAGCTGCATTTTGTAGTCTGTTTGCTGAGCTGGACAAGCAATTGCAGAGGAAAACGAGGACTTCATCTTCTCATTGTACCTCTGTATAGGTCCCACAGTGAAGCACAATATGCTTGGCCCAAATTCACCTCACGCCTTAAATTGTGGGATGTTACCCATTTTTTCTGAAGATACCATTGCTGAATTGGTTGCTATTCTGAGATTGATTCATAAATCTCCAGTTGGCAAGTGGGCAAAACCTCCTGCCACTGTTTTAGCAGGTGCTAGAGAACTAAATAGCCTATGGGCCAAGAAATTAACATGGGAGGACTTCTTCATGCATGAGATGCTGACTTTAGCCACGTCTCTGTGAGCAACTGTCACTCAGAAAATCCTCTTCTCATCAAATGTTCAGTAGTCAACCCACACTATTGTTAGAATTCAGCCTGGGCATAGATAGAGGATAAGACCCTGGGAACATCACCATGTCCTCAGAGTAGAAATTGCAACAGAGAGGGAGGCTATTCAGCTCATCATCTCAGTGCAACGCTAGCTTGCATGGAGTCGTCTTATCGTAATGCCATTTTCCCACCCTTTTCCCTTCAAATGCTCATGAAATGGCTCTTTTAAATGTCATGGAATTTTAATTTCAGTCCTTTTTTTCTTACTGGTACAAATATATGCTTGCACTAATCATGTAATAATGCCTAATCATTTAAACATGGAAAGCATAGTCGTACAACACAGTCTGGCTCACTCTGGCTCTTCCACTATTGACAATTAGTATCTGGCCATGGGTTCATGGTGCAGTTACTGAAACTAGAAAGGAAAGCATCAGCCAGTCTACAAAACGGGAGTTTGTACTGTAACTGGAATGCTGGTTGCTGCTCAGCATAGATTGGTTTTAAGTCTTTTAAAAAAAAAAATCACTTGTTCCTGGGACATGATTGTTGCTGGTGAGGGCAGCGTTTGTTACCCATCCCTAATTGCCCTTGAGAAGGTGGTAATGAGCTGCTTTCTTGAACCGCTTGCAGTCCATGTGGTGTAGGTAAACCCACAGCGCTGTTAGGCAGTTCCAGTATTTTGACCCAGCGACAGTGAAGGAATGGTGATATAGTTTAGGATGGTGTGTGGCTTGGAGGGAAACTTGCAAGCGGCGGTGTTCCCAAGCGTCTGCTGCCCTTGTCCTTCTGGGTGATAGAGGTCGTGGGTTTGGAAAGTGCTGTGGAAGGGGCCTCGCTGAGTTGCTGCAGGCATCTTGTAGATGGTTACACACAGCTGCCATTGTCATTCAAAATAAGCCTTAAATGAATCCTAATATAAATTCAACCTAGAATTTTACAACACAAAAAGCAGCCATACGGCCCATTGTGCCTGTGCTGACTCTTATTCCAGTGCCCTGTCCCCATAGCCCTCCAAACTGTTTCCTTAACACATTTATCAAGCTGTAGTCTGATTGTAGATGTGCAATATCATACTCGTGTCCCACTGTTAAAATTGTTACTTTTCACGGTGAGTGGTATTTATGAGGAGAATTAACACGGCAACAGTATAATCTGATGGTTTGAGTCTAGACAGGTATTGTATCCAACTCACAGATTAAAGTACCTTTGTTGAAATAACCTTGAATTCCTATTTTTACACCGAGTCAAATATGTCAGTGAGTCATCTTCACAGCACATAACAAGCAATGTTCTCATCAAATAAACACTTGCTTCTTTTAACCTTTTGTTCCTTTTTATCTTCATCAAGATAAGAGACCATATTGTTGAGGAATTAAACATGGAGCCTACTTTCTTTACACCACTGTTAACATCGCTCCCAGATCTGCTGCTGTACATAATGTTACAACACTGATGCAGGCCATTCAAACATTGGCACGGACCAATTGGGTTATGCTCCAAAAGAGCCTCCTCCCAATCCTCTTCATCTCAGTCCATCAGCATATTCTTCTATTCCTTTCTGCCTCATGTGCTTATCCAGGTGCTCTTAGAATATATCTACGCTATTCTCCTCAACTATTCCCTGTGGTAGCAAATTCCACATTCTCACCACTCTCTAGGTAAAGAAGTACCTCCTGAATTCCCCATTGAAGTTATTAGTATGGTCTTATAACTATGGTCCTTGGCACTTGTTTACCCCACAAGTGGAAACATCGTCGACCCTAACAAGCCCTTTCACAATCAAAGACCTCTATTAGATCATCTCTCCGCCTTTCCTTTGCTAGAGAAGAGCTCCAGCCTCTTCAGCCTGTCCTGATAGGTAGGACCTCTCATTTCTGGTATTATCCTAGTGAATTTTTTTTGCACCTTCTCCAGTGGCCGATACCCTTTTCATAATATGGTGACCACAACTGCACACAGTTCTCCAAGTACAGATCAGCTATCTTTTGTAAAGTTCCTCTTATATGAACTAGCCCAGTTCAGATACATTGATGCATATGCAAGATATTTTAGACAATGCTGGATCTGTCAACCTTCTGCGAAAAATAACTTCCAAGGTACTGAAAGTGTTCCACATTTTCCAGGCATTCATACATGGGAGAACAAGACACACCAACGTCAGGGTCGTCTCACAAGCAGGCGTCACGAGCATCGAGGCTACGATCATCCACCGTCGGCATCGGCGGGTTGGTCACATAATTTGGATGTCAGATACCAGGCACCCAAAGCAGGTCGTCTTCTTCCAGTTTAGTCAGAGCAGACACGTCGGTGGGGGGGGTCAGAAGCGTTTCAAGGATGTGCTGAAAGCAAACACAAAGAAATGCAACATTGACATTAACTGCTGGGAGACCATCCCCTCGGATTGAACCAGATGGCAGCAGAGTCTATGGGAGGGATCCTAACATTTTGAGACCCAACGACGACAAAATGAAGAGGAAAAGCGAGAGCGGCGAAAACAACACGACCTGACCCACATTAAAAACACACAACCAGACATCCCACATGACAACAAATGTCCCACGTGCTATAAATTCTGCAGATCCCGAATCAGCCTCATCAGCCATCTTCGGACTTATGGAAGGCAATCATTCTCGCTAGCCAGGGATAGCAAATATTAGTAAGGTATGGTCCCAATACAACTCCCCATGAATCACTCTGTAAAATATCAGTTAGATACAAGAGGAAGCCCCCTCCAGAATACTCCATTGCCATCCAATCTCCCTTACAGAAAAATTTGGAGAACACCCATCAGCTAAGTGCAGAATAGATTGAATACAAGGTAAGGTTCTCTCAAGATTAACCACCAACTACCACCTAGAAGGACAAGGGCAGCTGACACATGGGAACACCTCCCCTCCAAGTCATTCGCCATCCTGACTTGGAAATATATCGCCGTTCCTTCACTGTCGCCGGGTAAAAATCTTCGAACTCCCTCCCCAACAGCACTGCGGGTGTACCTAAACTACATGGACTGCAGCGGTTCAAGAAGGCAGTTCACCACCAACTTCTCAAGGACAAGGGATGGGCAATAAATGCTGGCCCAGCCAGCAAAGCACACATCATGAATGAATAAAAAAACAAACTCAAGTACCAGACAGAACTATAGAATAGAATCATAGAATGGGTACAGCACAAAAGGAGACCAATCATTCCAATGTGTCTGTGCCAAGTCACTGCAAGAGCAACTCAGCTAGTCTACTCCTCTACTCCATCCCCGTAACTCTAATTTTTCTTTCTTTTTCCCTTTTGAAAGCCACAATTGAATCCTCTCAGGCAGTGCATTCCAGATCCTAACTGGTCACTGTGTAAAAAAATGTTTTTTCATGTTACCTTTGCTTCTTTTGCCAATTATCTTAAATCTATGTCCTCTGGAACACAGTCGTCTACTCTGTCTAAACCCCTCATGAATTTGAACCACTTTATCTAGTTGTTGTTACAGGTTAGATAAAATATAAGGCATCCTCTAAACTTCTAATCAACCACTCCCAGTGTATATATAGAATAAATTAGATGTAAGATAAAGCTCTCTCCAAAATTGTGTAAGGTGGAAGTTAAAACCTCAGTTGTACTGCCACATTTGCATATTCCACATCAAATTTCTTCGTAAATTCTAAATGAGATTGTGAACTTGTCAATTACCATCAAATTGTGAATAGCTTTTCACACTGCCTCGTCATACCAAAAATCTCACTTCACTTAACATCCTAAAATAATTAAAGAGGGGGCTTTCATCGCAATAGTTTAAATTAAATCCCCTGTTCCAAGGGTGGGAAGACACAGATTTAAACAGAGGACACAAATTTAAAAACCGGAGAGATGAGGTTTTTTTTTGCAACTCAGCAGGCTGGGTTTAGTGGAGCCCTCTGGAGCAGACATGGTGGAGAGCAGGGGGGACACACACGGGAGAATCGGGCTGGGGTACCCACATTGGATTCCGGAAGACAGGAAAACTGCCCCCAATTAAGTTGGGGGCGTGAGGGCCCGATGTGGGAATCCCGACTGCCGCCTGTGGGAAGGCAGTTAGGCTCATCAATGAGCCACTTCAAGCCAATTATCCCTGAGCCCATTGGAATTTGGTTGTGGCTCAGGGATTCTCCCGAACTCACACAGCTTTCCTGTGCTGCCCGATGAAGGATGCCCAGCAAACGCTGTCAGGTTTGCCTGCAGCAATCTTGGGGGGTGGGGAACCAATGAAATCTACCTGCCCGGTCCTTTCCCATGACCCCCATCCCACCCTCACTCGTCTGTATCCTGGGATCCAGCGCGATCCCGGGGCTGGGCCTCAGTGCATTACCCACAGCGGCCACCTCTCTGGGTGGAGCTGCCTGCAATGGATAGCTACTGGCCCCTGATTGGCCAGCAGCTCTCGGGCATGGAATTTCTGCTCGCCAGGGTCTTTAATCGCGTGGGAGGCCCAATGCTGGCCAATGAAGTGCCTGATCAGCACTTAGTTGTGTCGGGTCTTCCCTTCGGAGGGAATGTAGGGTTCCTGCTAGTTCTCCAACTGGTGAGAGGAGGATCTACGTCACCATAACAAAATCCAGCTCAGAGAGTTATGATCTGAAATGCACTGCCTGAAAGGGTAGAGAAAGGAGATTTAATAGTAACTTTCAAAATAGAACTAGATTTGTAAATGAGAAATTTCAGGGAAATGTAGAAAACAAAGGCGTGTGGGGCTAATTGGATAGCTATTTCAGATAGCTGTCGCAAATGTGATGGGCTAAATGGCCTCCTTCTGTGCTGCACACCCCTAATCCAAGTTAATCCTATAGTTTTAAACAAAAACAGAATTACCTGGAAAAACTCAGCAGGTCTGGCAGCATCGGCGGAGAAGAGTTGACGTTTCGAGTCCTCATGACCCTTCAGCAGAACTGAAGAACTGTTTTTTGTTTTTATCCCTACAGTTTTAAAGCTGTTTTCCAGAGAGATTCACACACACGGTGGCTTGAATTTGAATTGCCAGCATGTTTCAGATGGGAAACTATGCTATCCCACCTGCACAACCATGACAGAGTGAGTCCCAGCTGATTCTAACAGACCCGCCCAAAAATCAGCCAATAAGAAGGAAAATAAGGTTCCCCGGATACCCATGAAGCAATTGTATCAACGCACTGAGCCAGTTCCACGCGCCTACGTGTTTATGTGGTGAAGCAGACGACTGGAGCTCGAGGTTGCTTGGTCAATGGGAGGTCAGGAGGGCTCTGGTGCTGTCTGAGTTCCAGAAGTCACCTTCTTCATGGCGATGATTGCAATGGATCGTGGCCAAACTGTAAAGAGTACCTCTAGAATTAACAAAGCAATGTTTTTTTTAAGCGCTTTGATTCAATTCACATTCACTGTGCTCCAGCTTTCTGCTTAAAATTGTGTTCGATGCTACATTGCCCAGCTTTGGATCATAACCTACATTACAACAGTGACTACACTTAATATGCACAAAGTCCCATTCACCTATCGCTCCTGTGCTCACTGCCTTGTGTTTGCTTTTGGTTAAGTAACATCTTGGCTTGAAAATTCTCATCCTTGTTTTCAAACCCATCCATGATGGAATGGGGAATGGCCTCTCAGGGGAAAGCAGCAACAGCCAAATTCGTTGCACCGTGGTTGGCTCTGCTGCACAGGGGAGGAGTAAAAAGTGTGGGAATGCAATAGTTATAGGGGATTCAATTGTAAGGGGAATAGGTAGGCGTTTCTGTGGCCACAAACGAGACTCCAGGATGGTATGTTGCCTCCTTGGTGCTAGGGTCAAGGATGTCTCAGAACGGCTACAGGACATTCTGAAGGGGGAGGGTGAACAGCCAGTGGTCCAAACGACATAGGTAAAAAAAGGGAATGAGGTCCTAAAAGCAGAATATCGGGAGTTAGGAAGTAAGTTGAAAAGTAGGACCTCAAAGGTAGTGATCTCAGGATTACTACCAGTGCCGCATGCCAGTCAGAGTAGAAATAGCAGGATATATCGGATGGATACGTGGCTGAAGAGATGGTGTAAGGGGGAGAGTTTCAGATTCCTAGGATATTGGGACCGGTTCTGGGGGAAGTGGGACCAGTACAAACTGGACGGGTTACACCTGGGCAGGACCAGGACTGCTGTCCTAGGGGCAATATTTGCTAGGGTGGGTGGGGAGGGTTTAAACTAAAATGGCAGGGAGATGGGAACTTATGCAAGGAGTCAGAGGAAGGGGGATCTAGGACAAGAACAAAAGACAGAAAGGGGAATAAGAAAAATGATAGGCAGAGAGATCAAGGGCAAGAATCAAACAGGGCCTCAGTGAAAAATAGTGGGAACGGGACAAGTAATGTTATAAAGACAAGCCTTAAGGCTTTGTGCCTTAACACGAGGAGCATTCACAATAAAGTGGATGAATTAACCGTGCAAATAGATGTAAACAGGTATGATATAGTCGGGATTACGGAGACATGGCTGCAGGATGACCAGGGATGGGAACTAAACATCCAATGGTATTCAGTATTTAGGAAGGACAGACAAAAAGGAAAAGGCGGTGGAGTTGCATTGCTGGTTAAAGAGGAAATTAAAGCAATAGTGAGGAAAGATATTAGCTCCGACGATGTGGAATCTGTATGGGTAGAGCTGAGAAACACAAAGGGGCAAAAAATGTTAGTGGGGGTTGTATATAGACCCCCAAACTGTAGCGGGAATGGCATTAAACAGGAAATTAGAGGCGCATGCAATAAAGGAACATCTGTAATTATGGGTGACTTTAATCTGCATATAGATAGGGCAAATCAAATTAGTAACAATATCGTAGAGGTGGAATTCCTGGAATGTATATGGGATGGTTTTCTGGGCCAATACGTTGAGGAACCAACTAGGCCATCCTAGACTAAGTATTGTGTAATGAGAAAGGAATAATTGGCAATCTAGTTGTGCGAGGCCCCTTGGGGACGAGCGACCATAATATGATAGAATTCTTCATCAAGATGGAGAGTGGCGTAGTTGATTCTGAGACTAGGGCCCTGAATCTTAATAAAGGAAATTACGATGGTATGAGGCGCGAGTTGGCTATGATGGATTGGGAAACGTTAGGCAATGGCAAACATTCAGAGAGTGCATAGGTGAACTGGAACAATTATTTATTCCTGTCTGGTGCAAAAGTAAAACAGGAAAGGTGGCCAAACCATGGCTTACAAGGAAAAGTAGAGATAGTATTAGATCCAAGGGAGAGGCATACAAATTGGCAAGAAAAAACAACAAACCTGAGGATTGGGAGCAGTTTAGAATTCAGCAAAGGAGGACCAAGGGATTGATTAAGAAGGGGAAAATAGAGTACGAGAGTAAGCTTGCGGGGAACATAAAAACTGACTGTAAAAGTTTCTATAGGTATGTGAAGAGAAAAAGATTGATGAAGACAAAAAGATTGATGAAGACAAATGTAGGTCTCTTACAGTCAGAACCAGGGGAATTTATAATGGGGAACAAAGGAATGGCTGACCAACTAAATACATAGATAAAAACAAAAAACTGCGGATGCTGGAAATCCAAAACAAAAACAGAATTACCTGGAAAAACTCAGCAGGTCTGGCAGCATCGGCGGAGAAGAACAAAGTTGACGTTTTGAGTCCTCATGACCCTTCAACAGAACTAAGTAAAAATAGGTTATTTCACCCCCCTCTTATTTTTACTTAGTTCTGTTGAAGGGTCATGAGGACTTGAAACGTCAACTTTGCTCTTCTCCACCGATGCTGCCGGACCTGCTGAGTTTTTCCAGGTAATTCTGTTTTTGTTTTCAACTAAATACATACTTTGGTTCTGCCTTCATAAAGGAGGACACAAGTAGCATACCAGAAATGTTGGGGACCACAGGGTTTAGTGAGAGGGGGGAACTGAAAGAAATCAGTAATAGTAGGGAAATGGTATTGGGGAAATTGAAGGGATTGAAGGCCGATAAATCCCCAGGGCCTGATAATCTACATCCCAGAGTACTTAAGGAAGTGGCCCTAGAAATAGTGGATGCATTGGTGGTCATCTTCCGAGATTCTATAGACTCTGGAATAGTTCCTACAGATTGGAGGGTAGCTAATGTAACCCCACTATTTAAAAAGGGAGGTAGAGAGAAAACAGGTAACAAAGACCAGTCAACCTGACATTAGTAGTGGGGAAAATTCTAGAGTCCATTCTAAAAGATTTAATAGCTGAGCACTTGGAAAACAGTGGCAGAATCAGACAGTCAGCATGGGTTTACAGAAGGGAAATCATGCTTGACCAATCTACTGGAATTTTTCGAGGATGTAACTAGTAGAGTTGATGGGGGGATTCAGTTAATGTGGTTTATTTGGCTTTCGACAAAGTTCCACATAAGAGATTAGCGTGTAAAATTAAAGCACATGGGATTGGGGATAGTGTATTGAGATGGATAGAAAACTGGTTGGCAGACAGGAAACAAAGAGTAGGAATAAACGGGTCTTTTTCCGAATGGCAGGCAGTGACTAGTGAGGTACCGCAGGGATCGGTGCTGGGACCCCAGCTATTCACAATATATATTAATGATTTAGATGAGGGAGCTAAATGTAATATTTCCAAATTTGCAGATGACACAAAGCTGGGTGGGAGGGTGAGCTGTGAGGAGGATGCAGAGATGCTTCAGTGTTATTTGGACAAGCTGAGTGAGTGGGCAAATGCATGGCAGATGCAGTATAATGTGGATAAATGTGAGGTTATCCACTTTGGTAGCAAAAACAGTAAGGCAGATTATTATCTGAATGGCTATAAATTGAGAGAGGGGAATGTGCAATGAGACCTGGGTGTCCTCGTACACCAGTCGCTGAAGGTAAGCATGCAGGTGCAGCAGGCAGTAAAGAAGGCAAATGGTATGTTGTCCTTCATAGCCAGAGGATTCGAGTACAGGAACAGAGATGTCTTACTGAAATTATACAGGGCCTTGGTGAGACCACACCTGGAATATTGTGTGCAGTTTTGGTCACCTTATCTGAGGAAGGATGTTCTTGCTATAGAGGAAGTGCAGTGAAGGTTTACCAGACTGATTCCTGGGATGGCGGGACTGACATATGAGGAAAGATTGAGTTGGTTAGGATTTTATTCGCTGGAGTTCTGAAGAATGAGGGGGGAATCTCATAGAAACCTATAAAATTCTGACAGGACTAGACAGGGTAGATGCAGGAAGGATATTCCTGATGGTGGGGGAGTCCAGAACCAGGGGTCACAGTCTGAGGATACGGGGTAGACCATTTAGGACTGAGATGAGGAGAAATTTCTTCACCCAGAGAGTGGTGAGCCTGTGGAATTCGCTACCACAGAAAGTAGTTGAGGCCAAAATATTGTATGTTTTCAAGAAGGAATTAGATATAGCTCTTGGGGCGAAAGGGATCAAAGGATATGGGGAGAAAGTGGGAGCAGGTTATTGAGTTGGATGATCAACCATGCTCATAATGAATGGCAGAGCAGGCTCGAAGGGCCGAATGGCCTACTCCTGCTCCTAGTTTCTATGATCTCGCCCCTCCCTATCTCTGTAATCTCTGCCAGCCCTACAACCCTTTGAGATATCTGTGCTTTTCTAATTCCAGCCTCTTGCGCATCCCCGATTTTTAATCCCTCTGCCATTGGTGGCCATGCCTTTAGCTGCTGTGGCTCTAAGCTCTGGAATTCCTTCCCTTAAACATATCCGTGTTTCTACCACCCTCTCCTCCTGTAAGACACTCCTTAAAACCTACCTTTGGCCATCCAATAGCTCCTTATGCTGCTCGGTGTCAAATTTAATGATAATGCTCCTGCAAAGTGGCTTGGGACATTTTCCTACTTTAAAGGCATTACATAAGTACAGAATTCATCCCACCCTCCTAACTGGAGACACAACAAACTATGGCTTCACAGTGCCCTGCACAGATCTGGATTCACGATCAGACACATGGCCATTTCTCAGCCTGTCCTCCAGCCACACACACCAGATGCAGCATTACTCATGGATATACCACGATCACGCCCAATCCCTTTTGTATCACAAATGACTTTAGGAAACAGTTAAGACAGATACACTCGGCTGTCTGAATTACGTCAGTTCAACTGGTCTATATTGGTGTCTATGCTCCACGCAAACCTCCTCCCATCTTCGTCATTTAACTCAATCAACAAAACAATCTAACCTTCCCTTAAAGGTACCAGTGGTATTTGCCTCAACCTCTACATGTCGTAGCAAGTTCCACATCCTCACCACTCTCTGGGTGGTTTCTCCTGAATTCCCTACTGGATTCATTAGTGACTATCTTGCATGTTCATGACCCCTGGGAAACATCTTCTTTACAATCCCCTTATCAAACCTTTACATAATTTTAAGATCTCTTCCAGGTTTCTCAAGTAAAAGTTCAAACAGAAAAACTTTGAAGGGCGCAGCAGTCCATCAGCATTTGAGAAAAAACATTTGAGATGGGAAGCTTCATCAGTCAATAATGATAAAAGATGCAGGCCAAAATGTTAACCTATCTCTTTTCAAATCTCAGCCTGTCATTTCCCCTCCCTCTGTAACCTCCTCTGGCCCTACAAGCCTGTAAGATCAATTCTACCCTCCTATTAAATTTCATTATTTTCTAAGCTGATCACAAATCTTTTTATCTTATTGGCCAATTTTCTCTCTAGCCCTCGGAATCCGTGCCCGTTTCTTGACCTAGTCTCTTATTATACAAGCGCTCTCATAAGGTGGCAGTGGGACATTTACAGAAAAAGATCTCAACTTGGCCCCCAAAACGCTGCGAAGGACACTTTGCCTCTTTTATTGCCCAGAACTCAATATTTCAGCATCTGCTTGCCCAGCTCAATGTGGTAGAACTGTAATGAAACCTCAAATTCATAGGAAAGGTGTAAGGGTCCTTGGGAGGGTGCAGAGATTTACCAGAATGGTTCCAGAGATGAGGGATTTTAGCACAATGTCACTTTGGAGAAGCCAAGTTTGTTCTCCTTGGAGAAAAGGAGGTTGAGGCGATATTTGGAAGAAGTGTACACTTACGACAAGTTTAGATAAGGTAGACAAAGGCCATTAGTTGATGGTACAAGGACTAGGAGACACATATCTAATGTTTTGGGAAGAGACACTGAAGAACTTTTTGACACAGTGAGTGTTAATGGCCTGCAAGTTGCTGCCTACAAGGGTGATGGAAGCGGAGATGATCAATGATTTCAAAAGGAAACTGGGTGAGCTCTTGAGGGAAATAAACTTGCAGGGTCCAGGGATAGAGTTGTAGAATGCAACTGACTGGATTTCTCTACAGTTAAACAGGTTCCTTCTGGGTCATAACGACTCCGAACCACTCCTCTGCACCCCTATTCTCATCGTCCCATCACTGGTGGCTGTGCTTTCAGCCCTAAACTCCAAAATGTCCTCACTAAACTTCTCTGGCAGATTAGGAGGCTCCTAATTACCTGCTTCCTTGACTGTGCATTTGGTCACCTGCCCTAATGTGTGGCTCAGTGTCAAATTTTGTCTGAATATGTTACTGTGAATCACTTTGGGGATGTATTAACATGTTAAGGGCTTTACCTAAATGCAAGTTATGATTGTTTTCAGATGCTAACGGATCTATTGTGCATTTTGTCATTCTCAGAATTCATTGTAGGCTTCCAGTGTTCAGTTTTCAATTTCTAATCTTTACCTGTGATGTTTTTGAACCATGATTCCTTCAAAGTTTGATCTCCTTTCTAACTGACTACACTAATCGATGGAGTCAGATAATCAAATGGTCTTACTGCAATGCAACGTTGATCTTAAACTTTCATTTTTCTTCCACCGGGTTCCTGGAGTCTGCTCAAAGTTTAATGCTTCCCTACCTACCTATATTTTCCCATCCCTTCAGTTATTCACACTATCCAGGTGAAATTTGAAACCTGGCAGAAACGGAGCAGGTAGGCAGTTAATACTAAATGGGAGACATACCCACCGATGTCCCGTTCTCACCCAGAGGTGTTCCATTTTAATCCACTCTTCCAAACAAGCCGGTAAGACACATAGTGGAAACCGGCAAAGAAAGCAGGTACAGGAGGCCATTCAGCCCCTCAAGCCTGCTTCCCCATTCAATCGATCATGGCTGATCTATAACTGCTCTGTATCTTAATTTCATTTCAGATTCCATATCCTTTTCCTAATAAAAAATATATTAGTTTCAGTGAATGAAATTTTCAAATGACTCCCTGCACCCACAGCTTTTTGGGGGAGTACTCCAGATTACCACTGTCCTTTGAGTGAAAAATTGTTTCCTGAAATCACCCCTGGAGGAGCTGAGCTCTAATTTTGAGCTCGTGTCCCCTTGTTCTGGACTCCCCTCACCAGACGAAATAGTTTTCTTCTATCTGTCCTGTCACTCCTCTAACCATCTTAAACGCCTCAATTAGTTCACTCCTTAATCTTCTATATTCAAGGAAATACGAGCTTTGTCTATGCAATCCACCTTCATAATTTAACCATTTTATCCTTGGTATCATTCTGTTGAATTAGCGCTGTATCACCTTCAAGGCGAATAGATCCTCCCTGAGGTTCACTTCTTCTTTATTTATATAGATCAGGTCCCAATGATTTAATCGGGATAGACTGCTATTTCGACTGGTGGTCTAAAAGGGGCAGTGGTTGGAGCTTTCTTACGAGGACATCCCAGTGAGAAAGGGATCCTGGGCCAGGAGACCCTCAAAGAGCTAAGTAGTTAACTCCTTATTTACCAGTCGAGTAAGCCCAGTCAGGGGCTGAGGGAGTGGTAATCATTGAATTAAAGTGAGTCCAGTATTGCTGTATAGCTCGCAGGAGCTGATCTCTCTGCCCCAGCCTCTAAGACCAAGTCCAGTTGAGAAACCCCCACAATCGTGATCACTGAGATTAGCCACATCAGTACATAACACCGTTGGATCTGGGAGTGTCCTTGCTTGTTTGGCTCAGTGACTTACTACTTTGCTCAGGTGAGATGAATGATATTGTGCCATCGCTACCAGTGTTCATGTGCTGGCTTTCAAACCAACCTTGATTCCTAACACGCCGATTAGAGCAATTGAAAAACACGGAGTTATTTTTGTTCACCTAGAAAAAGTTTATCAAAATTTTATAATTTATTAGGAACGGCAACGAAAAATAAAAATTCTATTCAAAGCTTTGAATGCAATGTGCAAATATGATGTATTAAAATCACCAGACTGGTAAGAGTATAGATCAACGCCTGCAATCCCCACTTGCAAGACTCCCAGACGTGACTGATAGGCATGGGTCAGAGAGGTAACTGTATGTCAGATCAACTTATAATGGTGTCACCAGTTACCTGTGGATAGACAGACCAGGAGAGACTGGTAGTGCCAGATGGCGAGGCAGTCTGAAATATACAGCTATTGCTCAAGAATCCTGGCATTTATTTTTAATGCCACCATCTTTCACCCCGCCCGACATGTCACTGGTTATTTCTTTCCAATGTCAAGTAGGTTCCAACACTTCTTCGTGGGTTTTTTTTTAAAGTCAGTGAAGCATTACAGGTTTCTTTTTGGTGACATCAGCATCGAGGAGACATTCATTGCTTCTTCCGTACTTTTGATTTGGGCGCTGTTGTGAGAAAAGGAAATGACTTTTTTTAAAAAGTGCAGCTTGTAAATTGTTTTTTGTGTGTGCATAAAACATATAAATATTGTATAAAGGGACAATTAGAGGATACGGACCATTGGGGTTTTCAGCTTTGTAGAAGGTCTTTAACAGTTCAACAGCTTCCTCAGCTCTGTAGCCCCCTATGCACTGCAACAGGAAAGAAACAGAGACTTGTATTTATGTAAGTAATTAGTCCATAAAGGAGCATTGGCATTTCTCTCTATTAGAGAGAGAATTGGTTATATATAGCTTAAGGGACATCACTCCACAAGCGTGGGCAAGGGCAAGCTCCCATGTACTACCACAGAATGGGGATTGAACCCACACTGCTGGCGTCAGCGCATCACACCCTAGCCGTCTAGCCAACCGAGCTAATTGCACCCCCATCAGTGACCATGGAGCATCTCAAAACTGATTTACAGCCAATGAAGTACTTTTGAGGTGTAGCTACTGTTGTAATGTAGGGAACATGACCACAACCATCTAGGACAAGGGCAGCTGACAGATTGGAACACTACCACCTGGAAGATCCCCTCCAAGTCACTCACAATCCTGACTTGGAACTATATAACTTTCACTGTCGCTGCATCAAAATCCTGGAACTCCCTCCCTAACCGCACTGTAGGTGTACCTACACCACATAGACTGCAGCGGTTAAAGAAGGCAGCTCACCACCACCTTCTGAAGGGCAACTAGGGATGGGCAATAAATGCTGGTCCAGCCAGCGAAGCCCACATCCCGTGAATGAATAAAAAAACACTAAGCGCCCACAAACAGCAATGAAGTTAATGACCAAATAATCTGTTTTACGTGTTGGTTGGGGGATAAATATTGGCTAGAATACCAGTGAGATCTCGCCTGCTCTTCAAATAGTGTCTTGAAATAATTTAAGTCCACCTGAGGGGCCAGACGGAGCTCCAGTTTAACATCTCATCAGAATGACAGTATCTTTGACAGTGCAGTACTCCCTCAGTACTGCACTGGGAGCATCAGCCTAAATTTTGCACCCTGAAGTAGGTTTTCAACCAGTGTCTTTCTAACTCAGAAGCAAAAGTACTGCCCACTCTGCCATATTAGACACCAAGAGAGCAAAGGAGTCAACTCTTTACACAAAGTTGTCAAACTGCTTTCAATCTTGCCACAAGAAATAAATAATTACTGACGCAGCACTTGGACCTGTCGGGATGTTAAGCGACACCTGGTACATTGAGGAAGCTGGGCACATCTCAGGCGCTGGGACTTGGAGCTGCCAGGTCACTTTAATTGGCTTAACTCTTGTTGGCTTTCAGTCACTTAATCAGAATCTGACATTGAATCTCCGGCCAATTGTGAATGGTGGTGCGTGCAGGCTGACTGGCCCATTCTGGCAATATCAACAGCCAGAAAATGATCCGTGAAAACAGGATTTTCCATTCTGCTGGCAAGAGAGTGCAAGGCAGGAAGCGGTTTATCCCCAAAGAAACACCAATAAAAACAGCACAAGTGACATTCTTGGCTCCAAGAATGCAATGTCACCCCCATCTGTTGACTTTGAGTATTACACACTCATATATGTACATATATATATATATATATATATATATATATACACATACACACACACAAGCAAGTAATATTTGGACATAGGCCTCCAATGAGATTCAAAGGCCAAGTCCAACATTGTGATTTTATCTCCGAGACGGCTGGAATTAAGCCTAGGTCGTGGGAGTTAATAGGAAGGTTAATTCCTTCAGTGCCAACAAGCATTGTGCAAAGACAAAATGGGGCTGCTGCAAATACTGTGGAGGGAGTTTAATGCAACAGTCTGCTACATAACTGAATCTGCCCCAGAGAGATGGGATAAATGTCCTTGTGCACTCTCTCTGATAACGGAATACTCCGGGCCCACAGTGAATTCAAGTACATCTTGACACATTTGTCCTTTAAAGTCTTACAAGATGAAAAGGTGATGGGAGCTGGAGATGAAATCCTTCACTTGGCAATGTCGCACATGTAGTTGAGGATACTGAAGCAGTTACACATTATGTGTCTCTCTCTCTACTGGTGAGAGATGTTCCATTACTATCAGACAATGAGTTAAGGCAATTAAATACATTGCCTCAGCATCCCACCCCACATCAGGGACGTCTACAAGATGGTGATTTCAATCGAGACCAATAATCAGGTTTAAAATCTAAACTTAATTTTTGGAATAACTTTGAAAATGAAAGCCAAGTCTAATGAGAATATATTTAAGAACATTTCTCTATATTAAAAAGCTCGCTTTCTGGCTGCACTTTTGTGCTATTTTCCCATTATTAATTCCAAAGTCTGAATTCAAAAAGAAACTGTCTATGTAAACAGTTTATACTGTAATTACCCTCCTGCCAGTGCAGGCACTGTCGCACCCTAGCTTTGTGTCTTCAAGCTTCTCTGCCAGCGATGCAAAGAAACTAGTATACACCAACCAACTTCTTGTTTTCACAATGCTGCTGAACAATAAATAGTAATGTAAGAGAGTCTAAATAGGATAGAGGAGCAAAGGGATCTGGAGATATAGATACACAAATCACTAAAAGTAGCGATGCAGGTTAATAAGGCAATTTAAATAAACAAAGCATTGGAGATTAGTTCTAGAGGGATAGATCTAAAAACTGAGAAGTTATGTTCAACGTGTATAGAACCTTGGTTAAACTACGCTTGGAGCACTGTGCACAGATCTGGTCTCCACATTATGAAAAGAATGAAATGATGAAAAAGCACTGGAGGACACTCCAGAATATAATATAGGAGGACACCAGAACTGAGAGCTTCTAACTATCAGAAAAGATTGATCAGGATGAGGCTTTTTTGCTTTAGCAAAAGAGAAGACTGAAGGGCGATCTGACAGAGGGCTTAACGATTATGAAGGAGTTTGATAGGGATGACACAGAGAAAGTATTTCCACTTGTGGAGGGGGATAAAAACTAGGGGCTGTAAATATAAGATAGTCATGAATAAACTCAATAGGAAATGAAGGAGCAATTTCTTTTCCCAGAGTGATGAGAATGTGGAACTCACTGCCACAGGGAGTAGTTGAGGAAAATTGCATGGGTGCCTTTAAGGGGATGTTTGATAAACACGTGAAGCAGAAAGCAATAGAAGGTTATGCTGATAGGGTAAGATGAAAAGGGGTGGGAGGAGGTGCATGTGGAGCATAAACACTGGCATAAACCAGTTAGAGCGAATGGCCTGTTTCTGTGCTTACAAGATGCTCTGCAGAAACTCACCAAGGCTCCTTCAACAGCACCTTCCAAACCCACAATCACTACCATCTAGAAGGACAATGGCAGCAGATACATGGGAACACCACCACCTGGAAGTTCCTCTCCAAGCCACTTACCATCCTGACTTGGAAATATATCACCGTTCCTTCACTGTCACTGGGTCAAAATCCTGGCACTCCCTCCCTAACAGCACTGCGGGTGTACCTACACCACATGGACTGCAGCGGTTCAAGAAGGCAGCTCATCACCACCTTCTCAAGGGCAACGAGAGATGGGCAAATGCAGGCCCAGCCAGCGAAGCCCACATCCCTTGAATGAAGAAAAACAACATTGTGTAATTCTATGAAAATAAATGATATCAGGGTAGAACGTATGACTTTCAAATGGAGAACACATTATATCTGCATAATCTGGTCCAATCACGCCCTGCCCTCGCAGCAGCTGAAGACCACATCTGGTCTCGGCTCTCTGTGCACAACTCACTGACTACATTGATGGTGATGTCACTGTGTGTTGCAATGTTCTTTGAAACTCCAACTGCAGTACATTTAAGCCAGTCTCCATTAAGTTTATCGTGGGTATAAGCCAACATCATGGGGAATGCTAGTCCTCCAGAAGTCAGCACTAAGGTCATATGCAACATTAGATAGGCACTCTGTCAGAGACAGCACATGGCTTTGTGTGAAATGGAAGAGCCACAGTTTAAGCATGTACTAAGGTGGGGCAAAGGACCCTCATTCATTCCCTTGTTATTGTATATTTTGTGCCAATTTCACTCAGGTATTTGCTGTCAAATGTGCAGTCTAATAATCTAGTTTATTTTTCTCCAAATTTTTAAATTTTCTCACAGAAAATTGTGACCAACATCAAAGCTCAGTAGTAGAATATATATTTTCTGCCACATGCCATAACAGGCAGTGTTATAAAACAGCGAATCCTCCGACTCACTGTGAGTAATACCACAGATCTACGGAATCTGAAATAAGCTAGCTGAACTGCCTCCAGTCTCGGACGCCAAAAGTGGTTGTGCTTCTCACCCCATCTCCTCCAGTGCACAAACATCTCTTGCTTCCAACATGGCCATTTAGCCCACCATGCACTTTTCACCAGCAGACTAGACTACTCCACTGCTTCCTGGCCGACCGCCCCCTTCTCCAGCCTCCATAAACTTCAATCCATCCAAAGCTTTGCTTTCTGTACTGGATCCCGCACTGTCCTACTTGCTCACCACCTCTATGCTCTCATCTGCAGTAACCTCCTCTAGCCATACAATTCTCTCCAGAATTCTTCTGCCCCTCTGAATCTGGCTTTTTCAGCATATTCCTGTTCCTCCTACACTTCACAACTGACACTCTCTGGAATTCTCTCCTTAAGCTTCTCTGCCTCTCAGACCCACCTTATGCCACGTCATTGAGCAAGCATTTGGTTACCCATGCTAATCTCTCCTCTTCCTCAGAGTACGGTTTTCCTTCTGTCTCAGTGGAGCGCTTTGAGAGCTTTTCCACATTAAAAGTGCTATATAATTGCAAATTGTCATTGTTGCTCCAGTATAGCACAAGGAATCTCAGCAAGCACTGTTCCGTCGTGGAGCTGGGGCTGGACTGAGATGTGAGGAAATTCCCACACTCTGTGGGCTCCAGACTCCAGAGAACCGTTGGGATTCCCTACCCCAGAGGGTTGTGGATACTCAGTCTTTGAGTATTGAAGGCTGAGATTGCTCGAATTTTGGGCACTAAGGGAATCGGAAGATCAGCCATAACCTTGTTGAATGACAGAGCAGGCCCAAGGGGCTGTATGGCCTAATCCTATTTCTTCTAAAAGTTAGCTGTTTGGTCAGATAGACTTGATATGGCTTGAAGTTTAGTTAAACTTTTCACTTCTTAAATATAAATTAAGATACCCCAAAGACACAGTTAGCACATGAACTGGCCAATGTTGTTTCAGTTTTGACCCTTATCAGGTTGGGGCAGTGATAAAAGTTCCCAAAGGTGAGAGTGCTATCGCATGAGGTAAGATAGACACAAAGTACTGGTCAAAAAAAAATAGCGTGAAGATTTCCCCTGCTCCATGTTCCTAGCAAAGCCATATGCGAGATGTTGCTAGCAATACTGAACAAAGGAAAATTTTCACGAGTACATTGACAATGCCACAGCACAAAGGGGTTTAACCTACAGTGGAGAAGTACGGAGATGGGAAATCTTTACACGTAACCTAACAATGCCAATGCAATCTTTAGTTGTGTTAAAAAATATATCGCTCAGAGATTCCTGACTTGCATACGTACAAACTTGATGCTGTTTCAAAAATTTATTTTAAATGAAGTATGCACAAGAACTGGACGCGTCATTTCTGGCTCCACTTGCTGCAGAAGGCAGAATGAGGCGCAGGAAATGATCTGTCCCAGGGGCTGCCAAAGTTGCCAACCTAAGATTAATTAAATCAGTGCACAGTCAAGGACAAGCCTGGAACGGGGCCAGCTCGGGGAGAGAGGGGACTTCCAAGGCCACAAGCAGTGACAGGCTGGCAATGAGACACAAGTATAGGAAACAGTGATCATCTATTGAGAAACCATCTAGTGACAGAGCCACAACAGGCAATCTGTGGAGAGTTGCTCTCCAGCAAATCACTGATGCTAAACTGATTTTTATTCTGTGCATTTTCCCCTTTTTTGGCTCTTCCAACCTTAAAAAAAAAAGTCATTTTCTTTATAAAATGGTTGTTTCAGCCTCAACTGGAGTAGTATGTCAAGTTCTGGGCACTGCACTTCAGGTAGGATGTGAAGGCTTTACAGAGGGTTCAATGAACAGAATGGTTCCAGAGAAGAGAGGTTTCAGTTATGTGGAATAGATTGGGGAAACTCATAGATGTTTATAGCACAGTAGGAGGCCATTGGGCCCATCGTGTCTGAGCCGGTCAGCAAAGATCTGACTACACTAATCCCATTTTCCAGTGCTTGGCCCATAGCCCTGGAGGCTATGGCAACGCAAGTGAATATCTAAATACTTCTTAAATGTTATAAGAATTTCTGACTCAACCACCCTTTCAGGCAGTGAGTTCCAGACTCCCACCACCCTCTGGGTGAAAACATTTCTCCTCAACTCTCCTCTTAGCCTTCTACCTCTTACCTTAAATCTCTGTCCCCTAGTCATTGACCCCTCTACTAATAGAAAAATGCCTTCCTATCCACCCTATTTATGCCCCTCATAATCTTACATGTCTCTATCAGGTCTCCTCTCAACCTTTACTGCTCCAAGGAAAACAACCCCAGTCTATTCAATCTTTCCTCATAGTTCAGGCCCTCCAGCCCAGGCAGCATCCTGGTAAATCTCCTCTGCACCCTCTCCAGTGCAATCATATCTTTCCTATAATGTGGTGACCAGAATTACACGCAGCACTCCAGTTGTGGCTTAACCAGCCTTAGGTGTTCTCTATAGAGAAGAGAGGTTCGAGATAAAATTTGATAGAGGTGTTAAAAATCATGAGGGTTCAGGACAGGGTAGATAGAGGGAAACTGTTCCCATTAGTAGAAGGGTCATGAACCGCAGGACATCGATGTAAGGCGATTGGTAAAAGAATCAAAGGTGACATGAAAGTTTTTTTTCAATGCAGAGAGCCGCCACAGACTTAATGGGCTGAATGGTCTCCTTCTGTGATGTAACCATTCTATGATTTTACTGCAGATGGACACATGCAATTTCAGGTCTTTCTCCTGTGGATGGTTGATTCTGTCAGGTCAAGTGGCGGCTTGCCAACTCGCCAGGATTGCCCTGGAGTTTCCAGGAGTTACAGGTTAATCTCCTGGACACTGCTGCGAACAAACCCACCAGAAAAATCATTGAAGCATTATTTTGTTTGGGATTGAATGGAGAATTTTAGCTGTGAGAAAAGATTGGACAGAACACAGGAGGCTGAGAGGAGATTTCATTGATGAGGAAAAATTACGAGGAGCCGAGATAGAGTGGAGTGGAAGGACCTACTTCTATTAGCATTAACCCGGTGGGGGGGGGGAAGACGGACGCGGGTGTTATAGGATTAAGATGATTTTCAGGAGGATTATGGGGAAGTTGACCAACTTCTTCACTCAGAGGGTGGTGAGGGTCTGGAATTCATTGCCTTAAAGGGTGGTAGAGGCAGGAACACTCATCGCATTAAGAAAGTACTTGGACGTACACTTGAGATTTTATAACCCACAAAGCTACGGACCAAGAGCTGGAACGTGGCATTACACTGGATAGCTCTGAAACAGCCAGCAAAGGCATGATGGGCTGAATGGTCTTCTGTGCCTTAAATTTTCTGTTTCAATTAATTATTTATAGGTAGTGGGGAACAAAAAGCTATTTAACTGGGTGGGGCAGTTAGAGGTGAATGTTCTTGTGATGAAACCTCCAGGAACATATTCAACAAGAGTTGGGAACTCTGAGAAGAGGGCAATCATAATATGAGCTGAACCATTCTGGCATATATGGCTCTTCCCTGTCAGCGAAGTCACTGAAGCAGCCGAGGCACCGAGCGCTAAAATACCAGGTCTCCATTGTGGAAGCAACTTTCTTTTTCTAACACTGACCAAGTGCAGAAATGAGATGCTCTCCTTTATCTTTACTCCTCGGCAATGGGGAGAGGCGATTCGAGTCTGGCACAACAGAGAGGCTGGGCAGAAGAAAATACAAGTAGAAAATGGTCACGCCTTGTGCGTTCTTATTGCTGTCTGCTGTCAAGTGATTTTGCGGAATAAGGAGATTAACTCTACCCCCACTCCTTTTACATAGAATGTACAGCACAGAAACAGGCCATTCAGCCCAACTGGCTCACACCATTGTTTATGCTCCACAAAAGCCTCCTCCTCCCGACCACCTCACCACATCAGCAGATCCTTCTCTGCCTTTCACCCTTATATGTTTATCTAACTCCTCCTTAAATGCATCTATACTACTCACCATGTGGCAGCGGGTTTCACAAAATGACCATTCTATATTGTTGACCTCTAGTTTTAGACTCCACCCCCACCTCACCCTCCCCCCAAACAAGTGGAACATCTTTTCTATGTCTCCCCTATTAATCCTAACATAGCCTTGAAGTCCCACCCATTAGGTCATCCCTCAGGTTTCTTTTTTCTGGATACTAGATGTCTCCTCACTTCTGTCTGTTTGCCTATCTAACCCACCTCTTCATTCATCTCCATTTTCAAGATGTTTCACTCTTTTCTTCTCTCTAGTGCATTGCGAATGCCTGACTGAGATGATGTCTTCACCTCCTCTGGCACGTTTTTAAACAAGTCCAGCTTTCTCGCATTTACAACAGAGCAGTTTGCTTGGTTGATTCTCTTTCCACTGGACTCAGTATCCATTCACCCCCATCAATGTGCACCAGTATCTATAACGTGTGGGGTGCATCACTGTCACCTGGCAATGTTTCTTTGCTCTCTTTCCCCTGCAGCCTCCATCACGGAGTGGGACAAGAGCAGCAATGTCAGGGGGGCATCACCACCTCCCCGTTTCCATCCAAACCTCACACCATTCTGACTTGGGTATTATCATCAGACCAATATCCTGAAATTTCCAATCTAACACCATCATTAGGATTGTTATCAGCATGTAGGCTGCAGTGGTTTGAGGAGATTTTCCACTACCATCTTTTCACAGGGCAATAAATACGGCCTTTCCAGTATCAACATATCCGGAGAACAACACCATTAAACATTCTTTTCAAAGTCTGTTAAACCCTCTATTTGCCTGCTTTGTGAATCAGGGTTCCTCACGCTGGTCTCTCCCCTGTAGGTTAGCTGTCGGCTTCTTCACTTATGAAAGGAACTCACTCATCTTGAACGTTGCTGAAAAGAGAGCCATGTTGCCGAAGCTTTTCATCTTGCACTCATCAGGACAAACGCAAGAATGCCAAATTTCAAACAATCACAACGATTTATACTAACAGGAGAAAAGGATGCTGACTGGTGGCTCCGATTGGCTGCGGCATTGCCACTCAGAATTCAGCAGGGCACTCTTGGTTCCTGAAGCTCCCTAACCTTTCCTGTTCCCTGTTCTGACAAAGGGTCCATAACCCAAAATGTTAACCTGCCCATTCTCTATTCAGATGCTGATGCACCTGCTGTGTATTTCCAGTCCCTGTTGCTTTTGCTTCCGATTTCCTGCCACCCCAGTTCTGCTTCCCGCACCAGTATTGCCTCTCAGAGTGGCAATGAGCACCGCAATGCTTAATAATTGGAGAAGGGCTCGCTGCTGGTAAATTATGGGTGCTTTTCTTTACCACTCATGGAGCTCCTAAAGGTGATGGTATACATTAAACTTCATAGAAACATTTCAGTTAGATTTGAGAAGGATTCTATGAAATTCAGTCGGTCCTTCCTATGTCCCTGAGTATCAGGGGCTATACATTTTTATCTTAAAAGAGCAAACCATGTAAAATGTACAGCTCCATTGAAAGGAGGCTAAGCAGTAACATTTGCTTGTGCACAATGAATTATAGGAACACAGGAACAGGGTGAGGCCATTCAACCCCTTGAGTCTGCTCCACCACTCAACTAGGTTATGGTTGATCTTTATCTTAACTCCACTCACTAACCTTGGTTCCATAACCCTTAAAGCCCTTGCCTTGCAAAAATCTATCAACTTCAGTTTTGAAGCTTTCAATTGATCCCTAGGCTCAACAGCTTTTTGGGGGGAGTTCCAAATTTCCAATCCCCTTTGTGCGCCCTTGAATGGCCTGTCCCTAGTCTGAAGGTTTTGGCCCCTTATTCTGGCCTTCCCCCATTACAGGAAACAGTTTCTCTATATCCACTCCATCAAATCCTTTGAATCATCTTAAACATCTTGATCGGATCAACCCTTAATCTTCTATACACAGGTAATGTAAGCTAAATCCATGCAACCTGCCCTCATAATTTAACCCTTATAACTCCACGAAAGCATGATTTAAATTCAGCTCACTGGCTAGATGGATGTTGACGTTGTGGGTTTGCATGTCCCTAAGTAATGCTTCTGTATTTGCCTCAGTCTTAACGCTATTAACACCCACTGAAATCCCCGTTTCTGCAAGTGGACAAGTTTCCTCTTTGCTTGCATGTGGTTCTGCAAAGCATTGATTGAAAGCTTCTCAGATATCACAGACGCATCCAGACATGAGCTTGCAACACATCAGGACAAAAATGCCTCTGGTTGAACTTGGAATAATAAGATGACATTTAAAAATGGGTCTTCCTGGGTTTCTGGAAAGGAGTTACCTGGAAGGGTGCTCCAGAGTGCTGTAAGTTATCCGTGGGAATGTTCAGCACTGAACCGCAGCCTCCAAATCGCTCATTCGGACAGCCGAACACAACCAGTGGGATGTCTGTGACAAGGTTAAGCAGAAAGGGAAGTTTTTCTTCCATGAGAAACAAAATGCAGTTGGGAAGGAAGAGAGAAAAAACGAACTTGAGATGGTGCCCCTGCCTCCTCTCCTCCCCAAACCACCAGACTTCTCTTGCCCCCTCCTTGCATTTTCTTCCTTATTCTGACCGGTGGGAGAAGGAGACACTGACCAGCTCTTAAACGAGAGTTACAGAGTGATGCAACAATCGAGGGGGCCATTCAATCCATTGCACCTGTGCTGGCTCTTTGGTAGAGTTATTCAATTCCTTCCCCACTCCCCCTGCTTTTTCCCCATCACTCTGCCAGTTCAGACCAGGTCAGGATGGCAGGTTCCCTTCCCTATGGAACATTAGTGAACCAGATGGGTTTTTAAACAACAAGCCGGCAGCTTCATGGTCGCCATTGCTGAGACCAGCATCTTATTCCAGATTTATTTAATTAGCTGAATTTAAATGTACCTGCTAGTACGGTGGAGTTTGTGGTTCAATAACAGCTTGGATTTGAAGATAGTGGGAGGAATGAATAATTAAAGGAGGCAAAAGTTTTCACAGAATCGTGGTCCCGGAAAAAAAAAAATGAGCTAGAGCAGGGACAAGGTATGATAACTCTTGATTTCAATGCAATGAGTACTCAGGAAGTAGGAATGGTGACCATGCAGTTGAGAGTTATAAATGTCCGCACACCTCTGGGCCAGGAGTCACAGGTTCAAGTCTGCACCAGGACACTGCAGTACTGCAAAGGTGCTGCATTGTTTGTGGCAGGGCGGAAATGGCACTGTCCTATGGAGGTGTGGTGGCCAGGCTTGTATGTTCAAAGGAGCAGGGAGTTCTGCTGGTGCCCTGCTCAATGTGCCCCCATCAACTACCACCATAAAGCAAGAAATAAAAGAGATTCGATCACTGTCTGATGTGGTTTCGAGATGCTCTGGTGGCCATTCAGCTCGGAGGATGGAAAACCAATAAAATTTTACCAACTGAAGAATTATGAAGCAACTAAGCCAGAGACCATGAGTCTGACACAGCACCCTCGGTGTGATTGTCCCTATTTTATTTATAACGCTATCCTCAACAGCTGTGGCTCCATCCATTTGCTCCACTGACAGAAGGGTGCACTGGCTGCACAGCAACATGTATAATTACTGCTCGACACAGTTACGGATGAGGAGCGTTGCGTCCCACTTAATCACTCTCCCAAGTGGTTGCCGTGATGTGCAGTTCAACTGAGTGCCAACATTATACTGTAATTTATCTCTATAAATAACCCATTCACATCTAAATAGCACCGGAAAGTGACACTGCGTTAGGATAATTAACAACCCCGTAGTGAAGTCTCATGTACTGCAAGGTTTTTCTTGCCAAAAATTGGTATTTACTTATTTATATATATTTTATACATATAAATAAAATATATTATTGGGCAAAAATCTACAATTAAGTCCTTTTTTTTGTTGTAAATCGCTCATCGCTCACTGTGGCTCCAGGAAGTTATCAAAGCAGTGATCCTCCCTGAGTCTGCCAAAAATATACAGGCAAAAATTAATCAAGCCTATTGCAAAGTAAACCCCCCCCTCTCCACCCACTAAAGCCAGGTATTGAAGGGGTAAACGTGAAGGCTCTTATGTGGCTTTGTGATTCAACTGGGCTAAGGGACTGAACAACTGCTTGATCGTTTTTATATGTAAATAATTACACAGGTCACGAAATTAGGCTTTTAAAAACAGCTTACCAATAACAACTTGCATTTCTATAATACCTTTAATGGAGTAAAACCTCTCCAGGCGTTTCACAGGAGTGTTATCAAACAAAATTTGACACCCAGCCATGTCTGGAAATATGAGGACACAAGGTAGGTTTTAAGGAGTGTCTTAGGGGAAAGAGAGGCAGAAAAGTTCAGGGACGAGATTCCAGAATTTAAGGTCTTGGCAGCTGAAGACATGGCCATCAATGGTAGAGTTATCAAAATTAGTGCTGTGCAAAAGGCCAGAATTGGAGGTGTGCTGATATCTTGGAGAGTTGTAGAGCTGGAGGAGATTACAAGGATAGGGAGGAGTGATTTAGACACAAGGATAAGAACTTTGAGAATAAGGCTCCTTTTCCCCAGTCTGCGAACTTCAGTGAAAGATTGCATCTAAACTACTAACACTCACCAGAACATTAATAGCTACCAGCTTGCGCAATTTTCAGAAACCATGCTCACCTTTGCCTGTGTAGAAGGGTGGGCGGGTGGTGAATTTAAATACCAATCCCTACTTTAAACAGAAAGTTGCTTCGGCCCAGAGTTATGTCTCTCGTTGTTCCGTGATGCAACCGCTAAAGGATACTCAGTAGCCGCAGGGCAGCAGCACACATAATGCATGGTTCCACGGTGACATACAGCACTGTGTGTTCAAACACCTCTGCTCGATCTCTGCCCTTTTGGCGACACCACTCCAAGACTTGGTCAATGGCGACCATCTCTGCATGACGGGTAGCCTGTACGAACAGAGAGAAATCCCAGAATGTAAGCGGCTGAGCCTGGAATCCAGGAGGGTACGGAACCAGTAAAGGCAACTTTGATCAATCTAGTTCAAACTTAGCCATACTCCATTATTTAAAACCTATCCAACTCCAGTTTGAGTCTGTTGATGCTATCAGTAATATTTTGGAAGTGATGCAGCATCTAAATGTGACACAGAATGGCCCTCCCATTTTTGCTTAATGCTGATTGTTGCTGCACGGGTCTTTGCACTTTACTCCCCCTGCATCCAACCACCCTGCAGGCAGTAACTCAGGCTAGGGAAATAGTAGGGCCGAGGTGGATCAAGGTCCTGCTGTGGACAGTGGAGTGATTGATGCACAGAAGGACAGAGAAAGAGGACCGGGCCTCATAACACAAGGGCGGGTGGTGAAGCTTTAGGCAAGTTTATAGTTTGTGCAGGGTGGACACTGGGACCTCACGAGTAGGGTGTTGGAAAAACTAAGTCCAGAGGTGACCAAAGTGCAGATAAGGTTTTCTGCCTGCAGTAGTGGCAGGACAATGAGGTGAGCCATGATACACAGCTGGAGGTACGCAGTTTTGGTGACAGATGAAGGAAAGATTCAAGCGTTCTGCAGTTTTGAAGTCCCAGAAAGTGTGAGAATTAGGATAAGACCTTGTTTACTCTTTATTGGCAAGACCAGCCAATAACATGTCCTGGAGGTTTGTAGAGACAAGGCTGGTCTTGTCTCTACAAATAGTATTCAGCTGATGCCAGGATTGGGATTCCAAAGTCTGTGGATTCTAAGGGTGAAACAAAGATGGCTTTCCAGACTACCATGCTGTTTTTTAATGCCATCAATAGATGTAGAATCACCTTTAAATGTATGCCGGTGACACTCAGCTCTCTCTTCTCTTCTCAGGTCCCGCAAATATTTCTGTCATGTCAAACTATCTGATATTCATTACCAGAGTTACCTTCACTGGACTATTGGGAAGCCTAAAGCCATTCTTTTCACTAGAGAGTGATTGCTTGCCATTGACTCCATCCCCCAGCTTGATTGTTTCCTGAGATTGAGCCAGATGGTTTCCTATTCCAACCCAGAGCTGAGTTTCAAACCCCTGGGGAGAGGATGGATAATTAAGGAACACTAGAAGTGCCTGCGCAAGCAAAGACGAGATGCTGGAGAGAGGCTGGGACTGGTGGAAGTAGAATCAAGATGCCAAGGAGGAAGGCCACAAAGATTGATAAACCAGCTCCTACCCTATTCTCATCCTGTTAGAGCATTTCAAAACTGCAAAACGCTTTCAATGTTTCTTCACTGTACAATTTCAAGACTCTGGAAACCCGAGCTTGGCATCAGCTGCTCACTATTCCTTACCTAGCCTCCACAAGCCTTGGTGACGTTGTACCTGGTCTTACCTAGCCTCCACAAGCCTTGGTGACGTTGTACCTGGTCTTGCCTAGCCTCCACAAGCCTTGGTGACGTTGTACCTGGTCTTGCCACCTAGGCTTTTCAGCAGCAGCAGCAAATAAAAAAATGTTCTGGAATTTAGCAGCAATTTTGACTTTGGAAGATGTGCATAATGGGCAAAATCAAACCGATAGCCCATTATCCACCCATTGACTTTGACGAAAAGGAAGATCCAGGGTGGCACACAATAAGTTAATTCGGCACCCCTCCAAAGTTACAATGGCCCCCCAGTCCGTTCTGCCACATAATCCCTCAGACATTAACTTACATTCTTAGTTTCATTCACTTCGTTCCTCCCCTGTCCCAAAATCTCATTCTGGTAAACCATCAGGCATCCAACAGGCACCTCACCGTTCTCCAAAGCTTCTTTCGCCTGTAAATCAAACAAATAAAAACATTAACTAAATCTCAGTGACACCCTGTCGTTCGATATTCCTGCTTGAGCCACAAGGGCAAGGAAAGTGGAGAAGCAAACCAGTCTGCAACACTGACATCTCTTAACTTGATAAAGGACATATTAGAAGGAGTTTACAGTGGTTAAGGAGGATCTGACAATTCTAACTTCGGGTGGGGGGGGTGCTAAATACCTTCAAACTTTAGAATAAGAAAGCCTAAAATCTGGTTGGACAAGAAATAAAATCAAACAGTGTACAATTTCTCAATATATATTTTACAAATATTTTTTCAGCGTTATCTTAGAAAATGATCAGGTAGATAATTTATCTCAGAGACTACGACACAACCTATTAGCAAACTCTGCATCCAAGATGCTGAGCTACCATTGACAGACCTGTGCATTTTCAAGGTCTTTTATTTCAAATGCCAATACCACCCCCTGGTGATAAACAATGGTACTGATATTCACACAGTACATTGTCCACCTTTTAAAAAAAATATACTTCCCTTCTCGTTTTCCTGGAGAGGTGAATATTGCTCCAGCAGTTTCATGGAGGGTGACAGCCCTCTTGCGTCTTGCCCAAGGCAACTTTCAGGTATGAGTCGAGCCACAAGCTGACAGTCGCCAGGCCCAATACAGTCCCTGTTCAACGTCCACACGCCCATAACTTCCAGCCACGACTGAGTTTTCCTCTCAAGCTTGATGCATGGAGAGGCCAGCCTACAGCACTGATGCTAGGCTGAGAACAGCTAAATGGTCCAAGATGAATCTGGTGAGCCTTCCAGCTGGTGGGTCCCAGTTCTGCCAAAGGGCAGTATATTTCCTTAAGTGGGTCGGGGGCCACATCCATTGCAACCTTTGCAAATTCAGATTGGGAAGTTGGCCTGTCTGTTCTAAGTTTCAACACAATTGTTATAACGATGCAAATATTTCATACATTACAATTCTAACTGCGCAGTGCCCCTGTTTGTTTCTTCTTTTCAAAAGAGGCACCACCTGTAACTTTTTTTTAAAAAGACGTTAAATTTGTAAAGGCCGTTGTGAAGGAAAAAATGCTTCACATGCAGAACAAACTAACAGCATACAACTGAAGAGTTCATTCTTTTATTTCAAGATGTGGAGAGCTGAGGTCTTCAAATAATAAAAGCTTTGACAATATACAACAAAAAGAATTTTAAAACAAGGTATATTGAGCTCAGGCAACAGTTGTCCTGCCTAATACAAACAGCATTCGTTTATTAGTATTCAGAATGAAGAGTCAGTGTTCAACGATGGGCAAGATACCTATGATTGAGTGTATTGGGTCTCAGCATCCATAATTCAAGTCTTAAACTCCCATAACAGGAGCTCTTACAGCCAAGTTGTCTGCTCTGCCTACTTTATGAAATACTACACGTGACCTTGACTGTTAGCCCTTTAAATGTTGTTAAAAATTCAATAAGCAAAACGTATGCGTCATGACAAGATGCAGGGGGGATGTGAGGAAGAACTTTCTCATGCAGCAAGTGGTAACAACCTGGAACAGTCTGCCTGTGATTTCAAAAGGAACATATGAACACACACATTAGGAATAGTAAGCCATTTGGCCCCTCGAGCCTATTCCACCAGTTAATAAGGTCATGGCTGATCTAATCGTGGCCTTAACTTCACTTTTCCTTCCGACCACCTGTACCTTTTGACTCCCTTGTCTATCAAGAATCTGTCTAGTTCAGCTTTAAAAATCATCAATGACCCTGGCCGGGGCTTTCTGCTCCTGATTGTGGCCAGCGTCATGGCGGATGCAAGAGCTAAATCTCGCGAGAAGACCCAAAACTGGTTTTATGATGACATAAAAACGAGGAAGCTATTACTCGCTTCAGCTGTCAATGGTGGGTCGCGTTTCCCGGCGCTGAGTTGTGAACGAAAGGGCCACCCGACTGAATTGATAGTTCCAAAATGAGGAGGCACAGCTGAGACAGGGTAGCAGCCATTCAATTGACATGCAGGGAGTCTGTAAAGTGAAGCAATAATGCCCTTTCATGTAACACTGATCCCTCAAAGGTGGCAAGGATTGTTCCCCTAGTTTTAACCCTTCGTTTGCAGGCTTCAATTTTGGGTGACTGGACAAGCTTGAGAACCCCCTGAGGGCTGAGGGCAGTGCTCATAAGCTCTGAGTATAGGCTCATATCATCAAAACCATGCCAAGACACAGAGGGCAGATGGGAACGGACATTACATGAGCCTTCTCCATGCGTGAGCACATCCCTCCATAAACACACCTTCAGTGTCCAGAATGCAGACAAGAAAGGAGCACACCTCTGCCTTAGTTGTTTAGAGCCAAGAATGCACATGACGGGACCTTACGAGGCACGGAAACGAGCTTCATTCCACAAGCACACTTAGCATGAAGGTGCAGGCATTATGTTGAAATGGGGCACCCACTGTGAGATGGTAGTGCACTGCACAGAAGAGAAGCGCAGGATAGAGACGATTGCCATAAGTGGGTGCAGGAACCAAGGTATCACACATGATTGACAGTAACAGAGCTCATCATAGAAAGGAGGCACAGACAAGAGGAGATATGAAATGGTTGAGAGTCTATTTACATTTGTGAACATTATACACGCGATTAACATACATGCCAATGTTGTGCAAGTAAACTTCTTCACTCTCCTTCCCCTGCCGCTATGTCTTGGTGCTCCCCCAACATCCACTGCAGGGTTGAGGCAGCCTGCTGACTGCTACGTCCTGTTGTCCGATAACCATGGCGGGCGTCCCCTGGAAGGCCGAAACATCTGGAAGGCCGAGACCTGGAGGGCCCCAGCCAGCTTTGGGCGTCCTGCTGTGGGGCAGTGCACCCTCCTCAGCCTGTGGAGGTGGAGCTGATGCGATCAGAGGAAGAGGGGGTTTGGATCGGCCAGGCTCTCCAGGAGTCACCTGTGTGCATGGTCCCAGGGTGTCGAGATGCTGGTCCTCCTACCTATGGGTGGCCAAGGGCCCCCGGCTGACTCCTTGAGGAGAAGGGGCAGCTGGAGTGAGATTGAGGTGCCCTGCAGCCCTCTTGCATTGAAACTGATGGTTGCCACTAATTGCTGGAGTGCAGCTCCTGCAGCAATGCAGGACCAATGTCCTGGACCAAGGTCTCCACAGCAGCTGCCAACCTTCAGTGTGTTAGCATGCTGGCACCTTCACCTCAGACTGAAGGCAGATTGATTCCTCCATCGTGCGCTGCAATCTGAAGAGTGCAGCTAACATCCCTTCGTGATGTTTCCGCACTCCAGCCACTGATTTAGATCCAAGTCTGGAGGCTCATCATCGGACTCGGCTGAATCGCGGCCTCCAGCAGCCCTCCAAGTGCTGGCAGCCTCTGATGTCCCTGCCTCCGCATGCTGTGGAGCAGATGGTGTGCTGTGCTCACCAGGTAGGGACCTCAAGGCTACTATAGGACTAGGGCCCACCGAGGTGTGCGTCTGAGCTGGTGGAGGATTCGGGTGAGGCAGTGATGGGATATCAAAGGTGCTGCCCTCACGATCCTCTTCCGGGGCTGGTTCGTAGATGCCCTCGGCAGCTTCCCAGAGGTGCCTATGAAAGGAGCAGAGATAATTAGTACATGGCAGGTGACTCTGAAACAGGAGAAATCACTCATAATATGATTGTCTAGATGTATGTTGCAGTGTAGGACCCTCACTTGGGTGTGCACCGCTGACCTCACCATCAGTGCAGGCACGGTCTATGCCCTCTTCGGCCAGCTCTATGGTTCCACTCTCAAAGTCTGAGAGAAACTCGATCTCAGTAACTCCACCCTCTCCTTCTTATTGTGACTCAGTTTGTCCTGCACGGAGACAGATGGAGAGAGTGTGAGCAAGACGCATGCAAGGGAAGATGATGAGGATGCCTGGCACGTGTGGGTGGCGAGCAGAGCCCTGGACAGAATTAGGACACAAAATCCAGAGGAGATGAGGCCACATGGAGGTGTGAAGGTGTGTGAGTGAGTGGTGATGTCCCTTGAGGTGGTAACGAGAACCTTGTGAGTGTGTGATGGGCTTGAGAGTTGAGAGTGATGAGATTGTTGACTTATCATGGCAGAACAGATAAGATCATTCATCCTCTTCCTGCACTGGGTGACTGACCTCTTCAGCAGGGCGTTTGCACTGACCAACGTATCCCAAGCCGGATTGGTCATCATGGTGGAAGGGCTGCAGCCAGAGCAGGAGTAGAGGACTTTGCAGCGGGCCTCGACTGCGTTCAACAGGCACTCCAGTGAGGTGCCACTGAATTTCGACACAGCACGCTTTCTGCCTTTGAGAACCATGTCTTCACTGGAGCTGCTGCAGAGTGTGTGAATGCGTCCAGAGTTAGAGAGCGCTAAGATTACGGTGGGGTGGGTAAATCAGATGCCACCCACCAGTGGAACAGTGTATGCCCCGTGGATGAATAATTAATCAGCTGCGATACAGATGCTTCGCCACAAAGAGCCGCCATTACGACCGGTGGCAGAACGCTGTTTTTCCCGCCCGTTAACAGACTCTGCGCATTTCAGGGAAGATCCTGGCCCCTGCCTCTACCGCTCTCTGGGGAACATAGATCCATAGACTCACGGCCCTCGGAGAAAATTGGTTGGGCACGCTAGGGACATATACTTACAGGGCTACAGGGATAGAGTGGGGGGAAATTGGGACTGACTGGAGCGCTTTACACAGAGTTAATATGAACTCGATGGGCCAAATGGCCTCCACCTGTGCTGTAACGACACTTCTTAAAAAAATTACAAACTTTTCTTGTTCATGCTCAGCTTCAGACCTGATATCACATTCCTCTTCAATGCTCATTTCAATCACACCCTTAGGTGCAAGTGTCCAGGTCAGACTCTGCGTTGCTAGTCCAGCATCCACAGCAAGTTTTGCTGTTGTTGGGAGTAAAAGATCCAGCGTGACTCGCTACTGCCTCAACTGCTACAGGATCTCCAGTCAGCTGTAAAACGCCCAAAGATAGCAAACTTCAGTGATAATCTTGCTAGAGGGGCAATGGTCCATAGGAGCTCCATGTGGGGGATGGGGGGAGAGTGACAGGAATGGTCCATCGGAGCGGAGGGGAGAGTGACAGGAATGGTCCTGCAGGAAAATAAAAAGGTGAAGAGGTCACAAGGAAACATGGAACAAGAATGGCCCGCTTGGCCAATTCCATATAATGCCATAGCTCCCACAAGACAATTGTCTCAAAGGCGCCGTGAGCAAGTTTCGAAATGTTGTGCAGCATATTAAATTCTGGAATCTGACTTTTACTTATGCCTCAGGACATGTAACTGAAGTGTTGACTTTTGATTTTTTGCACTATGTACAATAAGTGCTATCTAGTTGCCCGTTCCTCTTAACAGGTTAGACCCCATTTTGTCCTGTGTGTGTGCCTTTTCTCATTTACAGAAAGTATTTTGGGTTTATAACTATGGTTTTCTTAATTATTCATCCATAGGGTGTGGGCGTCACAGGCTAGGCCAGCATTTATTGTCCATCCCTAATTGCCCTTCAGAAGGTGGGCGGTGAGCTGCTTTCTTGAATCGCTGCAGTCCATGTAGGTACACCCACAATGCTGTTTGAGAGGAAGTTCCTGGGTTTTGACCCAGCGACAGTGAAGGGATGGGGATATGGTTCCAAGTCAGGGTGGTGAGTGACTTGGAGGGGAACTTGTAGGTGGCAGTGTTCTCATGTGTCTGCTGCTCTTGTCATTCTAGATCGTAATGGCCATGGGTTTCGAAGGCGCTGTCTAAGGAGGCTTGCCAAGTTGCTGCAGTGCATCTTGTAGATAGTACATACTGCTGCCACTGTGTGCCGGTAGTGGAGGGAGTGAATGTTTGTGCAAAGACTGTGTCATGTCAACATGATAAAGCAACATCACAGCCAAGAAGGGGACAAGCAGGTAACGGTCTGTCCAACTGTCATCAACCTAGAGGATGAGGGTAGTAGTGGGGATGACTTGGAGGGAGAAGTGCATAGGGCCACATTGAACCCCCTACTCCCCAGCTAACCAATACACAGGTACTAGCCATCTTAGATACCTTATTCACCCATCTAAACTGCAGAACAGCAAGCAGAGTTGACTAGGCTGCTCACTGCATTTAAAATGCTTATGCAGAGACAAAAAAACAGAATTACCTGGAAAAACTCAGCAGATCTGGCAGCATCGGTGGAGAAGAAAAGAGTCGACGTTTCGAGTCCTCACGACCCTTCAACAGAACTGTCTAGGCCCAGAAAAGCTGACCCAGGTCCAGGAGGAGATTAACTACATGCTGGGGCACCAACTAACAGAGCCCAGCAGCAGTGGCTGGAGCTCCCCAGTTGTACTCGTGCCCAAGCCGGAGGGCTTCACATGGTTCTGCATTGACTACTGAAAAGTTAATGCAGTGACCAGAGCTGACTCCTATCCGATACCCTGCCTGGAAGACTGCATAAGTCGGGAGGTAAAGCAGCCTATGTTACAAAGATAGATTTACTCAAGGGATACGGACAGGTACCCTTAACTGCCCGCCTGAAGCAAATCTCCGCCTTCATAACTCCAGATGAGTTATACCAGTGTCGAGTCATGCCATTTGGACTCCAAAATGCCCCAGCCATCTCTCAAAGGCTGATGAACCAGGTAGTGGCAGGCTTATCCAATTGCATAGTGTATGCAGACACTCTCCCAGTTTACAGCGACACCTGGGAAACTCACTTAAAGCAAATGAAAGCCCTCTTCCAGAAAGTACAGTCAGCTGAACTATTTTTCAATCTCGTGAAGAGCGAGTTCGCTCAAGCCCAGATGACCTATCTAGGGCACGTGGTGGGTCAAGGACAGGTACTGCCCAGGGCTGCAAAGGTACAAGCGGTAACACAGTTCCTTAGTCCCACAATGAAACAGGAAACCATGAGGTTCTTGGGGATGTGTGGGTTCTACCACAGGTTTGTCCCAAACTTCAGCACAGCAGCCACCCCGCTGACAGACCTACTACAGAAAAAAGGAAAGGTAGCATGGACTAAGAAACACCAGACAGCTTTCGAAAAGATGAAAGCCATTTTAATAGGAAAGCCTGTGCTTGCAGCTCTGGACTTTAACCAAGCATTTAAAGTGGCCATTGATGCGAGCGACATCGGGGTAGTGCCTGCCCTCCTCCACAAAGACAGATCAGGGATAGAGAGACCAGTCAGGTCTTCTCCAAAAATTAAACAAGCATCAGAAATGGTACTCCACAGTGGAGAAGGAAACCCTCGCTTTATTGCTGGCTCTCAAACACTTTGAGATATATGTCCGAAATGGATATAGAGGGACCACAGTCTATACTGACCAGAACCCTCTAACCTTTGTTGAAAAGTTTAAGACACAGAATGCCAGGTTATTCCGTTGGAGTTTGTTTCTCCAACTGTACCACCTAAAAATCACCCACGTTGCTGGGAAATCAAATACGATTGCACAGCTGGAATATTGTGTACAGTTCCGGGCACAGTTCTGGAGAGAGTGCAGAAGAGGTTTACAAGAATGGTTCCAGGGATGAGAAACTTCAGCTATGAGGACAGATTGGAAAGGTTGGGAATATTGTCCTTGAAGAGAAGGCGGCTAAGAGGGGATTTGATAAACATGTTCAAAATCATGAGGGGGCTGGACAGAGTAGATAGGAAGAAGCTGTTCCCACTCGTAAAAGAATCAAGAACGAGAAGACACAGGATTAAAGTGATCTGCAAAAGAAGCAAGTGTGACGTGAGAAAAAACTTTTTCACACAATGAGTGGTTCAGATCTGGAGTGCACTGCCTGGAAGTGTGGTGGAGGCAGGTTCAGTCGAGGTATTCAAGAGGACGATAGATGATTATTTGATTGGAAACAATGTGCAGGGGTACAGGGAAAAGGCAGGGCAATGGCACTAGGTCATAATGCTCACTTGGAGAGCAGGTGCAGATATGATGGGCTGATCGTGCTGTTAAGATTCTGTGATTCTGTAATGAAATGAGAATGAATCTCATTTCATCCGTGGTGCGGATCAGCCACAAATTACTTATGGGCACACTGAGCAAAAGATTTTTTTTTGTGGGATGTGGGATTTATTGCCCATCCCTAATTGCCCTTGCTCAGACGGCAGTTTAAGAGTCAACCACATTGCTGTGGATCTGGAGTCACATATAGGCCAGACCAGGTAAGGATGGCAGATATACTTCCCTAAAAGGATATCAGTGAATCAGATGGGTTTTCACAATAATCGACAATGGTTTCAATGGTCATCATTAGACTTTTAATTCCAGATTTTTTAAAAATTCAAATGCCACCATCTGCCAATGCAGGATTCGAACCCGGGAGTATTACCCTGGGTCTCTGGATTACTAGTCCAGCGACAATACCACTATGCCATCGCCTCCCCTTAAAAGATGGTCGATAATGTAAAGTGACCACTTTCTGGAAAATTCCTATGTGGATTACACTGACAGACCTGTCCTGAGAGAACATGGAATGTTGCACCTGGAAAAGTGTCATGGCCTTCTTCACTTCTTCAAGCAGATACTTGAAAGGGAGATAGGAAAGATGCAAAAGACTGAACTTTAATCTCCTGTGGTTACAGAGACAAAAGACTGATTTGTACATCTCAGCAGTCATCCAAAAATCCATTTCCTGTTGATTTATATCTCTCAACGTGTAAACAGTTCTAAGGTGGATGCAAAATGACTATTTCCCCTCACGGAAAACACAGGGAAAATGGGTTAGAAAGCTATCTGCAGAACAGTGCAGCGTGTGCTGTGTGTGTAGCAGCATACACAAGAACAAGCTAGTCATCCCCCTGCAGCTTGTAAGCAAAAGAATCTCTCTCTCTCTTGCTGGAGGCAAAGCTCAGCAGAAGCCACAATTTAAAAGGAATAGATAGGACAGCCTTTCAGCCACCCTGCAGAACCCAGTGTCTCCAAACCAACCGCGAAACTGCCAAAGTCAGCTCCACCGGAATTACCCAACTTAACAGTCAGAACGTACCATCATCTATGCCTCACGGACAAGCCAATTTGTATTTACTTAAACTTTTATTTGGACTCTTAAACTTTTCATTTCTGATCTGTGTGTGTGTGTGCTGCATTTTTATTATTTTTCCTCGGGTTTTTAGTTGCTAATAACTTTACTCTTTGACTCATGAAAGCCTGATTAAATTGGCTCCTTCTAAAAAATAAATACATTTGGACTGGGAAAAGGTATCTACGGGGAAAAGGATCCTTTTTAAATTAATCTTGTTGCGACCATCCGAGGTGGTTGAATAAAGTAGGGGAGCCAGCTCATTCCTCCTCATATGGGAGCATAACAAAACTGGGGTCCCGTTCGGGAAGTTAACAAATTGGGGTACCTCGCCTGTGGACTGGTCGTAACAATGTATACATAATGTGTGTTGATACAGCATTTTGTATGATTCTTACAATTCATGCCAAAGCTGATCCCAATAAAAGCTTGTTGTCAATGTGAAATTTTGCAGTAAATGTTCCTTTACTGTGTCCTTTTGGATTTGGTTAAACTTATTTTACATTTGACTGTCATACTTTAGTAATGTTTAGTCTCACAGTGAAATCACTTAAGATACTTTTCTCTTGATGCTACAGGTTCCACCGGACCATGATTAGATCATGCAAAGGCTAAAAATTCACCACATGACATTAGGTAATTACATTTAATTGCAGTTCAGACTTTACGAGGGGAATGCTGCGCCTATTCCTACAACCATCCCATCTCTACCCCATCAATGAGAACACTCTTTTAACTTGATTGATCGGGGTATGCTTAAGGCAAATGACACCAGTCTCTACAGGTTTCTCAAATCTGTGCATGTTCTAAATATCAGATTCCATTTCTCTGGAACGGATTTCTCCTGATCAACATCCTTTCACAGGTATATGAGAATACAATATTCATCATATAGGCCATCAGCTAACAGTGTGTCTTGAAACCGGAAACTTCCTATACTCCCACACACTCAACTAGGGAGGCAAATGTGAGATCTTCACCACTCAAGCTCAGACATCGAAGTGACCTAGTGGTCAGGTCAAATGGCTTTTCAAGATATGAACTTGTTGCGTGATGAGGTTGCTTGCTATTTCTTCCCTTTGGTGTTCAGGAAGCTAAGCCAGTGCATAACATGTTTGGTAGCCAAAGAAATGATCTGTTGATCTTCTGCAGAGCTTACTGTGCAAGTGAATGATGTAAAACAGCTCAGGTACAGATGTTTCCATGGACTGGTTTAGGTTGGCTTCATCAAACACGAAAAACAAGTTGGCACAGGACATTTGGTAGATGGCAACAATTGTACTGGCACACATCATCGCCTTCCTGCTGCTCTTCACCTACCATAGGAATGTTTTGAGCAATCCGTCCTGAGGTATGAGAACAAAGCAGGCCACACTTTCAAAAAACAATCCACAGCTGTTTCTAATGATAACCAGCGTTGAACTACAAACTTGATGAGCTCAAACCACTCCAAGTCAACAAACTCTTTGAGGTTTTCATTTCACACTGCTGACGCAGAGAATTGACCAGATATTGTCCCCACCACAGCATCTAGGTCAACATCTAACTCACACAGGCCTGATCTGAATGCACTGTTAACAACGTGAGCCATGCAACCAGCTTTGAAAAACTTTGGGTTCTCTCCAGAAAGTAGTGCATATGTAGAGTGATGAATCCCGAAATTGGCATTGGTTTTATCAGCTGGGAAAGCTGACATTTTTTGTAAGTCCTACCCTTCCTTTTCCAGAGCTATTCCCTGATCTGCAATAGCCTCAGCAGATTCAAATGGATGTTCAGAAAAGTCTACCAGTTTGGACGCACATCCATCTTTAGCAATGTGGTACTGTACACAAATTGGGTACATCCGATTTCCTTTATTAGAGGTGACTGTCGCAACCAGAAAAAAATAAGAGATGTGCATAGCGATATGACTCAGAACCTCAGTTCTGATATACCCAGTTCTCTTGTTGAGAACTTCTGTGACAATTTGCTCTGCCTTTGTCCATCCATTTGATACATTTTTCCCAAGGGAGGAATCAGAGTACAGCTGGGCTCCCGGTCTCACTAAACAGCCCATTGTGTGATGCGTCACCATGTTTCACTGCGCAGCATACGGTTGTCGCTCCAATTCTGCCTCCGAGGAAACTTTTGCCTTGTGCTGTTGTCCCACAGTGTGTTGTCTCACATCGCTCCGCCCAACATGATTTATTGAGAAACTTATGGAACAGGTAGTGCAGTATGCTTCTTGCTTATTTCCAGTGTAGGATTGCAGCCAGCAGTTATAGCCCCGATCCTGAAGCCGTTCCTCCTTAAAGACGCACGGTTTTTAGAAATTTTTTTGGGCAGGGCAGGAGGCCCAGAGGAAGACTTGAGAATCAGGAGACCATGAAGGAGAGGCCATTTTCAAAGCTAGCAATTTCTGCACAAGGCTCTTGAAGGCTGATTGTGGATTTGGGTACCTTACACCTGACTTATCACCAACGGCTGAGATAGCAGTAGTAGGCCACAATGTTCCAAAATATGTAAGGTGCTCAACACCTTGTAGGGTGAAAGCAGCAGCTGCAGAATCTTCCTCCACTTCTTTCGAGATCTGGGCCAGACAGTCAACTCAATGTGCCCAAAATGGCTGATTACAAAAAGTGTGCAAATAGACATTTAAGTTCATTAGGAGACCCCCTAGGTCATCAGAGTCGGTTCCTCAGCACGAGCTTGCTCCCCTTTCCGGCTCCTCCTGACCGTGCAACCTGGTTGGGCCTGCTCGCGCCGCCAGTGCTCATGCTCTCCCCGTGCAAGCTCAACTTGAGCTGTCCCAACTCCTTCTCCTCAAGGTGGGAGTGCTCGGTGCAGTGTGCCTGCACCCCAGCGATGACCAGCCCAAGGCAGCGGCAGGAGATTCCCATATTGCCCCACTGAAGACCAGGCCATTTCAGTTTGCCAACAGCAACAAACTGCGAGGCAAATAGAAATAAAGGACAAATGGAGTCCCATGGAGATTATTTATGGGCTGCAGGACAAGTGTTAAAAACTCGGGCAATCCCATAAAATACGAGACTGTTTGTCACCCTTACCTTCCCCTCCTCCACTATCACCCATCCCTCTCCACACTATTGCCCTTCCTCCTTTCCCACATTATCCCTCTCTTTATATCCACCTCCCCCTCTATTTTTCCTCCCCTCCCCTTCTATATTCCTCCTTCCCCATTCAATATTCCCCCTCCCATCATCCCCCTCTACATTGCTTTCCCCTCCCTGCTGTATACTTACCCTCCCTTCTATATTTTCTTCCCTCCATATTACCACTCCTTCTATTTCCCCCTTCCCCCTCTGCATTTGCCCCCTCCCATTCCCCAGTCCACATTCCCCCTCCCCATCCACATACACACCTCTACATTTCCCCTTTCCTCCTCCACATTACCCCACTCCCCCTCTACATTGCACACTTCCCCACTACACCCCCCAACCCATTACCCCCCTCCTTCCCTCCCATCCCCCCAACATTCCCCTTCCCCATTCTCCCCCCATTCCCCTCCACCTCCCCCCCACATTCCCCAACTCCCCCCCGCTCCACCTCCCCCCACATATTCCCCCCAACTTCCCACTTTCCACCCCCCACTTCCCCCTCCCTCCCACCACCCCCAACATTCCCCCTTCTGCCCCCTAGCCCCATGCATTCCCCCTCCTGCCCCCCCCCCACCCCACATATTCCCCCTCCCCATTCTCTCCCACATTCCCCCCCGTTCTCCTCCCCACATTCCCCCCCCGTTCTCCTCCCCACATTCCCCCCCCGTTCTTCCCCCCACATCCCCCCCCGTTCTTCCCCCCACATCCCCCCCCGATTCTTCCCCCCACATCCCCCCCCGATTCTTCCCCCCACATCCCCCCCCGATTCTTCCCCCCACATCCCCCCCCGATTCTTCCCCCCACATCCCCCCCCCGATTCTTCCCCCCACATCCCCCCCCCGATTCTTCCCCCCACATCCCCCCCCGATTCTTCCCCCCACATCCCCCCCCGATTCTTCCCCCCACATCCCCCCCCCGATTCTTGCCCCCACATCCCCCCCGATTCTTGCCCCCACATTGCCCCATCCATTCTTCCCCCCACATTTCTCCCCCCCTTCCCATTCTCTCCCCCCCCTTCCCATTCTCTCCCCCCCCTTCCCATTCTCTCCCCCCCTTCCCATTCTCTCCCCCCCTTCCCATTCTCTCTCCCCCCTTCCCATTCTCTCTCCCCCCTTCCCATTCTCTCCCCCCCTTCCCATTCTCTCCCCCCCCTTCCCATTCTCTCCCCCCCCTTCCCATTCCCTCCACCCCCCCCCTTCCCATTCTCTCCCTCCACCCCCCCCTTCCCATTCTCTCCCTCCACCCCCCCCTTCCCATTCTCTCCCTCCACCCCCCCCTTCCCATTCTCTCCCTCCACCCCCCCTTCCCATTCTCTCCCTCCACCCCCCCCTTCCCATTCTCTCCCTCCACCCCCCCCTTCCCATTCTCTCCCTCCACCCCCCCCTTCCCATTCTCTCCCTCCACCCCCCCCCTTCCCATTCTCTCCCTCCACCCCCCCCTTCCCATTCTCTCCCTCCACCCCCCCCTTCCCATTCTCTCCCTCCACCCCCCCCTTCCCATTCTCTCCCTCCAACCCCCCTTCCCATTCTCTCCCTCCACCCCCCCTTCCCATTCTCTCCCTCCACCCCCCCCTTCCCATTCTCTCCCTCCACCCCCCCCTTCCCATTCTCTCCCTCCACCCCCCCCCTTCCCATTCTCTCCCTCCACCCCCCCCCTTCCCATTCTCTCCCTCCACCCCCCCCTTCCCATTCTCTCCCTCCACCCCCCCCTTCCCATTCTCTCCCTCCACCCCCCCCCCTTCCCATTCTCTCCCTCCACCCCCCCCCCTTCCCATTCTCTCCCTCCACCCCCCCCCCTTCCCATTCTCTCCCCTCCACCTTCTACATTCCCCCTCTCGATCCTCACCGTGCCCAGCGCTCTCTCCATCCACCGCTCTTGTTCCCGTCGCTCTGGCAGCCGGAATGCTGCTGTTCCTCCCCCTGTCCCCGGCTCCATTCAGGCTGCTCCTCCCGCTGATATCCGAGCGGCCCCGCGGGTTGGGGGGGGGGGTGATAAACCACCCGGACCTGTTTCCGGGACGGAACTTCCTGTTTAGGAAATAAATCACTTCGCACTCGGAAAGAAAAAAAATTCTCATCGATTTTCAAATATGCAAATTGTCTCCCTTCCAGATGTTGACATTGAATTGATAATTAGTGACAGTGGCTGTTGTTTTTTTTTAGTGGAAGGTTTGGGCGGGGGCGGAACGTGCGGCGCCGGGGCCGGTTGCTGGGGGCCGGGGGAGGGGAAACAGTGAGACACCGGGGAGGTGACAAAACCCGGGGCCGGATCGGCCCGATTAAAGCGATTAGTCCGGATCGGGAAGGCAAATTCCGTCTCAGACTGCCCAGTGCCGGCTTCTAGTGGCAGCGCGAAATAAACCCTCCGGAGCCGAGTATCGGAAAAGGGGGCATCGCTGGCTGATAATTACCCGATCCGGATCCTCCCCAAGAGCGGGTGAGGGCCGGTCGGCGGGGAAACCCGGAGCCGGATCGCTGCCGTGTCCTGGATCCGGATTGAATCGAGTTCCCCCCCCCTCCCGCCTCCCGGAGCTGAGTCCCGGATCCGGATTGGACCTCGTCCCGGTGTTGGGGGCCTCGTCGCTCAGGCCTCGGTTACCGTGCAGCGCGGCTCGGCTCCCCTCCCACACCACACACACCCCCCTCCCTCTCCCGGCCTCCACACCGGGCACTGCCGGTCCCCGAGGCCTCGGCTCAGGCCTCCTGCTTCTCCCCCCCTCACACACACAGACAGGCGGGCGGCCGGGCGGGCAGCAGCCGAGATGCTGCGGTCCCTCTGGAGCTTCATCAAAAGGCACAAGAGGAAATTCCTCTTCACTGGAGCTTTCCTGGGAGGTAAAAATAATCATGATAATCCAAAAATGTACCATACTCCTGGGAAACAGGAGCCAGAAACCTTTATTTCTTTAATTTATCATTTATTGTGACTTTGTGCATGTTGTTGTTGGTCTGGGTTTACTCCAGGGCTTTCACTTACAGTGTCTTTATATATCACCTTCCCCATCCTCAGGAACATCCCCAAGCTCTTTACAGCCAATGAAGTACTTTTCATTTGAAGCGTTGGTCACTCTTGTAATGTAGGGCAACGCAGCAGCCAATTTGCGCACAGCCAGCTCCCACTGCAACGTGACAACGACGCAGGCTACTCTGACGTCGATCGAGGAATACGTGTCGGCCCAGGAGATCGGGGAGAACTCCCCCTGCTCTTCTTCGAAATAGTATCGCAGGATCTTTTACGTCCTTCTTGCCATAACGTCTCATCTGAAAGACGGTACCTGGGACACTTTAGCACTCTCTCAGGGCTGCACAGCAGTGTCTGTCTGGATTTTTGTGTCCAGCTCCTGAAGTGGGACTTGAATGTACAACCTTCGAACTCAGAGGTGAGAGAGCTACCACCTGAGCCACAGTAGCGCTCCAGAAACTTCTAGATTCGTAAGATCTTACTTCAAGCCCACTCCCCAGACTGGTAGCATCTTAGAACGTAGAAGACCAATCTGCCCATTGTGCTTGCACTGGTTTTTTAAGAGAGATGTTTAGTCTCATAACCCAGTCTAACCCTGCAAATTAGTCCCCTTCAAGTACATGTCCAAGTACCTTTTGAAAGGTCCAGTGGAACCTGCTTCCACCACCCTAATATAGTGGGTTCCAGATTTTGCCAACCTTCTGTGTGAAGAAATTTCTCATTTCCTCTCTAGTTCTTTTGCCAATAACATAAAATCTAAGATGGCCCACTTGCAACAGAAAATAGTTTCTCCCTCCTTGCTCTACCAAAACCTTTCATTATTTTAAATAAAAGCAAAATACCGCGGATGCTGGAAATCTGAAACAAAAACAAAAATTGCTGGAAAAACTCAGCAGGTCTGACAGCATCTGTGGAGAGGAAGACAGAGTTAACGTTTCGAGTCCATATGGCTCTTCATTAGAATTAAAGAGAAATAGAAATGTGGTGAAGTATAAGCTGTTTAAGGGGGCTGGGACAGGTGGAGCTGGATAGAGGGCCAGTGATAGGTGGAGACAAAGGAGAGATTGCCAAAGATGTCATAAACAGAAGGTCAAAGGGGTGTTGACGGTGGTGATACTGGCTAAAGGAGGTGCTAATGGTGACATTAAAGGTAGAAAGCAGGATGAGCAAGTGACAGAGGCCCTAGTGGGGTGGGGGGTGGGGGGAAGGGATCGAAATAGGCTTAAAGGTGGAGATAAAACAATGGATGGAAATAAATTTTCAAAATAATAATAGAAATAGGTGGGAAAATAAATATATATATAAAAAATATAATAATTATTAGAAAAAAGGGGATCAAAAAGGGGGTGAGAATGGAGGAGAGTGTTCATGATCTGAAGTTGTTGAACTCAATATTAAGTCCGGAAGGCTGTAAAGTGCCTTTCATTATTTTGAATTATTTCCCCCCTTAACCTTTTTCTCTCTCAGGAGAACAATTTCAACCTCTCAAAAGCTGCCAAAATGAGCAATCGAGTGTCACCAGAAATGAGAGGGCACTGTCCCAACTTCAATCGGGATTTTATTATTCATGTTTAAAAGAAGACTCGCAGCGCCCACCTATCACTGAGACACCGTGCATACCACATGGCCCCATTCCATGGGTGGCTTGGGACAAGACTGGGACCAAGACCGGGAACAGAGGCAGGCAGCCAGACTGGCCCCTCCTGCTATGGACCCCCTCAGCCCTGGACCTACAAATTGCTGTTTTATAAGGTGGATTTTTAGTGGTCAGTAGATCAAAACAGGACGTCTCAAGGTGCTTTACAGCCAGTGAAATACTTTTAAAGTGCAGTTGCTATTGTAATGTAGCTTTTAATTAAGTGACAACCTGGGTTTTTTGGAATGAGGTGGCATAACAAGGTTTGCGTTGATTTGGTTCACTCCTAGGTGTGTACTTGCTGGGGAAATATGCTCAGAAGAAGATCCGGGATCTACAGGAGCGAGAAGCGGCTGAGTACATTGCACAAGCGCGACGGCAGTACCATTTTGAGAGTAACCAGCGGACCTGTAACATGACGGGTAAAAGCACCTCTTGTCACCATTTTAGAAAATCTTTCTTCCTGCCTGAAGTAAAATGTGATGACTCTGCACTCCAGAGTAGTCCAAAGCAACTGCTCCTGAAAATCACGCAGCCTCCTCGATGGGTGACATTATGGGGCCATATGTTCCTTCAGGGGCGTCAAACCACTAAAATTTACATTCCGGTAACCTCGCATTGAGCCTGCTGCGCCATTCAACAAGCTCGTGGTTGATCCGATTGTGGTTTTAGCTCCAATTTCCTGCCTGTTCCCCCATAATTTTTGACTCACTAGTCAATCAAAAATCCATCTAACTCAGCCTTGAATATATTCAATGACCCAGTCTCCACTGCTCTTTGTGGAAGAGAATTTCAAAGACTAATGACCCCCTGAGAGAAGAAATTCCTCCTTATCTCCATCTTAAGTGGGAGACATCTTATTTTTAAACTGTGCCCCCTGTTCTAGATTTCCCCCATGAGAGGAAACATCCTTTCAGCATCTACACTGTCAAGCCCCCTCAGAATCTTCTATGTTTCAATAAGATCACGTCTCATTCTTCTAAACTCCAATGAGTATCGACCAAACCTGCCCAACCTTTCTTCAGAAGACAAGCCCCTCATAAGACAGAAGTATTATGACAGCAAATACACTGTTTACTATTCTGCTAAGGTGGATTTGTGCCCCCTTAATGCCAATAACGTTGAATGTTAATTAAATAAGCTTTAAATGTTCCTAAGAAGAGTCATATTTGACTCAAAACATTAACTCTGTTTCTCTCTCCGCAGGTGATGCCGTACCTGCTGAGTTTTTCTGGCACTTTCAGTTTTTATTTAAGCTTTAAATGTTGTTTGATAAGGGAACCTGATCAAAATGTGCTTGTTAACTTCAGGCTGCAGATCAGTCACAGCAACATTTAAAGATGATTTTACATTAGAAACAGAACGTAAAGTCTGGACTATGACAGCATCGGGTACTAGGTGCGTTCTAATATAAAAATATATAAGTGGGGATGAAGTGACATAGTGGTAATGTCGCTGGACCAGTAATCCAGAGGCCCAGGCTAATACTCTGGTGTCACGGGTTGAAATCCCACCACGGCAGCTGGTGGAATTTAAATTCAATTAATAAATCTAGAATATAAGGCTAATCCCAGTAATGGTGACCCCCATGACAACTATCATCAATTGTCGAAAAAACCCATCTGGCTCACTAACCTCTTTTAGGGAGGAAATTTGCCGTCCTTACTCGGTCTGGCCTGTGTGTGACTCCAGACCCACAGCAATGTGGCTGACTCCTAACTGCCCTCCGAAATGGCCCAGTATGCCCCTCAGTTCTGGGGCTATTAGGTATGGGCAACAAATGCTGGCCTTGCCAGTGACACCCATATCCCATGGACGGATAAAGAAAAAATATATTTTTTACGTATTGAGTCAATTTTTGTTAACTGATAGATGACCAACAGAAGTAAAATTGTTTCCACACAGTGAGAAAGCCAGGTAACACAGAATTATATATTCTTCACAAATGCTCAGTGAGTTTATCCGCTGAGTAGCTGAATAATGCAGATCAAAAAGATCTGAAGATTGATCTCTGTGCTTTGCTGAATAAACTTGTTTCTGGTTTGTGGAGACTTGTAGTGTCCCTGGACCAATGAGAGCAAAGTCACCCAGGGTTCACACTCCTAGAACCAATGTAACAGAATGGTGTAGCAAAGGACGCCGTCTGCCCCTTCGAGTCTGTGTCAGTTCTTTCGAAGAACAATCCAGTTATACAAATAGTGGCTTGGTAGTAGGGAACTTGAGTATTGTTGAAAAGAGAGACATGTTTATTGAAGCTTTTCGTCTTGCACTCATCAGGACAAATGCAAGAATGCCAAGTTTCAGACAATCACAACAACTTATACTAGAGGAGTAAAAGATGCCGAATGGTTGGCAAGTGGACTCTGACTGGCCAAGGCACTACTAAGGTGAAGGCAATGGGGAACTATAAGCTTCCCAAGCTCCCAGGTAATGGCAATGCCTCGGCCAACCAGAGTCGACTTGCCAACCAATCAGCATCCTTTTCTCCTGTAGTATAGATTGTTGTGACCATTTGAAATTTGGTATTCTTGCATTTGTCCTGATGAGTGCAAGAGTAAAAGCTTCAGCAACATGTCTCTCTCACTCACTTCCTTTTCCAGAACTGCTTCATCCAATTCAGGGTCACGGGGAGTCGGAGCCTATCCCAATAGGCAATGGACGCTAGGCGGGGTACACCCAGAACAGGCACCAGTCCATCACAGGGCACATACTCACACCCACACCCACTGAGGGACAATTTACCGTAGCCAATCCACCTAAACCTTTGGACGGTGGGAGGAAACCGGTGCCACCCGGCAGAAACCCACGCAGACACGGGGAGAACGTGCAAACTCCACACAGATAGACATCCCAGGCCAGGATCCAACCCGGGCCCCTGGAGCTCTCTTTTCAGCAATTAACAATCCAGTTAGTTCCACTTGCACCGCAGTTTCCCCATATCCCTGCAATTTGTTTCTTCCTCAAATAGTTAACCAATTCCCTATTGAAGCTCTTGATGACAATCCATTGGGCCCAGCTGGGAAGTGCAGTTGTGGAATTGGGTTTGGCTATGACCAACCCCTCCCCCTTCTCTCCCCCAACTCTGTGTGGTCAGACCTGCTCGGGTCAGCTGCCAGGAGACTGCTGGCACCTGGCAAAGGGCTCAATAGCCTCCAGAGGAAAGGAGGAGAATTGGTTTTTAATTCATTTTTAGGATGTGGGCATCGCTGATAAGGTTGGCATTTATTGCACTTGCGAAGATGATGGTGGAACTTCTTGAACCACTGCAGTCCATGTGACTCATAAACTGGTGTATATATAAAATAATGTAAGCACCTCTGCCACTCTTATACAATTTAGCTTACTTCATGATATCTCATGTCTCATGCCAGCTAATTTTTATTTTTACACGGCACGTTCTTTAATACCTTCTTTCTCCCCTCCTCTGCTCACTTCTTGATCTCCCTACCTCACACACCATCTGTGCCTTCAGGGTGGCTTGATGAAGTGGCAGAGGCTTAAAACTATAAAGAAACACCAGAATGGAGACGTGATCATTTGCCTTGTCGAACATGTATAATTTGTCTTGTCATCGGAGCTACTGAACTTCATTATTCTCTGAGTAAACGTTCTGTGATAATTTGTGGTCTTTGCTCACCCTTCATGGCTTTGGAGTGAACCAATTCCCATGCAACAAGAAGTCCCGACTGAGTGGGAAAGCCTCCAATCAGCTCCTCATGTTTGTCTATCTTTGTATTCTCAGTGCTGTCTATGCTGCCGACCCTGAGGGAAGCAATCATGCAGCAGCTGAATTCAGAGAGTCTCACTGGCATGCTGAAAAACAGGTAATGCATGGGCTGGAGCGAAGACTTTCCTGTGAGTAATCAGTGCTGCTTTAACACTAATGGCAATGCTTGTGCACAAGGGGCATCCTTGAGTCAGCATAGTACACTGGTCAGAAGATAGTTGAGATAGTCCACAACAGATTTCCACGTCACTGACAAATTTGCAAGCATTGGAGCTGGTGCAGAGAAGAGCAACCAGACTGATTTTAAGTGCAAAGGAGAATGCTACAAATAAAGATTAGAAAAATCTAATTCTGTACAGTTTAGACAGAAGGGAATAGAGGGCTGGTGTGACAGGGTGACAGGAGGCTTGAGTCAAGTATAAACACTAGGATAGACCACTTTGGCCAAATGACCTGTTCCTGTGCTGCAAAGTACCCCACCTGGAATTCTGTAAGCAGTTCAGGGCGCTGCACCTTAGGAAGGATATATTGGCTTTGGAGGGTGTGCAGTATAGATTTATCAGAATGGTACCTGGACTCCAAGGATTAGTTACGAGAGAGATTACACAAACTAGAGCTGTATTCCTCCTTAACAGAGAAAGTTAAGGGGTGATTTGTTGAAGTTTTCAAGTTATTAAGGAGAACAGATAGGATATATAGAGAGAAACCATTTCCACTGGTTGGATAGTCTAGGACTCGGGGGCAGAGTCTAAAAATTGAGTGAAAAATTAGGAGTGAAATTAGAAAGCGCTTCTTCACACAAAGGGCCGGAGAAGTTTGGAACTCTCTTCCACAAAGGGCAATTGATGCAAAGTCACCACCCTCTGGATGAAAACATTTTCCTCACATTCCCTCTAATCCTTCGACCAATCACCTTAAATCTCTGCCCCCGGTAATTGACCCCTCAGCTAGGGGAAACGGGTCTTTTGCACTGCCTCTCGATGGGCTTGTTACATGCTGTCTGAAAAAGTTCTCTTGAATGCAGTTCAAGAATTTTGTGCCCTCTGTGCCCTTCAACACTCTTCATATCCCAGTTGTTATTGTGGTAGTTGAATTCTCCAACTAATACCGCCCAATGATTTTTGCACTCAGAAACCTGCCTACATATTTGCTCTTCTAACTCCCTTTCACTATTTGGGGGTCTATAGTACACTCCTAGCAGTGTGGCTGCCCCTTTTTTATTTCTGACTTCAACCCATATGGCCTCATTTGGTGCTTCATTTAGTATATCACCCCTCCTCACAGCTGGAATTGATTCTTTAACCAATAATGCTACACCCCCACCTCTTTTGTCTCCCTCTCTGTCCTGCCTGAAAATCCTATATCCCGCCTTTCCTGCAGTACACCGTGACTACACTTCAAAATTATTTAATCGGCAGTGAATCGGTCGTGAAGGGCACTGTACAAATGCAAGCCATTCTTTCCATATCCGATTTCCATTATCCGCTAGGGGGTCCTTTCAGTTATGGTGGGTAATTAAAGCACCTCTAGTATAAAGATTGAATGTGTCTTCGATGAATTGTAATGTTTTGCTTTTATGTCTTTTTTTTTTCCCAGACCTGCCAACAAGTTGGAGATCTGGGAGGACCTCAGGATTATAAGTAAGCCGGGTTTCTATTCCATTTGATTTATCCAGAGCTTGAAAGTGAATTGGGGATGCTGTTTTGAGGGTGATGAACCTGAATTGCCGGAGTTGTGCTGAAACCTGAGCATAATCGGGCTGTGTTCAGTTATAAGGATGGGCAATGATGAACATTAATATTTTCCACTGGTACAGATTGTCTTAAAGATTGGAACCCTCCACGTTGTGAGGGTGGGATGCAGCAAATATTATCCCGAGGAATATCGGTGGTGGAACTCCTACTTTTAATTTAAAATTGATTTTTGCTGATGAAAGTCTGCCCAAGATTTGGGGACGGGGTTCTTGGGTGTTTTTGGGGGCTTGGAGAAAACATTGGTGGAACAGCAGTCAGACCTATAAAGAAAATTGAAATGTTGCAGTATTACACCCCCCAAGTAGTGCTTCTATTTACACAGCTCACTGAGAGCCTTTGTTAAAGCTGCACTCTGATATCAGTCGCACTTTGGTATAATTGGATATTGTTCCCTAGTTTTCCACAAACTGTAGATCTTTGTCACAGGAAAGATGTACTCTGCTCAAACTCTTATTCTTCTTTTCTTCCTTCCGCCACTCCCCCCCACCACCCCACCCCCACTCCCCCCCTACCCCACCCCCACTCCCCCCCTACCCCACCTCCACTCCCCCCCTACCCCACCTCCACTCCTCGCCCTGTTCTGCCCTCCACTCCCCAAGGTTTCAGCCGGAGCATCGTGGCTGTGTATAGTACCTGCATGCTGGTGGTCCTCTTACGGGTCCAATTAAATATCATCGGAGGGTATATCTACCTGGATAATGCAGCAGTTGGCAAGAATGGCACTGTAAGTTCACCCTGGCAATGTATTGAACAGAGAGTTAAAAGGAAAACAATCTACAAACGCCTGAAAATCAAAACAGAACAACAGAAAATGCTAGAAATGTACAGCAAATCCCATCAGGCAACCCTGAAGAGAAAATGTACGTCAACAGTGACTTCCATTTAATATAGTAAAATGCCCCAATGCGCTTCACTGGAGTGTTATTAAACAAAATTTGATACCAAGCCAAACAAGGAGCTCAGATCAGATAAGGCTTAGAGAGATAGGGTTAAGGAGGATCTTAAGGGAGGAAAGAGAAGAAGAGAGGTTTAGGGAGGGAATTCCGGAGTTCATGGTCATTACGACTGCAGCTGATGTTAATGCTGAACAAGCCAGATCTCAGTTTAAACTCCGCCTTGTCTGATCGTAATCTTTTTTCTGTTTTGTAGAAACGAGGAGGGAAAGCTACTGAATGCAAAAGCGCAGGACTTCAGTGCTATCTTTTAAAATTTGGAGAATTAAAATGTTTCTTAAAAGAAAGAAAAGATAAAACTTAAACACACACATGAGATAAAAGATACACACTTAGAAAAATCATCGAAAAATAACCCCCACAATGCTTTATCAAGGGGACACAACTATCATTTTGGCAACGGCCCTTCTAGATTCTTAACCTTAAAATCCGGGAAATATTACCCAAACCGAGAAATTGCTTTCACTTTAAACGGAAGTGCAATCCACGACTTCCTAGAACAACAACTCCACGCGGATGTGGTTTTTCCAAAGGGGGATTGAAAAATAAAAAGCTTTCACAGGATGAATAGCCTCCTGGCCCAAAACTGAGTTACTTTTTCCAATTAAAAGACTTTCACAGCTTTTCCAGCACACTCCGAACATGCAGGAGTTGGCTATCAGCAGGACTCCCCCCCCCCCCCGCCACTAAACCCCCCCACAATGGCAACTCACTACAGCTGAAAACCCATTTTCATAAGCACCCTTTTCAACCTTTTCATCTTAGTTCTCCATTGTCTTCAAATATCCCTTTGAAAACTCAGGTTCCCAAATATTAAAACCTTTCATGTTCCCATTATTCCCCTCTTTTGGGTCAATAACATTTAAAAGATCTGCCCCTGTTTACACACGAATCTCCTGTAAAATGAAATTGTTCCTTGAGACTCCTTTGAAATGCAGCAGAATTCAGATCTACTCTTTTTCCTTGTAAGTTAACACCCACCATAAGGCCTCATTACAAAATGCTAGAAGAAAGCGCCTTTAGTCTTTCATCCCTTAGATTTCACAGGCAATCTGACTTCAACAACTTCTCCTTTGGTTAACCCTGGATGCACGCAGACACAGCTTTACCCTTACCTACACAAAATATGTACATAAACACAGAAATATAAAAATACATACATATCATCACAATGGCCGAGACAACTGAAGGCACAATTATTAACAGTGAGGTAACTAAAATCAGGGATATGCAAGAGCCAGAATTGCAGGATCTCTAGGATTGGAGGAGATTACAGCGGGTAGGGATGCGAGGTCTTGTGATACAGTGAGTAGCGTCCCTGCCTCTGAGCCAAAAGCTCTGGGTTTGAGTCCCGCCCCAGGACTTGATGGCCAAGGAAGGCGCATTCATAACATGGCCACACAGGTTGAGTATCAACCTGCAAATCCTTCCAGCACACGCCAATGGCGGACAATAAGAGCGGGAGATATTCCTGGTCAGCCATGTGATGGAAAGAAAGTTGGAGCCTCTACCATCACTATCCAGAACTCCAGAATATAACGCGTATGTAAAAGTGCATGTTGCCACAGCAGCTCAGACTCCCTGAGTAAATTGTAACTCACCAACGCAGTGATAGAGAGAGACAAGGCGTTCTTGACTGGTAAGGGGATCACAGGTTACAGGGAGAAGGCGGGGAGAATGGGGTTGAGAAACTTATCAGCCAGGATTGAATGGCGGAGCATACTTGATGGGCCGAATGGCCTAATTTCTGCTCCTATGTCTTATGGTCTAAGGCTGTGGAAGGATTTGAAAACAAGGATGAGAATTTTAAGAAACGTTTTGGGTAGTGACTCTTTGCCAGAATGCCTTGTTGAAAAATCTGAGCCCAAACATTAATCTATCTTTTCTCTATACAGATGTTGACAGGCTTGATGTATATTTCCAGCATTTTGTTTTATTAAGCGTGTTTGGGTTCTGGTAGGTTCCAGTACCCATTCAGTGTTCAGCATTTTCACCTTGTGTTTAATTCACTAGAAAGGAACCATGCAGAAAATAATTCTTCTACTCTTCTGTCAGGCGTGTTAATGGCTGATTGATAGTTTTACAGACCTAATATCCAAAAAATCACTTGTTAATCCGTATGTAAGGGGAGAAGACAATATAACCACTGCAGTACTTAATCCTGCCATGAGGTGGCACTGGAGCCCAAGGCCCATATCTGTGAGCATTGAATGGACTCACCACACAAAATAACTGGGTGGCAGTAATCCCTGTATCAGTTTCTGTAGCCCCCTCACCTTTGGGCCAGAAAGTTGTGGGTTCACGACCCATTCTAGAACATGGGCACGTAATCTAGCCTGCAAAGAAAGTGCTGCATCGCTCACCTGGCCAAGGTCAGAATCTGCTTCACAAGCATAATACTGCGGATGCTGGAAATCTGGAATGAAGTGCTGGAAATACTCAGCTGGTCGGGCAGCATCTGTGGAGAGAAACAGAGCTAACAGTTCAGACCGATGACCTTTTGCCAGAACTGAAACATTAACTCTGTGCCTCTCTCTCCAGAAATGTGGCCTGACCTGCTGTGCATTTCTGTCATTCGTTTTTTTCTCCTTTTATCAGAATCTCCTTGTCCACCAGGGCAAGCGGGGGGGGGGTTCCCGAAGTGTCCTAGCCAATATTCCTCCATCAACCAGCAGTCTCAGAAATGGTCACTCGTCACATTCTTGTCTCTGGGATCATGCTGTAGGCAAACGTCTGCCTCATTCATAAACAACAACAGCCAGTGCACTTGCAGGCTGATTTCATTTTATTTGAAACATATTGGGATTATTGCCATCCAGTTATTTTGTTTTTTGAGTCCACTCAATGCTCACAGATATGTACCTTGGTGTCCAGAGCCACCTCATGGCAGGATTAAATACTGCAGCGGATGTAATGTCTTCTCCCCCTCACATCCTGCAATGCCTGATGAACGAGTGACTTTCTGGATACTGGGTTCATGAAATTATCAATCATTAACACTCCTGACAGGGCTTGTTGAAGAGTTACCTCCTCCATGGGACCTTGCTCGTGGATTAAATTATCAGACTGCTTATCCCACAGGCAGTACTAGATGAGCAGAGACTTCCTCCAGTTAAAAATTGGGAAGACTGAAGCCATTGCTTTCAGCCCCTACTCCAAACTCCGTTCCCTAACTCCCGACTCCACCCCTTCCCTTGGCAACAGCCTGAGATGAAACCAGTCTGTTTGCAACCTTGGTGTCACATTTTGCCCCAAGGTAAACTTCTAACTTCATATTCGTCCCATCTCTAAGACTGCCTATTTCCACCTCTGCAACATTGCCCGACTTTGTCCCTGTCCCTGTCTCAGCTCATTTCCTGCTGAAACCCTCGTTCATGCATTCGTTACCTCTAGACTTGAATACTCAAACGCACTTCATCTGACCCCCCCCACACTCTACCCTCTGTAAAGCTGAGCTCAACCAAAACTCTGCTGCCCGTGTCTTAACTCACACCAAGTCCCGTTCACCTATCACCCCCGACCTCGCTGACCTTTGACTTGCGCTCAAGCCGCATCTTGATTTTAAAATTGTCATCGCTTGTTTTCAAACCCCTCCATAACCTCCGCTCCCTATCTCTGTAGTCTCCTCCAGTTCCCCAATCCTCCGAGATATCAGCACTCCTCTAATTCTGGCCTCTTTTGTATCAGCCACCTAGACCCTAAGCTCTGCAGTTCCCTCCCTGAACCTCTCTGCCTCTCCATCTCTCTTTCCTCCTTTAAAGGCGTCTTTAAAAATGACGCCTTTAAGCAAGTTTTTGGTCACTGGACCTACCATCTCCCTACGTGGCTCGGTGTCATATTTTGATTTTTAATGACCCCATGAAGCGTCTTCAGACATTTCATTATGTTAAAGGTGCTACATAAATATAAGGTGTTGTTGTATATACATGGTCTTAGAGATGGCATGAGTATGGGGTCGGAAGCTTATCTTGGGATCAGCTGTGAAACCGAGGTTGCAAACAGTCTGGCTTAATATCAAACTGTTGCCGGGGAGAGGGATGGGGGTCAGCAGCTAGGGAGAACGGAGCATGATTTAAGTTGCTTTTATTGTGGTAAGATACGTAATAGGTGCTTTAACATTGCAGATGTGTTCTTTCTGCCGCAGCTTGTCGTCAGCCAGTGTTACTGTGTCACTCACATTGTATCTGCTTGTGCCACAGGCCCCGCTAGCTCCTCCTGAAGTGCAGCAGCAATACCTGTCGAGTATACAGCACCTGCTTGGAGATGGTAAGCGTGCTTGCTGGGTTTGTCTTGTGCCAGGATATTTCGGGTACTAACTGGGTACAGTAGCATAGCACTCCTGGACTAATGAGTTTGAAATCCACCAGCTCGGCTGTGGAATTTAAACTCAATGACTTAAATAAAACCTGAAGTTAAAAAGCTTGTATCTATAATAGTGACTATGAAACTTACCAGATTGTCAAAAAAATGAACATCTGGCTCACGAATGTCCTTTAGGGAAGGAAATCTGCTTCCTTTGCCCAGTCTGGCCTATATGTGACTCCAGACCTACAGCAGTGGGTCTACTGGGAAAAGGTGGGGAATGGGACTTGCTAAATTGCCCTCTCAGAGAGCTGGCACAGATACGACGGGCTGAATGACCTCTGCCTGTGATTCTATATGACTGACTTTAATTGCCTTCTGAATGGCCCAGCAAGCCACTCAGTTCATGAATGGATTAAAAAAAATGAAATCCAAAGGCATGGTGCTGTTTTAATCGAGCACTTGGTTGGATGCTGCGTGTGATTATTACGTGTAGTGTTCGTCACCATAATATAAAACATCAGTGGGAAGAGGAAGTCTCTTTGCCAAGGCACCCCCACCCCCGCCAACAACACCAAAAAAAAATCCTGACTAACCAGCTGGCAATGAGCGAGTCTGGTACGTAGAATTGCTCTTGAGTTTCTGCAACAACTAGTCGGCTTGCATGGCGTAAGCTGTCCCATCGCTCTGCAGCTGAGGAAGTGCAAGATTTGGGATGAGAGTAGTGAGGCCTTACCTGTTGGAATCCTGCTTTCACTGGCAGGACAGCCAGAGAACACAGATTGAAGATTATTGGCACAAAAGCCAAGGGGGGGCAGAGGAGAATGATTTTTTTTTGCATAGTGAATTATTACACTCTGGAATGCACTATTAGGCTGGTGGAAGCAGATTCAATAATCATTTCTAAAAATGAATCGGTTATATAATTGAAAAGGGGAAATTCGCACAGATATGAGGAAAGAGAAGAGGAAGGTTTGACTAATTAAGTAGCTCATTCAGAGAGCTGGCACGATGGTTCAAGTGGGCTTCTTTTGCACTGGACAGTCTTCTGAATCCGTACTCATAACTCTTGGGTTCAGTGACAGGACATGATTAAGTGCAGAGACACAGCTAACTGCTTCTGAGCTCTCCACCATTGGATGGGGCTGTGTCCACACAGTGGTCCAGAGTATTGTGACGACAGATCCACACTTTTGTGCTCCTCACACTTTTCTGGTGAGCATTGCTCCTTATGAGGATTGTCTAATATCTGCAGCCACACAAGAGTATAAAGAGCAGGAGCCAGGACCTGCCCAGTCATTTAGTAAAATCACTGCTCACCTACCTCAGCACCACTTCCCACACTATCGCTTGATTCCCTTCGTATCCAAAAACCTATCAATCTCTAACTTGAATGTACTCAATGACTGAGCATCCACAGCTCTCTGGAATTCCAAAGATTCACAACCCTCTGAATGAAGAAATTCCTCCTCATCTCAGTCTTACATGTTTATTGCAAGGGGAATGGAATATAAAAGTAGGGAAGTTTTACTACAGTTGTACAGGACGTCGGTGAGACCACACCCGGAGTACTGTACACAATTTTGGTCACCTTGCTTAAGGATATAATTGCATTAGAAGCAGTTCAAAGAAGGTTCACTCAACTGAATCCTGGGAGAGGAAAAGTTAGACAGGTTGGGTCTGCATCCTTTGGAGTTTAGAAAATTGAGAGGTGATCTTATTGAAACATATAAGATCCTGAGGGGACTTGATAGAGTTTACCCTTGTGGGAGAGACTGGAACTAGGGGACACAATTTAAAAATAAAGGATCTCCCACTTAAGATGGAGATGAGGAGAAGTTTTCTCTCTGAGGATCATTAGTCTGTGGAACTCTCTTCCCCAGAGAGCAGTGGAGGCAGGGTCATTGAATATTTTTAAAGCTGAGTTAAGTAGATTCTTGATTGACAAGGGAGTCAAAGGGCATAGGGGATAGACAGGAAAGTAGAGGTGAGGCCACAATCTGATCAGCCATAATCTTATCAATTGGCTGAGCAGGCTCGAGGGGCTGAATGGCCAACTCCTCCTAACTCATATCTTTTTTTTATTCGTTCACGGGATGTGGGCTTCACTGGCTGGGCCAGCATTTATTGCCCTTGAGCAGGTGATGGTGAACTGCCTTCTTGAACCGCTGCAGTCCATGTGGTGTAGGTACACCCTCAGTGCTGTTAGGAGGGGAGTTCCAGGATTTTGACCCAGTGACAGTGAAGGAACGACGATATATTTCCAAGTCAGGATGGTGAGTGACTTGGGGGGGACCTTCCAGGTGGTGGTGTTCCCCATCTATCTGCTGCCCTTTGTCCTTCTAGATGATAGTGGTCGTGGGTTTGGAAGGTGCTATCAAAGGAGCCTTGGTGAATTCCTGCAGTGCATCTTGTAGATGGTACACACTGCTGCTACTGTGCGTCGGTGGTGGAGGGAGTGAATGTTTGTGGATGTGGTGCCAATCAAGCGGGTGGTGTCAAGCTTCCTGAGTGTTGTGGGAGCTGCGCTCATCCAGACAAGTGGGGAGTATTCCATCACATTCCTGACTTGTGCCTGTAGATGGTGGACAGGCTTTGGAGTGTGTGGAGGTGAGTTACTTGTCGCACAATTCCTAGCCTCTGACCTGCTCGTGTAGCCACAGTATTTATATGGTGAGTCCAGTTCAGTTTCTGGTCGATGGTAACCCCCCAGGATGTTGATAGTGGGGGATTCAGTGATGTTAATGCCATTGAACATCAAGGGGCGATGGTTGGATTCTGCCTTATTGGAGATGGTCATTGCCTGACACTTGGGTGTGGCACGAATGTTACTTGCCACTTGTCAGCCCAAGCCTGGATATTGTCCAGGTCTTGCTGCATTTGGACATGGACCGCTTCAGTATCTGAGGAGTCACAAATGGTGCTGAACATTGTGCAATCATCAGCGAACATCCCCACTTCTGACCTTATGATGGAAGGAAGGTCATTGATGAAGCAACTGGAGACGATTGGGCCGAGGACACTACCGTGAGGAACTCCTGCAGCGATGTCGTGGAGCTGAGATGACTGACCTCCAACAACTACAACTATCTTCCTTTGTGCTAGGTATGACTCCAAACAGCAGAGAGTTTTCCCCCTGACTCCCATTGACTCCAGTTTTGCTAGGGTTCCTGGATGCCACACTCGGTCAAATGCTGCCTTGATGTCAAGTGCAGTCACTCTCATCTCACCTCGGGAGTTCAGCTCTTTTGTCCATGTTTGAACCAAGGCTGTAATGAGGTCAGGAGCAGAGTGGCCCTGGTGGAACCCAAACTGGGCGTCAGTGAGCAGGTTATTGCTAAGCAAGTGCCGCTTGATAGCACTGTTGATGACCCCTTCCATTACTTTACTGATGATGGAGGGTAGACTGATGGGGCAGTAATTAGCTAGGTTGGATTTGTCCTTTTTGTGTACAGGACATACCTGGGCAATTTTCCACATAGCCGGGTAGATGCCAGTGTTATAGCTGTACTGGAACAGCTTGGCTAGGGGCGCGGCAAGTTCTGGAGCACAAGTCTTCAGTACTATTGCTGGAATATTGTCAGGGCCCATAGCCTTTGCAGTGTCCAGTGCCTTCAGCCATTTCTTGATATCACGTGGAGTGAATCAAATTAGCTGAAGATTGGCATCTGTGATACTGGGGACCTCTGGAGGAGGCTGAGATGGATCATCCACTCAGCACTTCTGGCAGAAGATTGTAGCAAATGCTTCAGCCTTATCTTTTGCACTGATGTGCTGGGCTTCTCCGTCATTGAGGATGGGGATATTTGTGGAGCATCCTCCTCCAGTGAGTTGTTTAATTGTCCACCACCATTCGCAACTGGATGTGGCAGGACTGCAGAGCTTAGATCTGATCCATTGGTTGTAGACTCGCTAGCCTTGTCTGCTTATGCTGTTTGGCACGCAAGTAGTCCTGTGTTATAGCTTCACCAGGTTAACACCTCATTTTTAGGTATGCCTGGTGCTGCTCCTGGCATGCCCTCCTGCACTCTTCATTGAACCAGGGTTGATCCCCTGGCTTGTTGGTAATGGTAGAGTGGGGGATATGCCGGGCCATGAGGTTACAGATTGTGGCTGAGTACAATTCTGCTGCTGCTGATGGCCCACAGCGCCACATGGATACCCAGTCTTGAGTTGCTAGATCTGTTTGAAATCTACCCCATTTAGCACGGCGGTAGTGCCACACAACACGATGGAGACTATCCTCAATGTGAAGGCGGGATTTCATCTCCACAACGACTGTGCGGTGGTCACTCCTACCGATACTGTCATGGACAGATGCACCTGCGGCAGGCAGGTTGGTGAAGATGAGGTCAAGTATGTTTTTCCCTCTTGTTGGCTCCCTCACCACCTGCCTCAGACCCAGTCTAGCAGCTATGTCCTTTAGGACTCGGCCAGCTCAGTCAGTAGCGGTGCCACTGAGCTACTCTTGGTGATGGACATTGAAGTCCCCACCCAGAGTGCATTCTGCACCCTTGCCACCCTCAGTGCTTCCTCCAAGTGGCGTTCAACATGGAGGAGCTAAAACAAAAAGTGCTGGAAAAACTCAGCAGGTCTGACAGCATCTGTGGAGAGATAGACAGAGTTAACGTTTCGAGTCCGTATGACTCTTCTTCAGAACTAAAGAAAAGTAAAAATAGTGAAATATATACTGTTTGCCCCTTAAACAGTATATATTTCATCGTTTTTACTTCTCTTTAGTTCTGAAGAAGAGTCATATGGACTCGAAACGTGAACTCTGTCTATCTCTCCACAGATGCTGTCAAGACCTGCTGAGTTTTTCCAGCATTTTTTGTTTTTGTTTCAGATTTCCAGCATCCGCAGTATTTTGCCTTTTTCAACATGGAGGAGCACTGATTCATCAGCTGAGGGAGGGCGGTACGAGGTAATCAGCAGGAGGTTTCCTTGCCCATGTTTGACCTGATGCCATGAGACTTCATGGGGCCCGGCGTCAATGTTGAGGACTCCCAAGGCAACTTCTTCCCGACTATATACCACTGTGCTGCCACCTCTGCTGGCTCTGTCCTGCCGGTGGGACAGGACATACCCAGGGATGGCGTTGGTGGTGTCTGGGATATTATCTGTTCGTATGTAAATGGTCAACTCCTAATCTTGAGATTATGCCCCTAGTTCTAGACGCTCCAGCCAAGGGTGACTAAGTCTGTCCAATTGTACCCCATTAAGCAATTAACAATGTTATAAGTTGCAATGAAACCACCTCTCATTTAAGTCCAGAGAATATGGGCCCTTAATACTGAATCTCAGCAGCTCTCAACCAAACTATCCCTTGGCAGAGAGTGAGGTCTGGTGTTGATGGTAATCTTTTTGGGGGTGGTGCAGAGGGTAATGATATCATTGCAATTCTCCTTTATTTATCCAAGCATTTCAGGAGAGAGTTTAGACCAGGCTGAGTCAGACATGTTAAAGTGGCCCTGTGTGTTGGCAGCTGGGAGCATTGCCGGTATCTCCAGCAGTGGCTCGCTACAGCCATGGGAGCAGGAGCTCCCACAGCCACCATGGATAGAACCCCTTCCCTGACCATTGCTGATGCTGGGAGAGCTGTCAACTGAGGTCTGGCCTGCTGGAAAGCACCTCTGGTCTACCTCTGAGTTTCTAATGATAGATGTTTTTGTTCTTGTATTTAGGTTTGAACGAACTGATTACAGTGGTGAAGAAAGCTGTGCAGAGTGTGATTGGAAGGTAAATATAATGGCGCCTGGCAATATTCCGCTTCTGTGCCCAAACAGGCTGGAGTCACAAATCTCGTACTCTGATTTCAGCCATTTCCACGTTGTCCTGCATTTACAAAAGACTTGAACAACAGAACTTGTATTTAAATATCACCTGTCACAACACTGGGATATCCCAAGCCTTTTACAGCCAATGCAGTGCGGTCATTGTTGTAATGTAAGAAATGCAGCAGCCACTTTACATGCAGCAAGCTCTTACACAGCAATGAGATAATGACCGGATAGTCTGTTTTTGTATGTTGATTGAGCTAAACATTGGCCCAGGACACCAGGGAAAACTCCAATGCTCTTCTGCAAAATAGTGACATTGGATCTTTTACATGTACCTAAGGGGATAGATAGGGATTTGGTTTAACGTCTCATCTGAAAGACGGTATCTCCGCAGTGGAGTGTCAGCTTTGATGTTGTGCTGAAGCCTCTGGACTGGCACTTACAGACACAACCTTGTAACTCTGAGATGAGAGCACTACCCACAGAGCCACGGCCAATGAAGTAGGAAGTCTGAAAGGCCGATCTGATTTTTTGTGATGTTGGGAAGGATACCAGAGACGTTGGATTAATCTGCTGCATCATTCAATCCCAGGCTGGCTGATAAATCACAACCTGCTGAAAGTTGATTTCGAAAGTATCTGTATGTTCAGATAAGATTTCGCAAGCATTACAATTCCACTAGCTTTCCCTTGTTTGCAAAGGAGAGTCACAGCAGCCTAGATGTCCTGGTTGCTGTTATTTTAATGTCAGTTTTAATTCAGACAGGCTGAGAGTGATATATATTTTTGCTCAACAAGGGACATGGGGTCAAGGCAGGTGGGTGGAGTTTAAGCTACAGAGCAGCCATGATCACGGTGAATGGCAGAATGGCCTCCTGTGATGACGCAGTGCAGTAGATTTTCATCTTTCTTTCCGGACCATCGAGCATCACCTGACTGAGACAAGGAGGGAAAATCCAGCTTGGGTTGGGTTGCCAACTCTGCTGGATTGTCCTGGTGCATCCAGGAGCTGAACATCATTCTACTGGACAATGCTGCGAGCAAAATTATGGGGACATTTTAAAGAAGTGTTTTTCCTTTGAACATTTTTGTTTGTCAGTTGTAAATGTATTGAAGTTAGAGAGAATAAAGACTGTTTAACTGAACAGGGCTAATGGAAGAGTAGGGTCAAGCGATGCAACCTCCAGGAATATGTCCAGCCAGAATTGGCAACCTGTAATGGAAATCAAAGATCTCCCTTGCTATTAAGTTTTTTTTCAGTAGTCTGTTCATGATTTTCCCTCTCCAATAGACAGTTGTATTTGCACCCATCCTGTGGTCTTTCTAAATATCCATATACTCACAGGAGTACAGATACATAAATCATTAAAAGTGGCAATGTAAGGTAAGAAGGCCATAAAAAAACAAAGCACTGGGTTAATTTCTATGGTGATATATTGAAAGGCAGCAAAGTTGTGCTAAACTTTTATAGAAACCTGTTTAGACCACGGGGGAGTTTTACGGCCCCTCCCACCAGCGGGATTTTCCAGCCCTGCCGAGGCCAATGGATTTTTGAACAGCTCGCCACATTTTCCAACCTGTTCCCGCTGTGACGGGGCCGGGGAAATTCCACTTTCGGCGTACTGTGCACAGCCCTGGTCTCCATATTTTATAGAAAGGATATCGAGGCACTGGAGAAGGTGCACAAAATATTTTCAGGATACCAGAATTGAGAGGGTCTAGTTCTCAGGAAAGACTGAACAGGCTAAAGCTCTTCTCTCCAGGAAGAAGGTGGAGGGCCGACCTGATGGAGGCCTTTAAAATTATGAAAGGGTTCGATAGGAAAGACATAAAGATGCTATCACTTGTGAGGGAGACCTAAACTAGGGGTTGTAAAGAATTTTTTAATTTATTCCTTCATGGGATGTGGGCATCACTGGCAAGGCCAGCATCTGTTGCCTTTCCCTAATTGCCTTTGAACTAAGTGTCTTGCTAAGCTATTTCAGAGGGCAGTTAAGCGTCAATGACATTGCTGTGGAGTCACATGTAGACCAGACCGGGTAACGACAGCTGATTTCCTTTCCTAAAGGGCATTATTGAACCAGGTGGGGTTTCTGTTTTAAGACAATCAGTGATAGTTTCCTGGTCACCATTACTGAGATTAACTCGCAATTCCAGATTCTTTTATTATTTGACTTTCAAGTTCCACCAGCTGCCATGGATTTGAACCCAGGAGGATTAATTAGCCTTTGTCTCTGGATGACTAGTCCAGTTACACTATCACGACGCCACCATCTCCCCTTGAAATTCACTGGGGGATTCAGGGGAAACTTTGTAACACAAAGAGGCGAGACCACAGGGAGTGGTCGAGGTGAATTGTCCAAATGCATTTAAAGGGAAGCTGGATAAATCCACGTGGGTCAGAGAAAGACAGATCAGCCATGACCTTACTGAATGGTGGAACAGACTTGAAAGGCCAAGTGACCCACTCCAGCTCCTAAGTTCTATGTTCCTAAAGAAATAGAAGGTATATTCAAAGACTGAAATGAAGAGGGATGGAGCATAAACACCCGTTTCTGTGCTGTAAAGACGTCGTGAGTCTATGTAATACAACTGCGTGTAGTTCTTTGTGAGCTGTGTCTTGTACATGTGTCTTGTACATGTGCCTGAGTTCTAATGCCCACTTTGTTTCTCCACACAGTGTGTCCCTGAAGCAGTGTATGTCACTGCAGGAGCTGGAACGGTATCTGGGTGAAATCCGGCAGCTGGTAGAGTACCGCGGTCAGCCTGGTGAGCCAGAAACAGGCACCACCAGCTCCCCGCTGTGTTGGTATTTAATTCCCAATGAGGAGAGCACCTTAGCCTCCCAGGTACGGTTTGACTCTGTAAACGAGCACTAACGCCAATCGGGTACCGATCAGGACAGCTTGCTGCAAGACCGCTCTCTATTTCCTCAGTTATTCTCCTCCCTTGCTAGCTCTTTGCTAGGGCACAGCCCTCTAGTCCATCACTTGACTTGCTATTGTGCATTTGTCAGCCTCAGTGGCCGATTGTCAGAAGGCTATTCCACTGCATAAACCTCGCTGTGGAGTTGCAGCCCACCATTAGCTTCCGGCCCGACTTGATTGGATAGCAGTCAAAAGTGGGAACCCTAGCCAGTTTGCCTCTTCCTAATCCAGACAACCCAACATCGGACTCTGTACAGACTGACCGAGGATGGAAGCTGAGTCTTTCTCGGCCTGTGTGAGTCAGCTACGCTCTGGACAGTGCCATTAACATTTTATCACAAAGGCACTTTTATTTATTCCCTTTTACTGACATCTCAGCGTCTAGTATTCCACGGGTGGGTGGCCTCTTCCTCTATCTCGACTCTGAAACCAGCTGTAAGGAACAGCAGGAGAGTCACCTTTGGCTATCTCCTCCTGGTCCCTAGCATCATTTGCTACTCGGCTCTCCCCTTGAGCTGGAAAACCATTTGGTTTGGGCCTCTGTCCTGCCAACTCTGCTGCTGTGCATCGGCACTGGGAGCTGGCAGTATGGTTTTATACAAACCAACAACGCAGCTTCATTGGCACCCAAACTCTCATTCCTCGGGGGCATGCTGTCTGGCACTCGCTGTGACAGAAGGTAGCCTTCTGGCTCAGTGTGAATCCACATCACGTTCTCTCTCTACTGTCCTGTTCAGCCAAGACAACCTAACCCGCAACGGTTTCAAGACCCCGTCATCAATTCAACAATTAGTTTTCTTGAGAGTGAGGGAAGCTAAGATATGGCTGTCCTTCTTAGTAGTATCCCCCAATTCTTGTTTCTCACAACAAGACCAGGACCAAGAAGCATTATATAGAGAAGTGATAGACAGCCAAAGGAATTGGGAGAGCAAGTGATTAGCCGATGGAAAAAAATGCCCCTGGCTCTTTAGCATCAGTCCCAAGCACCCCATTTCCTACTGGCTAATCCCATTCACACGTACTGCATCTGCCATCAGTAGAGGCCAGGGAGCAGCTTGGCAGCTGCTATTTCCTCAGCCATTCTCCTCCCTCGCTAGCTCTTTGCTAGGTTTGTGCTAAGGCGCGGAGTCTAATATGAGATTAATCGCTGAAATTTCTATCATTTTTTTTCCACAGGCCTGTGGTTTGACAGAGAAAGATGTAACCACACTGAAACTTCTAAATGAAACTAGAGATATGCTGGAAAGGTCTGTATGAGGGACAGCTGAGGAAGCTAAATTCAGTTTCCACTCTGACAGCATTGAGTTTTTTCAGCTGTTGAAGTCTGACCAGGACATCGGGATTGGGATTGGGACCAGCGCAGGAGTGGCGTTCTCATTAATTAGAGACTGCAGGGTTACCTGATGGTGGTAGGGAGGAATACCAGGTTTCTGCTTACCCTGCCTTACACTGCAGATGGGGATTTTCAGTGGAAGTGGATCAGTGCCCTATCTCCTGCTATGATGCCATGACAGAGAGACACAGCCTAGCCTGTTTTAAGTTAGCCGAGTTCCACTGACACGTGACTAAGATCACATTCAAATCGAGGTCATGTAAATCGAGCTGACACTCTCTCTCCAGGCTTCTACCTGGAGAATGATCACTTGGGCATGGCACGAGAGGGCAACTGATCCTGGCCAAACTAATCAAAGCAGCAGCATGGATAAACCATAATAAGCACTAATCACTAACGTTACAACCCGGTGAGGAGGGGGCTTTCTTCAGCCTCGTTTCGTCGCAACAAAGATTTTTTCAATTTCTCTTCCCCTTGGATGCCTTTTACTTTTTAATAAGGAGCCAATCAAACCAGGTTTTCTTGAGTCAAAGAAAGACCAAATTTAGTAACTAGTAAACCTGAAGAAAATAATAAAAGGCACAACAATACACAGGTATCAGAAGCAAGAAAAGTTCAGTTTACGAGTCCAAATAAAAGTTAAAAGAAGATGCAATTAAGTCCTTTGCTTGTCCTTGAAGTGTGGATTGTTGAATGTTATGGCTGTTTGAAGTTAGCTGGTTCCCTTTAAAATCCAGGTGTTGAAGTCCAGGCAAAATCCAGGTGATGAAGTCCAGGTAGCTGCACTTTGCTGGAGACGGCTTCCTTCCTTTTAAATCCGTGATCCGTCTCCCAGAAATCAGTGGGTTTTTCCTGAGGTTCTTTTCGATAGACAGTCGCTATCTCTTGGGTTGGATTTTCACACTGTAGAGATAGGGCTTTTCTTAACTTAAGAGAGAGAAAGATTCCTTACTGCTCCCTTCAGGTTTTCCAAATGACTACGATGACTTCTCTTTGTGTCTAGCTTAACAAAAACAGTTCTTAAAAACCTCCTGTCTGTATATTCCCAAAAAGGAATTCAATTAACGTGTCTTGCAGCCATTGTTGTAGAACAAGTAATCTCACACCTTGATCTTTCATCTCAGAAACTTTTGACACATTTCAAGATAGTAGAAACCAACAGGATTAGGTTATTTTGTTAAAAGCAAAATACTGCGGATGCTAGAAATCTAGAACAAAAACAAAAATACCTGGAAAAACTCAGCAGGTCTGACAGCATCTGCGGAGAGGGATACAGTTAACGTTTCGAGTCCGAATGACTCTTCATCAGAAGGTTATTTTTGTCCTCCGCAGGGAGGGTTTGAGTTTCTGTTGGGTGTATCTGGCTGGTTAGCAGTTCACATTGCCTTTACTGTTGATTAAAATTCAGCACTTTGCATTTTTAATCCCTTCTTTGGAGTGTTGGGTTTGAGGTCTGTCAGTTTCCTTTGAAATTTCTCTTTTCACAGTTCCTTTCAGAGAGGTTTCTTGTTTGCTTTTCTGACCTTCACCTTGGAAGGTGGCCTCACATTTTATAGCAGTTTGCTGTCTCATTTTTTAAAGTACCAAATTTCCAGTCAGTTGAAAGTATTTCTTAAAGTCATTTTTCAAAACTAAAGAGGCATTTTTGTGGCACTAACCAGCCCCCAATTAACTGGTAAATTAATGGCCCTGCACTATATGTAACAAATATTCTTTATCATCATAGTTTTAATAATGTAACCCATTCTTAGGTGTATGCTGTCAGGTTAAACTCTACACCCTTCAGTTGTCTTCTTTCTAACTGAGGGGCTTCCAGATGAACAGTGCTGCTGATTTCTCACAGGGAGCGGGGAAATTCAGCTGAATTACTGTCCGAAAAGTAACTGAGCTGAATTTCATCCCGCTTGGCTCACACTAAGCTGAGCAGCGATGACCTCTCCCACTTCCTATTGTTCACCTCCATGTTAATTCTAACAAACTGAATAAAAGCTAAAAGTAAATATGATTGTTAACTATCTATTACTTTGTATATATGTTACAGTCCAGACTTCAACACGGTTTTAAATTCCTGCTTGAATCGGGGATTTAGCCGACTGCTGGACAACGTGGCAGAGTTCTTCAAGCCAACAGAACAGGAAATGATTCAAAACGGAAGGATCAGCAGGTCAGTGCATCCCCCGTTGCAGCACAATGCGCCATTCGGGAGGTGAGAGCAGGAGAAATGTGGCTAGAGCTACCGGTACACAGAAACCTTGCTTTAGTTTAGATTACAAAAACAAAGAAGTTGCACTGAACCTTTTATAAATCACCGGACTGGCCTCAGCTGCAGCACATGTGTCTGTTCCTGGGCGCCACACTTTAGGAAGAATGTCAAGGCCTTGGAGAGGGGGCAGAGATTTACTGGAATGACACCAGGGATGAAGGTCTTCAGTTGTCTGGAGGGACTGGAGAAATTGGGATCGTTCTCCCTGGAGCAGGGAAGGTTAAGAGGATATTTACTAGAGTGTTAAAAATTGTGAGGGGTTTTGAAAAATTAAATAGGGGCGAATTATTTCCACTGGCAGGAGGGTCAGTAACCTGAGGGCACCAGCTTTAAGATAACTGGCAAAAGAACTAGAGGGGGAAATGAGAAATGTTTTTACCTTATGATCTGGAATGCATTGCCTGAACAGGTGCTGGAAGCAGATTTCTTCCCTTTCAAAAGGGAATTTTGTCTTTTATTCATTCACGGGATGTGGGCGGTATTGACTCAGCCAACATTTACTGCCCATCCCGAATTGGAATTGGATAAGCACTTGAAAAGGAAACATTTTCAGGGTTGCAAGGTATTGAATAGTTCATTGAAAGAACTGGCACAGGCACAATGGGCCAAGTGGCCTCCTCCTTTGCTGTACAATTTTATGAGTTACTTGATTATTCTGGTAGCCTTGAGAGGATATTTTGATTAAAGTTTTTCAAGGAAAGAGATGGAAATGAACGTACCTGCTGGCACAGCCTCCCTTGGATCGACAGGAGCAGTGGCCCTGACGGTCGCACATCTGAAACCTCCCCTGACAGCACACAGCTGCACCCTGCCGGGGCCAGAACCCAGCGCTGCGGCAGAGTCCCACTCTGCTGCAGGAATGTGCCGAGCGGGAAGGGACTATTTAACCAATCGCTCGGCAACATGGCACTGTTCTTCCGAGTGTCAAAACCAGACTCGCCTCACGCAGGAGAAATCCATTTGGCCAGTCCCCAAACCTCTGCCTTTCACACCTCTCAGTCACCATCCCCTGCCAAACATAACCACCAGTGCCCCAACAACAAAAGCTAAACACTGCGGCTGCTGTAAACCTGAAATAAAGACAGAAAAATGCTGGGAATACTCGGCAGCAGCTGCAGAGAGAGAAACCTAGTTTACGTTTCAGCCCCAGATGCTGCCTGGCCTGCCGCGTATTTCCAGCATTTTCAGTTATTTCAGATTTCCAACATGCGCAGTACTTTTGCTTTTGTACAAGAGTATCTAGTTGTTTTTCCCAATACACCTAGCTCCAACCCAGCACTCTACTCCATACATGCACCATCCTCTATCTAAACCCATAATCACTTTTCACGCTTCTAAGATTTGGGTTTGTGATTCTACACTTTGTCATCATCAATACCTCAGATGATCTCCCAGGTCTTCCGGAACTCGGCTGTAAAAGGGGGATTTTGTTTTTGGCTGGTTGAAGATTAGTATTATTGGTGGCACTGACAAGCTTCTGCAGGTTTTAGATTGCATTCTTTATAAGGGGCAGTCCACAATGATTCAGATATTCTGGGATGGTGTGCCTTAGAGCAGTAGGCTTGGACCGATTATGCCCCTATATGTGACTTAACTGGGCTGAGAGACAGGTCTGAGAGTTCCTCACTTACACTTCTTACACTTATTACACAGTAAGGTCCACTGCCAGAATCAGTTTCATCAACAACCAATTTCCTCTCTTGTTTCATGTTCATTCTTTTGTCGCCCTGGCAGCTTGTCCAACGTTAGACTTCCCCTCGCTAAAATCATCCCGATTATTAATGGGCAGATACATTCGACCTGCAGTGAGACACCCAGCCATTTTGTTCAGGTGAGTGTTAGTCATTTTGTAGATGCAGTTCCCCTGCTCCCTGTATTCTCACCGCGCTACAATCGTTTTCCTGATATTTTCACTGTGTCACAATTTTTTCCCTGATATTCTCACTGCATGACAATCAGTTCCCCGATATTCTCACTGCGTTACAATTATTTCCCCGATATTCTCACTGCGTTACAATTGTTTCCCTGATATTCTCACTGCGTTACAATTGTTTCCCCGATATTCTCACTGCGTTACAATTGTTTCCCTGATATTCTCACTGCGTTACAATTGTTTCCCCGATATTCTCACTGCGTTACAATTGTTTCCCTGATATTCTCACTGCGTTACAATTGTTTCCCCGATATTCTCACTGCGTTACAATTATTTCCCTGATATTCTCACTGCGTTACAATTGTTTCCCTGATATTCTCACTGCGTTACAATTGTTTCCCCGATATTCTCACTGCGTTACAATTGTTTCCCTGATATTCTCACTGCGTTACAATTATTTCCCCGATATTCTCACTGCGTTACAATTGTTTCCCTGATATTCTCACTGCGTTACAATTATTTCCCCGATATTCTCACTGCGTTACAATTGTTTCCCCGATATTCTCACTGCGTTACAATTGTTTCCCCGATATTCTCACTGCGTTACAATTGTTTCCCCGATATTCTCACTGCGTTACAATTGTTTCCCCGATATTCTCACTGCGTTACAATTGTTTCCCCGATATTCTCACTGCGTTACAATTGTTTCCCCGATATTCTCACTGCGTTACAATTGTTTCCCTGATATTCTCACTGCGTTACAATCGGTTCCCTGATATTCTCGCCGCGCTACAATCGGTTCCTTGATATTCTCACCGCGCTACAATCTTTCCCCCGATATTCTCACCGCGCTACAATCTTTCCCCCGATATTCTCACCGCGCTACAAATCTTTCCCCCGATTTTCTCACCGCGCTACAATCTTTTCTCCGATATTCTCACCGCGCTACAATCTTTTCTCCGATATTCTCACCGCGCTACAATCTTTTCTCCGATATTCTCACCGCGCTACAATCTTTCCCCCGATATTCTCACCGCGCTACAATCTTTCCCCCGATATTCTCACCGCGCTACAATCTTTCCCCCGATATTCTCACCGCGCTACAATCTTTCCCCCGATATTCTCACCGCGCTACAATCTTTCCCCCGATATTCTCACCGCGCTACAATCTTTCCCCCGATATTCTCACCGCGCTACAATCTTTTCTCCGATATTCTCACTGCGCTACAATCAGCTCCCTGACATTCTCACTATGTTACAATCGGTTCCCTGATATTCTCACTGAGTCACAATCGGTTCCCCGATATTCTCACCGCGCTACAACCATTTCCCTGATTTCCCATCATCTCTAATTCATTATTTCCTGGATCTTGAAAATTCTAGAACTTCTTACCTCTTGCTCCCCTTTCTCCTACAATCTACAGGTTACAATCTTGGTGCCACTTAAACATTATTCCTCAGCTTGTTTTGTCATCTTTCTTACTCTTTTCAACCAAGGTTGTATTCCACTGTTTGTCATGGCCTTTGCCTGTGATTCCTGTTTTTAAGGTCATGTCTTTTCTATTTGATATGACCTGGATCTTGCCCTCTGTTTGATTTCCCACTGACCTACCATGCTTGGGCCAGTTGTTGTCTATCGCACAGCATTGGATCAAAGCTCCGCTCTGTGGAACTCTGAATTAAAGCTCTGGTGCTGACCACCACATTGCAGAGTCAGAAACCATATGTGTTAAAGTAAGAAAACCTGGAACAAACAAGGAAGATGAAATTGGAGCCTATACCTGATACCTACTTGCTGTAGAAAGAGAATAGGCCACCTCCACCCCAATCTTTTTCCCTTTCTCTCGAGTGGAACTGCATTATCTTTCCATTCCCTCATGTCTCCAATTTGAAATTCTCATTTTTACATTCAGATCTCTTCGTGGCTTTGCCTCCTCCAATCTGTGTAAGCTCCTCCAGCCCTATAACCCCTCCCCCCCATGGATTCTTTATTTCTTCAATTCTGACCTCTTCTGCATTCCCCCACCCCCACCTTTGTTCCATTATTGGGGACTGTGTCTTCAGCCACCTTGGACCCATGATATGGAATTCTCTCCATCCCGTCTCCTTTAAAAGTCACCTCTTTGACCCAGCTTTAGGGCATCCCTCCTAATTGCTCCTCTTGCCTGACCTCTGTATCTGATTGTTCCCCCTTGAAAGGACATTGGGGCGGTTTTCAATGTTAAAAGGTGGGGGTGCAGCGGGGGTTGCTGTATAAATGCATGTTGTCGCTGACTCTCTGCTTTCATTGCTGCCCAGGACCTGCTGCTGATGGACCAGGTGAAGGACTTTGCTGCCAATGTCTACGAAGCGTTCAGCTCCCCTCACCAGCTGGAGAAGTGACCCTCAGCAAGCAGCTGTCAACGCAGCGAGGGACAGCCAGCCAGGCCCGACCTCACCCCTTGCCCGAGATAACTTGAAGTGCTTCCTCTCAGTCCTGCAACGTTCTCGTGACACAGGCGCCAGGGCCTGTACTTGCCACACTGTTACTAACAGCTCTGTGGCGTTAACCTTTTCTGAATCTTTACAGTCATGATTACATTAATCTGCCTGTAACTATTTTGTATCATACTGTTATTTGTACCACTGTATTGTAGATTATAATCTGCGTGCAACTGGATTCAGGATTCTCCAGGTAGTGTAGGTATATATTTTTACTGCAGTATGTTCCAGCTCAGATTCAAACCGATTAAGTAAATAATATATGTTGCAAGCTGGCATCTCTTTCTTTGATGTTACTAGTTCGGTTTCTCTGCTGCTGAAACCTCCTGGTTTAGTATTGTCTTGTATAGTATTAAAAGAATATCACACTAAGGCCAATTTTTTGACTAAGTTGTCTTAGTTTGCAAATACAGGCGGTAGAATTTACAGGCAATAAAGAGACGCAAGAAAGGGACTTCAGATATTTTGGAGAAGCTGGGGCTGTTCTCCTTGGAGAAGAGAAGGTTGAGGGGAGATTTGAAAGAAGTGTTCAAAATCATGAGGGGCTTGGATAGAGGAGATAGGGAGAAACCCTGTTCCCATTGGCAGAAGGGATGAGAACTAGAGGACACTGATTTAAGGTGATTGGCAAAAGAACCAAAAGCAGCATGAGGAAACACTCTTATGCCGTGAGTGGTTAGGATATAGAATGCACTGCTTGACAGTGCAAATGGAGGCAGATTAAATTGTGCCTTTCAAAGTGGAATTGGATAAGCACCTGAAGAGAAAAAAAAATTTGCCAGACTACAGGGAAAGGGCAGGTGAGCGGGACTAGCTAAGTCACACTTCCAGATCCTAACCATGCGCTGCGTAAAAACTTTTTTCCTCATCTCACTTTTTTTGGCTGTTTTGCCAATCAACTTTAGTCATACCTGAATGGCCTGGATGTAATTTTGAGGTTAGGACTCCCTCATTCTTGATTCCTCCGCCAGACAAAATGGTTCTTCCTTACCTAACCTATTGAATTATTTTAATATTTTAAACTTGTCAATCAGATCATTCCTCAATCTTTTATACTCAAGAGAATACAAGCTTATACAACCAGTTTTCGCAGTTTAACCCCCTAAGCTCCGGTAGCATTCTAGCTACCATAGCTAACATCCTTCCTGAGGTGTGGTGCCCACAACTGAACACGGTTCTCCTGATGGGGTCAGGTCAAAGTTTGAAACAAGTGATCTAATAAGATCTACTTATTGACTGACATGCCAGCACAAGAATATGAGAAATAGGAACAGGAGTAGGCCATTCGGTCCCTCAAGCCTGCTCCGCAATTTGTTAAGATCATGGTTGATCTGGTTGTGACATCAACTCCATTTTTCTGTCCATTCCCACCATCCTTGACTCCCTTGTCGGTCAAAAATCTGTCTAACTCAGCATTGAATATATTCAATGACCCGGCTTCTGCAGCTTTTTACAGAAAAGAACTCCACAGACTAATGACCCACTGAGATAAAACATTTCACATCACCTCAGTCTTAAATGGGAGACCTCTAATTTTAAACTGTGCCCCCTAGTTCTATCCTTCCCCACAAGGGGAAAAATCCCCCCAGCATCGACCCTGTCAAGCCCCCTCAGGATCTTACATATTTCAATAAAATGGCCTCTCGTTCTTCTAAACTCCAATGGGCATAACTCCAATGCCTAACCTGCTCAACCTTTCCTCATAAGATAACCCCTTCATCTCAAGAATCAGTCAAGTTAACCCTTTTTGAGCTACTTCTAATACAATTGTATCCTTAAATGAGACCAAAACTACACGGTACTCCAGATGAGGTCTCACTAAGGCCTGGTACATCTGTAACAACACTTCCCTACTTTGATATTTGATTCCCCTTGCAATAAACAAAAACGTTTCATTTGCCTTCCAAATTACTTGCTCTAGATCTCTCTGCAACATAGAGTTCTGCAATCTCTCTCCATTCAAATAATATTCTGCTTTTCAATTCTTCCTGTCAAATTAGACAAGTTCACCTTTTCCCACATTTGCTATAGATGGGAGCAATTGTGAACTTATATCTTCGTGTCTGAATTTTCTTTTATTCAATAATGGGATGTGGATGTTGCTGACTAGGCCAGCATTTATTGCTCATCCCCAATTGCCCTTGAGAAGGTGGTGGTGAGCTGCCTTCTTGAACCGCTGCAGTCCAAGTGGTGTAGGTACACCCGCAGTGCTGTTAGGGAGGGAGTGCCAGGATTTTGAACCAGCAACAGTGAAGGAACGGCGATATATTTCCAAGTCAGGATGGTGGATGGCTTAGAGAGGAACTTCGAGGTGGCTGTGTTCCCATGTGTCTGCTGCCCTTGTCCTTCTAGATGGTAGTGGTCGTGGGTTTGCAAGGTGCTGCCTAAGGAGCCTTGGTGAGTTCATGCAGTGCATCTTGTAGATGGTACACACTGCTGCCATTGTATGTTGGTGGTGGAAGTAATGAATGTTTGTGGAAAGGGTGCCAATGATGTGGGCATCTTTGTCCTGGATGTTGTCAAGAGTGTTGCTGGAGCTGCACTCATCCAGGCAAGTGGAAAGTATTCCATCACATTCCTGACTTATGCCTTGTAGATTGTGGACAGGCTTTGGTGAGTCAGGGGGTGAGTTACTCACTACAGGACTCCGAGCCTCTGACCTGCTCTTGTAGCCACAGTATTTATATGGCTAGTCCAGTTCAGTTTCTGGTCAATGGATCCCCAGGAGGTTGATAGGGGGTTTTAGCGATGGTAATGCCATTAAATGTCACTTGCCACTTGTCAGCCCAGGCCTGGATATTGCCCAGGTCATGCTGCATTTGGACATGGACTGCTTTAGAATCTGAGGAGTTGCGAATGATGCTGAACATTGTGCAATCATCAGCGAACATCCCGGCTTCTGACCTTATGATGGAAGGAGGGTCATTGATGATGCAGCTGAAGATGGTTGGGCCTAGGACACTACCCTGGGGAACTTCTGTAGTGATGTCCTAGAACTGAGATGATTGACCCACAACCATTTTCCTTTTTGCTAGGTATGACTTCAACGAGTGGAGAGTCTTCCACCAATTCCCATTGACTTCAGTTTTGCTAGGGCTCCTTGATGCCATTCTCAGTTAAATGTTGCCTTTATGTCAAGGGCAGTCACTCTCACCTCACCCCTGGAGTTCAACTCTTTTGTCCATGTTTGAAACAAGGCTGTAATGAGGTCAGGAGCTGAATGACCCTGGCAGAACCCAAACTGAGTATCAGTAAGCAGGTTATTGCTAAGTAAGTGCCACTTGATAGCAGTTGATGACCTTTTCCATTACTTTACTGAAAATCAAGAGTAGACTGATGGGCAGTAATTGGCCGGGTTGGATTCGCCCTGTATTTTTTTCTGTGTGTACAGGACATACCTGGCAATTTTCCAAATTGCTGGGTAGATGCCAGTGTTGTAGCTGTACTGGAAATCTTGGTTAGGGGCGCGGCAATTGTGGAGCACAAGTCTTAAGTACTATTGCCAGACTGTTGCCAGGGCTCATTGTCTTTGCAGTATCCAATGCCTAAAGCCATTTCTTGATATCACGTGGAGTGAATCGAATTGGCTGAAGACTGGCATCTGTGACGCTGCAGACCTCCGGAGGAGGCCGAGATGGATCATCCACTCAGCACTTCTGGCTGAAGATTGTTGCAAATGCTTCAGCCTTATCTTCTGCATTGATGTGCTGGGCTCCCCCATCATTGAGGATGGGGATATTTGTGGACTCTTCTTCTCCAATGAGTTGTTTAATTGTCCACCACCATTCACAACTGGATGTGGCAGGTCTGCACAGCTTAGATCTGATCCATTGGTTATAGACTTGTTTAGCTCTGTCTATCACTTGCTGCTTATGCTGTTTGGAATGTAAGTAATCCTGTGTTGTAGCTTCACCAGGTTGATACCTCATTTTTAGGTATGCCAGGTGCTGCTCCTGGCATACCCTCCTGCACTCTTCATTGAACCAGGGTTGATCCCCTAGCTTGGCGGTAAAGGTAGAGTGGGAGCTATGCTAGGCCATGAGGTTACAGATTATAGTCGAGTACAATTCTGCTACTGCTGATGGCCCACAGCACCTCATGGTTGCCCAGCCTAGATCTATCTATGAAATCTATCCCATTTAGCACGGTAGTAGTGCCACACAGTGCAGTATGTAGGTCACTGATTGAGACATGAGAGGCACGGGATGCTGCAAGAACAGACATTAGCCTTTGTTGAGGCATTGCTCTCTATTCACAACAGTTTACATGTTTGAATGAACAAAAATGTATTAGGAAACCGAATCTAATGAGGCTATCTCACATTCATCACAACCTATTTTATAAATAAAACCAGTGTCCTCTTTAGCTTCAGGTGAAGAAGTTGGGATGCCTTGCCTAAGTCAGTGCTCAGCAATGTTGGCGTGGCTTTAAAGAGAATGCATCAACATCCCTTTGCTTTGTTGCGTCAACCAGTATTGAAGCCCTGCTCCTGCGGAACCAAATCCAGTGGAAGGGCCATTGCGCCCAGATGCCTGAAAACTGCCTCCCTCCGCAGGTTCTCTTCTCACAGCTCTCCACTGGCCAACGCTCAAAGAGCAACCAAAGGAAAAGTATCAGGATACACTCAAGGTCCCCCTAAAGCACGGCGGCATTAACACCACTGACTGGGTGGAGAATGCTGCCCTTCGCTTGGCATGGCACCTCCTGGTGCATCAAGGCGCAAGCGACTCGACAGCGAGGCAGAACGGTGGCGTCCGAGGGAGGAGAAGGAAGCCAACCCAGGCCTGCGATTTACATCCCCCCCCTGCGCAACAACGTATCCCCACTGCAGAAGAACATGTGGATATAGAATTGGGCTCCTCGGTCATCTGAAGTCTCACCAAGCCTGACGGACATCATCCTCGATTCCGAGAGACCGCTGATGATGACGAAACTGGAAATCAAATTCAACAGGGGTCATTTTAACTTTACGCAGTGGGAATGAATGAGTGCTGTTGAGTCGGCTGCCTGCCTGTTATACACCCCACGTTACTTTCTTGCTCCCTTCCAATTCTGGCCTCTTGCACATTCTCCTGATTTTAATTTCACCACCACTGGGGATTGTGCCTTCAGCTGCCTGGGCTGTAAGCCCTGGAATTAAACCTCTCCACCTCCTTTATGTCACTGCTTAAAAACTACCCTTGACCAGGCCTTTGATCACCAGCCCTAATACCTCCTTAAGTGGCTCCATGTCAAATTTTGTCTGATAATTGCTCCTGTGAAGCACCTTGGGAGGTTTCATTGCACTAAAGGCAATATATCAATGCAAGTTGTCGCGGTGGTGTATAACAGGCAGCTAATCCAATATTATTCAACGTTCATATCCATTCCCCATCTGCCACCCAACTATCCACTTGTTTCATCCTTCCCAATTCTGTCACATTGTAAAGCAACTTTATTTCCCCTCTTGAGTAGCCTGACCGTGAGTGAATTCGCACAATTCTGGGCTGTGCAGATGCTCTTTGTTGGCAGCAACTCTTCTGGGGTTTTGATGCGTTGACTGTCAAAAGGAACAACCCTAGAACCCGGATGACAAGGGAACTGGGAGGTGCAATTGGTTAGGCACGGACCTTTTCCCTCAGTGGAACTGACTTTATATCCCTCCCTGACTAACGGGACGGAGGCCTATCTGTGGATTCACTCCTCATAACGTGCAGAATCTTCCCGGTCCCGCTGAGCGGGTTTGAAGGTTGGACCGGGAGCAAGCTGGAAGATTAGAGCATCGGATCGGCGCCCGATGTGTCTCCACCTCCAGTCTCAGGATAAGGGGCCAATTATTTAGGACTGAGATGAGCAAAAATTACTTCTCTCAAAGGGTTGTGAGTTTTTGGAATCCTTTACCCCAGAGGGTTGTGGGTGCTCCATCATTGAACACATTTAAGGCTGGGATGGGCAGATTTTTGGTCGCTCAGGGAATTAAGGGACCTGGGGAGTGGGTGGGAAAATGGAGTTGAAGCCCAAGATCAGCCATGATCATTTTAATGACGGAGCAGGCTCAATGGGCCATGTGGTCACCTCCTGCTCCTATTTCTTGTGCTCTTGTAGCCCTGCAAGCGCCCATCCAGCTTCCCTCATCACCCCTGGCTTTGTGAAAGCCTCCTTGCCTCTGAGCCAGAAGCTCATGTGTTCAAACTCAATCTCGACGACATTTAATCTAGGCGGACATTACGGTTCCAGAATGTCAGAGGTGTCATCCTTTAGAGGATGACCAGCCTGTCCTCTCAGTCGACAGGGAAGATCCCAGCAAACTAATCCAACAGGAGTTGCTGAATTCTCTCTGGTGTCTTGGCCAACATTTATCCCTTAACCAAAATCACTTGCCATTATATGAACCATTGTTTCAGTGCTGTTCGCGGGATCTGTTTGTGCATCAAACTCTGGATAATTAGGGGATGGGTAATAAATGCTGGCCCTGCCAGCGATGCCCACATCACAAGAATGAATAAGAAAAGAAGAGGGCAGTTAGCATTGCCTTGTGGGCAGGACACATGTTCTGGTTACACAGGTTCTCATTTCTTCCTCATTGTTTGTCACGCTGCATATTGACACTGAATCAGGGCAGCACCAATTCACCCGACCCCAGTGGGTGTAATTTAAGAACTCGCTCATAAACACTAGGAGGGGTCAACTGTGAAGGAAAGGGAGAGAACAAAAGTTGTACTTTGTTCTACTTTAATGTTCTTACTGTTCAAATGCGTTCATTAAAAAAAAAAATTGTTGGTAAGAACACAAGGGTGCAGAATGAGAGAAAGGTCATTCGGCCCATCAGACTCATTCAGGGCTGCTCAGGATTTGTTCTGCGCCCATCTACCTGACCCGGCCAGTCAATCCTGGAAGAAGGATTCTGCAAACTGCCTCAGCAAAAGGAAATCAAGCAGGACTGCGGAACATCTGCACCATAGAAAAGAACTTGCATTTATGTAGCACCTTTCACAGCCCCAAGACCTTGCAAAGTGCCTTACGGCCAATGGAATACCTCTCCGAAGAGTATTCGTTGTAATATGGGAAACATGGCAGCTAATTTTAAATATCTCAAAACACTTAAATGAACTTCATAAAGGATGTAAACGTATATATTTGTCACAATTTTTAGGATACATACGTGCAAGCCTTTGTTTCTAAAGGTGCATTGAGAGGAATAGATTTCCTGACAATGTAAGCTCTGTGATAAGATTCATTTCCATATAAGTCATTGATGCTTATTCCCACACTGCTCTCTGTGTGCGTTCCACTGAAAGGGGAGGAAGAAATGGTGGCCACAAGCATAATGGCCTGCACTAAAGGAAAGAAAACTACAACCCTGCACTCATCTCAATAACTTCTTAATTCACTCTGGAGACTGAAAGGCTGCAACAGAGAAGGAGAGAAAATTAGAGAGGGTGCAATAGAGGAGAGAAAGAGAGCGATTGTGCCATAGATAGTGAACGTGTTCCATAGGAAGAGAGATTGCAATAGAGAGAGAGTGAGAGCCAGAGAAAGAGAAAAATGGTGCCACAGAAGAAGGAGAGAGACAGAGAGTGCCAAACTGTATTGGAGAGAGAAACTGTACCATAGAGGGAGAGAGAGAGGGATCCAGAGAGAGAGGGAAACTGTCCCATTGAGGAAGGGAGAGAGACAGAGAGAATGAGAGAAACTGTACATTAGAGAGAGAAAGAGAGAGAGAGACTGTGCCTTAGGAGACAGACTATAGAGAAACAGGTGGTTTCATAGAGGGTGTGGCAGAGTGAGAGAGAGCCTGTGTCATGGAGTTAGAGATTGAGAGACTATGCCAGAGAGAAGGTGTGCTACAGAGATTCTCCCACAAAGTGAGACAGCCTGTACTGCAGAGTGTGCCACTGTTAGGTAGCATAACCGTGAGAGCAACACATCTCACTGAGACCTACACCATGACACCTCTTACCTGGACACTCTCAGTGTCTGTCCAGGTGCTCCTCAGTCTCCTCTCCACCTGCAATGCCAGCAGGTAAGTCCCAGCTTAAAGTGGTACTGTTTAGAATAAAGTATTGCTGCTTTTTAAAATAATGCTTATATCTGTTTAACCGTTTAAGAGTAACTCCACCCTGCTATTCATGCAGGCAGAGAATGAGGACAGAATCTGTAAGTACTTTTGCAATAACTTTTGGAAATTTCTGTTAAAATGTGTGTTGTCTACAGTTAGTGAACTGCGCAGTCAGTGTGAATATTAATTAACTCCCATCTATTCCCGAAACTGTCAGAGACTGAATGGTCACTTTGTGTTTCTCCTGGAATGTAATTATCTAAATACCTGTCTGTATGGACAGGACATTGCCTTTAATGTACAATATGAGATTTCGGAAAATGATTCAAGTGCTACTCGCACCTTTCCCCGTCTTTAGAAAGTTGTGTACTTTAAAATATTTTCTAACCATGCTTCTTGCCTACCTGTCTTGGTATTATGAAGAGATTAAGACGTGTAATGTGCCTAATTGGACACCATAAAATATATAACAACGTTTGAAATAGAATAAATGTTACAAGTTTACATAGAGAAAGACAACTTGTGGATCTATCCACCTTATTAAGGAATGTGAGATTTTGTGTGTTGTGTGTGTAATATTTATATATAGAACCATAGAACACTACAGCACAGAAAACAGGCCATTCGGCCCTTCTAGTCTGTGCCGAAATATTATTCCGCTAGTCCCATTGACCTGCACCTAGTCCATAACCCTCCAGACCTCTCCCATCCATGTATCTATCTAATTTATTCTTAAAACTTAAGAGTGAGCCCGCATTTACCACGTCCGATGGTAGCTCGTTCCACACTCTCACCACTCTCTGAGTGAAGAAGTTCCCCCTAATGTTCCCCCTAAACCTTTCCCCTTTCACCCTAAAGCCAAGTCCTCTTGTGTTTATTTCTCCTAATCTAAGTGGAAAGAGCCTACTCGCGTTTACTCTGTCTATACCCCTCACAATTTTGTAAACTTCTATCAAATCTCCCCTCATTCTTCTACGCTCCAAGGAATAAAGTCCTAACCTGTTTAATCTTTCCCTGTAACTCAACTCCTTAAAACCCGGCAACATCCTAGTAAATCTTCTCTGCACTCTCTCAATCTTACTGATATCCTTCCTGTAGTTAGGCAACCAGAACTGCACACAATACTCCAAAGTTGGCCTCACCAATGTCTTATACAACCTCACCATAACATCCCAACTCCTATACTCAATACTTTGATTTATGAAGGCCAGTATGCCAAAAGCTTTCTTTACAACCTTGTCTACCTGTGACGCCACTTTCAGGAAATTATGTATCTGAACTCCCTATATAATAGATATTAATATATATAATAATAAACTATATAATAGATCTGTTTCTGTTTTTCTCTGTTCCAATATTTTTCAATCATGAGGCTAAATTTTCCAAATCAATGCTCCATCTTTGCTGGTTTACTGCATCAACGTGAATATTACTATTTATATCACAACAAGCTCGAAAACATTCATTAACGAACACAAACTGATCAGGTAACTACTCTGACACAAACAAGCAACTGGATATGTGCTCCCATGCGGAAAGGTGGAAAATGCTATCTAGACGTCCCTACCCACCTCCCATTGCCACTGACCCTTGCCACAATCACACAAAAGCAATTGTGCGATGGAATTAAGGAGAAAAGACACCATTCCACAAATGATGCTTGCATGAAGAGACTATGAGACAACCCAATCCCCTACCATATAAAACTCATAAATAGCAAGTGAACGATTGAGAATTTAATGAACTCAACCTGCCAATGTACGATTTATGGACTTCAATACAAAACACAGAGTATACTGTGAATGAAAGAGACCTCTATTTTGCAATATATCGTAATTATTTGTATACTGAAATGTTCATAATTGTGCAATTCTTTTATTATTTTATACTTTATTTTTTAATGACTGTCTGTAGCTTTTATGAATTACGATTACTTTTTGATTTGCATTGTCATCACAATTCGGCACTTGCTGCCATAGACTCATAGAAATTTACAGCACAGTAGGAGGCCATTTGGCCCATCGTGTCCGCGCTGGTCAGCAAAGATCTTGCTACACTAATCCCATTTTCCAGCGCTTGGCCCATAGCCCTGGAGGCTATGGCAATGCAAATGAATACCTAAATACTTCTTAAATGTTGAGTTTCTGAATCAACCACCCTTTCAGGCAGTGAGTTCCAGATTCCCAATGCCCTCTGGTTGAAAAATATTCTCCTCAACTCCCCTCTAAGCCTTCTACATCTTACTTTAAATCTATGCCCCTGGTTATTGACCACTCTACCAATGGAAAAAGTGCCTTCCTATCCACCCTATCTATGCTCCTCATAATCTTACACACCCCTGTCAAGTCCCCTCTCAACCTTTGCTGCTCCAAGGAAAACAATCCCAGCCTATCCAATCTCCTCATAACTCAGACCCTCCAGCCCAGGCAGCATCCTGGTAAATCTCCTCTGTACCCTCTCCAGTGCAATCACATCCTTCCTATAATGTGTTGACCAGAACTGCATGCAGCACTCCAGTTGTGGCCTAACCAGCGTTTATACAGTTCTAGCATAACCTCCCTGCTCATATATTCTATGCCTTGGCAAATAAAGGCAAGTATCCCATATGCCTTCTTAACCACCTTAACTACCTGCTTGCTACCTTCAGGGCCCTTTGGATATGCACACCAAGATCCCTCTGATCTTCAGTACTTTCCAGGATCCTATCATTCATAGTGTTATTCTTTGCCTTGTTAGCCCTCCCCAAGTGCATTACCTCACACTTTTCCAGGTTGAATTCCATTTGCCACTGCTCTGCCCACCTGACCAGTCCATTGATATCCTCCTGCAGTTTACAGCTATCCTCCTCACTATTTACCACCCTACTAATTTTCGTGTCATCCACGAACTTCTTGATCATACCCCCTACATTTAAGTCCAAATCATTTATGTACACCACAAACAGCAAGGGACCCAGCACCGAGCCCTGCAGAAACAGACTTCCAGTCACAGACTGTACCATCACCCTCTGCCTCCTGCATCTCAGCCAATTTTGGATCCAACGTGCCACTTTGCCTTGGATCCCATGGGCTCTTACTTTCTTGACCAGTCTGCCATGAGGGACCTTATCAAAAGCCTTGCTAAGGTCCATGTAGACCACATTAAATACATTACCCTCATCAACACTTCTGGTTACCTCCTCAGAAGCAGGGGAACTAACAGTTTTCAACAAAGGAGGGAAGAACAAAATTAGCCAGGGTTCCTGCTCTTCATCATCATCATCATCTCATGACTCCTGGTGGAGAGTGTGGAAGGGAACCTTTAGATGATAAGATGGCTGCACTCAGTTCAAATGGCTCGCTCACTGACCTGTCTCACACAGACAGGGACATCAGAAGAGGTCATTCAGCCCCTTGAGTGTGGCCCGGCATTTAATTAGCTCATGGCTGATCTGCATCTTGTCTTTATCCATCCACTGTTGTTTTATGCCTCAGTACACTTGCTTCATACAAATCTCTGAATGTCCGATTTGCAATTTTCCATTGGCCCCAGTCTCAAAAGCTTTTTGAGGGAGAGGTTCCAGATTTCCAGTACCTTTTCGGTGAAGTAGTGCTCCCTGACATCACCCTTAAGTAAGCCTAGCTCTAACTTTACCCCTTGTCCTAGACTCCCTCCCACAGAGGAAGTAATTTTTCTTGCTACCCGTTCAAACCCTTTGGTCACTTCAGGCACCTCGATCTAGCATAAGTCTGCCCCTTTGGAGGAGTCTGGAAGGATGTGGGGTGGGGATGATAGGGAATAACAATCAGGTGTATGGAATTAGGTCAAAATCCTGGAACTCCCTCCCTAACAGCACTATGGGTTTATGCCTACGTCACTGGACTGTAGCAGTTCCACCTTCTCAAGGGCAATTAGGGATAGCCAATAAATGCTGATGAAAGAATAAAAAAAATTAAATGAGTAACCCTCTTTCTTTTTTATATGTTGAAGACCGACTTATATCATCACGGCGCCAAGAAGAGTTTTCCCCAGGCTTAACATGACATTCACAGTGTGTCCGCTGCAGGACAGACAGCCCCCTCTGAGAATAACAGCGCAGATCAGTAAGGACGGACAGAATCTGAGCAGCGCTGAAGGCACCTTCCCCCCAGGTAAGATAATCATTGTTAAAAGGAGGGTAAATATCCCTCCTGCATTACCAGGAGAAACGTGGCAGAGGTTTAAATTTCTTAGCATCACTCACACCTCCCTGAGACAGAAAGTCAAGAGTTTCTGTCCCGCTCCAGAGACCTGAGCACAGAATTTAGCCTGTCATTCAGGAGGTGCTGTCTTTCAGATGAAATGTCTGCCCTCATAGGTGAACATAAAGATCCCATGGTGCTATTTCAAAAAAATGGGATGGGACTTCTCCCCAGTATCCTAGCCAATACTTATCCCTCAAGCAACATCACTAAGGTAGTTTATCTATTCATTATTACAGTGATATTTGTGGGGACCTGCTGTGCATAACATTTCCTGCATTACAGCAATGAATACACTGTGGCTCAAAAGTGTTTTGGGATGTTCTGAGGTTGTGAAAGGAGCCATGTAAATGCAAGCCTTTCTTTTAAGCTGGTATCCTTTGGCATTGCTCACCACCTATCTGGAGGGGGCACGATGTTGGTCTTTGTCTGCCAACCTAATCGTGCCCTGTTAAAGCCTGTACTCAGGTTCCCCTTGTGGGGAACTGGTCAAAAGGGATCAATTAGAGTGACAGCAGTTGTCCACTATATTGGAAACTTAAGTTTCCTTTGGAGAACCAAATGGGTTTTTATGGTAATCCAGTAGGTAGATGGTCAGAATTACTGATGCTGACTTATTATCCCTGATTTATTTATGAACTGAATTTTAAATTCCCCAATGGTTATGGTGGGCTTTGAACACACATCTAGATCATTAATCTATATGGATTACAAGTCCGGTTAGAGAACCAATATGGTGCAGTTCCCTTTTGCCCTTTCCAACTTCTATTTGAACAAGGGATGTTTGCAAATCAGACTCAAGTGACATTGTAATGACTTATTATGAAATAAATAATAAAGTTACATTGAACAGAGACGGAAATGATTAACCATCAAATTGAAGCCATTTTTTTAATAGGTAAAAAGAAATTTCATGCCGGTTTGGAATTTCATCAATTCACCCAATCTGTTGATTTAAAAGATCACATAGCAACTAATTAAAAAAAAGTCTAACATAATATCACTTTCTGTTTGTTATAGTCCTTTTGAAATGAGTTTGTGACTGAAATGTATTCCATATTTATGGTCAGTCATGAATCACCTTACCAAACCAACAAAACAAAGCTTGTGTTTGCAATTCGATAACGTCTATGATTGTGTAACTTCCACTTGCCGCTCCACACAGTGCTCACCCACCTCCCATCCAGTGACAAATCAGGTATTTAATAGGTCGGTTCTTCATGTCAACTAATGGACTTGTTGCCAAATTGCATCACTTAAACTTTAGTTGCCTTGAAAACTGACCATGTCAGTGAATGGGAATAGCTTAATTTGCTTCCGCATTATTTGGTTTTGTCCAATTGTACCAATAGCAGAGGTATGATATGTTGCTATTGTGGGAACATTCCAAAAGAAAAGAAGGCTAGGAGATTGTCTGAATGGTTGGGTATTATTGGGCGTGGTCATGTGAGAGATCAAATGTTAAGAACTCGATAGTCTGATCCTCTCCCTGTTGATGGAACTGCCTTTTCTAGGTAATTTCTCAGGTGTAATTGGAGTCTTTTTATAAAAGCCATTGTAAAAAATCTAATCAACTCCCACAAATTGAGTCTGTTCTCCTCCTTCGGGGAATGGGTGGTGCACATTATCCTTTCATGGTTCAGTGCAACATTCTCACCCCTGAGACAGAAGGTTGTGGGTTCAAGTCCCACTCCAGAGACTTGAGCACATAATCCAGGCTGACTCTTCCAGTGCAGTACTGATGGAGTGCGGCATTGCTGTCTTTCAGTTGTGAGTTTAAATTGAGACCCTGTCTGGGTGTAAAAGATTCCGTGGCACTATTTCAAAGAAAGGCAGGAAAGTTCTATTCATTCCTCAACCGATATCACGAAAGAAGATTATCTGGACATGAAACCTATTATCTTAAGGATCATAAAATGCCTTTAATGAAAACCGCCCCCCCCAAGGTGATTCACAGGAGTGTAAATCAGAGAGAAATTGACACTGAGCCAAAGAAGGCGATGTTAGGCCAGGCAACTAAATGCTTGGTCAAAGAGGTAGTTGTTAATCAGACTGGAGAGAAGGTGCCCAAGGGAGGTAGAGAGAGGGAATGGAAAAACGCGATTGGAGTAATGGGCTCTGGTTCAGAGAGGTAGCCAAGATGCAAATACCAATGGGATAACTATTGACCAAGACAACTGGAAAAATCTCCCTGCTCTTCTTTGAATAGCTCCATCTGGTCATCCAGCTGAAAGGGCAGGGCAGAGCCTTTTAACGGTTTAAACAACTCATCCAGAAGACAGCACCTTCAACAGGGCAGCACTTCCTCAGTATTGCAATGAAGTTTGATCCTCAATTTCATGCTCAAATTACTGGATTGCAACTCGAACTCATAACTCTCTGACTCAGAGGCAATTGTGCTGCCCACTGACCCACAGCTGGGGACACAGTAACTCTAAGGAATTCCACAGTGAACATGTCCTGACTTGCTTTGATTAGTAGGCACAATGAGATACTTAATCACCCTGTTGTAAAACAGTTATTAATTTAACCATTGTTAAAATCATCTCAGAGAATCTGGTCTTCCTGTTTTGTATCAAACATTTATTTTGCAAATAAGAACTCTTAACACAGACACAATGGGCCAAATGGTCTACTTTTGTGTTATATCATTCTATGAATAGCTCTAAATGGCAAGTCCATCCAAACCTTGTGTGCTGCTCACCAAACCCAGAGAGGCCATCATACCACAGATGGGATGCAAGGAAGGATTTTGTCGTCTCAAAGGGCTCCCCCTCACCTATTGCCTCCAATATCAGAGCAGGATAAATCTTTGGAATTCTCTACCCCAGGGGGCTGTGAAGGCTCGGTCATTCACAGCAGATTTGATGGATTTCTATATACCAATGACATTAAGAGATACAGGGATAGTATGGGAAAATGGCATTGAGGTCGAAGATCAGCCATGAACTAGTTAAATGGAGGAGCAGGCTCAAGGGGCCGAATGGCCTACTCTTGCTCCTATGTTCCAATGTTCCTATGCTCCGAACCTCACTCTTTCACTGTTATTGTCTGTCTCTATTATCCTGAGACAATGGTCATTGCTTCTCTGAAATGTTTTGCCTTCTTCCTTCAGACCTCTGAATGCTCTCTACTTCGCGCACTTTCTCAAATCCACCTTTGCTGTCGTCACCGCTCAGGCCTCGTCCTCTGAACTCATTCATTCTCAAAACTGTGGCACTATTTACTTCCCCCAAGCCTTCTCTTCCGTTAAGAGCTTTCGGCGCTGAATAATCACTATTTCTGGATTTGATGTTTTACCATCTAGAAATTTCGACCTTATGACAGGAACCCTGTGAGCTCACGATTGAATCATTTCCTTGCCATTTTGGATGGTGATTGGCTGCAAAATAAGGGAGTTCTCTTAATATGGTCATACAATAATGGGCATTTATTTTGTGCCCTTAATGTTATAAGACATCCCAAGGTGTCTCAGAGGAGACCAATCAAACAAAATTAGACACCTCGTAGAGGAGATAATTGGGCTGCCCATTCAAATGCCAAAGAGGTAGGTTTTAAGGAAAGTCTTAAAAGAGGAAAATGAGGTGGAGAGAGGGAGAGGTTTAGAGTGAGGATTCCAGAGCTTGGGGGCCAGGTGGAGAGATGGAGAGGTTTAGAGGGAAGATTCCAGAGCTTAGGGCCCAGGCCACTCAATAGTGGAGCAATTGAACTTGGGGATGCTCAAGAGGCCAGGATTAGAGAAGCGCAGATATCTTGGAGGGCTGTGGGGATCAAAGAGATTACAGAGATAGGGAGGTGCAAGACCGTGGAGGGATTTGAAAAGAAGGATGAGAATTTTAAAATCAGGGTGGCACAGATGCATTTCAGGAGCATTGAGTACAGTATTAGTCTCCTTATTTAAGAAAGAATGTAAATGCGTTGGAAGCAGCTCAAGAAGGTTTACCCGACTAAAACCAGGAATGCGCGGTTGTCTTATGAGGAAAAGGATGGACAGGCTAGGCTTATATCCACTGGAGTTTAGAAGAGTAAGAGGTGGCTTAATTGAAACATATAAGGCCGTGAGAGGTCTGGACAGGGTGGATGTGGAGAGGATGTTTCCTCTTGTGGGAGAATCTAGAATTAGGGGGTCACAGTTTAAAAATAAGGAGTCGTTCATTTAAGACAGAGATGAGGAGAATTTTTTTCTCTCAGGAGGTTGTGAGTCTTTGGAACTCTCTTCCTGAAAAGGCGGTGGAAGCAGAGTCTTTGAATATTTTTAAGGCAAAGGTAGATAGACGTTTGATAAGCAAGGGGGTGAAAGGTTATCGGAGGGTAGGCGGGAATATAGAGTTGAGGTTAAAATCAGGTCAGCCATGATCTTATTGAATGGCAGAGCAGGCTCGAGGGGCCGAGTGACCTACTCCTGCTCCTAATTCATGTGTTCGTGTGTAGCTTCAGTTCTGCATTCAGGAGATTTCCTTTGACTGTTCAAAAAGAATGAAACAATATTATGTTTCATTCTTTATCACTTTTTTAAAGCTGCTGAATAATCAAGGTTATTCCCTGTGTTGTGTATTTCAGGTACCATAGGAACCTTGATCCTTCCAACAGTAAGTACTTTACTATAATAAAGAAGATGTTAAGATTAGGTTTAGCATAGGGCTTGATGACACATGGCTTCCTCACACTGGCTACTGAAGCAGGTTCACAATCCTGCAGGATGGTCCGAGAGTCTCCAAGAATTGTAGATTAATCTGCAGGACACAGCTGGACACAATCCTGAGGGAAAGAGTCCAGGAAATATTATGTTTTTTTTTATTCTCTTTGAACCATCATTCACTAGTTATTAAACTATCCGACATTGATTTTCTCAGAAGTTATCTGTAGCAAAGCTGCCACCAGCGAGCATTGGAAAGTTGCCCTGATGGGAGACAAGGGGCCTGATTTTAACTCCTTGCAAGCGGACGAATTTTGATCGGGTTAAAATTGGGTTTGAGGCCTTGGGTTAAACCTACTCTTCGAAGCCTTCACGCAAAAGCCAAGTGCTGCCAGATGCTGGAAACTTGAAAGAAAACCAGAAAACGCTGGGAATACTCAGCATCTGTGGAGAAGGGAACAGGGCTAATGTTTCAGGTCAATGACCTATCATCGGAACTGGAAAATGTTAGAGATTCAACCGGTTTTAAGTGAGAAGAAAAAGTGGGGCTGAGGCAGGGAGGCAAGAACCAAAGGGAACAAAAAACAGAAACAGAAATACCTGGAAAAACTCAGCAGGTCTGGCAGCATCGGCGGAGAAGAGCACAGTTGACGTTTCGTCAACTGTGCTCTTCTCCGCCGATGCTGCCAGACCTGCTGAGTTTTTCCAGGTATTTCTGTTTCTGTTTTTGTTTTGGATTTCCAGCATCCGCAGTTTTTTGTTTTTATTTTTAAGAACCAAAGGGAGGTGTGTGATAGGGTGAGAGGCTGGATTAAACGACAGAAGGGACACAAGGTAAACTTCTCGATGTATACTTCTGACCATTTCTCAGAGTAAGAACAGTTTTTGTGATTTCACGTTTTTGGTTTCTCTCTCTCAACCTCTAGGAAGGCTTGTCAGTGAGTCGCTATCAGTTGGCGGTACAGGGATATGCAGAGCAAATGTTGCTGTTTTCCAACTGGACTGATGTGGATGTTGTTACAGAAGATGTCTCCATCTTGATCCAGACAGACAAGGCTATATACAAACCAGGACAGACAGTGAAAATGCGGGCCATCTGCATTTACCCTGATCTCAAACCATACCTCGGGAAAATAAGTGTCATCATTCGTGTGAGTACTACTTAAGATTTCTTACAAGTGTCACAAGGTTGTGTTTCTTTGCTCCCTTTTCCTGCAGAATCGTAACTACAAGCCTAGAGTTTTTTTTTCATTTGTTCATGGGGTGTGAGTGTTGCTGGCTGGGCCAGCATTTGTTGCCCATCCCTAATTGCCCTTGAGAAGGTGGTGGTGAGCTGCCTCCTTGAACCGCTGTAGCCCATGTGGTGTAGGTACAACCACAGTGCTGTTGGGGAGCGAGTTCCAGGATTTTGAGCCAGTGACAGTGAAGGAACGGGCAAGATATTTGCACGTCAGAATGGTGTGTGGCTTGGAGGGCTTGCAGGTGGTGGTGCTGCCCTCATCTTTCTGGGTGGTAGAGGTCGCAGGTTTGGAAGGTGCTGTCGAAGTAGCCTTGGTGAGTTGTTGCAAATGTAGATGGTACACACTGCCACCATTTGCGTCGGTGGTGGAGGGAGCAAATGTTTAAGGTGGTGGATGGGGTGCTAATCAAACAAGCTGCTTTGTCCTGGATGGCATTGAGCTCCTTCAGTGTTGTGGGAGCTGCACTCATCCAGGCAAGTGGAGAGTATTCCATCACACTCCTGGCTTGTGCCTTGTAGATGGTGGAGAGGTTTTGGAGAGTCAGGAGGTGAGTTACTCAGCTCCACATAATTCCCAGTCTTTGACCTGCTCTTGTAGCCACAGCATTTATAGGGCTAGTCCAGCTCAGTTTCTGGTCAATGGTAACCCCCAGGATGTGGATGGTGGGGATTCAGCAATGGTAATGTCATTGAACATCAAGGGGATATGGTTAGATTCTCTCTTGCTGGAGGAGATGATCATTTCCTGGATATGACTTGCAGTGACATTAGTCTGCCCACTCTTAACTTGATAATAGGTTTGATATTTTAATCATTCCATTTTGTCTAAACTAGCAGAATGACACTGGGACTAAAAGGGTTAAATTGTGAGACCAGTTGCACAGATTGGCTTCTCTTCTCTTAAATTTAGGAAATGTAGGGGTGATTGAATTGAGGCGTTTAAGATGATTACTGGGTTTGATAGGGTAAATAGAGAGAAACTATTTCTTCTGGATGGGGGAGTCCAGAACAAGGGGATGAACTGGAGTTAGGCTGTTTAAGGGTGATGTCAGGAAGCACTTCTTCACAAAAAGGGTAGAGGAAAGCTAGAAATTTCTATCCCAAAGAGCTGTTGAGGCTGGGGGGTCAATTGAAAATTGAATGACTGTGATCAATAGATTTTTGCCAGTAAGTGTATTAGGCTTCACTTAAGGTAACTAATACGGTTAAATAATGTTTTCACTCCAATCAGCCATGATCTAACTGACTGATGTCAGATGGCCAACTGAGAAATAACAAATTAAGTTTATCTTTGAAGTGTGACACAGAAAGTTAAGTGCAGAATTTAAAGTGTGATAAACAGGAGTAGAGGAGTTGCCACATAGTAAACAAAGGACTGGCAAATTAGAGCATTAAACACGCATTATTGTTACCAAAAGGGGATTTTATTTTCTTTTGTCTCATTGATTTTTTCATGCTGCCAGGGCCTTAAACTCATGACATTCCCTCTCTGCCTCTCTACCTCTCTTTCCTCCTTTAAGATCCTTCTCAAAACCTATCTCTTTGACCAAGCTTTTGATCACCTGCCCTAATATTTCCTTAACAAAAACAAAAATACCTGGAAAAACTCAGCAGGTCTGACAGAATTTGTGGAGAGGGCTACAGTTGACGTTTCGAGTCCGTATGACCCTTCATCATACGGACTCGAAACGTCAACTGTATCCCTCTCCGCAGATGCTGTCAGGCTTGCTGAGTTTTTCCAGGTATTTTTGTTTTTCTTCTAGATTTCCAGCATCCGCAGTATTTTGCCTTTATCCTAATATTTCCTTATGTGGCTTGGTGTCAAATATTGTCTGATAATGCTCCTGTGAAGTGCCACGATGCGGTTTACTATACTATAAAGGTGTAATGCGAATGCAAGTTGTTAATGTTGAAGAAAATTTCTGATTTTCCTTCTTGAGGAACTATCCTTAAAATTCGGGATTAGTGCGTAGCATTATCAATAGAAGCTCACTATCCATAACACATCATCATGGGATTTACATGAGTGCTCTGAGTGAAATTAAATCGAGAATTTAAATTGTGAGCTTTAGGGGGGTAAGGCCACTTGAGACTGTTAATGAGCAGGGTGTTGTGTATTCCGCACCCTCACAACGCTGTGAACTGAATGAGCCTCTTTGTCTCAATTGTTGCCTGCTCAGGGACAAATTTAGAAACTAAAGCTGAAACCCAGTCCTTGGCCAGGGATTGTTTACTGGTTTCTTTACTCTCCGTGTCAACCAGCATGCCGAGTCATTCAGCTGAGGTTGTTTGCCCAATCCCGTGGCTCAGGTGGGTGTTAAAGATCCCACGGCACTTTTCATAAAAGAGAAAGGGAGTCATCTCAGCATCTTGGCCGGCACCCAAATCTCCACCACAAAACGAGACCTGATTCGATCTCACAGCTCTTTGTGAGCACTCGCTACATGGAAAGTAGCTGCCAAGAGGGCAGCAGTGTGTACACCTCTAAAATGCTTCATTGGCTGTAAAGCACTTTGAGGCATCTGATGGTTGTGTGAAGCGCTAGGTCAATGCAAGTCATTCTTTCTTTATAAGATAACGTCTTTCTTTATCTGCTTTATAAAAGTAGCTCATTTTCATGAAGCCTGTTGAGGTGTAATAGTGGACATATTTTTTTACATTTCTCACACCATTACCAAAAGAGACCCTGACCCCCAGGTCATATCCAATAGCACAATAGGGTTATCTAATAGGTGGCCACTAAAGAATGGAAGAACTTGCATTTATATAGCACCTGTTGTGACTTCAGGATGTCCCGATTAAGCAACGTTGAAGTGCATTGGAAGAAATAAGTGCACAGCAGGATCCCACAAATGGATTATGATAATAACTGGATATTCTGTGTTTATGATGTTGTTTTTTTTTATTCTTTCATGGGATGTGGGTGCCACAGGCAAGGCCAGAATTTAGTGCCCATCCCTAATTGCTCTTGAACTTAATGGCTTGCTAGGCCATTTCAGAGGGCAGTTAGGAGCCAGCTACATTACAGTGGGTCTGGAGTCACATGTAGGCCAGACCAGGTAAGGACGGCAAATTTCCTTCCCTAAAGGACATTAGTGAACCAGATGGGTTTTTACAACAAATGATTACAGTTGTCATAGTCACAATTACTGGGACTAGCTTTCAAATCCAGATTTATTAATTGAATTTACATTCCACCAGCTACAATAGTGGGATTTGAACATATGTCCGCAGAGCATTGGCCTGGGCCTCTGGGTTACTAGTCCTCTGATATTATTACTACATCACTGTATCCCCATTGAGGTATAAATATTGGTCAGGATGCTGAGGATAACTCCCCTGCTCTTCTTTCAATAGTGCCATGGGATCTTTTATGTCCAGCCATGAGGGCAGGTTATGTCTGGTGTGAAAGGCAACAGCTTTAACAGTTAACATTCCCTCAGTGCTGCACTGGAGTGTCAGTCTTGATTCTTGTGCTCAAGACTACATCAATGCAAATTGTTGGCGTGTTACCATTGAAGTCTACAGCTTCTGCATAAAACATTACAGAACCAATTGAGCTGAACAATAATTATGCTAAAATGAAATGCATATCTTATTCCAACAGAGCCCACGGAAGTCTGTGATCCAACAGTGGCTGGATTTGGAAACTACATTAGGCGTCGTTTCTAAGGAATTTCCACTGTCCCCTAACTCCCTGCTAGGCAACTGGTACATACAGGTGACATCCAATGTGAGTACTATCAATTCTACTGCACGGTTTGTTAAAACTCATCGCTGACAAAAGCAGTAAACTAAGTCGTGTAGAATGTACAGGAACAGGCTATTTGGCCCAACTGGTCCATGCTGGAGTTCAGCACCCCTTCCACCCCTCTTCATCTCACCCTATCAACATATCCTTCTATTTCTTTCTCCCTCCTGTATTTACCCCACTTCCCTTTAAATGTATCTATGCTATTCACCTGAACCATTCCCTGTGGTGGTGAGTTTCACTTTCTCAGCATTCTCTGGGTGAAAAGGTTTCTCCTGAATTCCCGATTGGAGTTATTTTGTAACTATCTTATATTTATGACCTCTAGTTTTGGTCTCTTCCCACGAGGGGAAACATTTCTCTACGTCTACCCTATTGAGCTCCTTCATAATCTTGAAGACTTCTCACCCTCAGCTTCCTCTTTTCTAAAGAGAAGAGTCCGTTCAATCTTTCCTGATTCTAATAACCTCTCAGTTCTGGTTTCACCCTTGCAAATCATTTTTGCACCTTCTCCCTTGTCTCTTTCATGTTTCTCTGGAGACCGGAGCTGTGCGGAATAAACTCACTGCTCTGCTTGAATGCTTTCATGACCTTGTTAGGACTTAATGCTGAACATCTAATTTTACACCCATGAGATGGGTTTCCACAGACAAACTTAAATGGGTTTCTGCAATCCCTAGATGTGGGTGACCATCATCTTTTCTACATGTGCTGCTCTCCCCTCCAGCCAACACAAAAATACATAGTTGCTGGGTCAAAATCCTGGAACTCCCTTCCTAAAAGCACTATGGGTACACCACATGGACTGCAATGTTCAAGAAGGTGGGCTCACCGCCTGAAAAGCAGTTTTACCAGGTTTAACCTGTACATACTGTCTCCATGTGCCAAAAGGCACACTGGTGAAACCCTAACTAAACCTCCCAGTTCTAACTGATTCAGCCCAGTCAATCAGCCTTTATCCCCGATCTCCAATATTTTTATAGCTAACAAAACCAAAGTGCTTAAAAAAACACTCTCTAAGTGCTCTGTAATAATTTTACTCCTCGGTGTAGTGTCCAAGTGTCTAGGTCAATCCTGGAGTTTTGGTAACCTTCTGTTAACAGTGGGTAAATATTATTTTGTGGTGGGAGATAGAATCTGGCATTATGTAATTTTAAGATTCTTCTGAAAAATCTCATACTGGACATGCTAACTTTGTTATTCTGTTACAGGGTCTACAGAAGGAAAAGACTTTCACTGTTGCTGAGTATGGTGAGAAACTTGTCGTCTTTTTGCGCAGAGATTGTACGGTTTACCCTATTATATGTAAAGTCTAGAAGGATGAGGTTAGCAGGCACTTGGGAACACTACCACTTGCAAATTCTCTTCCAAGTCGCACACTATCCTGACTTGGAAATATATCGGCCATTCCTTCACTGTCGCTGGGTCAAAATCCTGGAACTCCCTCCCTAACAGCACTGTGGGTGTACCTACACCACATGGACTGCAGCGGTTCAAAAAGGCAGCTCACCACCTCCTCCTCAAGGGCAACTAGGGATGGGCAATAAATGCTGGCCTTGACTGTGACGCTTCCATTAAGTGCATCTATGCTATTTGCCCCAACTACTCCATGTGGTAGTGAGTTCCAACATTCTCATCACTCTCTGGGTGGGTGCAGAGGAGGTTTTCCAGAACGGTTCCAGGGACGGGGGATCTTAGCTACAAGGTTAAGTTGGAGAAGCTGGGGTTGTCCTTGGAACAAAAGAGAATGAAGGGTGATTTGATAGAGGTGTATAAGATTATGACAGGTTTAGACAAGGTAGACAAGGGTGGTACAAGGACTAGGCAACATCAGATCTAAGGTTTGGGGCGAGATATGCAAGGGGGGAATGTGAGGAGGGAAGTCTTCACGCAGTGAGTGACAATGACCTGGAACTTGCTGCCAATGAGGGTGGTGGAGATGTTCAATTATTTCAAAAGGAAATTGGATGGGCACAGGAAGGAAATAAACTCTCAGGGCTATGAGTGGGGCAATGGAACTGACTGGGTGCTCCACAGAGAAACAACATGGACTCAATGAGCTAAATGGGCTCCTTCTGTTCCTTTAATGACTTTATGGGCGGAATTTAATTTAGGCGATGGGTGTCTTGTCCAGCTGGAGATCCCTGTGGCACCTGTTTGGGGAAGGCCCACCACATTAGGGATTTGCCCTATTAAGTGGCCACTGTCGGACCTTCCCCACGATCAAGGACCCTGGGGGTGGAAATCCTGCATCTGCCCCCACAGCTGCCAGCCAATCAGAGGTCAGCAGCTCCCTAATGCAGGCTGTGTTGCCAGGGGAGTGGTGACAGTTGCTGGTGATGGACCCAAAAGTGATCCGGGATCAGCGAGGGATCCCAGGCTACAGGTGATTGAGGGTAGGTTAGGGGTCACAGGGAGGGGGGGTCACTAGTTAGGGGATTGCAAGGGGAGGGGGTGAAGAAAGGGTCTTCAGCACCCTGCCCCCTTCCCCCGCTTCCTGATGGCAGGTCCCTCAATCATGCACTAAGTGCCTGGCAATGAGGGACCCCCCCACCATTGGCGCCTGCAAGCAAACTTGACAAGGTTTGCTTTTTGGGTTCCCGCGTGGTGATTGCTCCACCTGCATCTGAGTTACCGCCAGGGCAGTGGATTGAGGCCCATGACTGAGCATTAATTGCTCACTTCAGAGCCTCAATTGGCATTGGAGTGGGTAGACCATACATGAGGCTTCCAGCCCTGGTCTTTATTGGGGCAGAGGCAGGAAAGTGGCAGGGTTCCCACCGGGCACCCTCCCACAAGATTAAATGCGCCTTTGCCTTCAAATACACCTGAGGGGAGGTATTAAATTCTGCCCTATATGGCTCCTTGGCTAAAGAAATTTCTCCTGAATTCCCTATTGGATTTATTGGTGACTACCTTATAATCACGATCCCCAGTTTGGATTGCTCGACATGAATGATTCTTGCAGTAGTGAGCACTGTTCACCTATCCTGAAAGGTAGAATTACTGACCTTCAGTTAAAATAGTTGTTGGCCTACCCCTGCTCTGACCTTTACCCCTGTGTGAGCAGAGACGATGCATTTACACTTGGCGCGCTCACCTGTATTTGGGTACAGGTAATTGAAGTCTGTCCATGCATGATCAAACGTGGACCAAGTGCAACATGCTATACCTTAAACTAATTTCTAGCAACATAGAACAGGAGGAGGCCATTCAGCCCTCCAGGGCTATCCCATCAGTCAATTAGATCATGGCTGCTCTGTATCTTAACTCCATCTACCCGCATTGATTCAATAATCCTTAATACCTTTACCAAGTAAAAATCTATCAATAAGAATTTCAATTTACTCCCTGCCCCCCCCCAACAAGCCTTGCTAGTTTGGTTGCTAAATTGGTTGGTGGCACAAAGATGGGTAGGAAAGCAGGTTGTGAAGGGGGCATAAGAAAATTGCAAAGGGACATAGGCTAAGTGAGGAGGCAAAAATTTGGTAGATGAAATATAACATGGAAAAATGTGAACTTGTCGACTTTGGCAGTAAGAATAGAAAAGCAGCAAATTATTTAAATGGAGAGAGATTGTAGAGCCCGGCAGTACAGAGGAATGTTGGTACATGAATCACAAAAAGTTAGTATGTAGGTTCAGTAAGTCATTAGGAAGGCAAATGGAATTTTGTTGTTCATTGCAAGGGGAATGGAATATAAACGTAGGGAAGTTTTGCCTCAGAGTTACAGGGTATTGGTGAGACCACATTTGGAGCACTGTGTACAGCTTTGGTCTCCTTATTTAAGATAGGCTATATATGCGTTAGAAGCAGTACAGGAAAGGTTCCCTGCTTCCTGGGATGAAGGGGTTGAATCATGAGGAAAGGTTAGACCGGCTGAGCTTGTATCCATTGGAGTTTAGAAGAGTGAGAGGTGATCTTATTGAAACATATAAGATCCTGAGAGGACTTGACAGGATGGATGCTGAAAGGACGTTTCCCCTTGTGTGAGAGACTGGAGCTAGGGGACACAGGTTAACAATAAGGGGTCTCCCTTATTCTATGGAGGCTGGGTCATGGAATATTTTAAGGCTGATTCGAATAGACATGGGAGTCAAAGAGTATAGGGGTGGACAGGAAAGTAGAGTTGAGGCACAATCAGATCAGCCATGGTCTTATTGACTGGTGAGCAGGCTTGAGGGGCCAAAAGGCCTACTTCTGCTCCTAACTCATATGCATGTATGTTTTTTTATAATTCGTTCATGTGATGTGGGCATCGCTGGTTATGCCAGCATTTATTGCCCATCTCTAATTGCCCTTGTTCAAGAGGTCATTTTAAGAGTCAACCACACTGCTGTGGGTCAGGAATCACATATAAGTCAGGCCAGATAAGAATGGAAGATTTCCTTCCCTAAAGGGCATCAGCATTGATTTTGTGGTCATCATCAGACTTTTAATTCCAGGTTTTTATTGAATTCAAATTTCACCATCTGCTGTAGTGTGATTTGAACCTGGGGTTATATAGACTCGAAACGTTAACTCTGTTTATCTCTCCACAGGTGCTATCAGACCTCCATGTCCTCGCCCCTGCTATCAGACCTGCTGAGTTTTTCCAGCATTTTCTGTTTTTTTTTTCAGATTTCCAGCATCCGCAGTATTTTGCTTTTAACCCCAGAGCGTTACCCTGGGTCTCTGGAATACTAGTCCAGTGACAATACCACTATGCCACCCCCTCCCCCCCCAGGGAGGGAATTCCAGATCTTCATCGCTCTTTGTGTGAAAGAGGGAGGTAGAGAGGTAGAGCAGTGTAAGGTGGAATTCCAGAACTTGGGGTCTAGGCAACTGAAGGTACAGCCACCAATGATGGAGCAATTATGAATGGGGCTGCACAAGAGGCCAGGATTAGAGGAGTGCAGATATCTCGGAGTATTACGAGGCTAGAGGAGGTACAGTGATATAGAGGGGCGAGGACATGGAGGGATTGGAAAACAAGGATGAGAATGGACTGGCACTGATTTTAAGGTTCCGCCCCCCTATTCTTGACTTCTCACCAGCTGAAACATTTTCTCTCTATCCACCTGATCAACTCATTTAACCTTCTTAAACACAGCAGCTAGATCACCCCATAATCTTCTCTACTCAAGGGGATACAAGCCTAGTCTACGCAATCTGTTCTAATAACTTAACCCATTTAGCTCATTCTGGTGAATCTGCGCTGCACCTCCTCCAAGGCTAATATATCTTTCCTGAGTTAATCCAAGGAATCAGACAGCTTTTGAAGTGGAGTGACTGTTGTAATGTAGGAAACGGGGATGCCAATTTACGCACAGCAAATCCTGCGAACTGTAATGAGATAATGACCAGATAACCTGCCCTTGTGATGTCGATTGAGGGGTAAATATAAGCCATGGCGCTGGGCTGAACCCTGCTCTTCTTCTTTGAATTGTGCTGTGGGGTCCTTTGCATCCACCTCGGAGCAAGGCAGTTGCTGTTTTCCTCGGGTTTCTGTGCTAGTTGAGCTCAATTCACTGTTTGCTGATTTCCATTTTCAGTGTTGTCCCGATTTGAAGTTTTGATCAACACATCGTCTGTTTATCTTCCACTCGATCAAATGAGCATAACCGGAACTGTTACCGGACGGTGAGTCATTCAGGGTGTGAAAATGGATGCAGGAATGTTGTGTGGTAATTAAGAGATAACGTAATGAAATAATAATGGATCATTTGGCTAGGCCTAGGTCAATGGTTAGACTACAGCCATTCAAGGAGAAAGCTCACAGCATCTCCTCCTTGGAGAAACTAGGGAAGGTAATAAATGTGGCCTATTCTCCCACATTCTATACTCCATAATCTTGAGGGCATCCAAAACTCTGCTGCCCGTATCTTAACTCATGCCAAGTCCCCTTCTCCATCACCCCCTGTGCTCACTGACCTACATTGGCCCACAGAAATGCAATATCTTGATTTTAAAATTCTCATCCTTGTTTTCAAAGCCCTCCATGGCCTTGCCCCTCTCTATCTCTATCTACCTCACAACTATCTAAGATAGCTAGGCTCCTCTAACCCTGGCCTCTTGTGCATCCCCAAACATAATTGCTCCACCACTGGTGGCCGTATCTTCTGTTGCCTCGACCCCAAGTTCTGGAATTCCTGCCTTACACCTCCCTCCCTCTCTAACTCACTTTCCTCCTTTAAGACACTTCTTAAAACCTACCTCTTTGATCAAGCTTTTGGTCATCTGGCCGAATAGTTCCTTTTGTGACTCAGTGTCATTAGTTAGTTTTATACTGATCCTGTGAAGCAGCTTGGGACGTTTCATTGCATTAAAGGCACTATATAAATATAAGCTGTTGCTGTTGCTGTAGTGTCTCGCCAGCATTGCCCATGTGCTGAGAACCAATGGAAGAACAAGCCTGCATGTAGACAGTATTGTATATTTCATATACCTCAGAGCAATGCAGAGATGACACCAAGTGTGCAACAGGTTTATCTACAGGAGTTTTAAAATACGTCTGCAATCACAAAACATTTGCACTCATGCTTACAGCTCAGCTTCTAACAGCTTCTGTAGTGTCTGTTTTCTTTGCTCTAACTCCACCCCTAGGCTTAAGGAATCAAGCACAATGAGCATAGATCAGTTACCAGACTCACATAATAAAACACAGATCAATTAAACCATTGAACACCACAGAGAGCAGCGGGCTTGCTCTGTGATTGCACAGGCAGTGGGAGACCTTGCCGATACGTGCTAATAATGATTGCCTGAGCAATGCGGGGAGAGTGCTCAACAGTACCTCAGTCTGGAGGTCACACTTTAGTGAAATGGTTGGAAAAAACCTTTCACCAAAAATTACCCCTTTAATCTAAGGAGTTGTCATGGCGGAAGCTCGTTTAACAATCTGTGTGATTGTGAGCCGCTTCGACATTTTAAAAATTTGTTCTTGGGTTGTGGCATCATTGGCAAGGGCAGCATTTATTACCAATCCCTCTGATGAGTTTAGAGGTTATTCTCACAGGACTTGTGTGTGCATTCTGCATATCTTGTCTCTTTTCAGATACCTGTATGGAAAACCTGTGAAAGGAAATGTGACGGTCACCATATCCTTCCCATACATCTCATCAACGATAAACAAAACTTTTGAGGTACGTTTGGAATTTTATTACTTCCTGTCCCTCCTCCCGATGCCTTTAAATCCCTGCTCAGTCAGTTGACTCTTCATAACTTACTCAAAAAGGCATCTCAATACAAGTTGGTTTCTTTTTTAGACTCCAACAAAATGGTCATTAGAGAGAATTACATGGAATGTATAGCCCAGAAACAGGCCATTCGGCCCGGCTGCTATATGTTGGTGTTTATGCTCTACATAATTTCTCTCCCACTCTAATTCATCTCAATCTATCTGTATACCCTCGTATTCCTTTCTCCCTCATGTGTTCATCCAGCTTCCCCTTAAATGCATCTATACTATTTGCTTCAACCCCTCCATCTATAATAAAATAAGAATTGGGGGCAGGAGGAGGCCATTTGGCCCCTTGAGCCCACTCTGCCATTCAATATGATCATGGCTGATCTAATGTGGCCTTAACTCTACTTTCCTATCTACCCCTCCATAACCCTTGACCCCCTTGTCGATCAAAAATCTGTCTAACTCAGCCTTGAATATATTCAATGACCCAGCCTCCACTGCTCTCTGGGGAAGAAAATTCCAAACACTAAAGACCCTCTGAGAGAAGAAATTCCCTGCTATCTCCATCTTAAATGGACGACCCCTTATTTTTAAACTGTGCCCCCTATTTTTGGATTCTCCCACGTGGGGAAACACCCTCTCAGCATCTACCCTGTCACTCCCTCTCAGAATCTTATATGTTTCAATAAGATCGCTTCTCATTCTTCTGAACCCCAATGAGCATAGGCCCAACCTGCTCAACCTTTCATCATAAGACAACCCCTTTGTCCAAGGAATCAGCCTGGTTCCACATTCTCACCACCCTCTGGGTAAAGAAGTTTCTCCTGAATTCACTATTGGATTTATCAGTGACTATCTAACATAGTGCAGGACCCTAGGGGTGTTCTCTCCTTATCCTTCAAGTGTGAGCAGATCATCAAAAGACAGTAAACCACCTCAAAGTGATCCCTTATTCCTATAATATGCCAGCACAGCCTCATTTTCGTTATTCTTTCATGGAATGAGGGCATCACTGGCAAGACCAGCATTCATTGCCCATCCCTAGTTGCCCTTGAACTGAGTGGCTTGCTAGACCATTTCAGAGAGCAGTTAAGAGTCAACCACATTGCTCTGCAGTCATGTAGGCCAGGTAAGGATGGCAGATTTCCTCTCCTAAAGGGGCATTAGTGAACTAGGTGGGCCTTTATGACAATTGCTAATAGCTTCATGGCCACCATTACAGACACTAGCTTTCAATTCCAGATTTTATCAATTGAATTTAAATTCCATCAGGGGTTTGAACCTGTATCCCCAGCATTAGCCTGGGCTTGAAGATTACCAGTTCAGTGATGTTACCATGACACCACCATCTCCCACCCCAACGTACCTCACAATAAGGCCCATTGTGCTTGGAAAGAAACAAAGAAAGAAAGACTTGCATTTATACAGCGCCTCTCATGACCTCAGGACTTTAGGGCTGCAGCATTTCAAGAAGGCAGCTCACCACCACCTTCTCAAGGGCAATTAGGGATGGGCAATAAACGCTGGCCTAGTCAGTGACTCCCACGTCACATAAATGAATAAAAAAAGGATGTTCCAAAACACTTGACAACCGATGAAGTACTTTTGAAGTGTAGTCACTGTTGAAATGTACGAAACATAGCAGCCAATTTGTGCACAGCAAGCTCCCACACACAGCAATGAGATAATGACTAGATAACCTGTATTTTTTAGCTATTGGCCAGGGCACTAGGGAAAACTCCCCAGCTCTATTTCGGAATAGTGCCACGGGATCTTTTACATCCACATGAGGGGGCAGACCAGGTCTGGGCTTAACATCTCACCTGAAAGGCAGCACCTCGGGCAGTGCAGTACCCCCTCAGCACCAAATTGCACAAACCTGTATGGAGACCTTTCACATGCGCCGGAGAAGGCAGTCTTGGCATTGGGCAGTGGGGGTATGGAACTAATTGGATGGTTCTTGCAAAGCAACCAACACAACCACAGTGGGCCAAATGGCCTCCTTTTCTGGTGTGTGATTCTGAGATGAAAACTCTAGTGAGCTTTTGTTTTTAAGAAATTAACCTCCCCAGTGAATGTCGGAATAAATGCTGAATCTCCCCACCAACAATATCCTGGGGGTTACCTTTGGCGAGAAACTGAACTGGACCAGCCACATAAATACTGTGGCTTCAAGTGTAGATCGGAGGCTGGGAATTCTGTGGTGAGTAACTCACCTCCTGACTCCCCAAAGCCTGCCCACCATCTACAAGGCACAAGTCAGGAGTGTGATGGAATACTCCCCACTTGCCTGGGTGAGTGCAGCTCCAACAACACTCAGGAAGCTCAACACCATCCAGGACAAAGCAGCCCCGCTTGATTGGCAGCCCATCCACTCCCTCCGCCACTGACGCACAGTAGCAGCAGTGTGTACCACCTACAAGGTGCACTGCAGGAATTCACCAAGGCTCCTTAGGCAGCGCATTCCAAACCTGCAACCTCTACCACCTGGAAGGACAAGGGCAGCAGATGCATGGGAACACCACCATCTCCAAGCCACGCACCATCCTGAGTTGGAACTATATCGCTGTTCCTTCACTGTTGTTGGGTCAAAATCCTGGAACTCCCTTCTTAACAGCACTGTGGGGGTACCCGAAGCACATGGACTGCAATTAGGGATGGGCAATAATAATGTTTGCCTAGCCAGCGACACCCACATCCCATGAATGAATAAAAGTAATTGTGAATTCCCTGTGAATGATTCCCTAACTCTATTTACCAAGTAAAAATACCATGACATTTCAGCAGAGTCTAAAATGCTGTTTCATCCCAAGATGATTCGTCATTGAGTTAGTAACAAAGCGATGATGTGCAAATGTACTTCAGCGGGCATTAACTCTCTCTACATCTTCTTCCGCAGACCAATGGAACTGTCCAGTTCATCATTCCTCCCACTGAGCTTCAGGAGTTCTTTCTGAATATGTATGGAAGGTTGCTTGGGTTAAGTGATTCATTCCTGGTAAACCAGTCATTCGAATTGCTGATGAACAATACTTTTGAACCGTACAAAAATTATGCGTTCTCAATGAGAATCAAAGCTGCTGTGACAGAATCACTCACAGGTAAGGTGTGACCACCAAATGACACCATTTACTGTGTATAACCTTTGAAACCCCGTGAGGTTATTAGCTGCTTTTAACTTGGATGTCACTTGACCTCTAAGCGTGTCAGCTGAATTACTATCCAGCCACCTAGGTGACCAATGGGAACGGTAGGACTCTCCCCAACACCCAAAGGAGCACCTCTATTCCCACAAAGGTCTCAGGCTTCACTTATATTACCCAGAAAATTTAATTCTAAGTAACGGCCCAGATGAAGTGTTCCTGATCTTATTGGCCAACAGTTCTGCTCTCAGACACCTCATTTACAGGATGAAAGACCCACATTTCTCCAGTCCTTCCTACTCATCCTGCCCAGCCTTGGGTGCAGTTCATAGAATTTAACAGCATAGAAGGAGGCCATTCAGCCCATCATGCCTGTTGTCACAATCCCAGCTGATGTTAATATTGGACAAGTCAGATCCCAGAGTGAAACCTGGCTTGCTAGATCCTAACTCTTTTTTTAGAAGCCATGGAGGAATGTTACTGAACAAATTCACAGGAGTCTGCGATGAATTTTTAATACAAAGAATAAAATATTTATTAAAACAAGACAATATTACACCCGATAAAAGGGTTGGAAGGACTGCAATTCAAACACAAGAAACTAATACAAATTCCCACTTTTCCTTTACCCAGCAATACCTTTACAGACACATAAACCAGTGACGAGTTACCACTAGCTTGACCACAAACGCTTTGCGCTTGGGACCAGCACCTTGCAAATGGTTTTCCCCTGGTGAATTCCTGAGCATTCACTTGTGCTTCTCACCCAACCCATCTCTCCCTGAGACACACACAAAAAAAACGCACTCTAAACTCACTGTTTCTTCAACTTCAGAGCAAACCCATGAGCTCCCTGAACTCAGTCTTCCAGTAGCACCTCTGCTAAACTGATCACTTCTTGAGCCCTATAACTGATTATTCAGTTAACCCCTGTCCCACTAGCTTTGCAGGTTTTCTTCTCAGAGCTTCAAACCCCTGCCTTCTCTCTGACACACATACTGAACTTCCCCTCTATTCCTGTCTTTTTTCAGAGTGGGTCACTGGATCACTGTCGCTAGGCAACAGTAAAGTTTTTCTATTTTTCTCTTTTTTTCCCACTGAACATTCAACCTCTTTTAACCCATCTCTTTAACTTCAGGGGTTTTAAAACCTCATTAAAAATGTCCATACACAAACAAACCCAAAAGAGCAGAAACTCTTTAGCCACAAGTTCAGACTCTCAGGCACCAAGCTTCATAAATAAAACCTAACTGAAACTGAAACCATTTTAACCTCACAACTAATAATAAAAAATCGACTTCAAATTATACGTTGTTCATAACACTGTGCAGGCTCTTTGAATGAGTATCCGATTTAGTCCCATTCTAAGAATATATACAGTCCACCCCTACAAATTTTCTCCCTTTCAAGTATTTATCCAATTTCCTATTGAAAGCTACCATTGAATCTGTATTCATCACTTTATCAGGCAGTGAATTGAAAATTCTAATCACGTGATGCATTAATAAGTTTTTCTCCATGCCTCTGGTTCTTTTGTAATGTAGGGAAATGTGATCACAAATTTTTGCATAGCACGCAAAAACTGTACATGAGGTAGATGACCAGATAATTGGGTTACAATCTGCAACTGCACAAATCAGGCATAACTATCGAGTTGAACTTGTTCTTAGTAGTCTGATATGAAACCCCATTTTTCAGTGCATTTTGTTAACCTGTTAAAAGTAAATGGATAGATTTTAGCCTGGAGTCCCTGCGGGTTAAAGCGCTCACAATATTCAGTTGTGGATCTTGGTTTGTATCTGCCTAATGCTATGACTGAGTTGGAATGTTAATAGATATTAAACTGTTAAAGCTTTTGATTGTGCACTCATCAGGACAGATGCAAGAATGCCAAATTTCAAAGGAAGCAACAATTTATACTGCATGAGAAAACGGTGCTGATTGGTTGGCAAGTCAACACTGATTGGTTGAGGTGTTGCCATGGAGAATGCACCAGGGCACTATTGTCCCCCGAGCTTTTGTTGAACCCAGAAAAGGCGCAATGCCTGAACATGTCCCTTTTGCCTGCAGGTCCCTGTAATAAAATAAAAACCAAAAATGCTGGAAAAACTCAGCAGGTCTGACAGCATCTGTGGAGAGGGAAACAGAGTTAACATTTCAAGTCTGTATGACCCTTCTTCAGTGCTCTTCAGAGCTTCAGAGCTTTTTAGCTCTGAGGGAGGGTCATACAGACTCGAAACGTTAACTCTGTTTCTCTCTCCACAGATGCTGTCAGACCTGTTGAGTTTTTCCAGCATTTTCTGTTTTCATTTCAGGTTTCCAGCATCCTCAGCATTTTGCTTTTACCCCTGTGTAAAAATATGTGTAGCGTTGAGTGGGGAGATGGCAGTATAGTGGTAATGTCATTGTACTAGAAATCTGGCGGGCCAGAAATACGCTCTGGGTGTGTGGGTTCAAATCCCACACAGCAACTGGTGGAGTTTGAGTCCAATAAATCTGGATGAAAGCTAGTCTCAGTGATGGTGACCATTACCTCTGTCACTGAATGTTGTGAAAACACATCTGGTTCACCAACACCCTTTAGGGAAGGAAACCTGCCGTCCTTACCCGGTCTGGTCTACACGTGACTCCAGACCCATAACAATGTGTTTGACTCTTAACTGCCCTCTGGAATGGCCCAGCAAACCACTCAGTTCAAGGGCAATTAGGGATGGGCAACAAATGCTGGCCTTGCCAGTGATGCCCACATCCCATGAAAATATAAAGGAGAAAGTGTAAGTGAGCCACCAATCAGAGTCTCTTTTTTCAACAACATTCACGTTCTGTACTAACAAGCGATGGATAGATATTAAGCTGAGTGATTTCATCCCTGATCGCTGGATCAACTCAATGTTTATCTGTGAATAAAACTCCTGTTTTACAATCACAGGTGTGATGCAGTCCACAGATGTAAATGTCACTGTTTCATTCTTGAAGTACAAGCTGGAGATTCTCAACCATCAGCAAACCCTAAAGCCGCCTCTCAACTTCACGGCCAATGTAAGCCCTTACTGAGAACCGATGTAACAGCGGCAGCCCGATTCTAACCGGGCCGGAGGGGGAGGGGAGGAGCTGGTGCTGGCAGAAAGGGGAAAGGGGGTATGTGAGGGGGGAGGGGGAGGGGTGGGGTGAGGTGGAGAAGGGGAGGGTGGGTAGATGGGGAAGGGGGGAGGTGGACAGAGAGGGAGAGGGGAAGGGGAGTGTGAAGGAGAGGCAGAGATGGAGGGGGAGATGGATGGGAAAGGAGAGGGGTGGGGGAGGGAGTGCGAGGGAGAAGGGGAGGTGGAGAGGGGTGTGTGAGAGGAAGCGGAGGTCAGGTAGACAGGGATGGGGAGGAATGGGAGGTGGAGTGGAGGAGCGGGTGAGAGGCGATGGGGGAATGAGGGAATGGTGGAGGTGGGAGGTAGAGGAGAGTAAGGGTGAGGGTGCGTGACAGGAAAGAGGTTGGGAGAGGGGTTGAGCGCGGAAGGGGTGTAGGACTCTTTGCCACTTAACCTGTTCTGTTGGCTCCACTTCCTCCCACACCTTGCCCCCCCGATTCCTCATCCATAATTCCGGCTCTGTTACTGCATCGATTCACACCAAGTAACTCAGCAACAAATTGGAGATCCACCCAGATCAAACTGGTCTGTTTGGATCAATGTCACATCAGGCAGTTCTTCGAGAAAGAGCTTGGATTTTTATTTCTTGCGCCCTGGTCATCGCTGGCAAGACTGGCGCTTTTTACCCAACCCTTTACTTTCCCTGAGAAGCCTGGGCTTTATCTAGAACTTTATTGGGTTTTCAGGACATCACCGCACTTCACAGGGTTGGTTTATGTTTGACGTGCAATTACTGCTATTATGTAAGGCATTTTGTGGCAGCCATTTTGTGCACAGCAGAATTCCACAAACAGCAAATGAGATTCATGACTAGATATCTTTTGAGAAGATAAATTTAGTTTAACGTCTCACCAGGGCCATAAGATTTAATTTTAACTTGCTTTTTGTGCTTTATTGATGAAAATAATAGTGGCAAGAATTGCTAATTTTACTAAATATATTCCTCCAAATGAATCCAAGGATCCTGCTCATGTCAATTTTATTATTGCTTTGGTTTCGGTTGAATGGGCTAAATGCTTCTCTTCTTCATTTCAAGGTTCAAGTTTCTCGTATCGATCACAGAAAACTGACAGCAGAAGACAGAGAGAACACTCTGATTGTCTATGTAACACAAACCTCAAACCAGCCATCTGATCCAAAACCAGAATATGCCACTGAACTGTTAAAGTACAGCCATCTTGTTAGCAATGCCTGGGGCACCTCGTACACCATCAAGATCACTGTTCCTGAGAGTGGATTTGTTAAGATTCAGTTTCCGTTGCTGCCAAACACTGTGCGCTTATCAATGAAGGTAGATGCTAGACCTTCTTAAAGAAGCTCTCTCTCTCACACACACACACACAAGTGCTCACACACATACACAAACACACACACTCACCCTTACACACAAACACACAGGCATACACACGCACTCACCTTAAACACACATACACTTACATACACTCACATTTACACTCACTCGCATATACGCACACTCACACTTGCACACACTCACATACACGCACACATACACTCTCACACTTACACACACACTTACATACACACACACACACTCACCCTTACACACACACACTCACCCTTACACACCCTTACACACACACACACACACTTACACACGCACACACACTCACTCACCCTTTCACGCACATGCACACACACACACTTACACACACATACACACACACACCCATTCTCATACTTATACACACACAGGCACTCTGTCACACAGACACACAAATACACGCACACACACACACACACACACACTCACACTTGCACACACACACTCGCACACACACTCATACACACACACGCAAGTTCACTCACACACACACTCACGCAAACATGCCCACTCATACACACACCCACTTTCACAGAAAAATGCTTACTCACACACTTGCTCACTAACACACACAAACATGCGCATACACACATACACTCACACTCACATATATACTCACTTACACTTGCACGCTCACAGACTCACTCACACGCATGCTCACACACACACTCCCACTCACTCCCACTCACTTCCACTCACTCCCACTCACTCTCACTCACGGTCTCACTCAAAAACACACTCAGACACAAACGTACACACTCACACACGCACAACTCGTAAATACACGCTCAAACTTCCACAAGCATTCACTCCCACTTACACAGAAGTTTTCTCAATCCCTCAAACACAAAGGACGAAATTTTATGGTCCCATCATGGTGGGTCGGGACACAAAATGCGGCGAGCCGTTTAAAGGTCTATTGACTGTGGTGGGACGGGAAGATCCCACCGGCATTGGGTGGGTGGGGCGTAAAATTCCACCCGAAGACAAATGCACAGAGACACAGACAGACACACTCAGACTAATACAGTTACACAGACTGACACACAGGCAGACTGATATGTATACAGACTGACACACCTGCGCACAGACAGACACACAAACACAGTCTAACTCACACACAGGCTCAGAAACACACATATGCACACGCAATACAGCTGTGTGGAGGCACACAAGGGAGGCACAGAGCATTTCTAAATAATGTTTGCCTTTCTTAATGATTAAAGTGGATTGTAAATGAAGTTACATTCAAATTTGCAAAACTTTATCCGAATCTTCAGGTAAGAAATTACCCAAAGACACCGCACCCTCTCCTTGCTATTAATTTGAAGCTGTTAGAAGCTAACACTCTATATTGTGCATTCCTCAGTCATAAGCCAGACAATTCCAAGCCAAGGATTGTCTGATGTAATATCCTCCACGTTGGTCAGTTCATTAATTCATTCAGTAAAGAATCAAATGGCGTCAGTAGAATTTGGGGCTTTAGACACAGGTAGAACCTGTACACACTGTGACTGACTGCGGTGTTGAAATTCCCAACAGATTACATTTGAGAAAATGATGAAATATATTTCGGTGAACAGTAATGCCCAGTTGTCCAGGAGACCATTCATCCAGCTTCAGATGGAGAGTTCTCTTGTCAAGGTAATATTCCTAACCATTCATAATCATTGGAGAGAAATACTTCCAGTTAATCTCTGCATCGTAATTTTAAAGTGCGTTAATGGACTTTATTTATTTCTAGGTGGGGCTGCCATTTGAAGTTGCCATTGAAAGTTCAGAAGTATTGAACGAGACTAACTACCAGGTGATTTGATCAGTAACTTAGAATTTAAAGGGAAGGTTCATTTGTGCAGCAAGGTATCACACCTCTTAGGGAGATCTCAATAGTCAACAAATATTGTTAATGTGCACTATGTTAACAAACATGGTGACCGTTGACAATGATGTGGTAAATACCTGGATAATCTAAATTTGGTGATGTTAGTCGAAGTGTGAAAGTTAGATAACCTTTGGTTTGTTCAGAATTGTGCAGAGCATAGACCATACTCAACCAGCCCGGGCTGGAAAAACCCAAAACAAAAAGTCTACTGTTCGATGTGATCCCGCGATCGGGCAGCACTTGCTGAACAATCCTGAGTGCGCTAATAGCTACACTAACGACCAATTTAAGATATTCAGTTGAGCTAATAATGTGGTTTATTTAAGCTTCCTGGAAGTGACATACATTCACACTCAAGGACTCATTCTCTGCAAACAAAAGGAATATGTTCAAGCGCTGCAACTTTTTTGAATTACACCAGAACTTGTTCCAGGGACCCGGGTTCGATCCTGACCTCGGGTGTCTGTCTGTGTGCACGTTCTCCCCGTGTCTGGGTGGGTTTCCGTCGTCTGCTCCGGTTTCCTCCCACCATCCAAAGACATGCTGCTTAGGTGGATTGGTTACAGTTAAACTGTCCCTCTGTGTGTGTATGTGTGTGTGTGTGTGTGTGTGTGCGTGCCCTGTGATGGACTGGCATCCCGTCTTGAGTGTACCCCGCCAAGTGCCCATTGCCTATCGGATAGTCTCTGACTCCCTGCGATCATGAATTAGTTGAAGTGGTTTTGGAAAAGTCAGTGAGTGAGTGAGAGCTTGTGGAGTCAATAGTTCTATGTTGCGTTCTTCGTTAAAGGTGCTATATGAATGCAAGTTGTTGTTGCTGCACTGGGGTCTCCCTGCAGCCTGAGAATTAGCAATTCCTGATTTAGGAAATCTCTAACCCCACTCAATCCACGTTGGCTTCAGTAATGAGCCAGGTGGTAATTCTGCCCTTGAGGAAGATCCCAGAAATTGCATTGCTTTGCCCCCCGTCCCATTCATTTCCTGACCGATTTATTTCCAGGAGACAGCGGAACTCGGAGAGGAATTTCAAGGACCCCTGTTGTTTAGTGCTGAATTATAAAACATTTGGCGTGAGTTGTAAATTGGTGGAATGCAGATAAACATTTGTCAGCCCCTTTGTAATCTTGAGCCTGAAGTGTATTGGGGGTAAGCCTATCTACCTATGCTTTTCCTGCCTGCTCCCTCAGGTGGTATCAAGAGGGCAGGTGGTATTCGCAGGCAAAAGTCAGCTCACCACAGTTGAGCTGACGCCGGAACTTTCTTGGGCACCTTCGGCCAGCCTCATCGCCTACTATATTACAGAAGATGGTCAGATTGTTAGCGATGCTTTGGATCTGAATGTGGAAGGCATCTTTGCAAATAAGGTGAGACATTTGATTTATGTTTAAACTTATTCTCGGGAGCTGGACAGCAGTTATTGTCCCTCAGCTCGGCAGTGATTCCACTGTTGGTCAGTTCTCAGCTAATCTGGTCACTTCAGTTGCCTGTATCCCATCCTGCGACAAGTCACCCGGGACATTGTCTGAGCAGCACTTCACCAGCTTTGCGTTCCCCGTATCTCTGTGGGTCCAGGCTGTGAAAGATATTCCAACTGTTTCCATTCTTGGAATGTGCCTAGACCATCTCGGTTGTCTTTCTGGCATTTAATTACATTAAATACTTAGGAGACTTTGCACATCCAGAGACGCATGAGGCAGATGAAGCATGTGCTTACGATTGTTTTCATAGCTAGTTTTCCCTGGAACAGGTCACTAGACTGTTGCCAGAGGCTATCGCTTGAGAGGTGTCACTCCACATCAAGCACGACTGACCTGGAGTCTCACCCAGCCTTACTGCTGCCACAGGTGCGGAAGGATTTGCAGGTTGACAATCAACCTGTTGGCCACGTTATGAACACACCTTCCGTAGCCACAGTCCCGGAGCGGGACTCAAACCCGGAGCTTTTGGCTCAGAGGCAGGGACACTACCCACTGCAAAACAAGACCTCCATCTACATTAAAGGTGATAGATAAATGCAAATTGTTCTCTCTGATACTTTAACGATTATTTCAATCGGTACAGGTCTCATTGTCCTGGAGCAAGGATCAAGTCAAGCCAGCTGATAATGTCTCACTCAGTGTATCCACCAGTGAAGACCAGTCCTTTATCGGGGTCTTAGTGGTGGACAAGAGTGTTCAACTCCTCAAGGGAGGGAATGACCTCACAGAGGCAATGGTAAGTGCTGATTAAAATAACTTTGAGAAAGCCGTGATCTACAAATATTTGACAGAGACTAAGCAATAGCTTAGCAATAACTGTTAGCCTTTCTGCAGTCAATTTACCTGAAACAGGAAATCACTATTCACTTCTGGGTTACAGGTCAAGGATTTTCAGAATAAGTCCCATTTCCTTTTTTTTTACTGGATGGGATTCTCTTCAGTGTTTTTGGGAATCGCCTTCCACTATCCTGTTTGTTTTTCCATGAAAACCACAAAACAATGACTAGTAATTATAGAGAAACATATCTTCATCATTCCCATATCTGCAAGAGCCTTCCGCATCATCAAGTGGAAAAGAACAGGCAGTTTACAATGATTGTTGTAGGTTAATATAGGTATGCCTAAAAAGTGGAGCAAGCATTGTACCTGTACAAATGCTAAGAAGCCACACGGTATGGCATCACCATTAACACAGCCAAACGTGTTGCAAAATCTTAATATTAGAGCCAGACCATTCAAGGGTGATGTCAGGAAGCACTTCTTCACACAAAGGGGAATTTTTCTTCATTCATTCATGGGATGTGGGCTTCGCTGGCTGGGCCAGCATTTATTGCCCATCTCTAGTTGCCCTTGAGAAGGTGGTGGTGAGCTGCCTCCTTGAACCACTGCAGTCCATGTGGTGTGGGTACACCCACAGTGCTGTTAGGGAGGGAGTTCCAGGATTTTGACCCGGCGACAGTGAAGGACAGTGGGACTCTCTCCCCCAAAGAGCTGTTGAGGATGGGAGTTAATTTAAAATTGCCTAACTTGAGAGTGATAGTTTTTTCTGTTATGCACGGCCAGCAAGGGTTATAGAACGAAGATGGATAAATGGAGTTATGATACAGATCAGCCCTGATCTAACTGAATGGTGGAACAGGCTTGAGGGGCTGAATGGTCTTCTCCTGCTCTTATAATGTACAAGCGACATGGACTGAAAACAGCCGAGGGTACTTTGCAAACTACGTTATGAAAATGACTCTTGAGTGATCAAATCAGAAAGAAATTAATGCACAGCAAAGTAATTTGGAAGAACTGAAGGAAGATAGAAATGTAGGAGTTTCTAAGCCAGTGGAAGGGGAGGGGGCAGCAGGAAGAACAAAAGCGAAGCTCAGTGATAGGGCGGAGGGATTAACGAACAAAAGGCTTCATGATGCAACAGACAAAGAGAGTGGTGATGGGTATAGTAAAGAAACAAAAGGCTGTGTCCAGATGAAGTGGGGATGGCTACACAGCAGCTGCCTGAAATGCAGTTTGAAGGGACAAAGAAAGAAACAAGCCAGCAAACCCACCCCCTACCCCCCCAAAAAAAACACATAGAACAAGATGGAGGCAGATGTTATTGTCTAAAGTTGTTGAATTTTGTGTTGAGTCCGGAAGGCTGTAGAATGCCGAGACGGAAGATGAGGTATTGTTCCTCAAGCTGACATTGAGCTTCATTGGAACATTGCAGCAGGCCAAGGACAGGAAGGTCAGAGTGGGAGCAAAGTGGAGAATTCAAATGACAAGTGACAGGAAGCTCAGGGTCACGCTTGCAGACTGAACGGAGGGGGTTCCCCAAAGCGGCCGCCCAGTCTGCATTTGGTCTCTCCAATGTAGAGGAGACCACATCGTAAACAGTGAATACAGTAGACCAAATTGAAAGGGGTACAAATAAACCGCTGTTTCACCTGGAAGGAATGTTTGGGGCCTTGGACCGTGAGAAAGGAGGAGGTGAAAGTATAGGTGTTGCATCTCCTGCGTTTGCACGCAAAGATGCCATAGGGAAGGGAGCGGCTGTCGGGGGTGACTGAGGAGTGGATCGGGGTATCTGGAGGGAACACTCTCTTTGGAATTCTGAAATGGGGAGATGTGTTTGACGAGGCAAAATTACATGAGGCAAAACAGAAGGTGGGCAACATCCAAAGCTGAGATTCGGTCAACTGACCTTCGAGAATGGGATCTTCCTTTGTAGAAGGGGTCAGGATGTCAGAGTGTGTCGTCTCAGGTTGCTGTGGACCTCCTAGTGGCCAGATGGAGTATGGCTGAAGAAGATCGAAGAGCAGCTGTACGGACAGAAGGTGCAAAGTGAATTTATTCTTTAATGAGGAGTGGGCTATGATGATAATATACATCTCTGTTCCCTTTGAATTGCAGGTTATTCAGGAGTTAAAAGGTGCTGCTAAAGACAACATAGCATTTGCTAATGGATGGTATCCCGATTTCAACGTATTTCAGGTGTGGAGAGGAGTGGGGAGAGTTTCAGGGAGTGTACGGAGGTGTATAAGGAGGGTATGGAGGGACATGGAGAGGGGGATGGGGAGGACTGTGGGGAGGAGCGAGGGAGGGCTCAGAATAAGGCAGGGAGGACATGAGGAGGGTGCGAGGAGGATGTGAGAAGGGTGGGGAGAGTGGTGATGGTGGGTAGGGCGTGGGGAGAGTGTGGGGGGAGTTGGGAAGGTGGGGGGAGGGTGGAGAGGGTGTGGGGAGAGTGGGGACGTTATGGGAAGGGGTTGGGGAGAGTGGGGAGGGTGTGGAGAGGGAGGGGAGGGCATGGTGAGAGTGGGGAGGGTAGGAGGAGAGGGTGGGGGGGGGTGTATGGAAGGTGTGGAGGGTGTGGTGAGAGTATGGGGAGTGGTGGTTCGGGTGGGGAGGGTATGGAGACAGTGAGGAGGAAGTGGGGAGGGTGTAGTGGGAAGCAGGAGATGGTGAGGGTGGGAAGGCTATGGAGGATCATGGTGGATTGTGGAAACCTTGGCACCACCGAGGATGGGATCAGTGAAATTTGAGGGTTATTTTACTCTCCCAACATTCACCTTCCTTACCTTGAAGATTACAAAATTCACAACTATAAAAATGCTAACTGAAACCTTCTCTGACCTTTCATTAATAGGACAATGGTTTAATCGTGTTAACAGATGCTTCTATTCCTTACAGTGAGCTGCTCTGTAAGTATGAATATTGAAACATTTCAGAGAAAACCCAGTTTGTTGGGAAACGGAGCTTTACTTAAAAGTGTACTCAAAGATGTCCAAGAAAGGCTCTGTTGTTGCTTTACTGCACACAGCCGATCAAACTGATCTTTCATTAGTTGCTCATTTTATACTGCGCCCAATAAACACCACTGAGAAGGAAATTCCACGCTCTCCGAGAGATCTCTGCACTCCTCAAATTCTGGCCTTGTATGCATCCCCAATTTCCTTCACTCTGTCATTGGCAGCTGTGTCTAAAGCCATCAAACTCTAAGCTCTGGAATGCCCTCCCTAAGCATCTCCTCCTCTCGCTCCGCCTTTGAGATGCTCCTTAAAACCTACCTCTGCGACCCTTATCTCCTAACGGTTGCTTCTTTGGTTAATTGTCATTGTTTTTATTTTGTCTAAATGTGCTCCAGTTGTGTACGGCACAGTTAGATATGGGGCAAAATGTTCCAGTCCTGTAGATCTCAGGCATAACCTGAGATCAGCACCCACCCCAACACCTATGTGGCATTTTTCCACTGTCTGACAAACATCCCTAAGTGAGATTGACAAATTAGGAGCCGGTTTGGACTGTTGACCTATGCATCTTACCTCAGACTCTGTGTGGGTGGAACTGGTCTCCACCAATGGTCTCACTAAGAAACGTACTCATGGTGAGTTGGTTTTACTGTAACAATAGCATGTGCTTATGTAAGTGCTTTTAACAAAGACAAAATGACTCAAAGCACTTCACCAAACCAGAAGGAGATGGGCGGCATAGCGGTAATGTCAACGGGCTGGTGATCCAGAGATAAAAGCAAATACTGCGGATGCTGGAAATCTGAAATAAAAACAGGAAAATGTTGGAAAAGCTCAGCAGGTCTGGCAGCGTCTGTGGAGAGGGAAACAGAGTTAACGTTTTGAATCTGTATGAGTATTCTACAGGGCAGTAATTCAGAGGCCCAGGCTAATTCTCTGGGCAGATGGGTTCAAATTTAAATTCAATTAATAAATCTGGAGTTGAAAACTAGTTTTGGTAATGGTGACCATGACCATGATGTTTGTAAAAACCCATCTGCTTCACTAATGTCCTTTAGGGAAGGAAATCTTGCAAATGGCCTAGCAATCCACTCAGTTCAAAGGCAGTTAGGCATGGACAACAAATGCTGGCATCCCATCCCATGAAAGGCTAAAGAAAAAAAGGACTACAATTTGACTCCAAGCTACATAAAGAGATTTTAGAGGTGACCAAAGGCTTGGTCAAAGATGTTGGATTTAAGGAGTGTCTTAAATCAGGGAATCAGAGAAATGGAGGGGTTTAGCGAGGGTATGGGAGGGGGGGGGGGAAATTCCAAAACTTGGGGCCTTGAAACCTGAAGGCACGGCTGCCAATGGTGGAGAGATGGAAATCGAGCATACGCAAGAAGCCTGAGTTGGGGAAAGTGCAGCTATCTCATGAAGGAGGTTAAAGGGACAGGTCGCGGTGAGGCCATGGATGGAGTCCAACACAAGAATGGGAATTTTACATTTGTGGCATTGCTGAATTGGGAACAATATAGGTCGTCGAGCTGTGGAATGAGATCCTTCTTCTCCGGGTAGCATCTTCGATTATTTGAGGGTTGCTGAACCACAGTTTATGCCATGATTTATGCGACAGGGCAGGTTGAAGAGGCAGGCCCCAAGTCTACCTCAGCCAGAATTGGGATTGAGCTGCGTGCTGTTGACATCGTTCTGAACCACGTGCTAACTCCCTAGCTAGCTGGAGCTAACCAACCTCCATGGAATGAAATTAATTTATTCATATTTGGGTTTTATAAAGGAAGTATTTCATTTTTAAAGTAGTTCTCTTGAAGAGTTTTGGAACTTATCATTTGCATAATAAACAACTTTTATACAATGAATTCAATAAGTCAGTTTGTGGTGTTTAATTCCCTTTGCTACAGCACTGGTAAATGCATCTATCTAACAGTGTAACCTATTTTTAACAGTCATTAACCTTTTTATTTGAACGCTCTGGACAAGGAGTGGATATTAAACCTGTCTGCTTGTGTAAATAATGCGACTGAGTTGCGGAAATACAGATTCTCTCCTCATCCGAAAAAGTAATATTGAGCTTTTAAAGATAGTTGAAATATTTGGCCTTTAGATGCTTTTCTGTAGTTTCTCCCCTATGTTAGGAGAGTAAGCATAACGTAGAGGTTAGTATTGTCTGTGCATTGTGAAGGAATGAGCTGAATACAATTTTCTCGTTTCACACAGTTTCAATTTGATGATGATTTAGTTTTGTGTTTTATATTATTTGGAAAATAACTCATGGGGGAGGTTTTTCCCTTGTCAGGCCAGCTGCACCTAGATTTGACCTATTCAAACAATTTCCAGCCAGAGTGTATTTTATTGCTTTTGACTCTCCTTTTGCGCTGTCAGATTCTGTACAACATTTCAGGTGTGACGTTAGCCTGAGGTCCTCCTCTTGGCCGGACATAAAAGGTAGCATTTTGAGAGGAACAGGGGAGTTCTTCTAGTGTTCTGGCCAACAGATATATACACGAGGGAAAACGGAATAGCAGGATATGAAGCAGGGTGGGAGGAGGCACGTGTGGGACATAAATACCAGCATAGACCCGTCGGGCCGAATGGCCCGTTTCTGTGCTGAAAATACCATGAAAGTCGTCATGGGGACTGTAACAGATAATTACAAAATGCTTTTACACACTATTTGAATAAAGGGACATTTTAAATGGAGTTTGCATATTAAAATATCAGCAGGATTTCCTATGAACCAGTGAGGGAAGTTGTCGTTGATGCTACATTGTGTATCCCAGGCAACTGAGAAAAAAAAAACAGGTACTGCAGTGAGACTGCTAAAAGTGGTTGTAACATGGTCAAGGAGGTGAATTTGGTACTTGTGAGTGTAGAATAATTTTTAAAAAAATCTGAGATTGAGTTAAAGTCTGGGTGACCCAGGTGTAGCTAACGGTTTGACAGTACAAACTACAGATCTAAATGTCCACATTGTCAAGCTCATTAATGTGATATTATCACATTGCCGGCATTTCCTCTATTTTCATTCACTTGGGGTAGAATTGCACTGTGCATTGTTATTCTAATCATGAAGGTGTCCATATAGCTCAGTGGCTAAGAGTCTCACCACTGAGTCAGAAGCTCATGGGTTCCAGTCACAACTCCAGAGAGTTGAGCAATAAACCTGGATTGGCATCCCCGGCCCGGTACTGAGGGTGTGCTGCACTGCCGTGGCTGCCACCTTTTAGACGAGGCACCAAATGGATTCCGTGGCCCGAATTTTTCAGACGATGGGGGTCTCCCTCCTGAGTCCCCGCTGACTTCGAATGCCCCGCATCCATTTCGTGCTCGCTCGAGCACGCGGAACTTCCGCCCCTCACTCAGGAGGAATTCCCGTCTTAGGGAGCTGCTTGCCAATCTGATTAGTGGGCAGCTCTCTAGCCCCCGCAGGGACAAAAGAGGAGCTTCATGAAGATGTCAGAGCCTAAGTCCGGGGAGCGGAGGCCAGAGTATGTTGAAGGGGTCATAGGGCAGGGTGGATAGGAAAGGGCTGGGGGGAGGGCGCAAAGGGGGAAGATCAGGTCTCGGGGGAGAAGCGGGGGAGGACGGATAGGTCTGGAGGCCACCAGACCTTAAGGGAGGGTGGGGGAGGGCGCCCGAAGTCAGAACTCAACAGGATTAGTTTATTTGCCCACACTCAAACACGGGAGGAAGGTTGCAACGTAGCTCCCTGTGCATTCGTACAATAAAAGAGGGAGATAGAGAAAGAAAGATTTACAGGGCAAAGACTGCCTGAGATGTAACTCTGCTCTCATGGCTAAAATTTTAAAACTGGACAATGAACTTTTAAAATGACTGAAACCATGTCTACCTGTGACTTGCAAACAATAAGAGCTAATCTGGCAGTATCAAAGAAATTTGCACCTCAATACCTCTGAAGAGATGTTAATAACCCTGCGTAATGCATAATAATGTGGGCTGCAGAGCCTAAATTCAAAGGGAATTATACAAAGGCCATCGACATCCCATAAGCCAGCCCTGGCCACTGGAGTCTACTAGTCTGCTAGGATAAAGGATCCTGCAACCTTTCTTTCAACTTCTTAATAGTTGGAACATTAAAAAAAACCTTCGGAACCCAGACAAAGGAATATACACCCTTTGTCAAAGTCAAAATGGAGAAGTGGGAGCCTTGTGGCATGACCCCCCCCTCCCCCTCCCGCCAGCTGGGAGAACCAGTTTGCTGTATTGCAAATCAGTCTCCAACTTCCAACTGCCAAGCAGCAGCTTTGAAAAGAGGCTTTGTCCAGGGTTGAATGCCTGTCCCCATCTACAGTGTTTCTACTAGAATCTCTGAACCTCTGTGCCATCACCTATAAGACTGATCCATCTCTGCGTGCCTATCACATTGTGGAAGTCATCGCTACTGGATAAAGTGAATTATCCAACACCAGTTTTCACCCTGCCGACCTCAGTGAAGGAGTACACCATTGGACTTTGATTCTGGACACACCTGAAACAACAGTTCTTTATTCTGTGGTCTTAGCCCTGTAAATCTTGCTTTCTCTATCTCCCTCTTTTATGGTACGAACGCACAGGGGACTATGTTGCAACCCTCCTTCCGTGTCTGAGTGTGGGCAGATAAACTAATCCCGTGGAGTTCATCCTATTCTCAAGTCCGCTGTGGGATTATTAATAGAAATTGGATCACGTGGGAAACCGAGGGGTTGGGAAATACGCCACTGCTTACAAAGGGGGAAATCAAAATCAAAACGCCTCTCTGTTTTCAGACGGGTGGTGAGAAGAGGAATCAGGGCTATTTAAATTAACCCCCCACCCCAACCCCCCCACCCCTCCCCACCCCCCCATCCCCCCACCCCCCACTCCGGCTTCCTGACTGTAACAGGTTTTATACATAGGAATTTCGTGTTAGCGTTGCTGTACTTCATTACCGTAAATACTGAACAATGTGAGTGCTGCATTACCGTAAATACTGAACAATGTGTGTGCTGCATTACCGTAAATACTGAACAATGTGTGTGCTGCATTACCGTAAATACTGAACAATGTGTGTGCTGCATTACCGTAAATACTGAACAATGTGTGTGCTGCATTACCGTAAATACTGAACAATGTGTGTGCTGCATTACCGTAAATACTGAACAATGTGTGTGCTGCATTACCGTAAATACTGAACAATGTGTACAGTGAGCTTTGTTAACCTAATGAATCTATCTTCACAGACATACCCCAGATGATGGCCGAAGTTAACTTTAAGACCACGATCTCTTCGGCTAAGCAAAAACAAGAAGAACAGAAAGTCAGAATGTATTTTCCAGAGACCTGGATATGGTCGGACATGTTGACTGGGTAGGACTTCCAAGAACAGCACTGAGCACGATACCCTCACTACCTGACAGTAGGAAGCCGATTTAGAGAAATGTTGAATTAGACAGCCTTGGTCCAAACATGGACAAAAGAGTTGAACTCAAGAGATGAGATGAGATGAGATGGCTGCCCTTAACATCAAGGCAGCATTTGACAGACTGTGGCATCAAAGAGTCCAAGCAAAGTTGAAGTTGACGAGAATGAGATAAGGGAAAGCTCCACTGGTTGGAGTCATAATTAGCATAAATGAAGGTGGCTGTAGCTGTTGGAAGCCAAGCATCTCAGCCACAAGACATCACTGCAGGGCCTCCTGTGGGTAACGTCCAGGCTAAACCATCTTCAGCTACTTTATCAGCGACCTCCCCTCCACCGTCAGGTCAGAAGTGGAGATGTTCACTGATGATTGCACAGCATTCAGTCTCACTCACAACTCTTCAGAGACTCATGCAGTCCATGTCCATATGCAGCAAAACATGGACAACATTCAGTCTTGGACTGATAAATGGAAAATAACATTCATGCCATACAAATGCCAGGCAATGACCATCTTCAACAAGATAGAATATAACCATCTGCTCTTGACATTTAATGCCATTAACATCACTGAATTCTCCAATATCAGTATGCTAGGGGTTACCATTGACCAGAAACTGAACTGGATCTGCCATATAAATACTGTGACTGCAAGAGCAGGTCAGAGGCTGGGAACTCTGCGGCGAGTCACTCACCCCCTGACTCCCCAAAGCCTGTCCACTATCTCCAAGGCACAAGTCAGGAGTGTGATGGAATAATCTCCACTTACCTGGATGAGTGTAGCTCTAACAACACTTATGAAGTTTGACACCATCCAGGACAAAGCAGCCCATTTTATGGCACCCCAACTACCACTTTATTCCTCCACTACCAATGCACAGTGGCAGCAGTGTGTATCATCTTGTTGATGCAGTGCAGCAACTCACCAAGGCCCCTTTGACAGTAGCACCTGCAGGTACCCTTCAAGCCACACACCATCCAGACTTGGAACCATATTCCCATTCCATTACTGTTGTTGAGTCAAAATCCTGGAATTCCCTCCCTGAGAACACTGTGGGTGAACTGCAGCGGTTCAAGAAGGCATCACACCACCGACTTCTCAAGGGCAATTAGGGATGGGCAATAAATGATGCCCTTGCCAGTGATGCCTACATCCCCGGAAAGAATAAATATTTTAAAAAATATTCATTTTTCCAGCACTGAACACTCACCCCTCTGTAATGAGGGTGAAATTTACGGAAGTGAAATCTGAATTGTTTGAATGGTTGGGTAGTTTAAATTGCAGGAATACTAATCAGAATCATGTGGTTGTGAGTGGCTTGACTTGTTTAAAAAAAACTCATTCTGGGGATGTGGGCATTCTGGCAGAGTCAGCGTTTATTGTCCATGTCTAGGTGCCCTTGTGTGGATGGTGGTGAACCTTCTTGAATCGCTAGAGTCTAAGTGCAGCCACGCTCCTGTGATGGTGTTCAGGAGTTCCTGGAATTTAACCCAATGATGATGTATTTTTGGGGGAGGGGCAGAGGTATAAATGTTAATGATCAGCAACATCTAAATACAGGAAAAACCCATTTTCATTTATACCTGGAAGCCCACCTCGCAGATACAACAGTAGATGCTCAATGTCAATCGTAACAAGGTCATGAATGCTTTCAAGCGAAGTAATGAGTTCATTCTCCAGAATTCAGATCGCCACATCATAAAAAGGATGTAGAAGCAGTGGAGAAGGGGGAAAAATGATTTACAAGGATGATGCCAGGGTAGACTGAAAGGTTTGATAGGATAAACATAAAGGGGACGTTTCTGCTAGTGGTGGAATCCAAAACAGGGGTCATCAATATAAGATGGTCACTAATAAGCCCAATAGGCAATTCAAGAAAAACCTCTTTACCCAGAAAGTGGTGAGAATGTGGAACTTGCTACCACAGGGAGTACTTGAGCTGAACAGCCTTTCAGGGAAAGTAAAGAGTGGGGATACCCCCATTCTGCTGTTAGGCAGGGAGTTTTGACTCACTGATGATGAAGGGTATATGCCCAAGTCAAGATGGTGAGCGGCTTGTAGGTGGTGGTGTTCTCATGCATCTGCTGCCTTTGTCCTTCTAGGTAGAGATCACAGGTTAGGCTATTCAGGAGCAAAATAAGAAGGCACTCTTTCACCCAAAGGTTAGTAGAAGTTTGGAAAACCTTCCCTGCAGGAAGCTATGGATTCTAGGACAATTGGAGCTTTCGGGCCATATTTTCGTAGAGTCAGGGCATGGGTTGGCATGGAGGCTATGAGGGTCCATTGAGGATGGTTGGAGGGGCATGAGTTGGCATGGAAGTGGATGGGGATATGATGGGGTGTAGGCGTGAGGGCTAGAGGGATTAATGTTTAACAACACAACTGGGACGATGCCCTAGAGGACTGAGCCCACCTTTTAACCAGCCCGCCTTGACACTCGGCAGCCCCTTTGGCCGCCTCCAATCTGCATTCAGGGTCTGCCTCCAGCACACGCCCACACCGCCCCACTGGAAGGAAAATTGAGTCATCCGAGGCACTATTTCCTGAGGCAGGTGTGCCAGGATAGAAAATTTCCCGACTCCCGCTACCCACCTCAAAGGCGGAAATCCAGCCCTATAGGACTGAGATCCGTTGATTTTTATGGGTAATACCGTCAAGGAAAAATGTGGGCAAGTAGGGCTGGGGTATAAATCAGCCATGATCTAATTGGTTAGTGGAGCAGGTTCAAGGGGCTGAATAGCCTCCTCCTGTTCCTAATGCTCCTAGTTCCTGTGGGTTGGGATGCCCTGAGAGAATTGCTATATCAACATGATTTTGTTTGTTGTTTGTCTTCATTGGGGAACTACTGTCCTTGACAATAGTTCTAAAGAATAGATTGTTCACGGCTATTTTTGGTGATTAAATTATAATATTTAATGTTCTACAGGCAGTAGAATCAATACTTCCAACTGATAGGCCGGTCATATCTGCACTTTATGATCATTATTCTAATGTTCTTTTCTTTCGGTTAGTTCAAGCTCAACAGTTACCTTGCAGAGAACAGTTCCAGATTCCCTCACCACCTGGATTGCCAGTGCTTTTGCGATTTCCAAGAACCAAGGGCTTCAATTGGCCACGACACCTGCTGAGGTAAGTGTTCCCTGCCTTACAGTCTCAGGATTAGAGGCCGATCAGGGCTGAGATGAGGAGAAACTCCTTCCCTCAGAGGGTTGTGAATCTTTGGGATTTGCTACCACAGAGAGTTGTGGATGCTCCATCATTGACTCTATTTAAGGCTGAGATAGACAGATCTTTGGACTCTCGGGGAATCAAGGGATATGGGGAGTGGGTGGGAAAGTGGGAGTTGAAGCCCAAGATCAGCCATGGTCGTATTGAATGGCGGAACAGGCTCAACAGGCTGCAAGGTTTTTTTTTGCCTGTTCCTAACCCTTGTGTTTCAACAATCTATTTCAATGGCCTAGTGACAGTTATCTCAGTGCGACAGACTAGGGAAGACCCGTGCATAAACCATATAAGAGTAGAAATAGACTGGATTTGGGACCATGTCTCTTGCCAGAGAGCAGTGAGCTTTGGGAATATGTTCCCAGCTGCTGTGGTGGACGTGTTGACGCTCTGCATTGCCTTCAAGAGGGTCCACAGCAACAGTTCAATAAGACAGCCCTCCACCACCACTGCCTCCAGAGGTTGGGGGAGGAGAATAAACGCCAGCCTTGCCAGTGACTCCCACGCCCCTGAGAGTGAACAATAAAACATTAGCTAATCAAACCTTTCCCTTACATATACTATGCACAATCTGGAGGATAGATGGTGTTTGTGGAATTATATGTGAGGGCAAATCATCAAGTTAAAGACAGCATTGGAAAAGAAAGGCTGGATTCATCATTTTCCAGCTTTAAATGGCAAAATACTCAGTACTGGTGAGATTTCTAAAGAGGCTTTATACCTTATACCATAAAATTAAGAAGAAGCTTTCCATTGCAAGTACGTTGATTCTCTCTCCATTTTTATCAATGTGATCAGTTTTCCCTCTGGTTGCTAAGTGATAAAAATGTCGGCTTACATACTCCTTGTCCTACCCGCCTTATGGAAAACTCCCCTTAATCATGTACTGCTTCAGTTTTATCATTCCAAAGGAACTCGATAACCATAGGTGCTCATTCACCTTTCCACTCACTCATTTAAACATGCTCAGTGCTGTCGAACCCACTACGTTTGATCGGTGTTGCCTTGTGGTCCTCCTTGCTTCCAGTTTTGGTTATAACCTGCCCTAGAGCACTAGGTCATTTACATTAGAAAGGCACCTGGACACCAAGGGTTAACTTAAAAGGATTAAAAACTACGGTTCTTTTCCCTGGAATTTAGAAGATTAAGGGTCGCTTTGATCAAAGTTTTCAACATATTAAGGGGAAACAGATAGGATAGATAGAGAGAAAGGATTTCTGCTGGTTGGGCAATCGAGGATTAGGGGGTATTGTTATGGCAGGTGGACGGTAGATGCCAAGCTGCCCAAAACCCAGATAGAAACTTGAAGCAGCTACCACAACTATCTTTGCAATTTGTATTTATTTCGAGATGCAGGCTTCAAATTCAGTAAAAGGAAGGCCACCAAGTCTTATAGGTTCCTTACAAAACTAAATTAAACCTTTATTTATAGGAGAAATGGTTTTTAGCACATTTATAGATCTACAAATTACTACTATGTTAACTTCTAAATCTCCTGATTAATCTAAACCCCAGTTACATCACCGTTAAGGCAACAGTGAGACACTTAGGTTTTTAAAAACCCCAGGCAAAGTAACATACGATACCCTGGACAGTTGAATTCAAAGTGAGGTTTTCTCAGCTTTAGTTTCTTGTAGACAGCAGCTTGAGGCTTAGAGGCTGGAGGCATCTTTCACACTTGTTAGATCTTAGAATACCTGCCCTTACACACAGGCTTCTCTCCTTTATACACATTTTCCCCTTTGAATGCAAATTCCCATTGTTTCACTATGTCTTTGGACTTTTACCTCTCTAATAATAAAGTCTATCATAGGGCCAATTTTACCAGTAATCTTTGGGAGAAAATAAACATATGGTTTCTTAACTTCTGGTTAGGTGTAATATTTCACTCCTTCTTTTGAATTCAAGCTAGTCTGGTTTATTTAAAAATGTAAATGTTCCCTTTATGCCTATGTTTATATACTTAACATTTTAAACCGAGCTTACCTTCTGTTACATCAAAGCCTTCAGACCAGCTGCTTTTAATTCAATTCAGTCCCCCGCCATACACACACATATAGACACAGACCCCACTCTTACTCTACAATAAATTCCAATAACATTATGAAAATTATTATAATCGCCCTGACAGGTATAGTCTAAACATTAGAGCCAGATCTTTCGGAGTGAAACACTTTGAAGGCTAGTTGAAGTTTTGAACTCCTCTTCTGTCAACATCAGTTAATGCTAAGTCAGTTGTTATTTCAATTGCAAGATTGACTGATCTTTGTTAACCAAAGATATTAAGAGCTAATGGGCAAAGACAGGTATATGGAGTTAGGTCATAGGACAGTCACGATCTCAGTGAATGGTGGAATTGGCTTGAGGGGCTGTTTTCTTATGTTTAGTTTCTTATTTAAGGGCAGAATGTGAAGTTCAAAGATAACCACTAGATGGCTCCAGAGAAAAGGGTATGGAGGAAAATATCCATTCTCAAGACATTTCGCATGAACGCGTTTGTCGCATTCATTTATTTATAACACGTACAGACTTTCATTCCATTTACAGAATAAATCACAATAGCTTGGCTGTTCAAACCGTCTGCTGAGTGGGGTGAGAAAAGGAGACATTTCTTGTGGTTCTTGTTTGCTTTCAAATTGCTTCCTGGTTTGACTCAGTTGTACCCTGGAACCTTCTCCTGCCTTATATCCCTACCATGCTCTCTGTCGTCCTCTAACCCTGACGCTTCCTCATGATTGTTGACTGCTCATTCCACTGACGCACTCCTGGAGCTCTGGAGAACCGCTTAAGTTCTTGAAAGGGAAAAAAAATTGCACAGCTATGGGGAAAAGAGCAGGGGGATGGGACTATCTGGTTCACTCCACCAAAGGGCCAGTACAGGCACAATGGACCGAATGGCCAGCTGTAACCAGAAGGGGAAGACTCCCTCTGGTCTGTGTGTATTAGTGGAAAGAGACACGGCACTGTTAATGCTTGGATGGGACGCTGAGCCTCATATGTGTGGCAGTACTGAAGATATAAGATCCCATGGCATTATTAAAACCAGCAGGAAGAGTTGGTGTCCAGGCCATCATTCCTCTCTCGACCAGCATCACCAAATACAGACCATTTCACTGCTGCCTGGAAGATCATGTTGAATGCACATTGGCTATTGCTTTTCCCTATCTAGCAAGTATGGATGCAGCTCCAAAGTAATCTATTAATTTTAAAAGACCTTGGGATAGCCCAAAAGCACTAAATTAATGCACGCTATTTCATTTTTTCTAAGTCAGTGCTATTATAACTATCTCCACTAATAGAGAGAGAGAGAGACCAGAGTGAATCTCCACTCATTGACACATTGAAACTTTACATGCCTGTAAATTACTTGAAAGATGCCTTTGACAGAGTCTTTCATCACCACGTCAATGGCCCATGTCCCTGTGTCTGTGTTAACACCAGTTTGTTCTTTTTGATTTAACAGCTGGAGGTTTTCAAATCTTTCTTCCTGGAAATGAACCTCCCATACTCTATAACCAGAGGGGAACAACTCATCCTGGAAATAAATATCTTCAACTACCTGCAACAGACACTGGAGGTAGTGCTTCTTACAGTTTTGATCTCTCCCAAGATTAGCTTTAATATTTTGGAGTTGCAAAAAAAGCATGTAGGCTTTCTAATGTCTACGAAGCTTTTGGGATCATTTCAGCCTGTCTTAGTGTTATATATTAGTGACCTACACACTTCAGCAACCAGGGAGCACAGGTTGTAACCATCGGTATGAGGACAGAGTGCAGGAGATTAAAGGGGCAGAAGTCGATCATCATTCAGTCCCAACCAGGTCTGATAAACGTTCCCAGTGCCAAACCGACCTCGGATGCTTTTCGAGGAAATGGCTTGGTGGGTCTCAGAAGTCAACATTACACAAGTTTCACAGGCAGTCACCTTAAAATGGACAGTGGGTGTCCTGTAAATGCTGGGAAGGGATTAACACCATCTCTAGCTCCCCATTGATGCCCCTGATGAATTGGGTATTCTGAATGGAGCAAGTGCTAAGCCTGACCTACTCATGCCTTGAAAAACTATTCCTCCATATCTGATAAAAGCAAAATACAGCGGACACTGGAAATCTGAAATAAAAACAGAAAATGCTGGGAAAACTCAGCAGGCCTGACAGCACCTGTGAAAAGAGAGTTAATGTTTCGAGCCCACATGACTCTTCTTCAGAGCTATCTTTGGTCTTGTCCCTACTCTTCATTTAATCGTATCTCCCTCCAGTCTAGTGGTCATGTTACTGGACTATGAATCCAGAGGTCGGGATTAATATTCCTAGCAGAATGTGTGTTCAAATCCCAATGTGGTCAGTTTCAGGATTTTGGATTCAGTTTCACTGAAATAAATAAATCTGGGAATAAAAAGCCGACAGCCAGATGAATGACTACCTATTTTTTTTAAATGCACAGGTTTGGGTGACAGTTGAGTTGAACGATTTATTTGATTTCATCATCGTACCAGACGAGAAGGATGCTGCCCCCAACAAACAGAAAGGTTCGGTGTTGAGTCAAGACTCCCGTGTGTTTTATTTCCCCATTAAACTGAAGGGCCTGGGAAAGGTTCCTGTCACAGTCAAGGCCACGTCTGAAGTCGCATTCGATGCTGTCACCAAGTACATTTTAGTGAAGGTATAGTTTTGATTTGATAAGTTTTTTTTTTCTCGCTTTTACTCTTTCTACGGTAAACACAGTAGGTTAAGAAGATTAGAAATAGGGGCAGGCATAGGCCATGCATCCTCTCAAGCCTTCTCCATCATTCAACAAGTGCATCATTCAGCTTCCGCCTCAAGTCCGTTCGCCCGCCCTGTCCGCATAATCCCTTGATTCCGTTGCACAGACACAAATCTCTGAAGGTGCCGGGGACACGTGGAGAAGGCCATTAATAAACATATAGGATATTTTGTGCTTTATATGGAAAGGAACATAATGCAAAAGCGAAGAGGTTGTGCTAAACTGTTATGTAATTACTGGTTAGGCCCCAGTCGGGGTATTGTGTCCAATTCTGGGCACTGCATTTTAGGAAGGGTGTTAAGGCCTTGGAGAGAGAGTGCAGTGGTGATTTACTAGAATAGTGACCAGGGATCGAGGGTCTTCATGTGTGGAGAGACAGGAGAAGCTGGGGTTGTTCTCCTTGGAGCAGTGAACACTAAGGGGAAATTTAATAGAGGTGTTTGTAAATTAAGAGGGGTTTTGATAGGTAAGTAAAGAGAAACTTAAAAGTTGTTTGAAGATTTTCATGGTGAGAGTAGTAACAATGAGGGGGACAAATTTACGGTTCAGTTTTACACGGTATAACTGTAAATTTGTCTTCCACAATGTTAAAACTATTTCCAATGGGAAGGGGCTTGGTGACCAGAAGATACAGATTTAAGATAATTGGCAAACGAAGCCAAGGGGAGATAAGAATTTTGAAAAGAAGATATTTCTTCACTGTAACTACTGCTGTAATGTAAGGAATATAGCAGGCCATTTAAGAGCAAGCTCTCACAATTAACAGTGAGATAATGACCATCTGTTTTTGTGATGTTGGTTGAGGGCCAGGACACATGAGTGAACTCCCCTGCTCCTTTTTGAAACAGTGCTACAGGACCTATTATGTCCACAAGAGGGCAGATGGGACCACAGTTTAATGTCTCGTCGCACAGACGTCACCTCTGACAGTGCGGCATTCCCTCAGTGCTGCAGTGCCTAGATTACGTGCTCAAGTCTCAGGAGGGCTATGTGAACCCATGACCTTCCAACTCAGAGGGGATGGGACCTACCAGCTGAGCCATGAGGAACACTGAGCAACCTTCAGCTCATTGGAGCTCATTGAACCTGAAGCTCCGACCAGGATTTTGGAATTCCTGCCATTAATGCTTTGGAATTTGGATTTCCTGGCTGCACATTTAGATTCCACGGACCGTGCCGAATGCAGTACAGATCTTTGCTGCTGTATTTACCTAAAAGGGGCAACAATGAGGAGGTTGAGTTGATCCAAATTTTGCAAATGTGTTACAGATGTTGCATGGCGCAAATCCCCTAATAAACTCAGAGAGTTTCAGATAATGTAGACATAAGCCTGTTGTTTAAGTTAGAGCATGAGCGCTAGCCTAGGTCTAAATTTATAAGTAGCCTCAAGCGACCCTAGAGATTAGGGCTAATCCCTTAACCCAGACTAGTGGATATGTGGGAAAAACTGCCAGTGTAACTCTTTCAAAGCAAGACTGGATGAGCATCTGGTTATAAACCTTTTATTAAAGTTCGAAAATCCAGGTGTAAGAGCCAAAATCTGGTTTCCAGTAAAGGGGAAATATCGGAGGAAGAAAGGAGTAGAAGGATATGTTGATGGGAGGGTATGAGGAGGGCAGAGAAGGGGCTTGAATGAAGCATAAACACTGGGCCCAATGGCCTCTTTCCTTGCTGGAGACTCAATGTAAGATGGCTAAAGAGAAATAGAGGAATAAATCAGGATGTTGTGATTGAATAACAAGCAACTTGAGGTTTGAAAGCTGGAAGATTATTGGAAGACAAGGGTGGTAAGAGGCTCTACATTTCTGAGGTCAGTTACGATCTGGTTAGAAACCAGTAACTTTCTGTTTAAAGCAGACAAAGTTTGAAATTCCAGTTACCCACTAGGAGGGTAAAGCCACAAGATTCCATAGTTTCAAGTAAACATCTAATTACCAGCACAATTGCAGCTCTTTCTCAGACTACCAGCCTTACTAAGCTGACACTGCCCCTGGGCTTCTCTGAGCTCCGGTCTCCTAGCTGCACCGAGCTATTAATGGCCCCCATTCTCTTAGCCCTGCCTAGCGTGGAACCAGTCACCCACCTCCACCTTCTCAGCTCCCCTGGGCTTCTCTGAGCCCCAACTGCCTAGAACCTAATAACAGGAGTGCTTCTGTGGCACCCTGCTGTTGAATACTCTTCTAAATTGAAACCAGGGAAACTTCTTAAGCTCTGCCCATCCCATGATGATGTAACCTTTCAAGGTTCACTGAATGCTTTTGAACTAATTTAGCTCTACCTCCTGAAACAAAACATCTCTCTGGACTGCACTTCTTTGTAAGCAGTGTAGACACCATGTCTCCATCTCTTCAGCTAAGTAAGTCCACCTGCTGTTTCATGGCTCTTACCTTTCTAGCTGTTAACCCCTTAAGTCAAGATGGCCCCAACCTTTTAAATGTAATAGACTCCAAGCTGCTTTAGTTGCATTTATCCAATTTTCTACAATTAAACTTCAATCTTCCCAGATCTAAAAATTACCTCTAACATATTAACATGAACCCTGACCTCAATATTCTTCACAAACTTTAGACAGGAATGGGTTAGAGCAGGAAACAGTACCATGTACCTCGATCAGTCTTGACCTGATTTAAAGTTAAGAAGAGATTTGACAAGCCTTGTTTAAAACCATGAGTGACTTTGATAGAGTAAATAAGGAGAAACTGTTTGCAGTGGGTTGGTAGCCAGAAGAACTCAAGTTTTAAGCTCACTTGGTAAAACAACCAGTCATGGGATAAGGTCAGTATTTTTACACAGCGAGTTGTTGCAACCTGGAATGAACAGTCTGAAAAATGCGCAGGAAGCAGATTCAAACTTTCAAAAGGGAATTGGATAAATACTTGAAGAGGGAAAAAATACAGGGTGAAGGAGAAGGAGCAGATGTGGCAGTGGGAGGGGTGGTGGGGGGGTGGGTGGGGGGGTGGGGGGAGTTGTGGGCGCAGGGCCAGACAAACTGGATAACTCTACCCAAGAACTGGCACAGGCCAAACAGCCTCCTGCTGTTCTATATTGTCCTTTGCTCTATAAACATCATCGACCCTTTGATTTGCTTATTAGACCAAAAGTCTCCCTTTTCTTTATTATTCTAGATTTGCAGAGTGCAGCTTATCCTTACCTGAAAGTGTTTAACCATGCACTTCCCTGTCTGTCTCTAGGCGGAAGGAATACAGCAGTCATTCTCTCAGTCACTCTTTGTGGCCCCAAAAGCCAGTGGACAGCTTTGGTCCAAGGAGGTGGAGTTTACCTTTCCGGATAATGTGGTGGACGGCAGCGAAACTGCTCACGTCACTGTGATTGGTAAGAAGCTCTGGCTGCTTTACTTAACCAAACATCCTCTGGATCTCCTCCAGCATTGCTCACGGTGAGGCAGAGAATAAACTAGAAGTGTAACAAACTAGTGAAGGCCATTCAGCCCCTCAAGCCCATTCTGCCATTCAATCAGACCAAACCCTGATTTGTACCTCAACTCCATTTACCTGCTTTAGCTCCATATCCCTCGACACCGTTAACCAACAAAACTCTATCAATAGTAAATGCAAAACACTGCGGACGCTGGAAATCTGAAACAAAAACAGGACATGCTGGAAAAACTCAGCAGACCCGGCAGCATCTGTAGCGAGTGAAACAAATGGTGGGATTTTCCACACTTGCCAGCCACTGGGATCTTCCTGTCCCCGCCGCAAGTCAATGGGCTTCTGGCTGGGGGTGCCGCCACACCCACAACGGGTCCCGTCCGCAACGGGCCTGGAAAATCCCGCCCAACATTAACGTTTGGAGTCCAATATGACCCTTCTTCTGAAATCTATCAATCTCATTCCTGACCCCCAGCATCTCCAGTCTTTTGGTGGGGGCGGTGGGGGGGAGTTCCAGGCTCCCACTATCCTTAGTGTGGAATAAGTGCCTATTTTAAGATTATGTTCCCTTGTTCTTGATTCCCCCGCCAAAGGAAATAGTTTTTCCATCTCTACCCAATTGAACCGTTTTAACACTTTAAATACATTGATCAGATCTCCCCTCATAATTTATCTATTCACAGGTCTGGTAACATACTGGTTACTTTACTAGACTAGTGATCAAGCGCCCTGTACTATTATAATAATAATAATAAGATAAAAACAAAAATAAAAACAAAAAACTGCGGATGCTGGAAATCCAAAACAAAAACAGAAATACCTGGAAAAACTCAGCAGGTCTGGCAGCATCGGCGGAGAGGAACACAGTTGACGTTTCGAGTCCGAAGGGTCACGAGGACTCGAAACGTCAACTCTTTTCTTCTCCGCCGACGCTGCCAGACCTGCTGAGTTTTTCCAGGTATTTCTGTTTTTGCCCTGTACTATTAGTCTAGAGATGCATGTTCAAATCACACTCGGTCAGTAGGTTAATTTGAATTCAATTAATCAAGTAAACAAAAAAACAAATCTGGACTTAAAAAGCTAGCATCAGTAATAGTGAGCATGAAGCTCTCAAAGTGCTGAAAACCCAAATGGTTCTTTGGGGAAGAAAATCTGCCATCTTTATCCAGTGTGGTCAGCATTTGAGTCAGGCCCCGCACCGATGTAGCTGACTCTTGCCCTCTGAAATGACACTAGCAAGCCACTCAGATGTGCCTTTGGAGGGTCATGCTCCTGCAGGATAAAAGTGACTGAAGGTTGAGACTGGGGGTTGATTATGTACCAACCAAGGTGGACGAGAGGAGAAGCTGTTGAAAGCTGCAGAGAACTCGAAGAGGAATAATGAACCACAAATATGATTTCCATTAAGTCCAATCAAATCTATGTCAAGGGCAGAAGCCTGGTTGAGGATTCAAACACTTAAAGTTGGACCTGTGTTTTGTAAGGAGAAGTTTGGGACAGTTTTGGAGTCTTCAAGGGCAAAATAGGCTGGGGCTTTTTTTCTCTAGAAAAGAATAGATTAAGAGGTAACTGAATAGAAGTCAATAAAATTATTGAAGGTGTTTGATAGGGTAGACAGAGAGCAGTCGTTTCCATTTGCAGTGGCAGAACCAGGTCACTATAAGATAGCCATTAATAAATACAGTGCTGAATTCAGGCATAACTTTTTTACCGAGAGAGTGGTGAGAATATGGAACTTGCCACCACAGGGAGTAGTCGAGGTCAACAGAATAGAAGCATTTAAGGGGAAGCTAGATAAACACATGACAGAGAAAGGAATGGAAGGATATACTGATAGGGTCAGATAAAGTAGAATGGGAGGAGGCTCGTGTGGAGTATAAACACCAGCATAAATCAGTTGGGTTGAAAGGGCTGTTTCTGTGCCATAAATACTGTGTAACGGGTTGGGGGTAGTTTTTTGAAGAGGGAATGTCAACGGTGTTGAAAGGGAAGGTGATAATACTTATGGAGTGGGAATCTGCCACAATGCCAACTAACACCATCCATTGTTGTCCGTCCCCTGAATGGTGGGAACAGTTGAAATCAAAGCCAGCATTGTTGACAAGTTCATGACACAAAAAGAGCGTACAACAACAGAGTCAGGCATAAGAGGGAAGAGTCTCAACAGATTACTGATAGATCTAGTGTCTAATTTACTTGGCTTCATCTTCTAATCACCAGCAGCACTTCCTGTTTCAAGGAGCATGTGTTTTTCATCTGCATATCCTTCTCAAACTAACAGGTCTATTTTGGGTGAAATAATTTATTGTTACAAAGAAACATTTTTTCTTCCTTCTGAATTCAATGTTTTTGCGAGACACATCTGTGTCTAATCTATTTCATTTCAAAACAATCATTTTATTTAGACTGTGGTGGCCAGATGCAGAACATTTTTCAGTCTATTTTCTATTCATTTTGTCTGTCACTGTTCCCTGTCCTCACCTGATGGCATTGTTTCTTGCTCGGCTGCAGTTCAACGAATGGTGCTTGTCCCTCTCTAGTACTCTGCTCAAATGGCCCTTCTTTGTAATTCAACTGTGGGGGCATCACAGCAGCACCTGATCCTGATGCCTACACACGTGGGTGCAATATCCAGCAAGGGTAACTGGACAGCCAGCGGGAGTGGGAACCCTGGTCAATTTTCCCAATCCCTGGCTCAGGAATGTTGAAGCCAGTTATTGTGCCCACATCTCCACCTCGAGATCAGTTTACGCAGCACCAGGGCTTCAAGGCTTAACTCTTGTGAACAGGTTTCATGAAGTTTCCTGGCAGTCCCTTGAGTATAGAAGATTGAGGGGTGATCTGAAGGCAGTGTTAATAATTAACATGTTGAAAGGATTCGATGGGGTAGATGCAGAGAAATGTTTTCTTCTCTTAAGATGTTCAGACCAAGGTGCACAATCTTAAAATTAGAACCAGCCAGTTCGGTGGTGATGTCAGGAAGTACTTCCAAACACAAAGAATAGTAGAAACCTGGAACTTTTAAAGAATTCTTTCACAGGATGTGGGCGTTGCTAGCTGGGCCAGCATTTATTGCCCATCCCTAATTGCCCTTGAGAAGGTCTTCTTGAACCATTGCAGTCCATGTGGTGTAGGTACACCCTGAATGCTGTTAGGGAGGGAGTGCCAGGATTTTGACCCAGCGACAGTGAAGGAACGGTGATATATTTCCAAGTCAGGATGGTGTGGGGCTTGGAGGGGAACTTCCAGGTGCTGGTGTTCCTACTTGCCTGCTGCCCTTGTCCTTATAGGTGGTAGATGGCATGGGTTTGGAAGGTGCTGCCTAAGGAGCCTTGGTGAGTTGCTGCAGTGCATCTTGTAGATGCTGCCACTGTGCATTGGTGGTGGAGGGAATGGATGTTTGTGGGTGGGATGCCAATCAAGTGGGCTGCTTTGTCCTGGATGGTGTCAAGCTTCTTGAGTGTTGTTGGAGCTGCACTCATCCAGGCAAGTGGAGAGTATTCCATCACACTCCTGACTTGTGCCTTGTAGATGGTGGACAGGCTTTGGGGAGTCAGGAGATGAGTTCTCTCTGCAAAATTCCCAGCGCCTGAGCTGCTCTTATAGGCACAGTATTTATAAGGCTGGTCCAGTTCAATTTCTGATTAACAGTAGCCCTCAGGTTGTTGATAGTGGGACATCTGGTGATGGTAATGCCAATGAGTGTCAATGGGAGATTGTTAGATTCTCTTTTGTTGGAGATGCTCACCGCCTGGCACTTGAGTGGCGCAAATGTTACTCTTTCCCCCAATAGGATGCTGGGTCAATTGGAGATTTCAAGATTGAGATTTTTGCCGGGTTAGGGCATCAAAAACAGCAACAACAACTGATGTTTACATAGTGCTTCTAATGTAATAAAACATCCCAAGGGGCTTCACAGGATCAATTTTTTTAAAATGACACCGAGTCACATCAGGAGATATTGGGCCAGACTTTCACTCCTAAGGCGGGTAGCTTGAGTTGGGAAATTTCCCGGGTGCCACACCTCCCTCGGGAAAAGGTGCCCCGTCAGACCTGAATTTTGTTTGGGGGCGGGATAGAGTGGCGTTGTCATTCCCGGATGCAGATCGGAGGTAGTCGCAGGGGCTACTGAGTGATGAGGTGGGCCATTTAAAAGGCCTGCCTCAGTTCCCCGAGATCGTCCCAGTTATTTTGTTAAATATCAGGCCCACTATAGGCCTCACACCCACTCACCACCCCCCCGCCCCACCCATTTCCAATGCCATATGTGGCAATTCATGCCAAACCATGGCCATACTCACACATGGCCCTTTATAGTCACTTTACCAACTTAATGTCAATTGATGCCAATCGGTGCCCCAATCTCTATGCCCTAATAGACCCCATGCCAAATTAATGGCAACTTATGCCAACCCATATCCCAGCCACCACCCTTTACCCTTACACCTCCATGCCAACTCACCCAATAGCAGCATGGGCAGACCTCAGGAGCTATGTTGAGATGGAATAGAATAAAGGTCTAAATATCTATAACAGCCTTCGTTATAATAAAAAAAACTGCCATTCATGAAAGCCCATAAAAAATTTTAAAAAGCCACTCAAATACTTAATGCCTTATCTGAACAAACAGACTTGTATTCATAACCTCACATCAAAGACAGCTAATCATTTAACAACCTCTTTAAACTGTTAATCAAACTGTGAACTTACAACACCCTGCTGGGATAATTGTAGGTTGCGGAAATCAGCCAACTGTTAATAATGATATAATGATGGCCCTTGGGATGTCAACAAATAGCTATTGTAACTGCTAAAACAAATGTTTTCAAATCTTAGTGACACAGGCTGGCTGTTTTTATTTCAAATTTTTAAAGGGATGGGGATTGAAATAATTTGACAGCTTCACAGACTGGATGCAGGGATGATATTTCATCTGGCTGGGTGTTCTAGAACAAGGGGTCACAGACTCAGGATACGGGGTAGACCAATTAGGATTGAGATGAGGAGAAATCTCTTCACTCAGAGGGTGGTGAACCTATAGAATTCTGTACCATAGACGGCTGTGGAGGCCAAGTCACTGAATATATTTAAGAAGGAAATGGATATATTTCTGGACTTTAAATGTGTCAAGGGGTATGGAGAGAGCACGGGAGTATGGCATTGAGATAGTGGATCAGCTATGATCATATTGAATGGCGGAACAGGCTTGAGGGGCAGAATGACCTACTCCAGTTCCTATTTTCTATGTTTCTATGTTTCTCCGTACCTTATCCAACCTTCCAGATCCTTTATGTTAGCTCCATAAATTCGTGACTCCCACACTGCGGGTTAAGGCCCTTGCTCCAGTAAAATGGGGTCAGCTTGAACACAGCACTGAGGTCAGATGGCCCTGTTGAATTTGTGATTCCCTCCATGTTTGAGTCATGCACCACACCCTTTCACTCACCGGCAAAAATGGGATCTGTCAGAAACGGGCAGGGGACCTCTGGATCTGGGTCCCATCTTCCATTCAAAACCAGCCCAATAGGAAACATGACTAAAAGCTTGGTCAAAGAGGTAGGTTTAAAGCAGGAAAGAGAGCTAGAGAGGCGGAGAAGGGTAGGGAGGGAACTCCAGAACTTGGGACCCAGGCAGCTGAAGGCTTGGTCACCAATGATGGAACAATTAAAATTGGAGATGCTCAAAAGGCCAGAATGAGATGACTGTGGATACCTTGGAGGATTGTAAGGATGGGGGCAATTAAGAGATAGGGAGGGGCGAGATATGGAGGGGCTTGAAAATGAGGATGAGGATTTAAAATCAAGATGTTGCTTGACTGGGAGCTAATGGAGGTCAATGAGCACAGGAATGATATGTAAACAGGTTTTGGTAAGAGTTAAGCCACAGGTAGCACAGTCTGGATGACACCAAGTTTAGAGAGGGTGGAATGTGGGGACCAGTCAGGAGTTTGTTGGAATAGTCAAGTCTAGATCTAAGAGAGGCATGAATGAGAATTTCTGCAGCAGGGGCAAAGGTGAGCGATGTTAGGGAGGTGGAAGTAGACATCTTAGTGATGATAGGAATTTGAGGTCAGAAGCTCATTTCAGGACCAAATGTTACACTAAGGTTGCGAGCAGACTGGCTTAATGTTGCCAGGGAGAGGGATGGTGTTGGTTGTTAGGGAAGCTCATCCCAGAGTCAAATATGCAGCAAGGGATATGGAACAATGGTTGGTAAACGGATCTGAGATACAGATCAGTCCTGATCTAACTTGAATGGCGAAGCAGGCCAGAGGAGCTGGATGGTCTCCGCCTGGTTCTATGTTCAAACTAGAACTTCCAGTTCGGCGGAGCATAATTGCACATTGAGAGTGCACCTTAACCAGGCAAGCATTCCGACAATCCAGAGGAAGTCATCAGGGAATATGGGGTAAAGGCAGATATATGGAGTTAGGTGCTTAAGTAAATACTTAAACTCTGAAAGTCCAGATGGGCAGGCAGTGGTGTGGGGGTAATGTCAGAGGACTAGTAATCCAAAGGCCCAGCTAATGGTCGGGGCACATGGGTTTGAATCCCATCATGGCAGCTGGTGGAATTTAAATTCAATTAATAAATCTGGAATTCAAAGCTGGTCTAATGGTGACCATGAAACCATTGTCGATTGTCGTGAAAACCCATCGGGTTCACTAACACCCTCAGGGAAGGAAACCTGCTGTCCTCACCTGATCTGGCTTAAATGTAACTCCCACATGGTTGACTCTTTGAAATGGCCTCGCAAGCCGCTCTGTTATATCAAACCACTACAAAGTCTAAATGCAGTGAAACTGGACGGACCACCCGGCATTGACCTAGGCAGTGGAAACGACAATGGCGCACCCAACCCTATTGACCCTGCAATGTCCTCCTTTCTAACATTTGGAGGCTTGTGCCAAAATTGGGAGAGCTGTCTCAGAGACTAGTCAAGCAACAGTCTGACATAATCATACTCACAGAATCATACCTTACACACAATGGCCCAGACACCACCATCACCACCCCTGGATATGTCCTGTCCCATTGACAGGACAGACCCAACAGAGGTGGCGGCAGAGTGGTATATGGTCGGGAGGGAGTTGCCCTGGGAGTCCTCAACATCGACTCTGGACCCCATGAAGTCTCATGGCATCAGGTCAAACAGGGACAAGGAAACCTCCTGCTGATTACCACCTACCAACCCTCCCACTCAGCATCCCGTACCCAACCTCAGCTGATGAATCACTACTCCTCCATGTTGAACACCACTTGGAAGAAGCACTGAGGGTGACAAGGGTGCAGAATGTAGTCTGGGTGGGGGGACTTCAAAGTCCATCACCAAAAGTGTCTTGGTAGCACCACTGCTGGCCGAGTCCTAAAGGACATAGCTGCTAGACTGGGCCTGCGGCAGGTGGCAAGGAAACCAACAAGAGGGAAAATCTATTTGACCTTGCCCTCACCAATCTGCCCATGACAGTGTTGGTAGGAGTGACCACCGCACAGTCCTTGTGGAGACAAAATACTGTCTTCATATTGAGGATACCCTGCATCATGTTGTGTGTCACTACTAAATGGGATAGATTTCAAACAGATCAGGCAACTCAAAACAGGGCACCCATGAGGCGCTGAGGTCCATCAGCAGCAGCAGAATTGTATACAACCACAATCTTTAACCTCATGTTCCGATACATCGCCCACTCTACCATTACCATCAAGTCGGGTGATCAACCCTGGTTCAATGAAGAGTGCAGGAGGCATGCTTGGAGCAGCACCTGGCATACCTAAAAATTCTGTGTCAACCTGGTGAAGCTACAACATATAGGCAGCCACAGTGGTGGCCGAGTGCTGAGGAAAGGCTGTTTAAATGGCCTGCTTCAGTGCTCTGGGACTTTGTCTCAGTTGCAATAATAACAGTACAACAAAAAAAACCAGCCCTCTGGCCCTCACTCCTCTCACCCCCTCACCCCGCACACATCCCCCATGCCCCGTCCATGCCAACTCTTGCCCCTCTACCCACCCCATTTGTCCCTCAGATCCTCCATGCCAACCTATGCCTCCACTCAGCCCATGGCCCTTTATAACCGCTATGCCAGCTTAGTGCCAACTCATGCCAACCCTTGACTCACCACTCTCCGCCATTTGCCTTTGCATCCTTCATGCCAACTCATCCAGTATCTACCATGAGCAGACCTCAAGAGCTGCGGTGAGATAAAATAAAATCAAGTTCTAAGCATCCATTTAGGGGAAGCAGTGGTATTGTCACTGGACTGGTAATCCAGAGACCCAGGGTAATGCTCTGGGGACCTGGGTTCAAATCCCACCACGGCAGATAGTAGAATTTGAATTCAATAAAAATCTGGAATTAAAAGTCTAATGATGACCATGAAACCATTGTCGATTGTTATTAAAATCCATCTGGTTTACTAATGTCCTTTAGGGAAGGAAATCTGCTGTCCTTACCTGGTCTGGCCTACATGTGACTCCAGACCCACAGCAATGTGCTTGACCCTTAAGTGCACTCTGAGCAAGGGCAATTAGGGATGGGCAATAAATTCTGGCCTCGCCAGCGATGCCCACATCCTGTCAACGAATAAAAAAACATATATTATAAACTTCTCTATATTAAAGAAAACGCTCTTATTGATAAAAAGCCCATTCAATACATTTAAATCCCTTCAGGTACTTTATCCATTATGAAAACAAACTTTTGTATTCATAACCCCACATCAAAGACAGCTAATCTCTTTATAACCACTTGGATCTTCAGTCAAACTCTGAACTTACAGGATCTCAACTGTGATAATGATAGGTTGTGGAAGCAGTCAACCAGATATGATACAATAATGATAGAACTCAGGTTTACATCAACAAATATCTATTGAAATTGCAAGCAATTTAAGGCTAGCTGTTTGTTGTTTCAAAATTTAAAGGGCAGGGGGTTTAAATGGCAGCTTTACAGCTCCACAGACCTTATCTGCTTTTTACGCACATTCATGTCTACCCTTAAAAATCCCTAAGGGATACCTAGCTCTCCAAGAGTGTACCCTGACCTTTACAAATAGCTCCGGCAGCTTTAGACAGTTTCCTCAAATGTCAAAAGCCCAAGAGTTGTATTTTGAAAATCTGGGTAACGAAAATTGCTTCTGATTGAAGGTAGTTGCACTTTTAAGTGTGGACCATGATGTGAACCGCAGGCACGTGAAATTCCTCCTGCTCCCGTTTTGCCACCCCCACCCCCGGGAAAAGTGGCGGGTGCCGGGTTTGTGGGTGGAATCGGGGCTCCGGCACCACTTTGGTTAAGGCACACGACCCTTCCAACGTGGCGCGCATTCGGGCCAGAGTGTCATGATTGCATAAGATTTTTCTTATCTTTCCATTGATGCACAGATCTCTGTGGTAACAATGCTGTTCCGCTGACATTGTAGCTTTCTACATGAACACTAACGCAAAGCTCTTAGCAACCTCCAAGCCAAGTAATACATATAACTTAGGGAATAGGAGGAGGCCATTTAACTCTCAAGCCTGTTCCAACATTCAGTGAGATCATGGCTGACCTGAGACCTAACTCCATAAGAGCTCATGGTATTAGGATTAAATGTTAGCATGGATAGAGGACTGGTTAACTAACAGGAAGAAGAGAGTCGGGATAAATGGGTCTCTGAGTTGGCAAGCTGTAACTCGTGGAGTGCTTCAGGAATGTGTGCTGGGGCCTAAGCTATTTTACAATCTATATCAATGACTTGGAAGAAGGGACAGAATATATGGTTGTTAAATTTGCTGATGACACAAAGACAGGCAGGGAAGCAAGTTGTGAAGAGGACACAAAGGGACATAGATAGGTTAAGTGCATGAGCAAAAATTTGATAGCTGGAGTATAATGTGGGAAAATGTGAACTTGACCACTTTGGCAGGAAGAATAGAAAGACAGCTTATTATTTAAATGGAGAGAGATTGCAGAACTCTGGGTGCCCTGGTACATGAGTTACAAAAAGCTAGCATGCAAGTACAGCAAGTGATTAGGAAGGTGAATGAAATGTTGGCATTTATTGCAAGGGGAATGGAATATAAAAGTAAGGGAGTGTTGCTACAGTGAGACCACAACTGGAGTATTGTGTACAGTTATGGCCCCCTTACTTACGGAGGGATATAATTGCATTAGAAGCGGTTCAGAAAAGGTTAACTTAACTGAATCTTAGGACAAACGTGTTATGAGCAAGGTTGAGCGGGTTAGGCTTATACTCATTGAAATGTAGAAGAATGAGAAGTGATCTTATTGAAACATATTGGATTCTTCGAGTACTTCACAGGGTGGTTGCTGGGAGGATGCTTACACTCCTCAGGGAATCTAGAACTAGGGGGCACCATTTCAAAATAAGGAATCTCCCATTTTTTTTTCTCCCTGAGGGCAGTTAGGCTTTGGAATTCTCTTCCCCAGAGAGCAGAAGAGGCTGGATCATAGAATGTATTCAGGGCTGAGTTTTGTGGGTCAAGGGCTAAGGGGACAGGCAGGAAAGGGGAGCTGAGGCCACAATCTGATCTTATTGAATGGTGGAGCAGGTTCGATGGGCCGAATGGCCTACTCCTGCTTCTATTTCTTAAGTTATTACGACCTTATACCTGCCTTTACCCCATATCTCTTAATCCCTTTGGTAAACAAAAATTAATCAATCTCAGTTTAAAATGTAACAATTGATCTAGCATCACTTGCCATTCGCAAAGAGAGTTCCAAACATTTCCCCACTTTGTGTGTAGAGGTCTCTCCTAAATTCACTCCTGAAATACCTGGCTCTAATTTTTACACTATGCCCCACTCATCCTAGTCTCACTAACCAGCGGAAATAGTTACTTCCGATCTACCCTACCTGTTCCACTTAATATCTTGAAAATCTCGGTCAAGTCACCCATTGACCTTCAGAATTCCAGGGAATACAATCCTGGTTTATCACCATCTCTCTTTCTTCAGGCAGAACAGTTAAGCCATGGGAGCTGCTAACAAAGCTCTTCCTGTGCAGTAAATATTTATTGAGCATCTATCACTGACCTCAGCAGCGTTTGCCCAAACACTACGGAAGCTCTTTCTCAACAGAATCTTGTGCCTGGGTGATCGCAATGTGGAGGCTTCCAACGGAAAACAAATGACCCTGAACTACATTGTTGCATGGGACTCCATTTCCCTTTAAAGCCTAGGCTCCAACAGCCTTAAAGGCTTACCAAATGAGTTACTGACTCCCTTGGGGGCCACCACATAATTGAAATACAAATGGGCCAGGGTTCGAGCCAGGAAAATGGGATTAGCTTAGGTAACTCTAGCTGGAGAGTTCTCGTCAGCTTAGGCCCTTCCATACAGTACTTTCCACATTTTTCATCCAAGGACACTTGATTAATATCTACAGTTGAAAACTCTTTATTGCATTTTTCAGTGTCAGCCCTGGCTGAGTGGGCAGCGCTCTCGCCTCTGAGCCACAAGGTCATGGTTTCAGGAGCTGCTCCAAAAACTTGAGGGCGAAACCTCCCTTGATGCTCCCAGAGGGAGTGCTGCACTCTCGGTGTTGCTGCCTTAAACCAAGAATCCTGTCTGCTCGATAAAATATCCAGCAGCGCTATTTTGAAGGAGACCAGAGGAACCGTCCCCGTTCTCCTGGCCAGTATTTATCCCTCGCCCGATATAACTGAAATAGCTGATCTGATCATTTGTCTCATTGCTCTTTGTGGGATCTTGCTGTGTAATTGCAGCTCTATTTTAAATGACTGGGAAATTTTAGGGGCATGAAAGCAGAATTAGCCAAAGTGGGCTGGCAAACTAGGTTAAGAGGTCGGTCAGTAGAGATGCAGTGACAGACCTTTAAAGGGATATTTCAGGATACACAGAGTAGATACATTCCAATGAGAAAGAAAACTTCCAAGGAGAGGACCCGCCATCCGTGGTTAACTAAAAAAAGTTAACGACAGTATCAAACTAAAGAAAAAGCATATACTTGCGCAAAGATGGGTGGCAGGTCCGAGGATTGGACAGAATATAAAGATTAGCAAAGAATGACAAAAAGATTAATATGGAGGGAAAAGTTAGAGTGCGAGTGAAAACTAGCTGGAAATATAAAGATGAATAGTAAGAGTTCCTATAGATATTTAAATAAGAAAAGTGTTAAAGTGAGTGATGGTTCTATAGAAAGTGAGTTTGCATAATTAATAATGGAAAGTAAGATGGCAGATGAATTGTACAGGTGTTATGCATTGATCTTCACAATAGAGGATACAAGGAACCATAGAACATCCCAGAAATAGCTGTAAATCAGGAAATGGAAGGGAGGGAGGAACTCAGGAAAATTATAACCATCAGGGAAGTGGTATGGAGAAAATTGTTGGAGCTGCGGACTGACAAATCCTCAGGTTCTAATAAACTTCATCCTGGGATCTCGGAAGAAGTGACTGGTGAGATAGTCCATACCTTGGTTTTAATTTTCCAAACTCCCTCGATTCAGGGAAGGTCCCATTAGATTGGAAAATAGCAAATGTAACTCCTTTATTCCAAAAGGGAGAGAGCCAGAAAGCAGGAAACTACAGGCCAATTAGCTTAACATCTGTCATAGGGAAACTGTTAGAAGCTATTATTAAAGATGTTATGGCAGGGCACTAAGAAACAGTAAAGGCAACCAGGCAGAGTCAACATGGTTTTGTGAAACGGAAATCATCTTTAACCAATTTTCTGGGGTTCTTTAAAGGATTCACACGTGCTGTGAATAAAGGGGAACTGGTGGATGTACTGAGATTTCCAGAAGATATTTGATAAGGTGCCACATCAAAGGTTATTGTGGAAAGTAAAAGTTCAATGTGTAGATGGTAACATGTTGGCATGGATAGAAGATTGTCTAGCTAACAGGAAACAGAGGGTAGCCATAAATGGATTTTTTTCTGGTTGGTAGGGTGTAACAAGTGGTGTGCCGCAGGGAACAGCGCTGGGGGCTCAACTTTTTAACCATTTATATAAATGACTTGGTGGTATGGTTGCTAAATTTGATGATGACCCAAAGATAAGTATGAAGGTAAGTTGAGAAGAGGACTTAAGGATGCTCCAAAATGGCATAGATAGGTTAAGTGTGTGGGCAAAGTCCTGGCAATTGGAGTGTAATGTGGGCAAGTGTGAAATTGTTCATTTTGGCAGGAAGAATAAGAAGGAAGCATATTATCTAAATCATGAGAGATTGCAGAGCTCTGAGATTCAGAGGGATCTGGGTGTCCTACTGCATGAATCAGAAAAGGCTGGTAAGCAGGTACAGCAAGTAATTGGGAAAGCTAATAGAATATTATCATTTATTGCGAGGGGAATTAAATACAAAAGTAGGGAGGTTATGCTTCAGTTGTACAGGACACTGGTGAGACCACATTTGGAGTACTGTGTACAGTATTGGTCTCCTTATTTAAGGAAGGATATAAATGCATTAGAAGCAGTTCAGAGAAGATTTACTAGATGAATACCAGAATTGGATAGGTTGTCTTATGAGGAAAGGTTGGGCAGGTTGAGTTTGTAACCATTGGAATTTAGGAGAGTAAGAGGAGACTTGATTGAAACATTTCAGATCCTGAGCGGTCTTGACAGAGTGGACGTGGAGAGGATGTTTCCTCTTGTGAGAGATTCTTGAACTAGGGATAACGATTTAAAAAATAAGGGGTCGTTCATTTAAGACAGTGATGAGGAGAAATTTTTTCTCAGAGGGTCATGAGTTTTTGGAACTCTCTTCCTCAAAAGGCAGTGGATGCAGAGTCTTTGAATGTTTTTAAGGCATAGCTAGATGGATTCTTGATTAACAAGGGGGTGAAAATTTATCGAGGGTAGGCGGGAGGTTACAATCGGATAAACCATAATCTTATTGAATGGAGGAGCAGACTTGAGGGGCTGAGTGGCCTACTCCTGCTCCATCTTCATATGTTTGGATGTTTGTATATGGTGGACGCAGGTCCGTTCAAAGTATTCGAAAAGGAATTGGATTGCTATGTGAAAAGAGAGAACCTGCAAGGTTAGGAGATAAGGCAGAAGAGTAGGACTAGTCGAAAGCTCTTTCAGAGGGCCAATGCAGGCTCGATGGGCTGAATGGCCTCCTTCAGTCCTGTAAAGATTTTGTGATTCTGTGATTCTTCCACCCTCCAGTCCCCACCCTGCCAAACCCTCCCATTTTTTTTTGGCTGGAACACGTCAAGGTGAAGTTCTCCTTACACCTGGGCCCTATTATACTTGAGTCACCTGATGCCTGGACCACCATATACCTGAGTCACCTGGTGCATTGGGTCCTACACGCTTGGGTCCCCTGGTACCTGCATCCCCTGGTACCTCTGTCCCCTGATTTCACACCCGTGACCTCTATTGAGCAACGCTTGCCCTCAGAGTTGACCACCTGAAGAATGGCCACTTGAGCCAGTCACCCAGGGAAAGAAACCTGCCATTAGAGTAAATAAATCATTAAGCAGCGTGCTGGGACTTCAGAGCGTGGGCGATCAGCCTCTACCCCTCACTCCCCCAGGGGAATCATCTGCACTCTGCTCAGTGCCCTGCCTATTCAGGGAATAACCAGATGGAAATTGATCGCTAGTGGCTGGGTAACAAGGAATCTCCTGTCCATTCTATCCACTGCCTAACTTGTTATCCACATCGTGTCTGTGCACTGTAGCTTCTTCTTCATGGCTTAATTTGATACTTCAAGAGCATTTTATAAAATGTATATTTTATGTCTAGACTTGTACTTTATTTATAGCAGGATTTGCGTTTTCTGGGAACTGGGCCAACATGTGGCAATTGCAGTTCAAATAGCAACTAAATGGATTATAACAATCAATTGTTTCTTTCAGGTGATATCCTTGGACCTTCCATTAATGGTTTAGAGGACCTGCTCCAGATGCCTTATGGATGTGGCGAACAAAACATGATCAGATTTGCTCCGAATGTCTACATTTTACAATACTTCACAGCCATAAATCAAGTGAATGAAGAGATTAAGGAGAAAGCTTTGTCGTACATGATCCAAGGTGGGTTTTGCATTGTGATGATCATGACGGTGGTTCTCACTAGCCTTTTTGCTTTGAGAGCCACTTTCAGGAACATGCCAACAGTCTGCCTCAGCCTCGTACTCTGGAGCCTTTTACTCCTCAAACCCGACTCCCAGTGAAGCCCTTAAATCCAATTTCCCTCTCGCACTTGCGTGCTCCAAGGCTTTGGGGTTATGGCTCCAGATCTACCAGGCCTCCAACAGGAAGACCACACAGCTTTTTTGCAGTAGTTCATTGCTTCAGACCCAGCCCAAGCCCAACAGTGTCAGTGTTGGTTCAGTGGACAGTACTCTTACCTCTGAGTCAAAGGGTTGTGGATTCAAGTCCCCTCCTAGAGATTTGAGCGGACTCTAGGTTGACTCTCTATTGGAGTGCTGTACTGTCTGAGGTATCCCCTTTCAGGTGAGGCATTAAACTGAGGCCTCATCAGGTGGATGTAAAAGATCTATTTCAAAGAAGAGCAGGGGAGTTCTCTCCAGTGCCCTTGGCAGTCTGCTTTTGATTCAAGAATAAATATAAATAAATAATAAGAATAAACAAATGTCAGTTTATTATCTCATTGCTGTTTCTATGAGCTTGCTGTGTGCAAATTAATCACCGTGTTTTTACAACTGTGACTGTGCTTCAAGTGTGGCTGTAAAATGCCCTGAGGTTGCAAAAGGTGTTATATAAATGCAAGCTTTTCAGTCCTTTAACCCTTCCTGCGTTATCTTTCTCAGCTTACACCTTCATTGCTAGATTCCCTCATGCACCTTGAAACATCTCCTCAAAGCCTGACCTGTTCAGCCACAACACAGTCCTTGTGCCTGATTCAGTGAATGTTGGCTGCAGTCCTGGTGGCTGTTCTGGGGGAGGGGGTTGAAAAATGATAACAAAACTAACTCAGTAAATGCCTCTGTGTGATAGGCATTACATAGGAAGATGAGTGACAAAAATGGAACACTTACTGAGAGAGAGGGAGAGAAATGGGGAGACGGTGGTGTCGTGGTCATATCGCTAGACTAGTGATCCAGAAGCCCAGGCTATGGCTCTGGAAACATGGGGCAGAATCTTCAGCTTGGCAAGCGGGGGTGGGGCCCGCTCGCTGAGGTGTAATATGATGCGGGGTGACATCAGGCGTGTGCGTCCTGACGTCACCGCACGTCATTTAGGTTTTCAGTTCTGCGGGCGCGCACCCAGTTTGGCTAGTAAGGCCATGTAACTATCAACTAAAACAATAAACTGAGCTGCCCGTCCAACCTTAAGGTCGTCGGGGCAGGCGAAGAGCCCAGGCGGCCTTCGCACTTTTCATGGGACCTCATCCGCGGGCGGGATGAGGTTTCATGAAGGTTTTTAAAGGTTTGAAAAATTTTTAAATAAAATTCATAGACCTGTCCCAACTCACGTGAGAGTTTCACATCAGGGGAGCATGTCCTAAAAAAATTATTTTTCCTTTATTAAGATGTTTTAAACTTAAACTAATCTCCCTGAGGCAGCTCTGTGCCTCAGGGACATTTCTGTGCTCTTTCACACGCATGCGCGAAAGAGCGCACTCCCCAACTCAGGTAACCACCACCCCCGCCCGCACGGGGAGAGCTCAGCGCTTCCGGGCGAGCGTCACGCTGGGCAGGCCTTAATGGGCCCCGCCCACGTAAAATGGCAGCGCCCAGCCGATCGCAGGCGTCGATCGACTGCACGCACGCCCGCGCCCGCTCCCACACAACCCTCCCGACGGGTAGAAAATTCTCCCCATGGGTTCAAATCCCACTTTGGCAGCTGCTGGAATTTAAATTCAATTAATTATTAAACCTGGGACTGAAAGCTCGCCTCTGTGATGGTGACCATGAAACTGTCATCAATTATTGTAAAAACCCATTTGGTTCACTATTTACCTGGCCTAACTACATGCGACTCCAGACACATAGCAAGATAATTGACTCCTAACTGCCCGCTGAAATGGCCTAAAGGCCACTCAGCTCAAAGGCAATTAGGAATGGGTAACAAATGTGGGCCTTGCCAACAATGCCCACATCTTATGACAGAATAAAAAAAAATAGAGAAAGACTGAGCCTGAAATAGGCAAATAGCAAGCTACAACTACTTGTTTATGTAACACCTTTAACAGAGTAAAACTACCCAAAGAGCTTCACAGAAGTGTTATCAAACAAAACGTGATGCAGATTCACACCAGGAGATACTATGACAAGTGAGGATCAGAGAGGTAGACTTTAAGGAGCATCTTAAAGAGAGAGGTTTAGGGATGGGTGAAGGACATTGAGGATGTTCAACTGGTTAGCAATGGAGGAACACAGAGATCTCGGGGTGCTTATAAGATGGGAGGAAGTAAGAGATATGGGAAGGGTTAGGCTGTGAAGGAATTTGAAGATAAGAATGAAAATTGAAATTTGTGGCCTTGATGGACAGGGAGTCAATGTCAAAGAGCACATGGCTGATGGGTGAATGGGAGTTGTTGCTGAGAGTTCCCAGCACTTGCTGCTGCTCCTGGAGTTTGCTGCTTGTACTGTGTTTCTAGTGAGATGAGAAAGACAACTATGTGAAGAAGTAGTTGAAATTTCATTAGAAATGTGACTATAGAAAATCTTCCCATTCTGTTTGCCAAGGTCGCTAACAGCTAGTGAGCTGAGGGAATCTTCTATTCCCCCTAGTGTGAATGAGTGATCATGATATGGAGATAGAGAATGGAGGAAAGAAAAACGGAAGGATGGTGACAGAAAGAATTAAGTGTTGGAGAAGCAGAGACACAGTCAGAGGCAGAGATGAACGATGTTTAGTTTTAGCTTTCACCTCGAGCGATCCTCTGGAGATGAATTCATATGCACATAATAAAGTATGTGTGATAAAAAAATCATTCAACCTTTGGAAGTTTCTTTTGTGTCTGTTTAATTATTATACCTGCTCTGTCGATTTCTTTATATTGCTTTCTTACCTGCAATAGCCATAAGAACACAAGAAATAGGAGCAGGAGTAGATCACATGGTTCATTGTGCCTGCTCCACCATTTGATACGATCATGGCTGATCAACTCCATTTTCCTGCACACTGCCCATTTCTCTTGATTCCCTGAGAGACCAAAAGCCCATCTATCCCAGCCTTAAATGTATTCAACAATGGAGCATCCACAACCCCCTGGGGTAGAGAATTCCAAAGATGCACAACCCTTTGAGTGAAGTAATTTCTCCTCATCTTAGTACTAAATGATAGACCCCTTATCCTGAGACTGTGCTCCCATGTTTTAGATTCCCCAACTGATGGAAACAATCTCTCATTGTCTACCCTATGAAGCCCCTTCAGAACCTTGTATGATTCAATGAGATCACCTCTCATTCTTCTAAACTCAAGAGAATATAAATCCAATTTACTCAGTCTGTCATCATTGGACAGCCCCCTCATTCCAGGGACCAATTTAGTGAACCTTTGCTATACCACCTCCAATTCAAGTATATCATTCATATCTGACTCCCTGCCGAATCAACAATTGGATCCAATTTCTTTCTCAATGTTAAATCCAGTTCTCAAGCAACAATCTTGTTTTTCAGGTTACCAAAGGGAGTTGACATACCAAAGATCTGATGGTTCCTTCAGCGCGTTTGGAAATTCTGATTATTCTGGAAGTACTTGGTAAGAAGGTTTTTGGTGGAAAATAACTGAAGGCCCCTCCCATTTGTAACCCTGGCTACAAAGATCTCATTCTCTTGACTGTGGAGCCAACCCAACAAGCTGTTGCAAGATTTATAACTATTTTTCTTCAGTTTAATTACTGAAGAACATCGAGGGGATTACTATCAGTAGGGAATACACTAGGAAGGAATGACCAATTCACATAAATAAATATGAAGCACTTTACTTTATTTTAAATAGGAAATTTAATAGAAAGAGAAACTAGCTGCCAACTATCAATTAAAGCCCACACTTTGGATTATTGGATAGCTGAACTTTCTCTGACGTCTAACTTCCAAGTTCTCTATTTTTGTTACAACATTTTTGTCTTTTGCTCCTTCTCTCTTGCTTTCTTTCCCTGCCTCTTGTTCTCTCACTTTCTCCTGTTTCCTTCTCTTTCTCTCTGGTACTCTTGTTCTCTCACAATCTCTCTTTTGCTCTTTCATTCTCTCTCACTTTCTCTGCCTTGCTCTCGTTCTTGCTCTCTTGCCTCGCTCTTGCTGTCTCATTCTCTCTCACATGTTGATATTACTATGGTTAATACTTTTCTAAAATATCCAGTTTTGCTCTTCCTAAGCCTCAGATATTCTACCCTCCATCCGCTCAGTAGGCACTCTGCTAGAAAAGACAAACCGACTCATAATTCACGAGTAAATACAATAGCTTCTTTTGCTTCTCCTGCGGTCCTTACATAACCTCCCTCTTCCTCGAGTCTTGATAAGGCTGCTCTTTGAATTAATCAGTTGCACCTTTCAAAGAGTAGTAAACATGCAAAATGCACAATTGGAGGCTTTTGAACATGGAATACCTAATACAGTAAATGTATAACCACTTTGTTCCATTGCTCAATGATTTGAAAAAAAAAGGTTAAAGTATTTGTGCAATGGCCCAGTCACAGATAAACATTGCTCATTTTTGACTAAACTGAGCCTTTTGTGGTCAGTAATCTTGCAGGGAAGTAAGCAACATTGGAAAGCTTCCAACATTTCATATCCACTTTAAAACCGCATAACAACATCGAAATTATGTAGAGCTAACAACCTTTCACAGTCTACTGAGATCTGTTTATTGATATTATTCAGCTCTTAAGTGACTCATGTTTCAGAAACTGATCTGAGAAAGCAGGGCGTTGCCTAATGTCAAATATTTTTTTTTGCTGAGTCTCATAAAGTTTCTGACGGCATGTGAGTGCTTGGTTATTCCTAACAACTTATTAATTCATTCAAGACATGGAGTGTTTTATAAGAGCATAGTTAATTTTAGGCAGAGAGAGAAAGAAAGTCATAAATGAAGGAAGAGGGAAAACAACATAAATGAAGGAGGAGCAAAAGGAGAGACGGAGAAAAAGCCAGAAGAGAAGAGTGAGAGAGAGAGAGGAGAAAAAATGAAATGAGGGAAAACAAAGTTAGAAAGTGAAGATGAGGAGACAATAGGTCAGACTTGAAGGAGCAGGAGGGAGCAATAGGAACAAAGAGAGAGTGAAGAATGAGAAACGGAAGGACAGGCAAAAGCGTAGAAGACAAGGAAGAAAGCCAGAAAGAGGAGAGAGACAGGAATGAAGAGTGAGGCACATATGATGAGAGATAAAGAGGGAGCTGTAAAGGAGAAAGAGAGAGAGACAGGAAGGAAGGAAGAGATGGAGAGAGGGAGGGAGGAAGGGAGGGGGGTGGAGGAAAGGGAAAGGGAAGAAGGAAAGGAGGATGGGAGGAAGGAAGGGAAAAAGAGAGAAAGTGCAGGAGCAGGCCATTTGGTACCTTGAGTCTGCTCTGTCATTCAATAAAATGATGGCTGACCTGATTGTGGACTTTGTCCCACTTTCCTGATTGCAACTCCCCTCATAACCCTTGACTCCCTTATAGATAAAAATTCTGTCGAAATCAGCCTTGAATATATTCAATAACCTAGCCTCCACTGCTCTCTGGGGAAGAGAATTCCAAAGATTAATGACCCTCTGAGAGAAGAAATTCCTCCTCATCTCCATTTTAAATGGGAGACCCCTTACTTTTAAACTGTGCCCCCTATTTCTATACTCTCCCACAAGAGGAAACACCCTTCCTGCATCTACCCTGTCAAGCCCCCTCGGAATCTTATATGTTTCAATAAGTTCAGCTCTTATTCTTCTAAACTCCGATGAGTTTAGGCCTAACCTGCTCAACCTTTCCTCACAAGACAATGCCTTCATCTCAGGAATCAGCCTAGTGAACCTTCTCTGAACTGCCTCCAATGCAAGTATATTCCTCCTTAAGTCAGGAGATCAAAACTGCACACAATGTTCTCTATGTGTGATCCCACCAATGCCCTGTACTGTTGTAGCAAGACTTCCCTACTTTTATACTCCATCCATCCTTGCAATAAAGGCCAACCACCCAAATTTGATTCCTTATTACTTGCTATATCTGCATGCTAACCTTTTGTGATTCATGTACGAGGGCACCCAGATCCACAGCATTCTGCAGTCTTTCTCCATTTAAATAATATTCCGTTTTTCTATTCTTCCTGCCAAAGTGGACAATCCTATATTTTCCAACATTATACCCCAGCTGCCAAACTTTTGCCCACTCACTTAACCTATCAATATCTCTTTGGAGACTCTTTGTATCCTCCTCACAACTTGCTTTCCAACCTATATAAGTATTATCAGAAAATTTGGCTACAACAGTTGGTCCCTTCAACCAAGTCATTAATATAGATTGAAAATAGTTGAGGTCCCAGCACTAATCCCTGCAACATGTTACTAATTACAGTTTGCCAACCTGAAAATGACCCATTTATCCTGACTCTCTGTTTCCTGTTAGCCAATCATCTATCCATGCTAATATGTCACCCTCAACACCATGGACTCTTATCTTCTGTAATAACCTTTTATGTGGCACTTTATTTAATGTCTTTTGGAAATCCAAATACGCTACATCTACTAGTTTGCCTTTATCCACCCTCTTTGCTACAGCCGCAAAGAACTCTAATAAATTTGTTAAACACAATTTCCCTTTCACAAAACCATGTTGACTTTGCCTGATTGTATTATGATTTTCTAAATGTCCTTCTCCTACTTCCTTAATAATGGATTCTAGCATTTCCCCAATGTCAGATATTAGGCTAACTGGCCTATAGTTTCCTACTTTCTGTCTCCCTCCTTTCTTGAATGTTTGCGGTTTTCCAATCCACTGGGTTCTTTCAAGAATCTAGGACATTTTGGAGTATTACAACCAATACATCCACTTTCCTTGCTGCCACTTCTTTTAAGGCCCTAAGATGCAGGCCTTCAGGCCCAAGGTGTTGTCAACCTTTAGTCCCATTAGTTTTCCTAATACGTGTTCTCCAGTGATAGTGATTGTTTTAAGTTCCACCTTCCCTTTTGCCTATTGATTTTCTACTATTCTTGGGGTGCTTTTTGTGTCTTATACGTGAAAACAAGTACAACGTTCTTGTTCAAAGTCTCTGCCATTTGCTTGTTTCCCATTGTAATTCCCAATTCTCACCCTCTAAGGGACCAATGCTAACTTTAGCTACTCTCTTCCTTTATATATACTTGTAGAAGCTTTTGCAGTCTGTTTTTATATTTCTTGCTATTTTCACTCATAATCCAATTTTTCCCTCTTTTCTTTTTAGTCATCTTTTGCTCGTTTCTAAAAAATTCCCAATGTTCTGGTCTGCCACTATTCTTCATAGCATTGTACGACTTTTCTTTCAATTTGATACCATCCTTAACTTCCTTAGTTAATCACAGATAGTGCATCCTTTGCATAGGGTCTTTCTTTCTCAATGCAATATATCTTTGTTGAGAGTTATTAATTAGATCCTTAAATGTCTGCCGCTGCTTCCCTACCATCTTACCTTTTAACCTATTTTCCTGGTCCACTTTAGCCAAATTTGTCTTCATACCCTTGCAATTTCCTTTATGAAGTGAAGGAGGAGAGACAAAGATAATTGAAGGAATGGGGAGAGAGCGAGAACAAAAATGAAGGAGGAGGAATGGAGGCCAATTAGGGATGGACAATAAAACTAGTTCCCACCGTCTTTTCAGGCAGCACATCCCAGATCATAACAACTCGCTGTGTAAAGAGAATCAAAAAACTTCCCCCGTCTGTCCTCTGGCTCTTTTGCCTTTAATCTTTGTCCTCTGGGTTCTGACCTTTCAGCTATAAGAAACATTTCTGTGTTTCCCTTATTAGTGACTATCTTATATTTGTGGCCCCTAATTTTAGACTCCCCACTAGCAGATTTACCTTTACTTGTTGGACCCCTCCATAACGTTAAAGATCTCTATCATGTCACCTCTCAACCCTCTCTACCCTAGAGAAAAGAGACCCTGTCTCCTTATTGATAGTTATAATTTCTCAGTTCTGGAATTACCCTTGTAAATCTATTCTGCATTTTCTCCACTACTTCTATATCCCTTTTATGATATGTGGACCAGGACCGTGGTCTTAAATGTCATTTGAAATTTTTTTTTTTCCCTGAAAAAGGTTGTCTGCCTTTGTGCTGAGGTGTTTCTTGCAGGCTCAGAGCTTTATCTACATTGACACATCAGTGTTGGATGAAACTATTTACTGGATAATGAGACATCAGGATGAAATCGGCGAATTCTCGGAGCCTGGGCGAGTTATCCACTCGGAGCTTCAGGGAGGGCAGAGTGGACCTATATCCCTCACCGCTTACATACTGACAGCTCTTTTGGAGGATCAGAGCTACCTGGTATGTTTGGTGGTCTTTGTAATGTTTCCTAAATAAGTTATTATTCCATGAATAGGGAAACATGTTGCTGAAGCTTTTGCCTGTATATTGTGGAATACCTAATGACTTTCTGATTATTGCATGCAACAAGAATGTCTGGTTCGAGGCCTCAGGGTCAACTCAGCAATACTATTTGCAAGCCTGACAGGGACTGGGGACAGAGTAAAAAACCATATTCAACCAATATGCACTTGCAAAACCCAAAACAAAACACCTGCTGTTAGGTGTAATTAAGTGATCGGGCAGTGCTTGCTGAACAATCCTGACTGCGCTAATAGCTACACTAACAACCATTTGAAATAATCAGTTGAGCTCATAATGTGGCTCATTTATGCGTGCTAAAAGCAAAACATATTCCAATACAGGGATTTGTTCTCTGCAAACAAAAATAATGTGTTCAAGCCTTGTGCCCTTTTTTTTGAATTACCCGGGAGCCTGGAAAGCCAATAGTTCCCCAATGCTTTCTCCATGGCAATGCCTTGGCCAATCAGAGTCGACTTGCCAACAATCAGTACCCTTTTCTCCTGTGGTATAAATTGTTGTATTCATTTGAAATTTGGCATTTTTGCATTTGTCCTGATAAGTGCAAGATGAAAGACTTCGGCAACATGTTGCTCTTTTCAATAATATTCAACTTCTGTACTACCACGTGACTGTTTGTATTCCATGCTCAGTGTTAGGTACAATGCTTTGGAACCACTCCATCTCTCCCCCCATCTTGTGTCGCTGTCAAAACTTCCCCTCTTATCCGTTTCTTCTATTACCAATCCCTCAGTTCTGGCCCCACCAGGAAATTTCAATTTTGATGGATCAATACAAGAACAGAAAATGCTCAGCAGGTCTAACAGCATCTGTGGAGAGAAAGACAGAGTTAACGTTTTGAGTCTGTATGACTTTTCTTCAGAGCTAGGATCAATAGTGGATCAATATTTATTTTAAAAAACTGGTTGACGTAAACAAAGAAACTTGTACTGGCTAGGCCAGCAATTATTACCTGCTCCTAATTGCCCTTGAGATGGTGAGCTACCTTCTTAAATCGTTGCAGCCCATGTGGTGAAGGCATTCCCACTATAGAAAGTAGGGAGACCCAGAATTTTGAGCCATTGATGATGAGAGGACAGTTCATAAATGTACAAGCCAGGATAATGCGTGAGGAATTTGGAGGTTCTATGTTATGACTGCTTTGACTCTGCTCAATCATAGGGGGTTACAGGACTGTGAGGTGCTGTTGAGATAAGTGGCCTGGATGAGATGACGCAGTGCATCCAGTAGAAGGTTTCCAGTGAAGCCATGGTGTGGCAGTGGTTGAGGGAATTGACTTTGAGTGCAATTTGGCTTCCCCCTCATGGTACATTGTTGTTGATGGAATAGCCTCTTTGACCTCACTTGTGAAGCCTGGTTGTTTGATGGAAATGCCAAAAGTATTGTTGGTGCTCAGCACCAGTAAGAGGAGGAAGCAAGATAACAGGTGGAGACAGAAGGTTTATTGAAAATATTTCCCATTGCTAATCTATTATCTGAGCCTACTCTGTCATCCAGCACAATAACAGTTTGACCTTTATGAGCCTGAAGATGTAATTTTTTATATTCATTCATTTGGTGTGGGTGTCGCTTGAGAAGATGGTGGTGAGCTGCCTTCTTGACCCATGGTGATATATTTCCAGGTCAGGATGGTGAGTGGCTTGAAGGGGAACTTGGAGGTGGTGGTGTTCCCATGTGTCGGATGCCCTTGTCCTTCTAGATGATAGTGGTTGTGGGATTGGAAGGCACTGTGTATGGACCCTTGGTGAGTTCCTGCAGTGCATCTTGTAGATGGTGCACACTGCTGCCACTGTGTGTCGGTGGTGGAGTGAATGTATGTTTGTGGATGGGGTGCCAACTAAGTGGGTTGCTTTGTCCTGGATGGTGTCAAGCTTCTGGAGTGTTGTTGGAGCTGCACTCATCCAGGAAAATGTGGAGTATTCTGTCACACTCCTGACTTGTGCATTGTAGATGGTGGACAGGCTTTGGGGAGTCAGGAGGTGAGTTACTCGTCACAGGATTCCGAGCCTCTGAGCTGCTCTTGTAGACACAGTTTTTAATGGCTAATCCAGTTCAGTTTCTGGTAAATGGTAATCCCCAGGATGTTGATATGCTATCATTCCTTAAAGCACTTTACACTCCATCGATAATGTAGCACCATTTCTCTATTTCTTCTTTTCCACTTTGTTAGCCTGGCTTGACAATGCTTTTGAATACTGTTTCTTGCAGAGCAAGGTTTCAAGTCAGGTGTCAGACTCTGTAACATATCTCGAAGACAAGCTACAAAATGGAATCAGCAGCAACTACACCCTCTCCCTTGTGACGTATGCTTTAACCTTGGCCAACAGCAGCTTTGCAACACAAGCCCTCGATGAGTTAAATCGAAGAGCCGATGAGAAGGGTAAAGTAGAAAGTCAGCCATTTTGAAATAACATCTGTATATTTTATCAGTGGGTTGGAGTTGTCTTTGGTCAGACTGGACTTTGGGAATAAAACACTGAGCGTATGTTTTGACTGGGGTTGGCAGCTGATTTCCCTGAATGTTTAAGTTGTAGTCTTGGCTTGTATTCCCTTGATGGAGACAATGGACTGCGCCCAGGGTGCATGCCACTTTTGTATTGAACACGATCTGTTGTGGCTGTAGGGGCCGATGTGTGAGTGGAAATCCCTTCCACAGCTGGCACAGATGAATAGTGTTGGCCTGAGGTCACCTGATGTTTTTTTTTTCCTTCCAGTGGGTTCTCTTTTCCACCATCTGGTCATTTCTTTTGCACTCTGCTTTTTCCATGCCCTCCCTGGCCACTCGTCTCCAGGCTCTCTGGCCAACAGCAAGGATTGCCCATCTATCGACTCTGATCCCAGTCAACTTGAGGTCTCACTTGCAGACATTCTTGTATCACAGGCATGGGCTAGCCTGTTGACCTTGTGCCGATAGCAAGCTCACCAGGGAGCATGTCTTTGGGGATACGGCTGTCACCCATTCAGCTTACATTACTCAGCCAGTGGAGTCTCCATGATTCAAGAAGTACTGGGGTACTTCCATGTTCAGCCCTCTGTCCTGCCAGGAGATGCCCAATATTCACCTGGGGCAGCGGAAGTGGAAGCTGTTCAGCTGCTATTCTTGGCTTGCATAAGTTGTCCAAGCTTTGCTACTGTAAAGGAGGGTGCTGAGGATGGAAGCCTGGTATACATGGAGCTTTGTGTTTTTGTTTAGTTTGCTACTGGTCCACACTCAACTTCTCAAGAGTATAAAAGATTAGGGATGTTCTCAATGAGGTTTTTATGATGATTCAAGCAGTTGATGGAGCAGCTACAGATTATTTCCTCTGGTTGGGGAGTCCAGAACAAGGGGGCATAACTTGAAAATTAGAGCTAGGTTATGTCAGGGAGCACATCTTCACACAAAGGAATATGGAAATCTGGAACTCTCCCCCAAAAAGCTGTTGAGGCTAGGGATTAATTGAACATTTCAAAACTGAGATTGGCAATAGTACTGAAGGTTTGTGCTCCAGAACTTGCCGGGCCCCTAGCCAAGCTGTTCCAGTACAGCTACAACGCTGGCATCTACCTGGCTGTGTGGAAAATTGCCCAGGTATGTCCCGTACACAAAAAATACAACAAATCCAACCCGGCCAATTACTGCCCCATCAGTCTACTCTCGATCATCAGTAAAGATATGGAAGCGGTCATCAACAGGTCTATCAAGCGGTGCTTGTTTAGCAATAACCTGCTCACTGACGCTTAGTTTGAGTTCCGCCAGGGCCACTCAGCTCCTGACCTCTTACAGCGTTGGTTCAAAAATGGATAAAAGAGCTGAACTCCAGAGGTGAGGTGAGAGTGACTGCCCTTGACATCAAGGCAGCATTTGACCAAATGTGGCATCAAGGAGCCCTAGCAAAACTGGAGTCAATGAGAATCGGCGGAAAACTCTCTGCTGGTTGGAGTCATACCTAGCACAAAGGAAGATGGTTGTGACTGTTGGAGGTCAGTCATCTCAGCTCTAGGACATCACCACAGGATATCCTCTGGGTAGTGTCCTAGGCCCAACCATCTTCAGCTGCTCCATCAATGACCTTCCCTCCATCATAAGGTCAGAAGCTGGGATGCTCGCTGATGATTGCACAATGTTCAGCACCATTCGCAACTCCTCAGGTACTAAAGCAGTCCATGTCCAAATGCAGCAAACCTAGACATTATCCAGGCTTGGACTGACAAGTGGCAAATAACATTTGCGCCACACAAGTACCAGGCAATGGCCATCTCTAGCAAGAAAGAATATAGCCATCATCCCTTGACATCAATGACATTACCATCACTGAATCTCCCACTATCAATACCCTGGGGGTTACCATTGACCAGAAATTGAACTGGACTAGTCATACAAATACTGTGGCTACAAGAACAGGTCAGAGGCTAGGAATCCTGCGGCAAGTAACTCACCTCCTGACTCCCCAAAGCCTGTCCACCATCTACAAGGCACAAGTCAGAAGTGTGATGGAATACTCTTCTCTTGCCTGGATGAGTGCAGCTCCAACAACACTCAATAAGCTTGACACCATCCAGGGCACAGCAACCCGCTTGATTTGCACCACATCCACAAACGTTCACTCCCTCCACCACTGAAGCACAGTGGCAGCAGTGTGTAACATCTACAAGATGCACTGTAGGAACTCACCAAGGCCCCTTCGACAGCACCTTCCAAACCCACGACCACTACTATCTAGAAGGACAAGGGCAGCAGGCACATGGGAACACCACCACCTGCAAGTTCCCCTCCAAGTCACTCACCATCCTGACTTGAAATATATCCCTGTTCCTTCACTGTCACTGGGTCAAAATCCGGGAACTCCCTTCCTAACAGCACTGTGGGTGTACCTGCACCACATGGACTGCAGTGGTTCAAGAAGGCAGCTCACCACCACCTTCTCAAGGGCAATTAGGAATGGGAAATAAATGCTGGCCCAGCCAGCGACACCCACATCCCATGAATGAATTTTTGAAAAAAGATAGTTTTTTGTCTTGTAAGAGTTACAAGAACAAAGCAGGTAAATGGAGCTCCAGATACAGTTCAGCCATGATCTTTCTGAATGGCAGAATAGGTCTGAGGGATTGAATGGTCTTACCTTCCCTTTTCAGTGCTGACTGATGCATGAACCCATGATAATAGAAACTGAAGAGTGCATGGGACCTTTGCAAAGATGTGAGGAAAAATACTAGTTAGTATACCAAACCCATTTCCCTCTTCACATCCCCCCCCCTTTAAAAACCAGTAAATTCACAAAGCTTTTATTTTCTAATTCAAAGAGTCAATGGATCTCGTGGACAGAGTAGACAAACATATGTTTCATCGTTGTGATAAAGCACGTAGTCCTTGTTTTATTTCACCCCTAACATATTTATTTGTAACCGGCTAATGCCAAAGGATTGAAACTTCAGCAGCCTTGAAACGGGTGGAAATATTTCAGACATTTTTAAGTCTTTCACAAGATGAGCAAGTTGGCAAGACCAGCATTTGCTGTCCATCCCTCATTGCCATTGATGATGGACCGACTTCTTGAACCGCTGCACTCCATGTGGTGACGTTGATTGCACAATGCTGTTCAATGGGAAGCTTTAGGATTTTGAACCAGCAATAATGAGTGGATGGCCGCTATATATCCCAGCTGGGATGGTTTGTGATTTGGAGGGGATTTTGAGTTGATGCTGTTCCCATGCACCGGCTGCCTTGTCCTTCTCGGTAGTGGAGGTCATGGGTTTTAGAAGGTGCTGTTGGGGAAGCCCAATAGACCGCTGCAGTGCACCCTATAGACATTACACACTGCAGCCTCATATGCTAATGGTAAGAGGAGTGAATATTTAAGCTGTTGGATGGGGTCCTGATTGGATGAACTGATCTTGTCTTGCTTCTTGAGTGCTCTTGCCTAGTCCCAACTTCCTCCGCCTCACCGTCAGCAGCTGGACTTTCAGCTGCCTGGTCTCTAAACTCTGGAATTCCCTCCATAAACTATCCCCCCTCCCTCTTCACCTTTGAATCCCTCCTTATAACTTACCTCCTTGGCCAAGCTTTTGGTCACCTATCTTAGCATGGCTTAGTTTTGGACTGTAGTCTGATAACATTCCTAATGAAGAACCTTGGACTATTTCATTAAGTTCAAGACTCGATATAAATGAAGGTTGTTGTTATTCCAATGGCACCTATTTGAGGCAAGTGGAGAATATTTCCATAGCACCCTTGATTTTACCAAATCCCAAGGACAAATGTGCATAAGACATAGGCCAGAGTTTTATGCTCACCCCGCCAGCGGGTTCTGAGGTGGTGGGGGGAGTGTGAAATTGCATGGACAGGATTCCCTCTGGGTTCCTTCTCGCCCTGACCTGGTCCCGATTTTATGCTGGGGCAGACAGACCGAATTGCCCCAATTAAGGTCCTTAAGCAGCCACTTAATGGCCACCTAAGGACCTTTTCCCACCCGGCATTTATTTTTAGGCTGACGGGCAGATGATAGATGGTCGGGGTGAGGAGGGAACCAGAAATTGAACAAAGTTCGATCTCGGGCAGAAATCTTGAGGTGGTGGGTGGGCACCTCCATCAGAAGCCCTCTCCTGATTGGGAGCATCCTCCCCTTAGGACTAGGTGACCTCTGGACACCCCCCCCACCTTCCCCCATCTGACCTATTCCTCCGAGACCCCAATCGTACCTGCCTCACAAACCCTAGGCCTTCCCCCTACAACCCCGGACCCCTGCCTGGCACTTACCCCTCCTCCGGTTCTCAATGCTTAGTTCCAAGCAGCTAGCTGCAGTGCCCCTTCCAGCCCCTGCAGCGCTGTTCTGATTGGCCAGCAGCTCGCCAGGGCGGGACTTCCTCCCGGTGCCAGCGGAAGTCCTGCCTTGTGCCAGTCAACACTCATTAGAGGTTAGAGCGTCGGGGTTGCTGGAGCCGGTGGGATCTCTTCGGTTGGCGGGGGCCGGGCCCCGGCATCCTGAAAATTCAGGGCGTAGTGTAAATCAATCGTGCTTTATGCAGGGATCTATTCCGCACAGTTACCTCTGTGGAGCTGGTTGGGGTAAGGGAGAAAGAACTCCCTTTTAACCAACACATTTCAGAGTGAACATTCCTCACTGTCCTTCTCTCTTGACACAGATGGTGTAAAGTTCTGGTCGTCTCCCATAAAGAGAGGCTCCACATGGTGGAGTCAGCAGCCCCTTTCGTCAGACATTGAGGTTGCCGCCTATGCACTGTTGTCGCACTTGAGGCAGGGCAGGCTCCTGGAGGGGATCCCCATCATGCAGTGGCTCAGCGAGTGCAGGAACCACCTCGGAGGCTTCTCTTCAACTCAGGTATGCCGCCAATGGCGATCGTCAGTCCAGCGCCTGGCCTGAAGCAGCCTTTGTTCCTGCTTGCTTAATAATGTACGTGCTCATGTGTATGCAATAGAATTGTAGAATCATACTGCACAGCAGGAGGCCCTTCAGCCCATTATGCCTGTGCTGGCTCTTTAAAAGAACTAACAAATTAGCCCCACTCCCCCCTTACCCTTTCCTCGAATCCTGCAAATGTTTCCCTTTTCACTATTTATCCAATTCTCTTCTGAAAGTTATTACTGAATCTGCTTCCACTGCCCTTTCAGGCAGTGAGTTCCAGATCACAGCAACTCGCTGAGTGAACACAATTCTCCCCCGCTGGTTCTTTGGCAATTATCTTAAACCCGTCTCCTCTGTTTACCAACCCTCCTGCAGTTGGAAACTGTCCCTCCTTATTTACACAGTAAAACCCCTTGTTATTTTGAAAACCTCTGTAAATCTCTCCTTAACTTTCTCTGCTCTAAGGAGAGCAATCCCAGTTTCTCTCGTCCCTCTGCACAACTGGAGCCCCCTCATTGGAGGAAAAAGAAAACACATTCTTATCTGCCGGAGACGGACATTTTTTCAGCCTTGCTCTGCCTGTGTTGCAAATTGCCACATTTTACTAAGTTAGGACGTGATTGTAAAGCTCTGTTCCCAGCTTCAGGTTCACCTCTTGTTTTCGTTGCCTGTGTTTAAAATGAATGAATAGAGGGAACCCAGCCCCGCTATTCGCCATTATCCGGGAATATCTTTGCAGAACGCTCACAGGACTCTCCGATATGTTCGTTTGATTTTAGGACACGGTGGTCGCCCTCCAGGCCTTATCCCAGTTTGCAGCTCAGAGCTTCTCCCCTGCAACGAGCCTCACAGTGACGGTCAGCGGACCCGGACTACCCACCCCGGCCGTCTTCAGCATCACCTCCAAAAACGCGATTGTGCTCCAGACCCGACAGGTACCTCGCACTGTGTCATACGCAAGAGCGCCTGCGGCTAGATTAACTGAATTGTAACGTATGAATATGAAAGAAAGGAAATGGAAAGAATTTGTATTTAAGGACCGCTTTTCATAAGCTCAGGGTGTCTTGAAGCACTGCGCCAATTAAGCACTTTTAAAACGCTTAATTCATGGGATGTGGGCTCCGCTGTCTGGGCCAGCATTTAATGCCCATCCCTACTTGCCCTCGAGAAGGTGGTGGTGAGCTGCCTTCTTGAACCGCTGCAGTCCATGTGGTGTAGGTACACCCACAGCGCTGTTAGGGAGGGAGTTCCAGGGTTTTGACCCAGTGACAGTGAAGGGACGGCCGATATATTTCCAAGTCAGGATGGTGAGTGACTTGGAAGGGTATTTGCAGGTGGTGGTGTTCCCATCTGTCTGCGGCCCTTGTCCTTCTAGGTGGTAGAGTTTGTGGGTTTGGAAGGTACTGTCAAAAGAGCCTTGCTAAGTTGCTAGATGGTACACACTGCAGCCACTGTGTGTTAGTGGTGGAGAGAGTGAATGGTTAAGGTGGTGGATGGGGTGCCAGTCAAGTGGGCTGCTTTGTCCTAGATGCCGTTAAGCTTCTTGAATGTTATTGGAGCTGCACTCATCCAGAGAAGTGGAGAGTATCCTATCAAACTACTGACTTATGCTCTTTAGATGGTAGATAGTGGACAGGTTTTGGGGATTGGAAGGTGAGTTACTCACCGCAGAATACCCAGTGTAGTCACTATTGTAATATAAGAAGTGCGGCAGCCAATTTGCGCATAGCGAGCTCTCAAAAACTGCAATGAGATAATGACCAAATAATATGTTTGGAGCTGGGTAAGGGGCACATATTGCCCAGGTCACCCTGCTCTTCTTCAAAGTAGTCCCATGGGATCTTTGATGCCCACCTGAAAAGGCAGGGTCCTCGATCTAACGCTTCAACCAAGAAAATAGCACCTCTGACATGCTGCACTCCTTCACTACTGCACTGAGGGAGTCAGCCTGGGCATTACAGAGCCTCAACACTCAGCAGAAAAATAATTGCATGCTCTCTCCAACCTGAATGTCTAAGTCGATAGTGATTCAGAGGTGAGAATGTTACCCATCACCACAATGGGATTATTAGTCCAGAAATATGGAATAGAGAAGTCTGAGAGGAGATTTGACAGATGTATAAAATTGTGAAGGGCCTATAGAGAGTGGATGGGAAGGGCCTATTTACTTTAGCAGGGAGGTCAGTGACTAGGGGGCATGGATTTAATGTGATTGGTAGAAAAATTAGAGGGGAGACGAGGAAACATTTTTTCACCCAGAGGGCTGTGGGGGTCTGGGGCTCACTGCCTGAAAGGGGAGTAGAGGCAGAAACCCTCAACTCATTTAAAAGGTGTCTGGATGTGCACTTGAAGTGCTGTAACCTGCAGGGCTACAGACCAAATGCTTCAAAGCGGAATTAGACTGGGTGGTTTGTTTCTCAGCCAGCATAGACATGATGGGCCGAGTGGACCTTTCGGTGCTGTAAACTTTCTATGATTCTAATATCATTCTACCTTAAATGACTGACATAAAGGAACTCGTTATAATTCACATTATAGATCATTCAACTGAGAACTGTTTGCTCTGTTACTGACTCTGTTACTTGCAACTCTGTGCTTCAATTTATAACCTCCCTCCTCTTTTAATGTGCAGATTGGAATTCAGCAGCCCATGTTGGTCACAGTAACTGCACAGGGACAAGGACTGGCCATTTTCCAGGTACTGTAACTTTATCACTTGCAGGTAACATTGGTTTTCTGGAGTTTAGAAGAATGGGAGGCGATCTCATTGAAAGCTACAAAATTCTGAAGGGGTTTGGTGGGGTAGATGCTGGGAGATTGTTCCCGCTGGTCGGGGAATCTAAAACACAGGGGCCACAGTCTGAGGATAAGGGGCCGATCATTTAGGACTGAGATGAGGAGAAATTTCTTCACTCAAAGAGTTGTAAATCTTTGCAATTCTCTACCCCAGAGGGTTGTGGGTGCCCCATCATTGAATACATTTAAGGCTGGGATAGGCGGGTTTTTGGTCTCTCAGGGAATTAAAGGAAAAATAATTGCATGCTCTCTCCAACCTGAATGTCTAAATCAATAGTGACTCAGAGGTGAGAATGTTACCCACCGCCACAATGGGATTATTAGTCCAGAAATATGGAACAGAGAAGGCTGAGGGGAGATTTGATTGAGATGTACAAAATTGTGAAGGGCCTGGATAGAGTGGATGGGAAGGGCCTATTTACTTTAACAGGGAGGTCAGTGACTAGGGGGCATGGATTTAACGTGATCGGTAGAAAGATTAGATGGGAGATGAGGAATCTTTTTCACCCAGAGGGTTGTGGGGGTCTTGGGCTCACTGCCTGAAAGGGTAGTAGAGGCAGAAACCCTCAACTCATTTAAAAGGTGTCTGGATGTGCACCTGAAGTCCTGTAACCTGCAGGGCTACAGACCAAATGCTTCAAAGTGGGATTAGACTGGGTGGTTTTTTTTTGGGGAGTGGGAGGAAAAATGAAGTTGAAGCCCGAGATCAGCCATGATCCTATTGAAGGAGCAGGCTCAATGGGTCGTGTGGTCTAATCCTGCTCCTATTTCTCGTGTTCAAATTTTCTGATGCTGTGTGATAAGTGGTGGCCAGCATTTACAGGTACTATACATTGAGGAAAGATGTCAAGGCATTGGAGAGGTTGCAAAGGAGGTTTGTTGGATAGATATCAGGGATGGGGAGCATCAATTATGTGGAGAGACCTGGCTTTTCTCTGCTTAGAAGAGAGAAGGTTAAGGGTGGATTTAATGGAGACATTCAAAATTATCAGAGATTTTGATACAGTAAATGAGGAGAAGCCATTTCCACAGGCAGGAGGGCAGGTAACCAAGGGATACAGATTTAAGATAACTGGTAAAATAGCTAAGGGGAGAGATGAGGAGAAAATTCTCTTGTTCAGGATCATTTATTCCAGGGGCAGAATTTTTGGGACCCGCTCGCCGACACGTAAAATGACGCGGGGTGACATTGGGTGAAACTCCCGACGTCGCCCCGCGTCATTTACATTTTCAGGTTGACGGACGCGCAGCTGAGTCGACTGGGCACCCGCCGACCCGTCAACGGCCTATTCAGGCCATTAAGAAACCAGTTCAGCTCATTAATGGACCTGCCCGTCCAACCTTAAGGGCGTGGAGCCCTGACGGTCCTGTTAAAAAAAAACATGAAACCTCATCCACTGGCGGGTTGAGGTTTCATGAGGGTTTTTAAATGTTAATGAAAGGTTGCAATAAAAGTTATGGACATGTCCCAACTCATGTGACAGTGCAGGGAAAATTTTTAAACTCCTTTATTAAAAGTTTCAAAACGGAGCCGATCTCCCTGAGGCAGCACTTAGCCTCAGGGAGATCAGCGTGCTCTTTCGTGTGCATGAGTGAAAGAGCGCACTCCCAGCTGAGGGAACCCCCCTTCTGCCTGCACAGGGGGTGCATAGTGCTTCCTGGCGGACATCACACTGGGCGGGCCTTAACTGACCCGCACACGTAAAATGGCGCCGCACCCCTGACTGGGGGTGCCGATCGGGAGCCCGCCTGTTCCTGCTCTTCCACCCCACCCCCAGATGGGGGGAACATTTTCCCCCAGATTTATGATCTGTAATGCATTGCCTGAAAGGGCGGCGGAAGCAGATTCAACAGTAACTTTCAGATGAGATTTGCATACTTGAAATACTTGAAGGGGAAATAAATTACTGGACTATGGGGTAAGGGCTGGGAGTAACTCTACCATAGGCATGATGGGCCAGTTGGCCTCCTGCTGTGCTTTGTGATTCCCAAGTTTTGAGGCTGTTCTTGGAGCTAAAAGCTCTTCCCTACAAAAGCAACATCACAGCAACTTATATTTATATAGCGCTTTTAACAAAAGCAAATGCCCCTAGGCGTTTCACAGGAGCATTATAAAACAAATGATGACACTGAGTCGCATAAGGAGATATTAGATCAGGTGACCAAAAGTTTGGTCAAAGGTTGGTTTTGGAGACTGTCTTAAAGGGGGAAAGCAAGGTAGAGAGGCGGAGAGGTTTAGGGAGTGAATTGCAAAGCTCGGGGCCTCGACCACTGAACGCTGGAGCAAATTGGGAATGCACAAGGGGCCAGAATCAGAGGAGCGCAGATATCTTGGAGGCTTATGGGGCTGGGGGAAATTACAGAGATAGGGAAAGGCGAGGCCAGGAAGGGATTCAATAACAAGGATGAGCATTTTAAAATCAAGACGTTGCTTGACTGGGAGCTCATGTAGGTCAGTGAGTCACGGGGGGTGGATAGGGAAAGGGGGCTTGCTGCAAGTTAAAACACAAACAGCAGAGTTTTGTATGACCGCAAGATTATGGAGGCTAGAATGTGGGAGAGCAGCCAGGAATGCATTGGAATAGGCAAGTCCCGAGGTAACAATGTGATAGGGCTGCCTCCAAACTGTTCAAAGGGAAGTGCAATGCTTCGGGCTGCCACTGGATAATGATAGTTTATTGATTGCTATATTGATTATATTTTCTCTCAGGATTTAATTTGCCATTGTATAATTCTATCATTTAGGATGTTGAAATTCCTCCTTTAATGGAAAGCAGAAGAGTGATTGTTTGTCTTTATGATTTCTGAGCCACTACCAGAAACAAATTCTCAGAATTCCACGTGTTTTAAAGCTGCCACTTTTGTTAGTGAGACGCCTACAAAGGGAAGCAGCTGTCTTTTTCACATTTCACATATCAATGTAATCTAAATATATAAGAATTATGGTCACACAGCCTGAAAGAATGGTGGAAGCAGATTCAACTGAACTCGCAAAAGAGAATTGGATAAACACTTGACTTGGGAAACATTTACGGCGGGGAGTGGGACTGATTAGGTAGCTCTTTCAAAGAGCTGACTCAAGCTCGATGGGCTGAACGGCCTCCTTCCATGCTCTCAGTTTTATGATGCTAAATGGATTTGTTATCATAAGCCCCTCGAACAGCAAATCACAGAGTGGGTGATTACGGGAGGCCGCGTTATAATCAATGCTAAGTGCAAATGGACCGAATGGCCTGCTGTGCTGTGTGACTCCAATTTTAAGGCTGTTCTTGGAGCTGAAAGCTCTTCCCTACAACAACAACACAGCAACTTGTATTTACATAGTGCCTTTAACTTTCAAAACATAGTATGACACCGCGTCACATAAGGAGATATTAGATCAGATGGCCAAAAACTTGGTCAGAGATTTTAAGGAGCATCTTAAAGGAAAGTGAAGTAGAGAGGGGAACAGGCTTAGGGAATGAATTCCAGAGCTTAGGGCCCAGGCAAGTGAAGGCACGGCCACCAGTGCTGGAGTAATTGGAGTAATTGAGAATGCACAAGAGGCCAGAATTATATGAGACCAGACATCTCGGAGAGTTGTGGGTTTGGAGGAGATTACAGAGATAGGGAGGTGCAAAGGACTTGGAGGGATTTGAAAACAAGGGTGAGAATTTTAAAATCAAGACGTTACTTGACCAAGATCGAATGCTGCAAATGTGAGCTGGAGGATTGCCCTGTCCCCAAGCAGCCTTTCATTCAATGAAGCTGCACCACGGCAGCTTATCAATGGCATAGTCATCGTCTACATTACAACATGGCCCAAGGTCAGAAGAAAGGAGCCTAATATCCAAATTCAAATTTTACATCAAGGATGGAGAGGTGTTGAAGAGACTGCCTGAGGAGATGGTGGGGACAATCGAGATGGTTATTGGCTGATTAATGAGAAAGTTAGATAGATGTTTGGTAGAGAAAGATGCAGAGTGTGGGTTACGCTTATTGTTTTACTTTATACCTTCTACTCCAAAATAGTGAGCATCAGGCTAGAAGATGGACAAATAGAAATGTTTCAAGTGAAGAGAGGAGTACAACAAGATTGTTGCCAAAATTATACAACCTGTACACAGAACAAATATTGAGAGTCAGATGTATTTCCAGGAGTAAAAATTGGAGGCAAGAACATAACAAACTTGTGGTACACTTACGACACAGCGCTACTTGCAAAGTCAAAAGAGGCCCTACAAAATGTCATAGATCAAGTTTAGGAAATGGTTTGTTATGAACATCAAAAAAACAAGAAATGGTAGTTAGAAGGAATACATTGGAAGAAGCTGGATTGGAGATTGGAGTGGATGGTGTAACACTGGAACAAATTGATAAGTTTGTCTATTTAGGACAAATGATAACAGAAGATGGTCAATGTGATGCTGAAATTAGAAGGAGGATAGAGATGGACAGAAGTAATTTTGTGAAGATGAAGGATGTGTTAACAACAGCTTGCAACAAGGAAAAAACTCATAAGATGCGACATTCCTGTCTGCCTCAGAAACCTGGGCAATAAGTAAAGACCTGTGAAGAAAATAGAGACCTTTGAAATGTGGATGCTAAGGCGTTTGTTTAAAATTCCAAACACAGACCCAGGAGACAAAGGAAGAGGTGCTTGAAATTACAGGAACTCTAAAAAGTGACATCCAGAAAAGAAGATGTCAATATTTTGGTCATTTGATCAGAGCTGAAAAACTACAGAGATCTCTTCTGGAGGGCAAAATGGAGGGCAGCAGAAAGAGGGATTGACCTAGGTATAGTTGGATGATGGATGTCACAGAGCGGTTGCAGACAAGCTACAGAGGATGTGTGAGGATGGCACAAGATAGATGAGTGTGACAAACCATGATAGCAGATCTCCTGGTAAGGGTAGCTACAAGGACAGGAGACCCTAGATTATTTCAGCTCTTAGATTACTTTTGTGAACAAGTCCTAACATCCTAAACCTATGAATGCCTTGCCTTGAGACCTAGCTAACAAGCTGAGGAGAATGAGCAACAAACTCTTCGCAGTGGATTAACTGAGGTTATAAATGCAGGAAAATAGACTTGAGCAGGTATAACCACCATGGCCTGAATTTTTCGTTCGTCAGGCGCGCACGATCGGCCGGACCGGAAGCGGACGGGAAATGGGCCACTGATCGCGATCGGCCCCCGACCGCAATTTCACGCCGGCTGCCCAGTTAATGACCAACCAGCTAGCATGAAATGCTCACTGAGAACTGCTCCGCACTGCCGGGGTATGGGTAGGAAGAGGGTGGGCACTGACCTAACTGTGGGTGAGAGTTTCTAGTGAGCTCCCCAAAGGTAGACAGCCGCCCCAGGGAGCTGCAGACTTCCACGGAATAAAGACAATGACAAAAGTGCTGAAAAACATGTCCAGGCAACACAATCGAGCACCGCCCACTAAGGGCAAAATTCTGCCCTTCATCCCCCCGCCGGATCGAGGTTTGAGTAAAAATGTGAATGCCGCCTGGGAGAATGGCCCATAAATTTGGATGGGCCACATAAAATCACTGTTAATTGCCTCATTAATGGGCTTAGTTGCCCACTTAATTGTTGGCAGGCGCACGACTGATTCCTGCATGTGCCCGCCATGCAAAATATCACATGTCATCTCGCGCTATTCCAAACCCGTTCAGGTCAGGCGCCCACCCGCGGGACATAAAATTCTGGCCCATCAAGTTGGAGCTTTTTATTGTGTAGAAAAGAGGAGGCTGAGGAATGACCTCACACGGGCTTTAAAATGGTGAAGGAGTTTGATATTTTTAAAAATTCATTCACGGGATGTGGGCTTCGCTGGCTGGGCCAGCATTTATTCCCCATCCCCAATTATCCTTGAGAAGGCAGTGGTGAGCTGCTAATCTTGAACCGCTGCAGTCCATGAGGTGTAGGTACACCCATGGTGCTATTAGGAAGGGAGTTCCAGGATTTTGTTCCAGCAACAGTGAGGGAACGGTCGATATATTTCCAAGTCAGGATGGTGAGTGACTTGGAGGGGAACTTCCAGGTGGTGGTGTTCCCATCCATCTGCTGCCCTTGTCTTTCTAGATGTTAGTGGTCATGGGTTTGGAAGGTGCTGTCAAAGGAGGAGTCTTGGTGAATTCCTGCAGTGCATCTTGTAGATGATACACACTGCTGCTACTGTGCGTTGGTGGTGGAGGGAGTGGATGTTTGTGGATGTGGTACCAATCAAGGGACTGCTTTGTCCTGGATGGCATCAAGTTTATTGAGTGTTGTGGGAGCTGCACTCATCCAGGTAAGTGGAGAGTATTCCATCACACTCCTGACTTGTGCCTTGAAGATGGTGGAAAGGCTTTGGGAAATCAGGAGGTGAGTTACTCGTCGCAAGATTCCTAGCCCCTGACCTGCTCTTGTAGCCACAGTGTTTATATGGCTAGTCCAGTTCAGTTTCTGGTTAATGGTAACTCCCAGGATGTTGATAGTGAGGGAACCAGTGATGGTAATGCCAATGAATGTCAAGGGGTGATGGTTGGGTTCTCTCTTGTTGGAGATGATCATTGCCTGACACTTGTGTGGCATGAATGTTACTTGCCACTTGTCAGCCCAAGCCTGGATATTGTCCACTTCTTGCTGCATTTGGACAGGGACCACTTCAGTATCTGAGGAGTCGCGAATGGTGCTGAACATTGTGCAATCATCAGTGAACATCCCCACTTCTGACCTTATGATGGGAGGAAGGTCATTGATGAAGCAGCTGAAGATGGTTGGGCCTAGGACACTACCCTGAGGAACTCCTGTAGTGATGTCCTGGAGCTGGGATGACTGACTTCCAACAACCACAACTATCTTCCTTTGTGCTGGGTATGACTCCAACCAGCAGAGATTTTCCCCCTGGTTCCCATTGACTCCAGTTTTGCTGGGTCTCCATGATGCCACACTCGGTCAAATGCTGCCTTGATGTCAAGAGCAGTCACTCTCACCTCACCTCGGGAGTTCAGCTGTTTTGTCCACATTTGAACCAAGGCTGTAATGAGGTCAGGAGCTGAGTGGCCCTGGGAGAACACAAACTGGGCGTCAGTGAGCAGATTATTGCTAAGCAAACGCCATTTGATAGCACCATTGATGACCCCTTCAAAATCTTTACTGATGATCGAGAGTAGGCCAATGGGGCAGTGATTGGCCAGGTTGGATTGTCCTGCTTTTTGTGTACAGGACATACCTGGACAATTTTCCACATAGCCGGGTGGACGCCAGTGTTGTAGCTGTACTGGAACAGCTTGGCTAAGGACGTGGCATGTTCTGGAGCACAAGTCTTCAGTACTATTGCCAGAATATTGTCAGGGCCCATAGCCTTTGCAGTATCCAGTGCCTTCAGATAGGGCAGGCATAGAGAGGATTTGAACTCATTCAAAATCCATCCACTTGCGCAAAGTTAAAATCAGGCCCCAAGGATGTTTCCACTGATGGGGGGAGACCAATAGTCATCTTCTTCAGCTCTCTGCCTGAAGGCAGGTCTGAGCCACACCACCACGACCTCCACCACTGGTAGGGCAAGGAGACAGGTCCTGATTCCACCCCTGCCGGAACATGGATCGAACCCTCTGCTGTTAGCACCGGTTTGATCCTTACTGACTATCTAGCCGACTTATCTCCTCAAAGAGTTGGAGTTGCTGTGGCAATACACACTTTTACATGCACATTGTAGTCTGGAGCTATGAACAGTGATGGTAGAGGATCCAACTTTCTATCCATCACATGGCTGACCAGGAATCTCTCCCACTCTTACCTCCTGCTGGTGTACATTGGAAGTATTTACAGGTTGAAACTCAACTTGTTGGCCATTTTATAAATGCACCTTCCATGGCCCTGGTGTTGGGACATGAACCCCAAGCTTCTGGCTCAGAAGCAGGGATGCTACACACTCCACCACATGGCCTCCAAACCAATTGTAGCAGACCAAATAAATATAAGACAGTTACCAATATATTCAATAGGGAATTGAAGGAAACTTGGTTACCCAGGGAGTGGTGACAATGTGGAACTCAGTACTGCAGGGAATGTTTAAAGCGAATAGTATAGATGCATTTAAGGGGTAGCTAGATAATCACATGAGAGAGAAGAGAATAGAGGGTTATCCTAAACCAACAGGGCATCATAGCAGAGCTTATTTAAAGTTTCAAGTGAATTTCCCAAGTTAACATTGAAAAAGAGAATGACTTTGGAGCAAGAGAATACAGTTATAGAATAATTTTTATCAAAGAGTTAGAAAGGTTAGGAAAAATTGCAACTTAGAACAAGATGAATGTTTTGTAAAGGATTTTTTAAATAAACAAAGCTTCTCCTGTCCTTCAACTTGTTTTTTTGGAAACCTTGGAATGACTTCTTCGCTTTACTGAGATTTCAAAGCTGTACTTTTTGTAGCTTTTCCATTTGCTGCTGCCACGAGATTTCCCTCGTTGAACAAGCTTGTTGAATTTATATCGCACAAAAGAAATGTCGGGACCTCCCGGATTTTGAGCAGCCACAACATCTGTATCATGTTGGAAATTAGGTGATGAACTCTCTCCTAAATCTGTTATCAGAGACACAACAGTCAACTAACTTCACAGCATTGTATCAGGACACGTTTGAGGCAAATGTCTAGCATTAAGTAGTTGTTAAGCTCTTTCTGTATACAGGGAGCGTCACCACAAACCATTCTGCTACATTGGAATATTTTGATCTTTGGAACCAACAGATAGTTTTTGCCCTCCAGTCCTGTACATTCCTCTATAGAAAGAACTTGCGTTTATAACCATAAGACATTCCAAGGCACTTTACAACCAATGAGCATTGCCACATCTGTAATGTAGCAAATATTACATTTTCATATAATTGTACTGTCTGGGTGAAAATTGCATAAGTGATATGGAAACTGTGACGAAACAAAAGCAGATTACCGTGGTGACTGGAAATCTGAAATAAAAAAACAGAAAATGCTGGAAATGCTGGTGTGAATGGCAACAGCAAAATCATCACCAGCAGAATGCTGTCCGAAAAAAATGGGAGCAGTGGTTATGAACTAAAATGATTGAACTCAGTGCTAAATCTGGAAGATTGTAACATGCTTAATTGAAAAATGAGGTGCTATTCTTGGAGCTGTTAGAAATATGCGAGTGGCCAAAGACATTGAGATCAGCGTGGGAGTGGGTCAGAGAATTAAAATGTAACCAACCAGAAACTCGAGATTACACTGGCGAGCTGATTGGAAATTTTCAGGAAAGCTATCACTCAACCTGTGGTTTGGTCTCCCCAGTGTAACACCATTACGAGCAGCAAAAGCAGTATATTTAATTGAAAGGAGTACATGTAAACTGGAACATGTGTTCTAACAAGCAGGAAGAGGCAAAGTTTAACCGGAGTGTAAATTTGTTGCTGGATTTTGTTTTGCTAGCTTAATATTCTCTTCAATCTGGAAAGCAAAGTTGCATCAAAGCGGCGTCGATCTGTGGAGTCGCAGGAGGTGTTTGATTTGGATGTTGACATTTTGGATGATAAGGATGACCTGGATCACGTAACACTACATATTTGTACCAGGTAAACATAACTCAGATTTTTTTTCAATTCATCCTTTCATCCTCGGAACGTGACATGGCTGCCAAGGCGATGAATGAGCTAATTGCTTCTGCTGGTTAAGGACCCTGAGATTATCTAATAATTTATCACATGGCTGTTGGTGGGAGCTTGCTGTGAGCAAATTGGCTACCATGTTCCTTTCAGCATAACGGTGTCCGCACTTCAAAAGGACTTCATTTATTGCCCATCCCTCATCGCCCTGAGATGCTGAGAGGAGGCTTCCACTCGTGGGGGGAATCTAGAACTAGGGAGCACAGTTTCAGAAAAAGGGGTCTCCCATCTAAGATGGAGATGAGGAGGAATTTCCTCTCTCAGAGGGCTGTTAGTGTTTGGAATTAGCTCCCTCTGCGAGCAGTGGAGGGTTAGAATCATTGAATATATTCAAGGCTGAATTAGACAGATTTTTGATTGACAAGGGAGTTAAGGGTTATGGGGGGACAGGCAGGAAAGTGGAGTTAAGGCCACAATCAGATCAGCCATGATTTTATTGATTGGCAGAGCAGGCTTAATGGGCTGAATTGTCTAGCCCTGCTTCTGAATTCTTATGTTTTATCTTCTTATGTCTTCTTAGAACCACAGAAACATAGGGAAAAGTTTTCCCCCCGTTGGGGAGGGAAGGCGCGGGTAGGCACACCTATGAATGGCGACCCCGATTGGGGGTGCGCCGCCATTTTACGTGGGCGGACCAATTAATGCCCGCCCAGCATGACGTCCAATCGGAAGTGCTATGCGCTCCCTGTGCGGGCGGAGGGTGGGGGGGATTCCTTCAGCCGGGAGTGCACTCTTTCACGCACGCGCACGAAAGAGTGTACAGATCTCCCTGAGGCTTGGTGCTGCCTCAGGGAGATCAGCTTGGAATTAAAATTTTTAATAATGATAAAAAAATTTCCCTGACATGTCTCCTCATGTGACGTTGTCCCATGAGCTGGGACGTGTCCATAACTTTTATTGAAAGATTGGATAAAAATTTAACTATCCTCATGAAACCTCATCCCGCTGGTGAATGAGGTTTGATGCTTTCTCTAATTCCCGCCAGGGCTCCCAGCCTGCCTGCCAACCTTAAGGTTGGACGGGCAGGTCCATTAATGACCTTAATTAGCTTTTCAATGGCCCCAATAGGCCGTTGACAGGTCGGCGGACGCACAGCTGATTCAGCTGCGCCCCCCGCCAACCAGAAAATGGAAACGACACGGGGTGATATTGGAAGTTCCACCCGATGTCATCCCATGTCATTTTACGCGTTGGCGAGTGGGCCCCGCCCCTGCTCACCGGCCGGAAGATCCTGCCCGTTGAAAGGTTACGGCACAGAAAGTGGCCATTCAGCCCATCGTGTCTGCGCCAGCCAAAAAATAAAATAAAAAACCAGCTGCCCATTCTAATCGCACCTTGTAGTCCATAGCCTTCAGGTTACAGCACTTCAGGTGCAGATCTAGGTGTCTTTTAAATGAGTTCCGGGTTTCTGTCTCCATCACCAAACCAGGCAGTGAATTCCAGGCACCCACCACCCTCTGGATGAAGACGTTTTTCCTCACGTCCCCTTTAATCCTGCTACCAATCACCTTAAATCTATGCCACTTGGTAACTGACCTCTCCACTAGGAGAAAGAGGTCTTCCCTGTCTACTATTGAAGGCCATGGGGTGGTGGGGGGGCGTGGTGTTCGGGGGTGGGGGTGGCGCTGGTTGTGGCGATGAGGGCCTAGAGGTTGGTGGGGGTCAGATTGGGCTCATGGTGGCGATCAGAGTTCGGAGAGAGTGTGGGCCTGTGTCGGGAAGAATCCTTGTGGGGGGTGGTTGAGGGTATGGGAGGAGTCCTGTGGGAGGGATCGGAGGTGTGCCATGGGGGGTGGGGGTCGGGGGTGTGGGGGGGCTCTTGTGGGGGTAGAAGTTAGAAGAGGTTTTAATTCTTCTAACTTTTTCTGTGTAATTATTGGTGGAACCCTGGTGGAACCATCCGAAGTTTGCGATTTAAGTCGCATTTTTAGATGGTTCCCAGTGCAGGGCAATTGTCCAGAGGAAGGTTGCACTTCTGAGCCATTGCCATGCAAACCCTTACCTGGGAACTTCCGAGAGGGATTCCTTAGCACATCTTTGGGATGCCCCCAAAATCCAACCCTGGGGAGCTCGGAAGTGACGGCCCTGTTGTCGGATCATAGTTGGAAATATGGGTTCCGATCCCAATCGGAAGATCTGGGCCATTGCCTCTAATGAGTTAACTGATCTCAGTTGGGGAGGTAGTATAATAAACCTTAACATTCCTGGGAGGGGAAGGGGTGGAATCAGTTTGGGATCATGCTCCTGGTCACCATCCAGTGGATTTGGATGGACTTGAGAAATGAGAAGTGAGTTAACTGAGGTGAGGTGGAGGGAGAAATTGGCTGAAAAGAATGGAGAATAACATTGGGATATTTTTAAAAGGAGATAGTAAAGGTAAAGACTAAATATATTCAATTTTTAAAAAAAAGATGTAACTCATCATTTCAGGAAGCAATGGTTAAGAAAAGAAGTTAGAAAACAATTAGAATGGAAGAAGAAATTCTGGGAGGATCATGTGGAATTAATAGCACAAAACAAGATATTCAGTCCAACTCGCCCATGCTGACATTTATGCTGCACACAACCTTCTTACCACCCAGTAGTTCATCTCACCCTATCAGCACATCCTTCTATTCCTTTCCCCCTCATGTATTTTTAAAAATTCATTCACGGGATGTGGGCATCGCTGGCTAGGCCAGCATTTATTGCCCATCCCTAATTGCTCTTGAGAAGGTGGTGGTGAGCTGCCTCTTGAGCCGCTGCAGTCCAGGTGGTGTAGGTACACCCACAGTGCTGTTAGGGAGGGAGCTCCAGGATTTTGACCCAGTGACAGTGAAGGAACCGCGATATATTTCTAAGTCAGGATGGTGAGTGACTTGGAGGGGAACTTCCAAGTGGTGGTGTTCCCATCTATCTGCTGCCCTTGTCCTTCTAGGTGGTAGCAGATTTGGGTTTGGAAGGTGATGTCTAAGGAGCCTTGGTGAGTTCCTGCAGTGCATCTTGTAGATGGTACACACTGCTGCCACTGTGCGTCGGTGGTGAAGGGAGTGAATGTTTGTGGATGGGGTTCCAATCAAGCGGGTCACTTTGTCCTGTTTGCTTAGTTTCCCCTTAAATGTATCTACGCTATTTATTTCCGTTACTCCTTTTGGTAACAAGTTCTACATTCTGCGTTAAAGAAGTTTCTCCTGAATTCCCTATTGGATTTGTTAGTGACTATCTCATATTTCTGTCCCCAAATTCTGGTCCCCCCTTACAGATGGGACCACCTTCCCTAGGCCTACCCTGTCATAATTCTAAAGACCTCTATTAGGTCACCCATCAACCGATTCTTTTCTTGAGCGATTGTAATATTAATGAAAAAAAACTAGAGCAGGGGCTCAAAAGGTAGAGGAGGTTAATGATAGGAGAAAGGAAGAATGGTAAAGAGGGAGTATATAGGAGAAGAATTAATTAGAACATCAAATGGAACAATAGAGTGTTTCATAAGGATATCAGTACGAGGGTGTAGCGATTGAAGTTTTAGCCTTTCCTATTGCCTATCAGGGGTCACATGATTGACCTTGCGGTCTTCGTCCAATGAGCCCTAAGCACGGGTAATCCAGGGGGCGGGGCTTCTTGTCGAGGACCTGGTTCAAGCATGTAGCATCTGAAAAGCTCTCTGCAATAAAGTTATCTGTTTCAAATTGAAACCTGTCCGGTATGTCAAGTCATTACAAAGGGTTATTGTTATAAGGGCGGTGGGCCTCCTGAGCAGAAAGAACCATCAATTTCTGTGTGACAATCAAAAATTGGCAGTGTTGAGAGCTTCACCATGGTGATCAACACTTACAACAAATTGCCAGGAACAATGGCTAAGGTCCAGGCCACAGGATTGACTTGACAAACAGCTGAATAGCTGTAATAGGAACACAGTGGGGAGTTGGCTCTTTGTTGAACTTATCTTGTGATTTATCAACCGAGTCTGGTTGACGGTTCAATGGCTGTTCCTTACTAAGTTTAGCATGTGGCTGCACCATGTGTGCACAACCAAATGTTTGAGGGTTTGCTGATTAACCGGCAAGCTCCATTGTGCCCCAGTGAGATTCCTTGTGTTGAGACAGACATGGATCTTCTGCAGTCCTCCTCCTTCACTACTCTGAGTACCTGAGGAACAGCAAAAATATAGTAAAAAGCAAAAAACTGCGGATGCTGGAAATCCAAAGCAAAAACAAAAATACCTGGAAAAACTCAGCAGGTCTGACAGCATCTGCATAGAGGAACACGGTTAACGTTTCGCGTCCGTATGACTCTTCAACAGAACTATATTGGTAGATATCTCTGTGAATACAATACTTCTAAATTATTTCTGAAAGGAGAGCCATGTTGCCGAAATGTTTTCTCTTGCACTCATCAGGACAAATGCAAGAATGACAAATTTCAAATGATCACAACAATTTATGCTACAGAGGAGAAGGGCACTGGTTGGCTGGCAAGTCAGCTCTGATTGGCCAAGGCGTTGCCATGGAGAAAATGGCAGGGAACTATAGGCTCTCCAAGCCCCTGGGTAATTCATAAAAGGAAGCCCAATGCAAACTGGAGGAACAGCACCCCATCTTCCGATTAGGCACCTCACAACCTTCCGGACTTAACATTGAGTTCAACAACTTCAGACCATGAACTCTCGCCTTCATCTTGGCACTTTTTAAAAAATACAACTTTAAAAAAAAAATTATTTATTTATCTATTTGTTTATTTATTTTTATTTATTCAATTTTAAAAAATAATTCATCTTATTCTTTCATTTCTTTGTTCATTTTTTAAAATCCTTTTTTCCCCAACCACCACCCTCTCCCCACAGGGTCATCTGTCACTTGTTTTTATGTTTTGCTATCAGAGAGTGCTGACCCTTGTTCTGCGGTTAACACCCTCTGCTTACCCTTATGCCACTATCAGCATCTTCTTTAGCCTCTACCACTCCCATTAACGCTCTCTTTGTCTTGTGCCCATGACATCTTTGTCAATCTCTCCTTAGCTGTCACCTATCCCTGATTTTCTAACTTGTCTCACCTGCTCCACCCCCTCTTAAAACAGTAAAACCCATCACATTTCTACTTCGAAATGTTAACTCTGTTTCTCTCTCCACAGATGCTGTCAGACCTGCTGAGTTTTTCCAGCCTTTCCTGTTTTTATTTCAGGTTTTCCAGCATCAGCAGTACTTTTCCTTTAGGCAAGGCTTTATCATATTCCTTTTGTTTGCAGAGGACAGGCCCTTAGATATCAATGAGCGTCACCTCTAGCACACATAAATGAGCCACATTATGAGTTTGTTGCTACTTGTAAAGTATTTCATTTGCTATAAAGGTTTGGGTCATCCTGAGCTTGTGCAATGCACTATGGTTAGTATTTGGATTCACTGCCGCAGCCTAAGTTCAATTCCTAGTCAGGGTAGATGATGCTTTTTTTTCTGGACACTAAGGAGATCAAGGAGTGTTGGAAAGGGGATTTGCAATTGAAGATAAGCCATTATCTTATTGAATCGTGGAGCTGGCCTACTCCTGCTCCCAGTTCTCAAATTTGTATGCTTTTATATAAAAGCGAAGTCTCTTTTTCCTTTAAAAGTTCATGGATATGGATAGGTTGAGTGAATGGGCAAAGATTTAGCAAGTGGGGTTTAATGTGGGAAAATGTGAAGTTGTTCACTTTGGCAGGAAGAACAAAAAAGCAGAGCATTACTTAAATGGAGAATGGCTGCATAATTCTGAGGTGCAGAGGGATCGAGGTGTTCTAGTACGTGAGTCACAAAAAGTTAGTATGCAAGTACTACAATTAATTAAGAAGGCCAATGGAATGCTATCCTTTATTACAAGAGGGGTTGAACATAAAAGTAAGGATGTTGTGCTTCAGTTATACAGGGCATTGGTGCGACTGCATCTCAAATACTGTTTGCAGTTTTGGTCTTATTTAAGGAAGGATGTAAATGCATTGGAGGCAGTTCAAAGGAGGTTTACTAGATTGATACCTGGAATGAGTGGGTTGTCTTATGAGGAAGAGTTGGTCAGACTGGGCTTGTTTCCACTGGAGTTTAGAAGAGTGAGGGGGTGATTTGATTGAGGTATACAAGATCCTGAACAGCCTTGACAAGGTGGATGTAGAAAGGCTGTTTCCTCTTGTGGGTGAGTCCAGAACTGTTTTAAAATTAGGGGTTGCCCTTTTAGAAGGAGAAATTTTTTCTCTGAGGGTTGTGCGACTTTGGAACCCTCTGCCTCAGAAGGTGGTGGAGGTGGGGTCATTGAATATTTTTAAGGCAGAGGTAGATAGATTCTTATATAAAGGCAAAATGCTGCAGATGCTGGAAATCTGGAACAAAAACAAAAAAATGCTGGAAAAACTCAGCAAGTCTGACAGCATCTGTAGAGAGATGGACAGAGTTAACGTTTCGAGTCCGTATGACTCTTCTTTAGAGCTCTGAAGAAGAGTCATACGGACTCGAAACATTAACTCTGTCTTTCTCTCTCTACAGATGCTGTCAGACCTGCTGAGTTTACCAGCGTTTTCTGTAGATAAATTCTTGTTAGGCAAGGGAATCAAGGGAGTCAGGGTTAGATGGGAATGTGGAAATCGAAACACAGGAAGATCAGCCATGAGCTTATTGAATGGCGTAGCAGGCTTGAGGGGCCGAATGGTCTACTCCTGTTCCTATTTCTCATGTTCTTATGTCTGGACATGTAATGCACTCCAGCTATGTCCCATTGCATCTGTTCCTACACGCACCCTTTATTTTTAATGAGTTAACACCAGTTTAACAGATTAGCACTCCCAGGGATACATTACAAGTGTGTTACGTCCTCATATGAGAAGTTAGGTGATCCAATCTCTACCTTATAGACGTTTGGCCGTCAGTTGCTGCAAAGCTATTGAACTGCATGCATTACCTGTCCACTACAAAACACACTGCCTGCATTTTGTTGCTTAATATCATTCCCATTGAATGCTATCATGGTTTTATAGACTTTAGATGTACTTTTAATCCGACAATAAACTTTAACATAAATGTTTACTGTCAACTCAAGACCCGCAGTAATATTTATATTCAACTTTGTGTAATTCTCAGTTTGTTCATAGACCTGGAAAGAAATACCGAGGAAAATATTACCCCGTATCCAACCCCAATCCCATCCCACTGTTTTTGAGGGAGAGACAGTGAATGTTGAAAAAATAGCACTCGATATAATGTCCTTGAAATATGGTAGTTGGATGGGCAAAACACCTGGGACAGCTCTTGAAGGGGGAAGGAGAAAGGTGCGGCATACTTAAGAGCGAGTTTTGTTTTGCCTCTGTTGCTTAAGGTATCGAGGTGGTGAAAATAGTTCCAACACGGGAATGGTTCTGATGGAAGTTGGGATGCTGAGTGGCTTTGTCCCAGAAATGGAAGGTGTTCGGACCAACGACCTCATCAAAAAAGTGGAGTTTGAAGCTGGAAAAGTTAATCTGTATTTTGACTCGGTGAGTTGGAGATTTTTTTTCCATTCATTCACAGGATCTGGGCGCGACTGGTACCTTTAATGACTTCAATGTTTAAAAAAAAATTTCCCTCTGTCATTTTAGGGATGAACTTGTATAAAATGCATTCGGACACATTCACAAAGAAACATCATTTGGTCTTTTTTGCTTTCCAGTTGAACGAGACGGAAGTTTGTGTGACTATCCCAGTTATAAGGGATTCCAAAGTCGCTCATGCCCAGGATGCTGTGGTGAGCATCTTTGAGTATTATGAGCCAGGTAAGATGTTTATTCATTTGGTTGGTCTTGGGTGTGGGTCTATATCCCTGGCCAGTATAGAGATGGTTGAGCAATTTCCCTATCATACCTGGAGCCCGCACTGCAGTGGGTGACTGGGATTGATTTTATGTACGTAGCTTGTATTATGCAACTATCCTCCACACGCTGTATTGGTGAAATCAAATCATCCTGCTGTCTCTGAGAGACTCTCTTTAGTAGTTTAATCATTAACGCAAGGTCGTCAACCTGAAAGATGGGCCGGGATTTTCCCAGGACTGTCATGGTGGGGCGGAAAATTTGGTGAACCAGCAAAATGTCCATTGACTTTTGGCTGGAATTTCGGGACCAGAAAATCCCAGTCATGGACTTTATTTTTCTCTACACAGGTGCTGAGTCACAGATTCTGACCAGCTGAGCATTTCCAGCATTTTAGTTTTTCTTTCATTTTCCCAGCATTTGCAGTGTTTTGCTTCCATTTAAAAGATTCTGTTTGTTGTTTGCTATAAAATAAAATCCTTTTTTGCTTTGCAACCCACCCCTGTCTTCAACTCAATGGCTGCCACAATGGTGTTAATACACACTCCATATATTGATCCAGTTCCTTTTCTTAAAGGTTCATTTTGTCCCTTTTTGCAAACATGGTAGCCCACAGCTGTTGATGTCTTTCTATGGCTCCAGCTTAGATCCTGAGGCTGATCCACTCTCCATTGTAATGAAGGGATCTGAAATGGGACACAAGTTGCATTTGTCTAGAAGGAGACTTGAAATTATGGCCTTCATTACACCAAGAAATTCAATGCAGGCGAAATGTATAATTATTGTCCTGTGGTTCTCCACACAGAGACTGGGGGCTACTTAAAACAGAAAGTGCTCCCTCCTGATTTTCCTTTCCTTTGAGTCTGGCCAAGTCATAAAGTAAATGTGATCAATGATGCAAATAACCGAGCTGACCTCTCCCATTGCTATTCTGTAGTCTGCCTCGAGGGAGTACAGGAGTAGACTCCGGCGATGAATTGCAGACACTTTTATTTGGAATGGATGAATTGTCAAAAGCCAAATATCAAGTTTCCTAGGCCCTCCTCCAACACATGTGCCCTCACGTTTCCCCAACATAGGTGCTGGAATGACCAAAATGTGCAGCACCTGCAAGACCACTTGTGCCCCATATTCCTGGACTGAACCCATCCCAGACGCAGGCCATCCTTCTGTTAGATGACTGGGTTTGGAAATACAACTGTAGCCGCTGGCTTCAAGAGGCCTTCAACTTATCTTGCCCAATGGGATTGCAGCCTTCAAGCTTCTGCTAGAAGGCCCCAAGGTTCAAAGATCCCACAGGGAGAAGTCAAAAGGTGACTCTTGACACCTCTTCCACCTGCTCCTGGAAGCATCCAGGTTCTTCAATATGAGAAAAATTTAAGTGTAAGTGTGTATCGGGGAAGGAGGGCCTCACTATTGCCTCTGGGGTAATTGCGGCCTTCCTAACTGTTACCCAGCAACGCAGTCCCAGGTTGGCCTATTCAGAAAGGCCTCTTGGAAAAAGTAGGAAGAGCAGATCCCTGACTTAGTGGATCTCTGTCCCCTTTGTCTCTCCATAGTGCCTAGTAACTGAGGGGAACCACATCAAGCATGAAAGACAAATCCTCCTATTCTTCCCTTATTCTTTCCTGAGATCTCATAACCACAGAACAACATTAGAATTGAATTCCTTCTACAACCCATAGGCTGTGAAAGACCAGACGTCTTTATTTATCTTCTCTCTTACTTACTTTGGCTAGGATATCCTACTTTGTAGGATAATAGGAGCAGGATTTTGAGGTCGTTGGGTGTGTGCCCACCCACAGGACATAAAATTCTGCCCTAGGAATTGTTAAATAGGCCAAGCTCCATCTAGCTTTCCATTCTAGCCAAATTATTCAAAAATAATGGAGTTGCTGACTAATCTTAACAATCTCTATCAATTAGTCTACAATAGACCCAGACATGAGAAGGGAATTTTATGGAGGTGACATGGTGGGGGCTTGGACACTGGTTACAGAGCTGGCGAGAGATTCGCACAGCCTCCTCCAGGAAGGCCCTCTGATATGAAGTGCCAATCAGGCAGTTAAGGCAGTGGGCCTTCCACAGGACCAGGACCCTTCGGCAGGAAGTCCCAATCACTGAGAGCTGCAGACCAATCATAGGCCAGCAGCTCTATTGCTCAACAGCGCAACCGGGGAGGCGATGGCCGCTGCCGGAATGACACCCAGCAGAGGCCCAGAATCGCAGGGTGACCCAGGCCGGAGGTAAGTGATGACGGGAGGGGTTTCATGGAACAGGGATCGCGGGGAGAGTGGAGTGTAGGAGGGAGTTGGCAGGAAGGGCAGCGGGTGGCTCTCAGTGGATCCCCAGCTTCCCGATACCAGCTCCCTTTGAACAAGGGAAACGCCAACCACCCCCCCTGCTCCACTCCCCAGGAAACCCACAAGCAACCCTCACAGATTTGCAGGCCGTGTTTCCCGTGTGACGACAGGCCTGCCTGACGCTGGGTTCACACCAGCAGCGGCAGGAAGAGGCCCTTAGTTGGATATTAAATACTCCTTAAGGGCCTCAATTGGCAGTGGGGTGGGGAGGCCGTCCACGGGCCTACCCATCAAGGACTTAATTGGGCTGGAGGCAGGATGGTGCTGGGGTCCCCACCATCGCCCTCCTGCCCAATTAAATGCTCTTCCCTGTCATGAAACTCACTGCAGAGCAGAGCCTAAAATACCGCCTGAAGTGAGGAAACCTCCCAGCGGTGGCGAATTTTGGCAAGTCATATGTTCAAAATCACTGCTTTTCCCAAACAACACTCAACCACATGTCAAACTCCTTCAACCTCCATACGTTACCTTCCAGCGATGTCCTGCTCCAGAGGCTTTGGTTGTTCATTTTACTCTCTCGATAGAGCATTTACTATATTAATTAGTTTAAAAAATAACTCAACTCCATCCTTTTATTTTTTTTTCGTTCGCCTTGGGGTGTGGACTTTGCTGGCAAAGCCATCATTTATTGCTCGTCCCTAGGTGCCCTTGAGAAGATGGAGGGCTGCCTCCTTGAGCCGTTGGCCTCTGTGTGGTCTAGGTGCTCACATGGTGCTGTTAGGTACCAGTGATGATGAAGCAATGCGAGATGCATGTCCAAATCAGGATGGTGTGTGTGACTCAGGGGGAATCCTAGGACTGGTGATATTCTCATGCTTTTTAAAAATGGAATTTGGCACAAGTGATTGTCACATTTTGCTTTAAATACAGGGAGAAGGGCAGTAAGGACGTACAACTCGCAAGTGATGTCCGACATAGACTCATGCACCTTCTGTGGCTTTAACTGCAGCCTCTGCCGTTCACAGTTTGGCGCTGTATCAGTCCCGTCTGCAGCTCTGCCAACTCTAGCAGGGCGAATTCCATTGGCACTGTGCCTTCTTAGTATATATCTGAATTTGTCTTAATTTCACACCATCAGTGATTGTAAAACCCCTCTCTCTCTCTCTCGGTGAAATAATTATTGCTTTGATGGGAAAGGGGGAGAATGACCAGCAAGAGCACATTTGTATCAGGCTGAGAAACCACTGTAACCTAACGTGCTGCTTTTTGTAAACCCTTGCTCATTATTTTTTAATGTCCTTGTGTTGTATATTTGTGGATATAAAAGGGGTATTTTTCGTGAATGTTCCTCTCTTACCCCCCTCCCCACCCTCGCCTCCCGATATTGTAGTCGCAGCTGGTATTACTTAACCTCCCCGAGTGCTGAAATTCCAGGTTTCAAGAGAACGCGAGACTGTCGAATGTTCTGAATTTACAGCCGCTCATTGAGTTATGGTCATATTCAAACTACTGGAACAATCCTTGGATCGATCAGCTTGCTTTGTTTTGCTTCTTATCGAAACCTGACACGCTTCCACATTCACGTTGCCAGTGAAGTTCCCTGGCTTTCCCTCACGGCTCCCTTTCCTGCCTTTGCTTTGTGTGTGTCTGTGTGTGTTTTTTTTCCCTCGCAAGCCCTGCTTCGCAACGCAATTAGCGAAAAGAAAAAAAAATTGCAAAAATGTTTAATTCGTCGCTGGGCAAATCATAACCAAATTGTGTGCACGGGCTGTGAAGGGTGGGGTGCGGGGTTTCTGGCCTGGCTGAGAGATGCTGTAAAAAATCTTGATGCTATGATTATCAATAATAAACAAGAATGAAATCAGGTTTCCACTCTTGGGCCTTGGCAGTTCTTCATCAAAAAGCCGCTGTGGACATTGTCTGAGTGGAACAGTCTTATAAGTGTCTCCATTGTTCAGGCGTCTACGTACTCAAGGGCTCACCCTGGTTTTGGGCCATTAGAGTTTAGTTTTAGGTGTGTTTCATGCCCAGAAATACACAGTGAGAAGTGTGTTACCTACAGGTTAACCCAAGGCAAGGAGAACATTGCACACAGGTCAACCTGCACCCCACAAGTGTGCTACTTGTGGAATAAGCACGGTGAGAATTGCACAGTGTTACAGATTGTAGAGACTTATAGCACAAAGGGAGGTCATTCGGCCCATCGTGCCCCTGCCAGCCCTTTGAAAGAGCTATCCAATCAATCCCACTCAGCCCTGCTTTGTCCCCGTTGCCCTGCAGAGTATATATCTAATCCCATTTTCAGTTATTATTCCTTCTCCTTCCACTGCCCTTTCAGACGGTGCATTCCAGATCATTACAACTCAACTGTGTGAAATAAATTATCCTCACTTCCCTCCTCCTGTTCTTTGGCAGAACAGGACAAACATTGCCTGAAAAGAGAATAGACCAGGTTAATGTTTCAAGTTGAAACTCTTTATTGTTTACCTTTCAAATGCCATTCCGAAATTTCACTGAGGTTTATCTTTTTGTCTAGAGTAGGCGAATAGGCCATTGGCAAACCTCAGGGAGCAGCAGATTATCTGTGTCCTGTGCAAAGAATAGATGCAAAGTGCTGGGTTTGCCTTCCTCATTCCATGTGATTGTTTGAACCATTAGTTATGTCTTTCCAGCTTTACCAGCCGAGAAATATATCTGCTATTTCTTTCCCCATTCAGTCCAGGGATGTGAGCGTTGCTGGCAAGGCCATCGTTTATTGCCCACCTCTAGTTCTCCCTGAGAAGATGGTGGTGACCTGCCTTCTCTTGAACTGTTGACATCAATGGCGGATGCCACGTAGGCCACTCAGGTAGCTGGAAGTGGCCCTATGCCAACAAATTTCTATCCCACAGAATCGAACAGCACACTTATGGCTGAGGTGAGGAGAAATCTCTTCTTTAAGAGGATTATGAACCTTGGAGCTCTCTATCCCAGAGAGCCGAGGATGCTCAGTCATTGAGTACATTAGGTGGAACTTTCTGTGCCCACTGGCGTCGGACATCATGGCGGGCATGAGTGGGCAATATGGCGGAAGGCCAAACCGCTTGTCAATGGTGGGCTGTGCTTTCCACTGCCACACGTTGGGAACTTCATTGTAATACGTCTGCATATCATTATAAACCCAGCTTGTTGGATTAACCCCCAATGCTGGATCATCCGGATCACGCCAATGTGTTTCACAACAGTGTTTATAAGCCTGGCGGGCTGCATTCCAAGGGGAACTCGGAGGTGATTGCACAGTAACGTTACGCAGCCCTCACGAGGGTCGCCTGTTAGACTTCAAGGTTGAGGCGCCAATCATTCAGGTGAGGGCACAGGCAAGGCGTATTTTTCCGGCTGGCTGACAATGCGGTGCTGGGGGTAGGGCAGCACTGTGGCTGATGGTAGCGCACAAGCACATGCCGGATGGAGGGGGGAGGGAAGTGGCCACACATTAGGGAAGCCTTGTATAAATTCCTTCACAGCTGAGGCAATTCAGGCGTAGCCACATCGACATGCTTGGAGTCGGGCCTCTAGCTTATCTGCTCGCTCAAGCAACACAGAGGCCTGAAAGTGCCAACAAATGCTCCAGAGCTTTTCACCCCCTTGGGCACAGTCTGCAAACTAATGAGCATTTTAGTGGACTGCAGAACAGCTGGATGACTGCACACGTTGTACAATCTCCTTGCTAAAGCTGTCCATGGGGCAGTCACTGGTGGAGGTGCTCACAGCCCCTTTGCAATGTCATCATCCCGGTTTGGACTAGTCTCCCCCCTGGTTCAAGCTAACAGTGTAGCCGTGCAGTGTGGGTTAGGAGAATGCCTGTGCCTGAGCTGAGAGCACAGCATGCAGTCCAATGGGCAAAGCTGCCGCCAGTTGGTCAGGTGGAGTGGGGCGGAGGTGGGTGGGGTTTCGGGCAGCCATGCTGACCATCCAAGTGGTGGCCATCACTCTCTGGGGTGTGTTAAGGGGCCTCCAGGCTTAACCAAGAGAGGTTCTTAGTACACCCAAGCTGACCTGCCTGTCTTTCATCCTGTAGGAGCAGTGCATCAGGAGCATGGAGCCTGGGGCCCTAGCTGTATGTCTTGTGGCGTATAGAGAGCGGAGATGAAGGAGAAGAGAGCGACGGAGGCACCTGGCTGGGCAGAGGGAAGAGCAAAAGCCTCAGGTAGAAGGGCCGGCTGGGTCTCTTGCGCACGTCACTGAAGAGCCACAGCTGGTTGACACCTAGCGAGACCCAGGCTCTATAGACACCACTTGTCATTCCTGCAGTTGACCGAGAACCAGTGTCACTGAAGACTGCGAATGTCCAGGGAACAGGTCAGTGACATCTGCCACCTGGTGCAGGATTTGGCGTCATGGGGGGCATGGAGGGCATCAGCTGCCAGTGGCCGTGAAATTGACTGCGATGCTCAAAATCTACACCAGTGGCTCCTTTCAGGGCTCCACAGGCGACCTCCATTGGGATATCACAAGCTCCACACACAAATGCACCCAGGAGGTCACGGAGACCAGCTTCATAAAGGCACACAGCATCCTGCATTTCACCTGGGACAGGAAAACCAGGAAGCAAGAGCGTCGGGATTTGCCCAGGTCTCAGGTTTTCCACAGGTGCAGGGTACTATCAACTGCACTCACGTGATGCTTAGATCTCCATGGCAACAGGCGGTCAACTACGTCAACTGCAAGAGCTTCCGCTTGCTGAATGTTCAGCTGGGGGTGTGACCACTGTAAACGCATCCTGCAGGTCTGCACATGGTTCCCAGGGAGTGTCCACAACTCCTACATTCTCAGTAGGTCTCGGATCCCTGGTGCCTTCTAGGGCCTACAGAGTCTGCAGGGTTGGCTCCCTGGGGACAGGGGCTACCCGCAGAGGAGGTGGCTGATGACAGCAGGGTGGTGGCCTCACAGTGCAGTAGAGAAAAGGCACAGTGAGGCTCATGCTGCAACTCACACTTTGGTGGGGCAAACCATCGGGATGTTGAATTTTATTTTATTCATTAATGGACGTGGGCTTCGCTGGCTGGGCCAGCATTTATTGCCCACCCTTAGTTGTCTTTGAGAAGGTGGTGGTGAGCTGCCATCTTGAACCACTGCAGTCCATGTGGTGTAGGTACACCCACAGTGCTGTTAGGGAGGGAGTTCCAGGATTTTGACCCAGCGACAGTGAAGGAGCGGCGATATATTTCCACTCAGGATGGTGAGTGATTTGAAGGTGAACTTCCAGGTGGTGGTGTTCCCAGCTATCTGCTGCTCTTGTCCTTCTAGATGGTCATTGGTTTGGATGGTGCTGCCTAAGGAGCCTGGTTGAATTCCTGCAGTGCACCTGGTAGATGGTGCACACTGCTGCCACTGTGCATCGGTGGTGTAGGGAGTGTATGTTTGTGGATGGGATGCCAATCAAGTGGGCTGCTATGCCCTGGATGGTGTCAAGCTTCTTGAGTGTTGTGGGAGCTGCACTCATCCAGGCAAGTGGGGAGTATTCCATCACACTCCTGACTTGTGTCTTGTAGATGGTGGACAGGCTTTGGGGAGTCAGGAGGTGAGTTACGCATTGCAAGATTCCTAGCCTCTGACCTGCTCTTGTAACCACAGTATTTACATGGCTAGTCCAGTTCAGTTTCTGGTTAATAGTAACCCCCAGGATGTTGATAGTGGGGGATTCAGTGATGGTAATGCCATTGAATGTGAAGGGGTGATGGTTGGATTGTCTCTTGTTGGAGATGGTCATTGCCTGACAGCTGAGTGACACGAATTTACTTGCCACTTGTCAACCCCACAGCTGGATGTTACCCAGGTCTTGTTACATTTGGACAGGGACTGCTTCAGTATCTGAGGAGTCACAAATGGTGCTGAACATTGTGCAATCATTTGTGAAAATCCTCACTTCTGACCTTATGATGGAAGGAAGTTTATTAATGAAGCAGCTGAAGATGGTTGGGCCGAGGGCACTACCCTGAGGAACTCCTGCAGTGATGTCCTGGAACTGAGATCACTGACTTCCAACAACCACAACCATCTTCCTTTTTGTTAGGTATGATTCCAATCAATGAAGGGCTTCCCCCCTGATTCCCATTGACTCCAGTTTTGCTAGGGCTCCTTGATGCCACACTCGGTCAAATGAGGTTCTGTTGCCTGGACCTGTCTGGTGGAGCCCTGCATTATAATCCACGGAGGGTGTCACGCATCGTCATCGCCTGCTGCACCCTTCACAACCTGGCACTGCAACGGGGTGAGGAGCTGGTTGAGGAGGGGGTGTAGGAGCTGCACGTCCCCTCTCGACAAGGATGAGGGTGTGGAGGTCATCGGAGGTGAGGATGACAGCAATGAGCCCATCGCACTGGCCAGATGAGGCAGGCGCACTTGGGATGCTCTCATAGCTGCTAGATTTGTGGAGGATGATGATGACATAGACTCGTAGACTTTTACAGCACAGAAGGAGGCCATTCAGCCCATCGTGTCATGCCAGTCAACAAAGACCTGACTACTAATCCCATTTTCCAGCATTTGGCCTATAGCCTTGGAGGCTATGGCAGCATAAGTGATTATCTAAACACTCATAGCTCATACCCTCCAGCCCAGGCAGCATCCTGATAAAACTCCTCTGCATCCTCTCTAGTGCAATCACATCCTTCCTATAATGTGGTGAACAGAACTGCACACACTACTCCAGTTGTGGCCTAACCAGCGTTTTATATAGTTCCAGCATAACCTCCCTGCTCTTGTGTTCTACGCCTCGTTTAATAAAGGCAAATATCCCATATGCCTTCTTAACCACCTTATTTACCTGTCCCACACCAATCTGATCTTCAGTATTTTCCAGGGTCCTACCTGCCTTGTTAGTCCTCCCCAAGCGCATTACCTCACATTTTTCCAGGTTGAATTCCATTTGCCGCTGCTCTGCCCACCTGACCAGTCCATTGATATCCTCCTGCAGTTTACGGCTACCCTCCTCACTATTTACCACCCTACTAATTTTCGTGTCATCCGCGAACTTCTTGATCATACCCCCTACATTTAAGTCCAAGTCATTTATGTACAGCACAAACAGCAAGGGCCCCAGCACCGAGCCCTGCGGAACCCCACTGGAAACAGACTTCCAGTCACAGAAACATCCCTCCACCATCACCCGCTGCTTCCTGCCTTTCAGCCAATTTTGGATCCAACGTGCCACTTTGCCTTGGATCCCATGGGCTCTTATTTTCTTAACCAGTCTGCATTGAGGGACCTTATCAAAAGCCTTGCTAAAGTCCATGTAGACCACATCAAATGCATTACCCTCATCAACATTCCTGGTTACATCCATAAACAATTCAATCAAATTTTTCAAACATGACCTTCCCTTCACAATTCCATGCTGACTATCCCTGACTAATCCATGTCTCTCCAAGTGCAGATATATTCTGTCCCCCAGAATTCTTTCTAGTAACTTCCCCACCAGTGAGGTTAGACTGACTGGCCTGTAATTTCCTGGTCTATCCCTTCCTCCCTTTTTTAATAATGGGACAACATTAGCACTCCTCCAGTCCTCTGGCACCTCACATGTGGCCAGACAGAATTTGAAAATTACTGCCTGGTGCCCCTGATATCTCTTCCCTTGCCTCCCTCAACAGCCTGGAATACATCTCATCCGAGCCTGTGGATTTAACCACTTTTAAGGCTGCTAAACCCACCAGTACGTCCTCTCTCTCTATGTTAATTTCCTCTAATATTTCACAGTCCTCCACCCTGATGTCTATACTCGCGTTGTCCTTTTCCATTGTGAAGACTGACGCAAAGTATTCATTGAGGACTACACTCACGTCTTCTGGGTCCACACACAGATTACCTCCATGGTCCCTACATGGCCCTACTCTTTCCCTAGTTATTCTCTTGCTCTTTATATATTTTTAAACGACCCTTTACTCTACACACCAATGCTTTCTCATGCACTCTCATAGCTTTCCTAATTTCCTTTTTAAGTTCCCCCCTACATTTTTTGTACTCCTCTCGGGACTCTGCCATATTGAGCCCTCGGTATCTGCCATAAGCTTCTCTTTTTTTCTTAATCCTAATCTTTATGTCCCTTGGCATCAGTGTTCTCCGGACCTGGTCCCCACTTTGTCTTTACAGGAACATATTTGCCCTGTACTCTCACTATTACCCCTTCAAATGCCTCCCACTGCTCTGACAGTTTTATCTGCAAGTAGCTGCTCCCAGTCCACTTGGGCCAAATCGTATCTCATCTTAGTTAAATTAGCCTTTCCCCAGTTTAGAGCTTTTATTCTCAGCCCAACCTTATCCTTTTCCATAACTATCCTAAATCTAACTGATTTATGGTCACTATCTCCAAAATGCTCCCCTACTGATACACCTTCCACCTGCCCGAGCTCATTTCCTAATATTAGGTCCAGAGCTGTCCCCTCCCTTGTTGGGCTTTCTACGTACTGGCTAAAAAAGTTCTCCTGGATGCAAATTAAGAATGTTGCTCCCTCCCTACCTTGCACACTAAAACTATCCCAGTTAATATTTGGGTAGTTAAAATCCCCCACAATTACCGCCTTATTATTTTTATACTTCGCTGAAGTTTGATTACATATTTGATCCTCTATCCCTCGCTGACTGGGGGCCTATAGTACACACTCAACAGCGTGTTTGCCCCTTTTGTGTTTTTTACTTCTATCCACATGGCTTCATTTGATGATCCATCCAAGATATCATCCCTCCTCACTGCTATAATTGATTCTTTGAACAATATTGCAACCCTCCATCCTCTTCTATCCCCCTCTCTAACCCCTCTGAATACCCTATAACCAGGAATGTTGAGCAGCCAATCCTGTCCTTCTTTTGGCCAAGTCTCGGTCATAGCTATGATATCATACTCCCGTATGCCTATCTGTGCCCTCAGCTCGTCTGTCTTATTCCCCAGGCTCCTTGCATTAAAATACATTCCATTTAGCCTTCCTAAACTCACTTCTTTCTTATTAAGTCTATGTTTCCTCTGCCTTCTAGACTCACAAGCGTTTTAACTTCCATCTCAGCTTCTCTCCCCTCTGAACTACTTTTCAGGATCCCATCCCCCTTCCAATTTAGTTTAAATCCACCCTAACAGCATCAGCAAACCTCTCCGCGAGGATGTTGGTCCCATTCAGATGTAACCCGTCCAACTTGCACAGGCCCCACCTCCCCCAGAAACGGTCCCAATTCCTCAGGAATCTAAAGCCCTTCCTCCTGCACCATCTCCCAGCCACGCATTCATCTGCTCTATCCTTCCATTCCTATACTCACTACTGCGTAATCTGGAGATTGCTACCTTTGAAGTCCAGCTTTTCAATTTCCTACCTAAAGTCTGCTTGCAGGACCTCATTGCTCTTTCTTCCTATATCATTGGTCCCAACATGGACCATGACCTCTAGCTGTTCACCCTCCCCCTTCAGAATGTCCTGCAGCCGTACCGTGACATCTTTGGCCCTGACACCCGGGAGGCAACATATCATCCTGGATTCACGTGTACGGCAGCAGAAGCACCTGTCTACTCCCCTCACTTACGAATCCCCTACCACTATTGCCCTTCCACACTTCTTCCTTACACCCTGAGCAGCAGTGAGGAGACACCGTAGACCCTCACATTACATCCGTGAATGTTTGATTGTTGTCTGGCTGATGACAGTGCACATACCCTCTGTGATAAGGCCCCTTTCATGGAGACGCAGCGGATGTCCATGGTCCCTACATTGCAGGAGGATGATGACTGATGACTACATAGCTTATGTGAATGTCTGACTCCTGTCTGGCTGATGGCACCTCGCTTGCACTCTGTGAACAGGGTCATATCATAGAGATGCAGTGGGGAAACTTTAACTTCTCCTGATCCTATGGCATCCTTCATGAGCTGAGCCCTTCAGGACCCCACTGTCACCGGACACAGATGCTGATGAGATGAGGCCAGCCGCACCTCAAAGGTGCTGGGAACACACAGAGAGAATGACGGAACTCTGTGCCGCCGGCCCAGGACATTCTGGCAGCGATGATAAACCCCATCGGGGTGCAGGCAGGACTGATGTGACCAGTGACAGTGAAGGTGCATCATCAGTGTGCTGGGAATGTTGCACAAAGCACAGGGAAGAGATCCTGGACTGAGACACCTGCCTTTATCTGGTGCAGAAAGGTTTCACACCTGAATGGCATGAACACTGCTCATCAGAACATGGAGCCATAGGCAGGGAGACATTCTTGGGAGCTTATTTACAATAGTGAGCATTATATACAAGTGATTAACAACTGTGCCCAGGCTGTGCAACTACATCTTTCTAACCAAGGTGTCAGCTGTGGCTCAGTTCATAGCACCCTCGCCTTTGAATCAGAAGGTTGTGGGTTCATGTCCCACTCCCGGAAACCAAGAACTGTGATTGTACTCGAAAGAGTTACATCTTCCTAACCTTATCCCTTATTCTATTAATTTGGTTTAATCTTCCTAACCCTCCTAACCCTGCCTTGGTGCTGCCCGGGCACCCACGGTGGAGGTGGAGGCAGCCTGCTGACTGTGATGATGACCTTGGCAAGAAACCTCTGGAGGGCCGAGACCTGGATGTCCATGACCTGCTTTCGGGGTCTTGTCGTGTGGCAGTGAGGTCCACCTCAGCCTGAGAAGCTGGAGCTGCTGGGGTCACAAGAAGAGGGGGTTTGGATGGGCAGGACATTCCCGGAGTCACCTGGGTGGATGGCCCCGGGGTGTGCACCCTGCTGATCCTCCTCCCTGTGGGTGCCCGAGGGCCCCTGGCTGATTCCTTGAGGAGTAGGGGAAGCTGGAGTGAGATTGATCTGCCCTGCACCACTCTTGCGTTGACACTGTTGGAGGCCAACCATGGTGTCAGTGATGAAGTTCAGCCCGCGCAGCAGTACAGGACCAATGTCCTGGACCAAGGTCTCCATGGCAGCCGCCATCCTTGGTGCACTTGCATGCCGGCGCTATCATCTCAGAGTGAAGGCGGACGGACTCCTCCATTGTGCCTTGCAATCTGAGGGGTGCAGCGGACATCCCTTCCTGATGTTCCCGAGCTTGTCTTTGCAGCTCTAACAACTGAAGTATGACCGAGTCCAGAGGGTCCTCACCTGACTCAGACTCAGCAGATTTCTGGTCTCCAGCAGCCCTCCGAGTGCAGGAAACCTGGGAAGTCCCTGCCTCCGACTGTGTGGATCAGACAGTGCAATGTGCTCACCAGATTGTGACCCCGAGGCTACTCTAAAGTTAGGCCTCACTGAGGTGTGTGTCTCTGCGCCCCCAGAGGGTGGAGTGAGAGCTGCGACGGGTCTTCAATGGGAGGTTCAGCAGATTCCTCTTCCTCGGTGTCTTTGGGGCTTGAGTCGAGGACCTGAGTCCTGCACCCCCTCAGCTGTCTCCCAGATGTACCTGCGGAAGCAAGGAGAGATAATTGGTGCATGGCAGTGGCCTGTGAAACAGGACACATCACTCCCAGCATGGTTGGTTGTCTGATGGATGTTGCACTGCTGGATCCTCACTTGGTAGAGCACCGCTGACCTCACCGTCAGCACAGGAATGGTCCAGATCCTTGCCGGCCAGCTGAATGGCTCTGTTTTCAATGTCCATGAGGACTTTGATTTCAGGCATTCCTCCACCGGTCTGTGGCCTCTCCCTGTTGTTGTGTGCCAGCTTGTCCTGCATGAATAGAGATGGAGAGAGTGTAAACAGGCCCCTATCAGGCCTGATGATAAGTATGCCTGGCATGTGTGGGTGGTGAGTGGTGCCATGGAAGAGATGAGGACAATGAAAGTGTGTGTGAGAGAGTGGATGGTGATGTCCCTTGAGCTGGCAGTGAGTGAGATCCCTGTGGATGTGTGGTGGGTTTGTGAGTCTGAGAGTTGAGAGTGATGTGAAGAGTGTCTTACCATGGCAAGACGGAGGAGATCATTCAGCCTCTTGCGGCACTGGGTGGCTGTGTTCTCTTGCAGGGCGTTGGAACCGACCGTTGCTGCCACCGCCTCCCAAGCCAGATTGGCGGTGCTGCTCCCCCTCCGGCGGCCTGGGCGGGGGTAGAGGACATCTCGGCAGCAACCAAAAGGCATTCCAGGGAGGCATCACTGAATTGGGGAGGAGGTGGGGTGACTGCAGTCTTCTTGCCTTTCGGGGCCATGTCTTCCGTGGAAGCGCGGAGAAGTGTCCACGCGAGTACACTTTAAATATGGCGCCCGACGTGATGAGAGCCTGCCCGCCATCAAAACAGCGTGTTTCCCGGGACTGCATAGTTAATGCAGCAGAATCGGGGCGATACAGCGTGAGAAGCCGCCATTGCGGCCGAGTGGGTAAAACTGCCCACTACCGCACTTAGTGCAAACCTGGGGCGAGTCCGCCCAGAGAGTGTTCGATATTTGGACCCTAATGGAATCCAGGGATATAGGGAAAGAGAAAAAAGTGGAGTTGAGGTGGATCAGCCAATCTTATTGATTGATGGAGCAGGCTCAAAGGGCCATATGGCCTTTTCCTGTCCCTATGTCTTATGTTCTTATGTGAAAATAGTCCATCCCTATCTATCCAAGGATAAATGCGATTCTTTTCTTTATCTGTAGCTCAGCTCACCCACTGGCACAATGAGCAACCTCCAACCATTATCATGTGTCTTTCCTTTACACAAAGTATTGAAAGGATAAATCACCAAACTACATTAGCCATACCGGGGGTTATCTTGACATTTATTGCTCTCTCTCTCTCTCTCTCTCTCTGTCTCTCAGCTCTTTCCCCTCCACAGAGAGGGTTAAAATACTGAATGTTATTAGAATAAGAACAGAAATGATTGAATTTTGCTGAAAAGAGAGGCACATTGCTGAAGCTTTTCATCTTGCACTCATGAGGACAAACACAAGAATACCAAATGTCAAACGCTCACAATAATTTTTACTGCAGGAGGGTGCTGATTGGCTGGCAAGACAACTCTGATTGGCTGAGGCTTTGTCATGGAGAAAGCAACAAGGAAATGATTGGATGTCATCTGGAACATCATTGTTCTCAAGTTGGGGGATCTTCAAAAGATCATATATATCAGAATGAACATGCATTTATATAGCACTTTTCAAATCCTCATGGCATCCCAAACCTCTTCGCAGTCAATGAAATACTTTTGTGAATAGTGGCCACTGTTACAATATAAAGAATGCAGCAGCCAATTTGTACACAGCAAGTTCCCATAAGAGCAATGATGTGAATTAATAATTAACCTATTTTGGGGTTGAGGGATTTCATTAGCCAGCAAGAATTCAACTATTTTCTTAGAAAAGTGCTGTGGGATCTTTTATGTCCACCAGAGACGGCCTTCGTTTGACGTCTTGTCAAAAAGAAATATAGTCAAGGAGGCAGATCTAAGAGCTGATAATGATTCCAGAGTCTTCTTTTAGGTTTTGGGGCAGGGACAGATGAGGAGAAATTGTTTCGCTCAAAGGGTTGTGAAACTTTGGACAAAGGGGTTTGATAGGGTGGACACTGAGAGATTGTTTCCAGTGGCTGGAGAATCTAAAACACAGGGGCACAGTCTCAGGATAAGGGGCCAATCATTTAGGACTGAGATGAGGAGAAATTACTTCACTGTGAAACTTTGGAATTCTCTACCCCAGAGGGTTGTGGGTGCTCCGTCGCCGAATACGCTTAAGGCTGGGATAGACAGATGTTTGGTCTCTCGGGGAATGAAGGGATTTGGGGAGCGGGGAGGAAAGTGGAGTTAAACCCAAGATCAGCCATGATCGCACTGAATGGTGGAGCGGGCTTGACAGTCCACGTGGTCTACTCCCGCTTCTATTTCTTGTGTTCTTGTGAGGCTGTGCTGGAGAGGTTTAGGGAGGGAATTCTAGAGCTTCGGGCCCACACAGCTGGAGGCACAGCCACCAGTGATGAAGTGATTAAACTAGGAGATAGTCAAGAGGTCAGAATTCATGGAGAACAGAGATCTCAGAGGGTTAAAAGCAAAAAAACTGCGGATGCTGGAAATCCAAAACAAAAACAAAAATACCTGGATAAACTCAGCAGGTCTGACAGCATCTGCGGAGAGGAACACAGTTAACGTTTCGAGTCCGAATGACCCTTCAACAGAACTAAGTAAAAATAGAAGAGAAGTGAAATATAAGCTGGTTTAAGGCGGTGGGGGGGCGGTGGGACAAGTAGAGCTGGATAGAGGGCCAGTGATAGGTGGAGATAACCAAAAGATGTCACAGACAAAAGGACAAAGAGGTGTTGAAGGTGGTGATATTATCTAAGGAATGTGCTAATTAAGGGTAGAAAGCAGGATGAGCAAGGTACAGATAGCCCTAGTGGGAGTGGGGTGGGGTGAAGGAATCAAAAAAGGCTAAAAGGTAGAGATAAAACAATGGATGGAAATACATTTAAAAATAATGGAAGTAGGTGGGAAAAGAAAAATCTATATAAATTATTGGAAAAAAAAAGGGGGGGGGAATCGGAAAGGGGGTGGGGATGGAGGAGAGAGTTCATGATCTAAAATTGTTGAACTCAATATTCAGTCCGGAAGGCTGTAAAGTGCCTAGTCGGAAGATGAGGTGCTGTTCCTCCAGTTTGCGTTGAGCTTCACTAGAACAATGCAGCAAGCCAAGGACGGACATGTGGGCATGAGAGCAGGGTGGAGTGTTGAAATGGCAAGCGACAGGGAGGTCTGGGTAATGCTTGTGGACAGACCGAAGGTGTTCTGCAAAGCAGTCACCCAGTCTGCGTTTGGTCTCTCCAATGTAGAGGAAACTGCATTGGGAACAACGAATGCAGTAGACTAAATTGAGGGAAGTGCAAGTGAAATGCTGCTTCATTTGAAAGGAGTGTTTGGGCCCTTGGATGGTGAGGAGGGGGGAAGTAAAGGGGCAGGTGTTGCACCTTCTGCGGTTGCATGGAAAGGTGCCATGGGAGGGGGTTGAGGTGTAGGCGGTGATGGAGGAGTGGACCAGGGTGTCCCAGAGGGAACGATCCCTGCGGAATGCCACCAGGGAGGGTGAAGGGAAGATGTGTTTGGTGGTGGCATCATGCTGGAGTTGGCGGAAATGGGGGATGATGATCCTTTGAATGCGGAGGCTGGTGGGGTGATAAGTGAGGACAAGGGGGACCCTATCATGTTTCTGGGAGGGAGAAGAAGGTGTGAGGGCGGATGCACGGGAGATGGGCCGGACACGGTTGAGGGCCCTGTCAACCGCCGTGGGTGGAAAACCTCGGTTAAGGAAGAAGGAAGACATGTCAGAGGAACTGTTTTTGAAAGTGGCATCATTGGAACAGATGCGACGGAGGCGAAGGAACTGAGAGAATGGGATGGAGTCCTTACAGGAAGCGGGGTGTGAGGAGCTGTAGTCAAGGTAGCTGTGGGAGTCAGTGGGCTTGTAATGGATATTGGTGGACAGTCTATCACTAGAAATTGAGACAGAGAGGTCAAGGAAGGGAAGGGAGGTGTCAGAGATGGACCATGTGAAAATGACGGAGGGGTGGAAATTGGAAGCAAAATTAATAAATTTTTCCAGGTCCTGACGAGAGCATGAAGCAGCACCGAAGAAATCATCGATGTACCGGAGAAAGAGTTGTGGGAGGGGGCCGGAGTAGGACTGGAACAAGGAATGTTTCACATACCTCATAAAGAGACAGGCATAGCTGGGGCCCATGCGGGTACCCATAGCCACACCTTTTATTTGGAGGAAGTGAGAGGAGTTTAAGGAGAAATTGTTCAGTGTGAGAACAAGTTCAGCCAGACGGAGGAGAGTAGTGGTGAATGGGGATTGTTCGGGCCTCTGTTCGAGGAAGAAGCGGAGAGCCAACAGACCATCTCGGTGGGGGATGGAGGTGTAGAGGGATTGGACGTCCATGGTGAAGAGGAGGCAGTTGGGGCCAGGGAACTGGAAATTGTTGATATGATGTAGGGTGTCAGAGGAATCACGGATGTAGGTGGGAACGGACTGGACAAGGGGAGAGAGAATGGAGTCAAGATAGCAAGAAATGAGTTCCATGGGGCAGGAACAGGCTGATACGATCGGTCTGCCAGGACAGTTCTGTTTGTGGATTTTGGGTAGGAGGTAGAAGCGGGCCGTCCGAGGTTGGGAGACTATCAGGTTGGAAGCTGTGGGAGGAAGATCTCCAGAGGAGATGAGGTCAGTGACAGTCCTTGAAACAATGGCTTGATGTTCAGTGGTGGGGTCATGGTCCAGGGAGAGGTAGGAGGAAGTGTCTGCGAGTTGACGCTCAGCCTCTGCGAGGTAGAGGTCAATGCGCCAGACAGCAACAGCACCACCCTTGTCAGCGGGTTTGATGACAATGTCAGGGTTGGACCTGAGAGAATGGAGTGCAGCAAGTTCAGAGAGAGACAGGTTAGAGTGGGTGAGAGGAGCAGAGAAATTGAGACGGCTAATGTCACGCCGACAGTTCTCAATGAAAAGATCAAGAGAAGGTAAGAATCCAGAGGGAGGGGTCCAGGTGGAGGGAGAATATTGGAGGTGGGTAAAAGGATCCATTGAACGGGGAGGGGACTCCTGCCCAAAGAAGTGAGCACGGAGACGAAGGTGGCGGAAGAAGAGTTCAGCATCGTGCCGAGCCCGAAATTCATTGAGATGAGGGTGTAAAGCTATGCTGAGCACTGAACGTTCAGCATCGGAGAGGGGAAGGTCAGGGGGTATAGTGAATATACGGCCGGGGCTGGGATTGGAAGATGGGATGGGGACAGAGGGACAGGCAGGAGTGGAGGGTCCTGGATGGGTGTTGGTGTCGATGAGTTGTTGGAGCTTGCGTTCCTTTGCACCTGAAAGAAAGAAACAAAGTTTCTTGTTGAAGCGTCGGATGAGATGAAGAATAAAATGAAACTGGGGGCACGCGCAGCTTTGAAAAAGGGTGCGGCGGTGCTGCCGGAGGGAAGGTCGAGTGTGTTCATATGGCAACGCATGGCACTGAGTGTGGATCTCAGAATGCGATGAAAACAGCAGTCCGAGGAGCGTTGTATGTCCCGGAGATACCTGTAATCCTGGGTGGGTTTGAAACATGAGGGATGGAATTTCAGTTGGAATCCAAGTGGGGTAAGTCGGAGACGGAAACAGTTACTGAGGAAGGAAATATGGCTGTGAAAGCGGGTTTTAGTAAACACCTTGTCAAACACCAGGAGAGAAATGGAAAGCAATGAAGGTGAACAAGGCAAAAGAGAGATACGGGAATCCTGTCGGAGAGAAGAGCAATACTTCTTCAAGGTAGGCATTCCTTGAAGAGAAGAGAAAAAATCTCAGAGGGTTGTAGGGCTGAAGCTGGTTAAAGACATCAGGAGGAGAGAGGCCATAGAAGGACTAAAAGTGAAGATGAGAATGTTAAAACTGAGGTGATAAATGCAAAATACTACCGGTGCTGGGAAATCTGAAATAAAAACAGAAAGTGCTGAAAAAAAAGATTCAACAGGCCTGGCAGCTTCTGTGGGGAGAGAAACAGAGTTAATGTTTCGAGTCTGTTATGATCCCAGCTGAGATTACCCCTGGACAAGGCTGAACCCAGGTGGAACCCAGCTTGATAGATCCTAACTTTTATTTGTCTGTTTAAATATGTGGAGAGTGGCTACTGAACAGAGTCACATGAATCAGCTGATGAACTTTTAATGAAACATTTATTAAACAAGAAAAATGAACTATATGACAATAATCCTTCATCCACAACTACACCTTTACAGATATATACAGGTTTGTAAGGATAACACAAGTTACAAAAATCATCTTATGCTTTCATGTTTATAGTGAGTACACAGTCCATGTGCTAATAGGCACCTTGTAGTCAGACACACCACACTCTGAAACCAAGTGACAGATGCCACCTCAACCAGATGCTATGGATCTCTCCTCAAATACCCCCAGATGCTTGTCACACCATGAACCAACCATCTTTGATATGAGGGTTTCCAATGTCCACTTTCCAAGACCTCACCTTGCAATCTTCTCCCAGACCGATGCTTTCTCTCAGGCGCCTTCCGCAACGGTTCACCTCAAAGGTTTCAAACTCTACTTCTAATGTTCCTCTTCCCTGGGTCACCGCATGCATCCAAGCTGTCTCCCATGCACTCTCTCTCTCACCGACTCAACTGACAACACTACACCACTGCTTCACATGCCCATAATAAAGAGCTACAGACCTTCAGCCATCTCTTTGGACATGCTTGCCTCTTACAAGCTGTTCTTGCTTTAAATCTTCTTTCTGCAGCTTTTGTTTTTTTAAACCTGAAGCTTGGGGCCTTTCTCTCTGCCCCTTACTCTTAACTTCACTTAACAGTACCTTTTCCAGGTTCCTGTGCTTCCTTTGACTAGGATGTCTTCTTGGGACTTTCCCCTGTTTCCGTCTCACTCCTTTGGCCTTGGTACCTTTTGGGAAATCTGCAGCTCCCTCTCCCAGCGTCAGTCTCTCTGGGATCCTGGCTTCAAGCTGAACTTGAAACTGCTGTTTCTTTAGTTTTTCTGTGTGTCTGTGGGAGGGACCTGCCTCTCTGGACCCCTGTTGCTAGGCAAGAGCCCAATACTTCTACCCTTGTTTGTTTACCTTAGCTTAAGTTATAAAATTCCTCATTATAAATGCAAGCACCCTTTTAAAGTGAAACTAAAACTCAATTTGACCTTTCTTAACGCACAGATGCAGAAATGCAAATCAAACTTAAACTTTAATGCTAAAACTCATTCCTAACATCCACAAATACCAATATAACTTACTCAAACTATCTCTATTTCCTAACAAGTCCAATATGACTGTTCTTTATGTTGTGGTATAAAGATGACACCACCCAGAAGGAAATACCAGTTAAATTTGGGAAATGACTTGTACTGGTCCGAATGGATCTTTTATACCTTAAAATGGAACTCCAGTTTGGACCAGTGCCAATCATTTCCAAGTTTTACTGGTTTTTCCTTCACTCAAGTCTATGAGTTTCCAGTAAGCAAAGGTTGTATTCAAGCACATGCTGAGGGGACACAGCCTGGTTGTACAGTGTGTCTCTCTGTCATAAAGGCTGTGTAGCATGTTTATATATTTTATTTATCACATCTCACAATACTGCCTTGCACAACCTCCAGTTACATACCTAATGAGCAGAATTATTCAGGTTGCAGATGTCTCTGCTTTCTCACTAGGAGGCTGGGAAATGCCTCGGTTCTAATGCCTCCCAGTCTGTGCTCTTGTCGCTCTAACATTTGTTTACCCATCCTGTGAAGGTCACTAAGTTTTATGACTTGTGATTGTTAGTTGGGTTCCCACAGTACCATATCCACCATGCCTATGTGTTGGCTATATTTCCCACAATGCTTAGAAAGAGCTCTCACAACTATACTTAAAGCTAATAAAGGTCATAGCTACATTTGTCTACTTTTAAAGCTGCTAATGCACACCTTAATATCAGTTTTAATATCGGATTATTCCAATTATCCCACGTCATTTGGAACTGAAGAGAGGTGGAAATGCGATGCGTTTTATGCTGTTGAAAGGCTGTAAAGTTCCTAATTGGAATATTCCTCAAGCCTGCATTGAGCTTCACTGGAACATAGCATCAGGCCAAGGATAGAAATGTGAACATGAAAGCAAGGCGGTGAATCAAAATGGCAAGCAACCAGAAAGTAGGGATCATGCTTGTGGACTGAGTGAAGATATTCCGCAAAGCAGTCAACAGTCTATGTTTGGACTCCCCAGTGTAGAGGAGACCACATTGGGGGCAGCGAATACAGTAGACTAAATTGAAAGGAATACAAGTAAATCGCTGCTTCACCTGGAAGTAGTATTTGGGGCCTTGGATGGTGAGGAAGGAGGAGCTAAAGGGGCAGGTGTTACACTTCCTGAAATTGCATGGGAAGGTGACATGGGAAGGGGATGAGGTGTTGAGCATGATAGAAGAGTGGACCAGAGTGTCCCAGAAGGAATGATCCCTTTGGAATACTGACAGGAGAGATAAGGAGAAAATATGTTTGATAATGGCATCATGCTAGAGGTGCCAGAAATGGTGGAGGATGATCCTTTGGATGTGCAGGCTGGTGGGGTGGAAAATGAGGACAAGGAGCACACTATCATAGACCTGGGAGGGAGGGGAAGGGGTCAGTGCAGTTTATTTATATTAAAACTGAGGCTTTTACTGACTGGGAGCCAATGTAGCTCAGTAAAAACTGAGCGATGAATGAATAAGATTTGGTACAAGATATGAAACGGGCAGCAGAGTTTTGGATGAGCTCAAGTTTATGGAGGGTGGGAGGTGGGAGGCCGGACAGGGATGGATTGGAATAGTCAAGCCTAGAGGCAACAAACACAACTCTTTCCCCTTAGTTATGGGTATTTACCACCAGGGAGCACTGTTGCTCCATGAAAAATGTCCAATCCAACAGATACCTTAATAAAAGCAAAATACTGCGGATGCTGGAAATCTGAAATACAAAATCTGAAATAAAAACAGAAAATGCTGGAAAAGCTCAGCTGGTCTGACAGCACCTGTGGAGAGGGAAACAGAGTTAATGTTTCGAGTCCGTATGACCCTCCTTCAGAGCTAAAGAGTAGAAATGTGATGAAATTTATACTGTCTAAGGGAGGGTGGAGCAGGTGAAACTCGATATAAGGCCAGCGATATGTGGGGGTTAAGGAGAGATTGACAAAGACACAAGGCAAAGGGAGTTTTAACGATAGGGATAAGCGCTAAAGAAGGCGCTGATAGTGGCAGAAAGGTACGAAAGCAGAAGTTTGAGTAGCAGAACAAGGGTCAGCGTTTTGTGAAAGAACAACATGGAATGAGTAACAGATGGGGGTGGGGTCAGGGGAGGGGGGAGTGGTTGGGGAAAAAGGATAGAAAAAGGAATAAAAAAGTTAATAAATGAATAAAAATAGAAATAAAAATAAGTAGATTAAAAAAAAAGATACATTTTATAAAAGGGATTTAAAAAGGGGCAGAGATAGAGGAGAAAGTTCATGATCTGAAGTGGTTGAACTCAATGTTAAGTCCGGAAGGCTGTAAAGTGCCCAATCGGAAGATGAGGTGCTGTTCCTCCAGTTTGCGTTGAGCTTCACTGGAACATTACAACAGGCCAAGGACAGACATGTGGGCATGAGAGCAGGGTGGAGTGTTGAAATGGCAAGCGACAGGGAAGACTGGGTCCTTCTGAAAAGCAGTCACCCAAAACTTAGTAAGATATTTTCCCAATACCACTCAATTATTTATCTCCGCAGGAACAAATGCACTATACTTACCAAATTTATGATATTTCCTTCTTAAGGGGAGCCTAAATATAAGTGATATTTCTGTAAGAAATAATACCATATGTCTTTAAAATCTAATCTTCTCTTGTAATAAGTTCCTGCAGTGCATAAAATGGCTGATTTCTGTATATTACAGGGTTGATAAAATAACCTGATCATTAAACAGTAAATTCTATTAAATAAATAGTCAAAGGGATTCCACTGCTGCATGGATCAGTAGCAAGGGAACCTTAAGTCAGGATTCTAAAAAAAGCTTTGCATTTATCTAGCACTGGTCACAATCTTAAAATGTCCCAAAGTGCTTCCAGTCAACAAAATGCTTCTTAAGTGTAACTATTTCATAAGGAAACATAGCAGACATTTAGACAGCAAGATCCAAGAAACAGCAATTGATAATGATCAGATCATCTTTTTTATTGAGTTAAGCATCGGCCAGGACAAGAGCAACTCCCCTGTTCTTCTTTAAATAGTTCCATGTGACCTTTACAGCCACCTGAAAATGAGGAGTGTACTCTTTCTGTACTGCATTGGAGTGTCAGTCTGCTGTCTCAGGCATGCGACTTGAAGATGTTATCGACTGACTAAGAAGCGAGAGTGCTACTGTCAACGCTGGTAGTGACATTGATAGGAATAAGAAGAGGCCATTCAGCCCCTTGTGCCCAGTCCATCCTTCAATTAGATCATGGCTGATCCGTGCTTCAGTCCCATTTACCTGCAATACCTCCATATCCCTTAATACCCTGACCCAAAGAAAGCAAACAATCTCAACCGTAAAAGTTCCAATGGCCGTCCAGCCTTTGGGCCAGATAAATTACAGAATTTTACTACTGCGTGAAAATGTGTTGTCTGAATTTCCTCCTAAATGGCCTGGGCTCCAATGTTAAGATACTGTTTCCTCATTCTTGACACCCTCCACAAGAGGGAGCAGTGCCTAAATTTTGATCTTCATTCTCTGGAGTGGGACATCAACACCCTCCAGCCTTCAAGGCTTTGGGGTGAAAGTGCTACCACTGGGTCAAGGTTGCCAGCAACATTAGGCGGTTAGATTATTTTTATGTGCAGGGAATTTGCAGGATATGTTGATGGGCTAAGATAAATAGAGCTGGGTGAAGATTGATATGGAGCTTAAACACTAGCATGGACCAGTCATACCATTATTACTTCGTAATACTTTATGATATATGATGGGGACAAGAGGAATTGAGGTAATCACGGTATAGAAAAGGAAATTAGATAAACATTTGAAGAAGGGTTGAGGGAAGAGTGGGGAATTGGAATTAGAGTAGGAAGCTTAAAAAAAAAGCTTTCACCATGAGCAAATGCAATGGATTCCTTCAGAAGCCAAATTTCAATGGTTCCAATTTCCAATGGGTTATAGGTGCTGGGACAAACCTCTCAATATTCTTGATTTGCTGGCCAGCTGAAGACAGAAATCCTTTAAAGGATATTATTATTATTATTGGCATGCCGAGGGTGAGGGAAGGGTGAGCCCTGAGCCCAACCACATGTAAAACACCAAGGACAGATGACCTCTGCTCTGCAGAAGGCAGTGGTCACTCTTCTACTGCTGATCATTCTACTGAGCGACTGCCTTAAGCACCATTGCCACCCAGGACTGTTGCTCCAAAAACACTGCATGCATAGACGCCCACCTGTAATACAGTGTAAAACACTGCAGGAGAGAGCTTCTGCACTTGCCTAGGTTGGAAAGCTCTCTATTCTCCATTTTCTGAGTGCCAGACTTCCACTGTATGAATTACTTGCAAAGGAAGAGACCATTTTTCCCAATATCCCATCTTGCACATGAATGGAAGTGTTCACTTTAATGTAGGCTACAATAATGGTTATGTTATTGGACAAGAGACCCATAGGTCTGCATTAATAATCCAGTCAGGGCATGAAATCAAATTTCACCCTGGCAATTGGAGAATTTGAATTGAGTTCAATTTAAATCATCTGGAAATAAAAATCTGCCATTAAAACTGAACTGGTTCGCTAACGTCCTTTAGAGGCAAAGGCTCGATCTAAACGTGAATCCAATCCTACACTAACTCATACCTGCCATCTGAAGTGGCCCAGCAAACCACTCAAGTGGCCTAACAAGCTAAAAGGTTCATCATAACCTTCTCAGGCCCACTAGGGATGGACAATAAATGACAGCAACGCCCACACCCTGAGAATGGATATCATATCCCTCAACGCCCTTCAATCTCTGGAATCACATCTAGTTAAATGCCCAGGTGACCTGGCTCTCCATATTGTACAATCTCTACCAGCTTCCCTTTTTCAGTTCTAATGCCCATCATTTTAACTGCATCCCAAGATGTAATCCTGGGCGTTTACCATTGGAAAGAAACTGAATTGGACTAGCCATATAAGCACTGCGGCTACAAGAGCAGGTCAGATGCTGGGAATTCTGCGGTGAGTAACTAAAACCCTGATTCCCCAAAGCCTGTCCGCCATCTATAATGCACAAGTCCGGAGTGTGATGGAACACTCCCCACTTGCCTGGATAAGTGCAGCTCTAATAACACTCTGGGCAGAATTATCCCCCCAACAGGTTATCCTCCCCTGAACAGAAGTTCAGGAGTGGGTGCGTGCAGGCGCGCCTCCGATCGGCACCCCCGATTGAGGGTGGGGGGGTGGGGGGGTGTGCCGCCATGTATTGTGGGCGGGCCAAATAAGGCCCACCCAGCGTGATGTCCGCCAGGAAGTGCGATGCGCTCCCTGTGCGGGCGGGGAGGGGGATTCCCTCAGCCAAGGCTAAATGCTACCTCAGGGAGATCGGCGCCAAATTCAGAAATGTTAAATATAGAAAAATAAAATTTCCCTGAAGCGTCCCCTCATGTGACACTGTTGCATGAGTTGGGACATGTCCAGCACTTTTAATTAAACTTTTGTTAAATTTTAAAAACCCTCAGAAACCTCACTCCGCCCGTGGATGAGGTTTCATGCTTTCTCTGAAACCCACCAACCTTTAAGGTTGGACGGGCAGGTCCTTTAACGAGTTCAATTACTTTTTAAACGGCCTCAATTGGCCGTTGACAGGTCGGCGGGGGCACAGCTGATTCGGCTGCACCCTCCGCCAACCTGAAAATGGAAATGCCGCAGGGTGATGTCGGGAGATCCGCCCGGTGTCACCCTGCGTCCTTTCAGGCGTCGTCGCCCACCGCTCGCCGACCTCAATGTCCTGTCCTTTGACATGAACTCCAGTCGTGAATACGGAAGTTTAACTTGATTCTGAACCGGTCTTCCAATGTAGTCCATATCTTTTGGGGATCCTTCAACTCTTCTGATGTTAATCCTGACATGTTCAGCATGTGTAGGCCTTCGTTCCCAATTGCTAGGTGATTTTTTTATGGCTTGCTTGTCTGGTTCAGACAAACCCAAATGGAGAAACCGTAGCTTTGTGTGCTGTTTAAACATTTTGGATTCGCTTAGGAGGCCAGCTGCATCCCAATTCAAACTGGGGAATTTAGTGGACGTTCTGACAATATCCCTTTGAGCTCCCTTCTCCTATTGCACCCTGGGATGTGTAGCTGCCTTTGCCCACTTTTCCAAAACTCCGCCTGTTATAATTGCAACCTTCTCTGGCCTGATTTTTATGACTTTTTTTTGTTTGTTTTAGTTTTTTGTTTGACTCTCCCTCCGCTCACTATCGACCCAGCCCACACCCCGGTCACTCACCTTTCCCGACCGAGCAAACCCGGCGCTGGTCCTCTCGTCGCGCTGTCCCACTCTCAGAACTGACAGGCTACATACTGCAATCTCGCCGTGAGGGATCTGTCTGCTAACCAGCCCTTTACTTGTCCGCAAAGCTTCTCTGCAGTTAGCATGCCACGTTCTCAACACTCACTGATACTGTGACTCTGATGTGGTCTGATCATAATGTCAAGGGTCATCTTATGCCATATAGAATGACCTAAGGCTGTTCACCATGTTGTACCTGTATTTAATCTTGCTGGCAGGCTGTTTGACCACCGCTGAACACCGTGCTGTGTTGTTACACTGGTATAAAGGCAACAATCACTCAAAAGGGATAAAAGGGATTGGGTTCGTTTATTTGGACTAGGCATGTGAGAACGGATATATATGGGTAGAAAGCCTGAAGTTATCAGAGCTGTGCAATGTTCTGCTGACAGGCAAAAGTGAAATTAAAACTGGATAGCATGACATACTTCCCTTCTACTAATATCATGCTGCTACGTCTTAAAGACACATTACAACAATGGTCAAAAATAGCTGGAAAAACTCAGCAGGTCTGACAGCATCTGTGGAGAGGAAGACAGAATTAACATTTCGAGTCCATATAACTCTTCATCAGAACAGGTTTTGTGTTCTGATGAAGAGTCATATGGACTCGAGACGTTAACCCTGTCTTCCTCTCCACAGATGCTGTCAGACCTGCTGAGTTTTTCCAGCTATTTTTGTTTTTGTTTCCGATTTCCAGCATCCACAGTATTTTGCTTTTACAACAATGGTCATTGCTTGGCACTTGAGTGATGTGAATGTTACTTGCCACTTCTAAGCCTAGTCTGAATGTCATCCACGTCATGCTGCATGTGGGCTACAGGCTGCTTCAGTGCCTCAGGAGTCATCTTCATGTAGAAGGCAAGTGTCATTATAGATTATACTTTGCCTATGAAATCACCTGGACTGGTTTTAATCATCTGAGGAAATTGGAGAGGAAGTTTGGAGAACATTTTTCTCTGTATTAGCCCCAGTTACACATCTGGTGTTTTGCATATGGCAATAGATGCTGGAGTGTGTGGGCAGGAAGGTCCAGTCACAATGCTCTGACTATCATGAGGATTGGGCCAGGTTGATGGATCAGTTGATCACTCCCTACCGTCCATTTGGTATGTTCGCACCACAGGCAGCCGCCTTGCTTAACCCATTTGTACCAGGTAGAACTCCAGAGGCAGAGTGAGATCAGAGAGTACGCACATTCACACTACTTCCTAATTCCAAACAGCTGTGGATTCCAGACAGCTGGTTAACAGTGGGAGTTAAGCTCCTTCCTCAATACACTTGAAGTTATTAAAGTTCCCTGGGGCCCCTCACTTGTGTGGAGGTGGAATTGATTACAGCTCATTCTAGCCCGAAAGCCAGAGCGCCCTGGTGTGGAAAGATGTTCCATATGCCACATGCTTGGGCAGGGCAAGGAGGCCTGGACTGATTTAAGAGGCTTTCGGATCTGGAACGGTGCTATTCCGTTCCCCGGACATTGTGTACTTTTGTTTAAGCTTTCAGCTGGTGCAGGAACCAGTTGTGCATGGGGCAGATTCCAGTGCCAGGGCTTTCTTTGGCAACACTGCCCAAGGCGGAAACCTCCTCTAGCTTGAAGGATAAGAGCGTTCAGGTGCATGGAGACGGCACCAAGCTCCCCTCCGACATACACAATTTAGGAACTATATCTCCGCCCCTTCACTGTCATTGGGTCAAAATCCTGGAACTCCCTCCCTCGCAGCACATGCACTGCAGCAGTTCAGAAATGTAGCTTGTCACCACCTTCTCAAAGGGAGGGGTTACAAATGCTGGCCTTTCCAGTGATGCTCACAACCTGAGAATGATTAAAACAAGGTTTCTGGAATGCAAGAGAATCCAAGCCTCGGGGGTAAGAAAGTTCAGCAAATCACATTTCAGGACATAACCAGTGTTGAGTCTACACTGTTGCCTCTGGCCCTGATTTTTGTACAAAAGAGGCAATCGTTCAGCCCCCACATACACACCAGTAAAGCAGCATTGCTTTTTAATCCTACCTAGATGTCAGTCATGGTTAGACCTCTTGCCTATTACTTTGAATTTTGCGGGTTTAAGTTCCCCTTGGAGATTTCACTAGCTACTCCACTGCCCGTACTGAGAATGCTGGTGCTGTCTCTCCTAAAATGTTAAACTGAGGGCCTGGCACTAGTTCATACAAGAGCAGGGAAGACCTCCCCTGTCACCTGGCCAATATTTATCCCACAACAAATACCTAAAACATATTATCTGGTCATTATCACATTGCTATTTTGTGGGAGCTTGCTGTGCACAAATTAGCACCCATGGTACTGTCAGGGGACTAAGACCTCACGCTATATATTTTTATAAAACATAAATATATATATATATATATATACCCACGGCTAATTTCTAAAATTTTAAAAACTGGACAATAATGTTCTAAAATGACTGAAGCTCTGTGACCCTGAACAAAAGAGACTATTTGACAATATCGAAAAAAAATTGTACCTCGTTATCTCTGAAGAGGCCTTGTTGACTCCCTGTGGGCTGCAGGGAGCTATATAAACATCTACATTTCATTAGCCAGGTCTGGCCAACATTCATCTGCTGGAGCCAAGGACCCCAAAACCTCCCTTTAAGACTTAATGATTGGAACATTAACAGTCTCAGGGACCCAGGCAAAGGGATACACACCTCTTGTCAAATCCAGAGTGGAGAGGTGGGAGTCATGTGACATCAGCCCCTAGCTGGGGGAACCAATAACTTGGAGCTGCAGAACAGAAAAGGGGCTCTGTCCAGGTTTGAATATTTGGCCCCATCTACCGTTTCGACTGGGATTTTTGTACCATCGCCTACAAGACTGATTCATCTGTACTTGCCTATCTCATTGTGGAAGTCAATCTGACTGGAAAAGTGAATTATCCAGCACCAGTTCAGCCTGCTGGCCTCTGTGAAGGAGTACACCATTGGACTTTGATTCTGGATTCACGTGAAACAATAATTATTTATTCTGTGGTCTCTATCCCTTTTTACTGTATGAATGCACAGAGGGCTACATAGTGACCCCCCTCCCGCGTTTTGAGCGCGTGCAAATAAACTAACCCTCAGAGTTCATTCTATCCCGAGTTTGCTGTGGGGTTATTTATAGAAAAATTGGATCACACCAAAACTGAGGGGTTGGAAAACACACCACCGCTTATGAGGGGGGAAGCAAATAAAGACACCTTTCTGTTTACAGATAGGTGGTGAGAGGAGAAATCAGGGCTGTTTAAACTAACCTCCCCTCCTGTTTGTAATAGTATCTACATTATGAGTAACTACACTTCAAAAGTGGCTGCAAAATAATTTGGGATGTCCTGATGTTGTGGGAAATGTTCCGAAGCACTTTGGGGCATTGTGCAGGTGTAAAAGTTGCTATAGAAATGCAACACCTTTATTTCTGATTTAACGTTAAGTTCTAGAACCTAACGGAACTTCGGACGTAAGTTGGCAAACAGAAATACTCCTTCGCTTCAGTGCTGCATCCCCAACCTTTTCAGTTGCAAAGATAAATGGTTAAGACGCTTATTTATTCAGAACATTTCTATAGGTTCAGTAACACTGCCAAAGTCAATTCAGTCTCATGCAGAAGTTAGGGGGGAAAGAGAGTGCCAGATAGTTTAATAGAAAATTCAACCTGTAATAAACTAACAAATACAACCCCATTTCTGTGCTGGGATTGAAATATGTTTCTTAGTGTAAATGTTCCATACACTTACACACCTGATTGAATTAACTCTAACCTGTTTTCTGACTAAAAGGTGAATAAAAATAACACGGGCCTGAATCTTCGACTCAGCGAGAGGGGGCTGCTCGCCGAGGTGTAAAATGATGCAGGGTGACATCGGGCGTGCATCCCCACATCACCGTGTGTCATTTAGATTTCCAGCGGAGTCGGCTGCGCGCCCGCCGAACTGTCAAAGGCCTATCAAGGCCGTTTAAAAAGGCAATTAAGCAATTACCTGAGCTGCCTGTTCAACCTTAAGGTTGGCGGGGGGGCAGGTGAAGATCCCAGGCGGCTTTCGCACTTTTCAAGGAACCTCATCCACGGGCGGGATGAGGTTTCATGAAGGTTTTTAAATTTTCACACAAATTTTTATTATAATTAATGCAGACGTCCCAGCTCATTCGGCAGTTTCACATGAGGGGACATGTCATGAAAATTATTTCTCCACCGTATTAACCTTTTAACACTTATCTACCCGAGGCACCTCTGTGCCTCAGGGAGATTTCTGCAGCGCACTCCCGACTCAGGCAACTGCCCCCCCCACCCCTGGCCGCACAGCGAGCGTTCAGCGCTTCTTAATTGGCTCGCCCACGTAAAATGGTGGCGCGGACCCAACCGGGGGTGCCAATCGGGTCTGCGCCCACCCGCGCCCACCCCTCCCATGGCTTTCTTCGGGGGGAAACGGCTACATTGCAGAATTAGAAGAGATAAATGGTAGATTCTCTGTCAAAGCGACATCTGCACATCTACCCACCTGAACGACTATCAACCTGCACACTTTCACGCTCACCCATATGCCAACCTACACCTTCCCGCTCACCCATCTACCCTGCTGCACACCTACATATATACCGATCTAGAGAACCAGGAACTTACCCGTCTACCCACTTACCACCCACTTACCCACTGCACACATACACAGCTTCACACTGCCACGCCAACACACCTACACCCCGCACACTGCCACACCTACCCAACTATACGCCTGTTACACATACACACCCATTACATTTAAATGCCTGTTACACCTACACACCTGTTACACTGACATGCATGTTACACTTACACACCTGTTACACCTACACACCTGTTACACTTATACACCTGTACATTTACATACCTATTACACTGACACACCTGTTACACTAACACGCATATTACACTCGCTCACCTGTACACCTACACAGCTGTTACACTTACACACCTATTACACTTACACATCCAGACACCTACACACCTGTAAACCTACACACCAGTTACACTTACACACCTGTTATACTTACACACTTGCTATACCTACATACCCATTACACTTACACACCTGTTACACCTACACACCTGTACACCTACACAGCTGTTACACTTACACACCTGCTACACCTACACACCTGTACACCTACACACAGCAAACACAATCACTGAATTCACAATGGATGATGTGATGCTTTTATTTCGGCTTTGCTGCCCTTTAAACCGGGATCGGGGTGCTCGCCTTAAACCCTGAAGACAGGATTGGTCTCCCCTCCTTACGATGGTGTCCTGTGCTGAGATACAATTCTATTGCTCCTGACCAGCCGCCCATGGCCATTCGACACGGATGAATCTTGTTACTGAGCAGTGGTGAATTGCTAATGAACACGTGACAGCGAAGGGATGGAGCATCAGACCTGTCCAATTTTGTTTTCCCCGAGAGGGCAGACCGGGGCTTGGGTCATAGTCTCAGATGAAAGACTGCACCGCTGACAGTGCAGCACTCCCCCAGCACAGCACAGGGGGTCGGCCTTGTCTCTGGACTGGGATTCCTTACTTCTTTCAATCTACTGGCCAATAAAATGAATGCTTTGCATCACCAAGCAACACTTCATTTGTTTACTTCCTTGTTTTTTACATGTTTCTTTCACTCTTGCTGGTGTCTGTTGTGTTTAACCCTTCAGTTGGGTTTTTGATTAAAGGAAAATTACCGCCCTTTCTCAGGTAGCCCATGTCATGTTTTGGTAGGGATCATTATAATTAATACTACAAGCATATTGGTGACTGGCAAAACGAAGATGATAAATGAACTAGCCTCCACAAATACCAGATTATCTATTTCTTTTATTTGTTCACGGGATGTGGGTGTTGCTGGCTGGGCCAGCATTTATTGTCCATCCCTAGTTGCCCTTGAGAAGGTGGTGGTGAGCTGCCTTCTTGAACCACTGTAGTCCACATGGTGTAGGTACACCCACAGTGCTGTTAGGGAGGGAGTTCCAGGATTTTGATCCAGTGACAGTGAAGGAACGGCGATATATTTCCAAGTCAGGATGGTGAGTGGCTTGGAGGGGAACTTCCAGGAGAGATTAAATGACAAAGATGTCATGAAGTGCAAGACGAAGGGAAAGGTGGTGTTCCTATGTGTCTGCTGCCCTTGTCCTTCTAGATGGTAGTGGTCGTGGGTTTGGACGATGCTGTCTAAAGATCATTGGTGGGTTCCTGCAGTGCATCTTGTAGGTGGTGCACACTGCTGCTATTGCGCATCGGTGGCGGAGGGAGTGAATTTTTGTGGATGGGGTGCCAATCAACCAGACTGTTTTGTCCTGGATAGTGTCAAGCTTCTTGAGTATTGTTGGAGCTGCACTCATCCAGGCAAGTGGAGGTTATCCCATCACACTCCTGACTTGTGCCTTGTACATGGTGGACAGGCTTTGGGGAGTCAGGAAGTGAGTTACTCACCACAGGATTCCTAGCCTCTGACCTGCTCTTGTAGCCGCAGTATTTATGTGGTTAGTCCATTGAAAATACAGCAGAGATTCCAATAATGTAAATGCACCTTGAATAATCACATCTCGAATATTAATCCTAGACTTCAGATTATGACACTTGGATCTAATGTTGGATCTAATGTTGGATCAAGTAGCAATAAGATGCAGCTGAATGATGTTAAGGGGGCCATGTGAATTTGAGACTGTTGGTCACCTAAGAAGGAGAATGACTTAATCCCTTAATATCCTTGCCTAACAAAAATGTATCAATATAAAAGCAAAATACTGCAGTTGCTATAAGTCTGAGGTAAAAACAGGAATGCGGGGAAAACTAATCAGGTCTGGCAGCATTTTGGCGAGAGAAACAGAGTTAACGCTTCGGGTCTAATGTGACTCTTCATCAGAGCTGGGGAGAGATAGGAATGTGATGAGTTTTATGCTGTTGTAAAAGTGGAGAGGGGCAGGTGGAGCAAAATAGAAGGTCAGGGATAGGGTTAGGGGTCAGGAGAGATGAAATGACAAGGATGTCATGAAGTGCAAGATGAAGGGAGCGGTAATGATAGTATTAAAGGCGAAAGCAGGTGTCTATAGCGGAATAAAGGTCAGCACTGTCTGAAAGCAAAATAGCAGAATGTGTTAATAGCAGAATAAAGGATACTCTTTCTGAAAGACAAACCTGAGAAAAAGATACCGACTGGCACTTGGAGGGTGGTGTTGGAGGGGGAAGGGAATCAAAATGGAGCAGAGAGTTCATGGCCTGAAGTTGTTGAACTCAATGCTGAGTCCAGAAGTCTGGAAAGTGCCTAATCTATCGATATTAGTTCTGAAATGGGAAATTGTACCTCAGCTTTCTAGCAGGGGGAACTCATGTTTTATTGTCAGCCATGGCTCAGTTAGTGGCACTGTCTCTTTTGAATCAGAAGGTTGTGAGTTTAAGTCCCTCTTCAGAGAGGAATTTTATGCACACACACCCCCTGCCCCCACACACCCCTCAGGGGGTGGGATGGAAAGCGGGAATGGTGGGGGGGGGTCTGTAACATTTGACACCATGGCAGTGATGCCATGCACGCGAACTACCCACTCTTTGCCTGCCCCACCTATCATTTCACCAGTGGCGGGGGAGGTGTTGGGTGGCCCACTCACCCGTGGGCTAATTGAGGTCTTTAAGTGGCCAGTTAAAGGCCACTTAAGTGCCTCCTCCAGCCACCACTGAGATTTTACCCATGGCAGGGGAGGCTGGCGCACAAGTGTCAAGCTGGTGGCCGGGCAAGGCTGGTGCCTCCTTTTGTGGCCCCCTGTCCCCAACGGAGGCCTCAGCTAAGGTATGAAATCCCACCCCAAGGTGTTTCTCTCCCCCAACCCCCCCCACCCGACTTGACCTGCTCCTCTCCTCTCTCTCTGGGACTGGCCAGTGTGGTCATGGCAAGACCCTGGTCTCATCTCACAGTCCGGGCTCCGTCGCTGAATGTCTTCCTTGCAGTTGCCATTGGTCCTAGTGGCGCGGCTGTGACAAGGGTGCTGCCAGCTCTCCGATTGGCTGGCTGATCTCAGAGGTGGGAATCCCTCTTTGAAGTAGGCAGAAGGCCTGCCTCAAGCCAATTAACAGAACCACACGCCCAGTGTAAAATTCAGCCCTTGAGCACAAAATCTAGGCTGCTCCAATGCAGCACTGAGGGTGTGCAGCACTGTCAGAGAGCCATTTCTTGGCTGAGGCATTAAGCTGAGGGCCCATCTGCCCCCTTGGGTGAATGTAAAAGATCCTATAGCACTATTCTGAAGAAGAGCAGGGGAGTTATACCTAATGTCGTGGCCAATATTTATCCCTCAATCAACATCACAAAAACAGATTACCTGGCAATTATCACATTGCTGTTTATGGGAGCTTGCTGTGCACAAATTGGCTGCTGCAATTGCCACCTTTCGAAAGTGTTTCATTGCCTGTTAAGTGCTTTGAGACGCCCTCTGGTTGGGGAAGGCATAATATGAATACGAGATTTTTTTTGTCTTTTCGCTGAACGTGGTGGGCTCAAGATCCGCTCCAGGGTTGTGAGTTTGTAATCTAGGCTAACATTGTGATGCCGCACTGAATGACTGCTGCCCTGTAGGAGATGCCGTCCTTCAGATGGGTTGTTAAAACAAGGCCCTGTCTGGCTGTTCAAGTGGATGCAAAAGATCTAGTTACACTATTTAAAAGAACAGGAGGGTTGACTTGGTCAACATTTACCTATTTACCTCTCGACAAACTCCACCAAAGTAGATTATCGAGTGATTTATCTCAATGCCTGTGGGATCTTGCCGTGCTACAATTGTCTCCTGCGCTTGCCTCCAGGATAACAGTGACTGCTCTTCAAAGAGTAGTCCAATGTTTGTTTGGAATATCTCGAAAATCTGTAAGGCAAATATCATTATGAGTACCACTTTATCAATTAAAAGTCCACAAAAACCAGTTAAGAGGCCCGAGTTTATGAGCTGCGTTCTTTTTGAGCCAGTCCTTAGTAGTTTTTCCACGCAGAAAGGCTTCTATAGGTATCAGCGATGTCTCAGTGGTAGCTCTCTCAGAAGGTCACATTTCAGAGACTCGAACATGTAACTTGAGGCTGACACTCCGGTGCAGTACTGAGGGGATGTTGCATTGCCAGATGCGACTCTCAGGTAGATGTAAAAGGTCTCAGGGTTCTATTTTTCAAAAGAATAGGAGAATTCTCCATGGTTTCTGGCCAATATTTATCCCTCAGCCAATGTTACGAAAACAGATTATCTAGTCATTACCATTGTAGGCCTGAGGCCTTCAGGCTGGGAGCCACAGATTTTTGCAATTTTGTACTTCCGCATTTTATTTCTGCTTTACTCTTGATTTTAAACCTATAGCGAATGTTTAAAGCTATTTTGTATTAAATCTTACATTGATCATAACCCAGCTATGGTTGTGCTTTGATTAATTAGAGACCTGTTTACCCAGACTTTGTGTTTTTTTCATTCTGGCCATGCACAGCTGGTATTTAGACTACGTCCTTATTTTTCAAACTAGAATACTCAAATAAGTTGTCTTTTGATTATCAGAAGCCCTTTCTCTTAATGCATTCAGTGACCCTTGGACTACAGGCTGGGGCGATGAGTGACCTTATGTTGGTCACCTAATATGGTCATCAGAAAATGAAGTTTGATGGATGGATCTAATACTCGAAGGATGACAGGTGGGAAGACACCATCCAAAGAAGCGTAAACAAGTTGGATGTTGCGAAGCCTGTACGGCCTTGCAGTGCCTGTGAGAATTGATAAGAACTGAGACTTGTTTTGGGAAAGGACTGTACCAGGCTTCAGCGGGCGGGAATGGAGCCAGAAATTTGGCTTAAAGGGAACGCTGCTCCGAGGACTCTTTGCTGCAGCCACTGGAAACGGGAGGAAGGGACAGGGACGGAGTGTCAGGCCATAGTGCCCACCCATAGGTTGTTCAGCAACTTGGTAATGTATGTACCAAGGAGATGGTAACGTAAGTACCAATTTAGGGAGCTGTCGTGGCACAGACTAAGTTGGGGTTATTCTTTGTGCTTTAGAAAAATCTGTCTTTCTTCTTTTCTTCTGACATATATAAAAGCGTTTTCTCCTTTCAATAAAGTTATCTTCCTTTCTTTTTACATATTTTTCTCTGTTTCCTATTTGTCATATTATCAATTCTAACTGTCATATCATTATTATTATTGTAATCATTATTCAATATTCATTCCAACGTACAAACATCCGAATTAGGAGCAGGAAGAGGCCACTCGGCCCCTCGAGCCTGCTCCACCATTCAATACGATCTTGGCTGATCCGATTGTAACCTCAACCCCACATTCCTGCCTACTCCCGATAACCTTTCACCCCCTTGTTAATCAAGAGTCTATCTAGCTCTGCCTTAAAAATATTCAAAGACTCTGATTCCACCGCCTTTTGAGGAAAAAAGTTCTAAAGTCTATCAACCCTCTGAGAGAAAACATTTCTCCTCATCTCTGTCTTAAATGGGCGACCCCTTATTTTTAAACAATGACCCTTAGTTCTAGATTCTCCCACAAGACGAAATATCTTTTCCATATCCACCCTGTCAAGTCCCCTCAGAATCTTAAAGGTTTCAATTAAGTCGCCTCTTACTCTTCTAAATTCCAGTGGATACAAGCCTAACCTGTCCAGCCTTTCCTCATAAGACAACCCGCCCATTCCTGGTATTAATCCAGTAAACCTTCTCTGAACTGCTTCTAACGATTTACATCTTTCTTTAAATAAGGAGGCCAGTACTGTACACAATACTCCAGATGTGGTCTCACCAGTGCCTTGTACAACTGAAGCATAACCTCCCTATTTTTGTAATCAATTCCCCTCACAATAAATGATAACTTTCTATTAGCTTTCCTAATTACCTGCTGTACCTGCATAGTAACCTTTTGTGTTTCATACACGAGGACACCCAGATCCCTCAGAATATCAGAGCTCTGCAATCTCTCAGCATTTAGACAATAAGCTTCTTTTCTATTCTTCCTGTCAAAATGAATGATTTCACGTTTGCCCATGTTATACTCCATCCTCCAGATCAATAAAATTGTTGTTTTAACACATTACTTGTCATAGTCACTCATTCCTGTTACCTCCAGAGCACGGCTCTGAACCTAAGTGAGACTCCGAAAGGGACACTCAGGCCCTTCCCTACACCACATTGCTGTTTGTGGGACCTTGCTGTGTACAGTTAGGCAGCCCTGTTTCCGACATTACAGCATTATGTCCTAAAGTTGTGAAAGGGCACTGTATGAATTCAAGTCCTTTAATTCACAATCCCTGCAGGTTGCGCTAAGATTCTGCCTGTTGAATAAAGCCTGCCCTCCCTCTCACTCCTGGACGCTTTCACCCCCTTTTCCCTTTAAGATGCAGTTGTGGGCTCCTTTCACAATCCACACCCCGCGGCACGGACCCCCTGCTGTACCCTTTGGGCAGGTAGGTGCAGTTGGGTTGCCGACCCTGGTTGGTGACATTCCTGGAGACTTCAGCAACCTGTCTCCAACCCAGTGAGACAGGCCATTTTTTATTTTGTTTAACCCTCCTTCAATATTTTTTATAACAAATAAACGTAAACGAAGAACGCAGGTCACGTTTTCAACACCCCAATGGTTTTCATTTCCTCCTCTCCGCTTTGAGAAGCAGTGCTCTGGGCGTGAGCCCGTCAATCCTCGGAGGCTCCAGGACAACCCAGGAGAGTTGTCAACCGTAAGCACATCCCATGATTGCTGTCTGCCCTGCTTACCCTCAAACCACAGGGAAAAAAATTTCCTTGGCAATCGCTGCTTTACTGGCTCACTGGACGTGGTCCAGGAATTTAGCATAACTCATACCGAGCTCCCACTGTTTAATATTTTAGTTTTTTTCCCCCCTAAATTAATGAGGGTATGTTAATATTGTGTGGGCTGAAACTATGTTGTTAAGTTCATGGTGAGAAAAATACATTTCCTGTATAATCGCCAGAAAACTTGTTAAAAAAAAAAAGGAGCATTATAGTTATAGACGGGAGGGGATCTGAAATTCCAAACCTTGGGTGCGTTGAAACAAGGTTGAGAGGTTCCAGACGCTTTTTAGGGCCACCGATCAGGCTCATTGTTACAGGCAAGAGGCCAGTAAACCTGACTCCTTGTATTGTAAAACAAAATTACATATAGGATGTTTTGTTTTAATTGCACACAGAAAAATGTGTTAATATTGCTGGATTCTTGGCAACCCTCCGATATATAACCGTGTTTCTTTATTCTTCACTCATACACTCCAATATCTGGCCCAAGTGAGCTTTAACTGATCTTTAGCAGACTGTAAGACAGCGGGAGGTATCTGGCCAAATATCTGCATGTAAGTTCATCCGTGTGTGTCTGCACACACACACACACACACAGACAGACACATAGACACACACACACACACAGACATACACATAAACACACACAGAAACACGTGCACACATCCAGACACATACACATATAAATGCACACACACATAAACACACAAACACACACATGAACACAAACAGAAACACGTGCACACACAGACACACACACATACACATAAACACACACACATACACAGAAACATATGCACACACACAGAAATACATGTACACACGGAGAAAAAGATGCACACACACAGAAACATACATGCTCACAGAAAGAAACACACAAACACACACAAAGAAACACATGTACATACAGAAATGCATGCGGACACACAGATCTTCCCACATTTCGAATTTTTAAAATTCGTTAACAGGATGTGGGCTTCGCTGGCTGGACCAGCACTTATTGCACATCCCTAATTGCCCTTGAGAGCAGGTGGTGGTGAGCTGCCTTCTTGAACTGCTGCAGCCCATGTGGTGTAGGTACACCCACAGTGCTGTTAGGGAGGGATTTTCAGGATTTTGACCCAGCGACAGTGAAGGAACGGCGATATATTTCCAAGTCAGGGTGGTGAGTGACTTGGAAGAGAAATTCCAGGTGGTAGTGTTCCCATCTACCTGCTGCCCTTGTCCTTCTAGATGGTACTGATTGTGGGTTTGGAAGGTGCTGTCGAAGGAACCTTGGTGAATTCGTGCTGAACATTGTGCAATCATCAGTGAACATCCCCACTTCTGACTTTATGATGGAAGGAAGGTCATTGATGAAGCTGCTGAAGATGGTTAGACCGAGGACACTATCCTGAGGAACTCCTGCAGTGTTGTCCTGGAGCTGAGATGGCTGACCTCCAACAACCACAACCATCTTCCTTTGTGCTAGTTATGACTCCAACCAGTGGAGAGTTTTCCCTCTGATTCCTATTGACTCCAGTTTTGCCAGGGTTCCTTAATGCCACACTCGGTCAAATGCGACCTTGATGTCAAGGGCAGTCACTCTCACCTGACCTCGGGAGTTCAGCTCTTTGTCCATCTTTGAACCAGGGCTGTAATGAGGTCAGGAGCTGAGTGGCCCTGGCAGAACCCAAACTGGGCATCAGTGAGCAGGTTATTGTTAAGCAAGTGCTGCTTGATAGCACTGTTGATGACCTCTTCCATTAATTTACTGATGGTCGAGAGTAGACTCATGGGGCGGTAATTGGCCGGGTTGGATTTGTCCTGCTTTTTGTGTACAGGACATACCTGGGCAATTTTCCACATAGCCGGGTAGATGCCAGTGTTGTAGCTGTACTGGAACAGCTTGGCTAGGGACGCAGCAAGTTCTGGAGCAGAGTCTTCAGTACTATTGCCGGAATGTTTTCAGGGCCCATAGCCTTTGCAGTGTCCAGTGCCTTCAGCCGTTTCTTGATATCACATGGATTGAATCGAATTAGCTAAAGACTGGCATCTGTGATGCTGGGGACCTCCGAAGGAGGCCGAGATGGATCATCCACTCAGCATTTCTGGCTGAAGATTGTAGCAAATGCTTCAGCCTTATATTTTGCACAGATGTGCTGGGCTCCCCCATCATTGAGGATGGGGATATTTGTGGTGCCTCCTCCAGTGAGTTGTTTAATTGTCCACCACTATTCACGACTGGATGTGGCAGGACTGCAGAGCTTAAATGTGATCCTTTGGCTGTGGGATCACTTATCTCTGTCTATCACTTGCTGCTTATGCTGTTTGGCACGCAAGTCATCCTGTGCTATAGCTTCACCAAGTTGACACTTCATTTTTAGGTATGCCTGGTGCTGCTCCTGGCATGCCCTCCTGCTCTCTCCATTGAACCAGGGTTGATCCCTTGGCTTGATGGTAATGGTAGAGTGGGGGATATGCCGGGCCATGAGGTTACAGATTGTTGTTGAGTACAATTCTGCTGCTGCTGATGGCCCACAGCGCCTCATGGATGCCCAGTCTTGAGTTGCTAGATCTGGTTGAAATCTATCCCATTTAGCACGGTGGTAGTGCCACACAACACGATGGAGAGTATCCTCAATGTGAAGGCGGGACTTCATCTCCACAATATCTGTGCGGTGGTCACTCCTACCGATACTGTCATGGACAGATGCATCTGCGACAGGCAGGTTGGTGAGGATGAGGTCAAGTCTGTTTGTCCCCCTTGTTGGTTCCTTCATCAGCTGCTGCAGACCCAGCCTAGCAGCTATGTCCTTTAGGATTCGGCCAGCTCGGTCAGTAGTGTTGCTACTGAGCCACTCTTGATGTAGTCCCCCACCCAGAATACATCCTGTGCACTTGCCACCCTCAGTGCTTCCTCCAAGTGGCGTTCAACATGGATCCATCAGTTGAAGGACGGCGGTACATAGTAATGAGCAGGGGGTTTCCTTGCCCAAGTTTGACCTGGTGTCATGAGGCATCATGGGGTCCAGAGTCGAGGTTGAAGGCTACCAGGGAAACTCCCTCCTTACTGTATACCACTGTGCCGCCATCTCTGCTGGGTCTGTCCTGCTGGTGGGATAGGACATACCCAGGGGTGGTGATATCTGGGACATTATCTGTAAGGTATGATTCTGTGAGGATGACTATGTCAGGCTGTTGCTGGACTAGTCTATGAGACAGCTCTCCCAGTTTTGGCACTAGCCCCCAGATATTAGTAAGGTGGACTTTGCAGGGTCGACAGGGCTGAGATCGACATTGTTGTTTCCGGTGCCTAGGTCAATGCCGGGTGGTCCTTCTGGTTTCTTTCCTGTAATGCCTTTTAAGGGCCTTTTAATGATCTTAGTAGATATTTGAATTGCCTATGCGTTCAACAAATTGTTTGATACAAGTTATATTAACTGTGCTTTTACAGTTTGTTATGTTAAGAAAACAATAAAATATTCACTATAAACCTGCAATTTAGCAATGAGAAAGCCTGGGCCCAATATACACAGGCATTAATCCCACTGCTAAACTCGTGGGGCCTATTTTTTTAGGCATCTTGGGCGGAAGCCTGGAATTGTCAGCCTCACAAAAAAAAAATACTGTAACAATTGAGGCTTTCAAGACTGAAATAGATAGATCCCATAGGGCTGAATGGTCTATCCTATTTTCATAAGGCTGACACTTATGCTATTTAGCTTGCCTACTCCCTCTTTGACTTCTATTCACTCTCTGTGTTTCATAAAGACAATATCCTACAGGGAATTTGGGATTGTTCAGGAAACGTGTATGTTTATATATATATGTAAGTAATGCTGCTTATTATTCAACCTCCCTTGATATCTGGTATCTCAAATATCAGATTTGCTAGCCTGCTGATTGACCTTCTTGGGTAAACAGGAATTGCTCAGAGCACAGGGGCAGGAAGAGGCCATTCAGCCCTTTGAGTCCATTCTGCCATTCAATTAGACGATGGCTGATCTGTACCTCAGCTCCATTTATGCATCTTTGCCTCGAATCATTGATGTCATGACACCACTGATATCATTAGCCAACAAAAATCTATCAATCTCAGTCTTGAAAAGTCCAATTTCTGCACAGCATCCACAACCTTGCGGAGACAGAGCTGCAGATTGGAAAAAAAAAGAAAAATCTCTAACAGACAATGTGAGGAAGAATGATCTGGAACTTGCTGCATATGAGGGGGGGGTGAAAAAGGACACTATTAATGATTTCAAAAGGAGATTGGATGGGCACTTGAGGGACACATACTTGCAGGGCTACAGGCATAGAGTGGGGGAATGGGACTGACTGATTTGTTCTACAGAGAGCTGACATGGACTAGATGGGCTGAACAGTCCCCTTTTGTGCTGTAATCTCTCTATGGGCAGAATTGTACGGATTTGCACTAAGTGCGGTAGCGGGTGGGAAAAAGAGCATTTTACTCGCCAGCCGCAATGGCGGTTTTTCGCGCCGTTTCATCCCAATCCCGCCTCATTAATCATGCATTCCGGGAAACATGACACTTTGATGGTGGGCAGACTTTCATTTGCCCGCCTCGCTGTCACCTCGCAGCTTCCTCACACCGAGTGCCATGTTTAAAGTGCAGCCACATGCCCATCTCTCAGTGTTCCAGCCCAGGACTTCTGCACAGAAGACATGGCCCCGATAGGCAAGAAGACTGCAGCCCCCCCCACCCCCACCGATTCAATGACAAGTCCCTGGAACACCTTTTGGACGCTATGGAGGCCAACCCTGGTGCAGGAGGTCCAGCAACCTCACCACTCCGGCTTGGTAGGTGGTGGCAGTGGGGGTCAGTGCCAATGCTGCACAGAAGAGGTTGGCCATCCAATGCGGATGGAGGATGAATAATCTCATCCGTGCTGCCAGGGTAAGGCAACCATCTCATCACTCTAAACTCACACACTCAATCACACATTCACTGGCATCTCACTCACTGCCAGCTCAAGGGGCATCACCACCCATTCTCACACACGCACACCCTCACATGCCCATCTGGCCTCATCTCCTCTGGAGACTGCCTCCTCTGCCCTCACCATCTTGAGGCCACTTGAACAGGTCACCTTGTGCCCTGGGCACCCGGATGATTGCAAACTGGTTTCGTGACGTTGTGAAACTGATTTTTGGCCTCCTTGCCGTATTGTTTACTCGCGCCACCAAACATACCTGCTGCCCGCGGGCACAGAAAGTTCCACCCTATGGCTAGGCCTCGATGACCGAATTTACCTTCCATCCCCTTAGTGGTCACACAACACAATGATAATGAAGTTATTGACTAATCACAGGGATCAATCTCTACCAGAGAGTCCGCAACAGACCCAGACATGAAGTGTGGAAATCCCCGGGTCTGAGGGAAATCTGACTTGTTTCATATTTTCAGCAGTTCCTGTTTTTGTTTCAGATTTCTGGCATTTCGCAGTTTTCTTTATAGCATGTGTACTGCATTCTAGCACAATTTATTATCGTTTGTACCACAAGACTTGCCTGCAGAAGACAAAGCTCACTCTGGAACTTGAGCGCAAAAACCAAGGCTGACCCTCTAGTGCTGTGCTGAGGTCACAGGTATCTTTTCTCTGATGTGATGTTAAATCGAGGCTCCTGTTTGCCTGTTGATGTGGCTACAATACAGACCCCATGACACTAAGAATAGGAGAATAGACCAGATGAATGTGTGGCTGGAGAGATGGTGTAGGAAGGAGGGATTTAGATTCCTGAGGCATTGGGACTGATTCTGGGGAAGATGGGACCTGTACAAGCTGGACGGGTTGCACCCCAGCAGGACCAGGACCAATATCCTCGCAGGGGTATTCACTAGTATGTGGGGGAGGGTTTAGACTAGGGTGGCAGGGAGATGGGAACCTGAGCGGGGAGACACAAGAGAGGGAAACAAAAATAGGAATGAAAGCCAGAAAAGCAGAGAGCAAAAGTGGAAGGCAGAGGAAACAAGGGCTGGCAGCAAATAGGGCCGCAGTACAAAAAAATGTGTAAAAATGTTAAAAAGACAAGTCTAAAGACGCTGTGTCTGAATGCATGGAGTATTTGCAATAAGGTAGGCAAATTAACAGTGCAAATTGATGTGAACAGGCACAATATGATTGCGATTACAGAGACATGGCTGCAGGATGACCAAGGCTGGGAACTGAATATCCAAGGGTACTCGATATTTAGGACAGACAGGAAAAAAGGAAAAGGAGGTGGGGTGGTGTTGTTAGTTAAGGATGAAATCAGTGCGATAGTGAGAGAGGATATTGGCTCAGAAAATCTAAATGTGGAATCAGTCCAGGTGGAGCTAAGAAGCAACAAGAGGAGGAAAACATTAGTGGGAGTTGTCTATAGGCCTTCAAACAGTAGTGATAATGTAGGGGACAGAATTAAACAGGAAATTAGAGATGCATGTAACAAGGGTTCTACAGTAATCATGGGCAACTTCAATCTACATATAGACTGGGCAAACCAAATTAGCAAGAATACTGTGGTGGATGAATTCCTGGAGTGTGTATGAGGTGGTTTTTTAGACCAGTATGTCGAGGAACCAACTAGGGAACAGGCTATCCTAGATTAGGTATTGTGCAATGAGAAGGGTTTAATTAACAATCTTATTGTGCGGGGTCCTTTAGGGAGCAGTGACCATAACATGATAGAATACTTCATTAGGATGGAAAGTGAAGTAGTCTGATCTGAAACTAGGGTCCTAAATCTAAACAAAGGAAACTATGAAGGTATGAGGCGCGAGTTGGTTAAGATAGATTGGGGAGCTTCATTAAAAGGCATGACGGTGGACAGGCAATGGCTAATATTTAAGGAATTAATGTGTGCATTGCAACAGTTATACTTTCCTTTCTGGTACAAAAACACAACAGGAGAAGTGGCCCAACCATGAAATAAATTAAGGGGAGAATTTTCTCCCCGTCAGGGGGACTGAGCGGGAGCGGGAGCGGGAGCGGGCGCGCTGCCAATCACTGCCCGCGATCGGCTGTGCACCGCCATTTTACATGGGCGGGGCCAATTAAGGCCCGCCAAGGGTGACGCGCACCCGGAAGCGCTGAGCGCACCCTGTACGGGCGGGGGGGAGTAGGCTGAGTTGGAGGCCTGCGCTCTTTCATGCGTACGGGTGTAAGAGAGCAGAAATATCCCTGAGGCACAGAGCTGCCTCAGAGAGATTAGTTTGATTTTAAAAAATTTAAATAAAGAAAAAACAATTTCAGGCACGTGCCTCATGTGACAGTGTCACATGAGCTGGGACATGTCAATGAATTATAATGAAAAAATTTATTTGATTTATAAATCCTTCATGAAGCTTCATCCCGCCCGTGGATGAGGTTTCATGATAAAAGCAAAGGCTGCCTGGGCTCTTTGCCTGCCCCCCGCCAATCTTAAGGTTGGACGGGCAGCTCTGTTAATCCTTTTAATTAGTTTTTAAATGGCCTCAACAGGTCTTTGACAGTTCGGCGGGCGTGCAGCCGACTCTGGTGCGTGCCCACGGTACTGAAGATCGGACTGACGCGCGGTGATGTCGGGGCATCACCATGTGTCATTTTACGCGTTAGTGAGCGGGGCCTAAGGATAGTATTAGATCCAAAGAAAAGTCATATAAAGTTGCTAGAAAAAGTAGCAAGCTTGAGGATTGAGAGCAGTTTAAAATTCAGCAAAGGAGGGCCAAGAGATTGATTAAGAGGGGAAAAAATAGACAATGAGAGTAAACTGCCAAGGAACATAAAGGTGGATTGTAAAAGCTTCTGTAAGTATGTAAAAAAGAAAATGATTAGTGAAGACAAGTGTAGGTCCCTTACAGTCTGAAACAGGGGAATTTATAATCGAGAACAAGGAAATGGTAGAGCAATTAACCAACTAATTTAGTTCTGTCTTCATGGAGGAAGACACAAATAACTTCCCAAAAATACTAGGGAACTAAGGGTCTAGTGAGAAGGAGGAATTGAAGGAAAATAGTATTACTAAAACAATAGTGCTGGAGAAATTAATGGGACTGAAAGCCGGTAAACCCCCAGGGCCTGATAATCTACATCATAGGGTACTAAAGGAGCTGGCCATGAAAATAATGGATGTGTTGGTTGTCAATCTTCCAAAATTCTGTAGATTCTGGAGCAGTCCTGGCAGATTGGAGGGTGGCAAATGTAACTCCCTATTTAAAAAAGCAGTTAGGGAGAAAACAGAGAATTACAGACCGGTTAGCCTAACATCAGTAGTATGGAAGCTGCTAGAGTCTGTTATAAAGGATGTGATAACAGAACACTTAGAAAATATCAACAGGATTAGACAAAGTCAACATGGATTTATGAAGGGAAATCGTGTTCGGCAAACCTACTGGAGTTTTTTGAGGATGTAGCTACCGGAATAGATAAGGGAGAACCAGTGGATGTGGTGTATTTGGATTTTCAGAAAGCTTTTGATAAAGTCCCACATAAGAGGTTAGTGTGTAAAATTAAAGCACATGGGATTAGGGATAATATATTGGCATGGATTGAGAATTGGTTAGCAGACAGGAAACAGAGAGTAGGAATAAATGAGTCTTTTTCGGAGTGTCAGGTGGTGACTAGTGGGGTACCCCAGGGATCAGTGCTTGGGCCCCAGTTATTCACAATTATCAATGATTTGGATGAGGGAGCCAAATGTAATATTTCCAACTCTGCTGATGACACAAAACTAGGTGGGAATATAAGCGCTGAGGAGGGTGTTAAGATGCTTCAAGGTTATTTAGACAAGTTGAGTGAGTGGGAAAATACATGGCAGTTACAATATAATGTGGATAAGTGTGAAGTTATCCACTTCGGTAGGAAAAACAGAATGGCAGAGTATTATTTAAATGGTGATAAATTGAGAAATGTTGATGTACAAAGAGACCTGGGTGTCCTTGTACACCAGTCACTGAAAGCAAGCATGCAGGTGCAGCAAGCAGTTAAGAAGGCAAATGGTACGTTGGCCTTCATTGCCAGAGGACTTGAGTACAGGAGCAAGGATGCCTTGCTGCAGCTGTACAGGGCCTTGGTGAGACCACACCTGGAGTATTGTGTGCAGTTTTGGTCTCCTTACCTAAGAAAGGATATACTTGCCATAGAGGGAGTGCAGCGAAGGTTCACCAGACTGATTTCTGGGATGGGATGATTGTCGTATGAGGAGGGATTGGGCCAACTAGTCCTGTATTCACTGGAGTTTAGAAGAATGAGAGGAGATCTCATTAAAACATATAAAATTCTGACAGGGATGGACAGACTGGTTGCAGGGGTGATGTTTCCTCTGGCTGGAAGATCTAGAATAAGGGGTCACATTCTCAGGATATGAGGTAGGGCATTTAGGACTGAGATGAGGAGAAACTTCTTCACTCAGAGGGTGGTGAATCTGTGGAATTCTCTACCACAAGAGGCTGTGGAGGCAAAGTTGCTGAATATATTTAAGAAAGAAATAGATAGATTTCTAAACTCTAAAGGTGGCAAAAGGTATGGGGAGAGCGCGGGAATATGGCGTTGAGATAGAGGATCAGCCATGATCATATTGAATGGCAGAGCAGGCTCGAAGGGCCAAATGACCTACCCCTGCTCCTATTTTCCAAGTTTCCATGTTTCTATTCCAAAGAAGAGCAGCAGAATTCTCCCCGGCGTCCTGGCCAATATTTTTGCTTCAAAAAAGATCACAAAAACAGATTATCCAGTAATTATCGCCTTGTTGCTAGTGAGAGTTTGCTGTGTACATACTGGCTGCCACATATCCTACATTACAACAGTGACAGCCCCGCTCGAAAGCAAGTTAGAAAAACGCTTGCTGGACTTGTGTCAGCGTAATGAGCAGTCGGGTGGTGTACATGATAGGATTCATCTTCATAGCTCACTGTGTCCACATGTGTGTGGGCTGCCCAAGACACACAAAATTGATGCCCCTTTACCATCTATCTTATCTATGACTGGTTCTGCACAACATGATTCGGCCAAATGGCTAGGCGAGCTGTTACAGCCAGTTCTGAGCAAATTTACCACATACACAGTGAAGGGTTTCTTAACCTTTGCAAAGGCCATACAGGACTTGCATATCGATCGCAATGCCGTGTCCATGTTCCTGTTCGACATTGCTAGCTTATTCACCAATGTACCGCTCAAGGAAGCCATAGACATTTGCACCGTGTCACTATATCATGGCAATCTAGATGTGCCGCCATTGCCTGAATCTGTATTCATAGGACTTATGAACTCAGCAACCTGTGCAGTTAAGTTCAATTTTAATGATGCCATGTATGCCCAAGTAGATGGCATTGCCATGGAATTACACCTAGGCCCAGCTCTCAAAAACATCTTTGTCGCTTTCCACGAGAAACGCACCTTCAATGGAATGACACATAGCCTCCTACCCCTCGCATATTTCTGATACGTAGATGATACATTTGCTACATTTGAATCCACAGCTGCGTGTAAGAATTTCCTTACACACCTTAATGGGCTCCATCCTGTGCTCAAATTCACCTTTGGAATGGAGCAGTCAAACGAGTGCCCCTTCCTCAAGGTATTAATTGAGAAATCTGGCGGGGTTCTCTCCTACTGTCTACCGCAAGCCTACCTTCACTGGTCAATATACGTGTGGGGATTCCTACACAGTTCCATGCGCTATAAGATTGGCCTTATCAGCAACTTCTTAAATAGAACCCAAGCCATTTGCTCACTGCGCAAGCTTGACGCTGAAATAGGGTACATCAAAGACATCCTCCAGTATAATGGCTCCCCTGATCAGGCCTTTGCTCACTGTATAGCACACAAACTCATGAATGGGCCCAAGGCTGCCACTTTCAGCCCTAAAAAGTGCCCAGTCTAGCTCAGGTTACCCTTGAAGAGTAAGGTATCTCGAAAATTTGAGCAACAGGTAAAGCTAGCTGTTTCACGCTGCCACTATGCAGTAACAACAGGAAAGGTATTGGCCACTAATAGGATGCTGTATTTATACCAAAAAGATGTTCTGCCTATCACACAAATGAGTAATGTGGTGGAGTGAATTTCAGTGCCAGTGTGATGCTCGGTATGTAGGCCGTACATCCCTACAACTGGTGGATCGTATCAAACAGCACATCCCTTTGGGTGTTCGCAACAGGTAACGTACTGACTGTACCGAGCCAATACATACTTGCAAAACTCAAAACATAGGCCAGGATTTTTAGGATAGCAGGGTTCCCTGTCCCGCCATTGAAGAGTTGGCACTGCTTGCCCCGCAGCCACTTCACCCTCCAACAAGCGTTAATTGGCAGCAAGTGGGACTTCTGACCCTCACTCAGTAGGAAATCCCACCTTGGCGAGCTCCAGGCAATCTGATTGGCTGGCAGCTCTCTAGTCCCTGCAGTGCCAGAAGCTGCAGTGGACAGGACTGGGACTGCATGCAGTCCCCAGAGCCTCAGTCCCAGGATCCCAGGAAAAGGTAACATTTGGGGGTCTCAATGGGGAGGGTAGGGGAGGCCTGGGTGGGGGTGGACAGTGGGGGATTGGGGTGTCGGGGGAGAGGCCACCTGAGGAAGGGATGTCCAGTGGTTACCGACCATTAAGGAGGGGCATTCAAAGTTAAAAGCGGGCTTCTGATTGAGGCACACCCCACCCCTGCCACCCACCGTGCCACCCACCGCGCCTTTGGTGTCCGAGGCCTAAACCCGATTATGTTCGGGCTTCCATTACATCTGGGAACTCCTCCTGCTAGCCTAAAAATTGAGGCTGGGTGGGAAACGGCCTTTAAGTGGTCAATAATTGGACACCTAAGGGCCTCAACTGGAGCAACAGCAGGACAGCTTGTCCAAGGCCTCAACCACCTCACTGTAAAATTGCGGAGAACTTGGGGGGGATGGGTACACAATGGGAAGCCCTCCACTCTATTTCACACTCATCATCTCCCCCCCTCCCCAACACCACCCGCTGATAGGGTAATGTAAAATTCTGGCCATGGTGTCCATCATTAGATGCTATTCCATGACTGCACAGCACACCCTAAACAATCCTGATTGTGCTAAGAATAGCACTGGCAACCGATTTAAGATTATCAGTTGGGTTCACAGTATGGCTCACTTATGCATGCTAGAAGCTACATATATTCATATACAGGGCCGTGTCCTTTGCAGACAGAAAGAGCATGTCTATGCATTGCACTTTTTTTCAACTAAGCAAAAGCTTGGGGGACAGCCATTCCCTGGTGTATTCTCCATGGCAATGCCCTAACCAATCAGAGTCGGCCTGCCTGGTTTGAATTTAAACAATAGCCTGGCAGTTAACTGATCCCTGGTGCATTCTCCATGGCAACGCCTCAATCAGAGTCCGCTTGCCAACAAATCAGCACTCTCTTCTCATACAGTATAAATTGTTGTTCCCTTTACAATTGGTATTGTTGTATCTGTCCCAATGAATGCAAGATGAAAACCTTCGACAGAAGGTCTCTCTCTTTTCAGCAATACTCAAGTCCTGCACTACCAAAGAGCAAATTAAAAAATGAAGCAGTGTTACCTCACAAAAGATCCTCTGTTAAGTTTGATGATTGTGCAGTAACATTCTGCTGAAGGTCACAGGGCAAAATAATGTAGGGTATAGTAACACAGTGGCTCTGCCATGTTTGACTAGGATGAAAAAGAAGAACATGGGTCCTGAGTTCCATCAAGCGAATTCGAGAATTTAGATTCAGCTTAAAAAGTCTGAGAATGAAAAGCTGGTATTGGTAAAATAGATCACAACGCTGCTGGGATTGCCATTGAATGTTGGTTCACTGATGTCCTACAGGAAAGGTAGTCAGTTGTCCTTGTCTGATCCTGTGTGTGACTTCAATCCCAGGTCAACATGCTTCACTCTTAACTGCCCTTTGAAATGCAAGGCAACAGTTCAGCGAGTACAGCCAGGGACGAGCAATAAATGCCAGCCTTGCCAGCAACGCCCACCTCCTACCAATGAGTTTTTAAAAAGTGTCACCTGCCTCCATATTGCACCAAATAGTTCAGTAAAGCCAGAGAATAATGATGACACAGCCCCTTTAAGATAAGCATTATTGCCAAACCCAGTGCATTCAACTCAGCTCCCCTGTCTCTGTTTCAAACCCATTACTTGCGAGCGGCTCACAGCACCTGGAAGAAGTAGCTCCCCATGGCTGTGTGGATAAGATTCGTTTTCTTTGGCATCTTGAAATACTTTTATTTTCTTCCAAGTATATGAACAAGTGGGAAACTCAGCCATGTTCTGCTGTGAGTGCAATGGGAGAATGAAGTTAAGCAAGTGGATGACAGGAGAGAATATTCAAAGCAGATGGATTGTCTTTCATTTAATCATACCTGTGTTTGTCTGCCAATACTACCACATAGGTGCCTATTCTTGAAGATTAAAAGTATTGCGGGGGTGGGGGATGGTGGGGGGTGGGTATCGTATACCCATTAGGCCAACACATGCATATAAAGTGAAACAAAAACAGTGGAATGAGTGAGATAATCTGATGACGCTTGTCAGAAGTCAGCAATCTCCTTTTGTTACTATTAGTTCACTCATGAGATGATAATATTTCAACTTTCAGCGTATTATTTCTCTCTGACCTTTAGCCAATCTAGTCCCCCTGTGGTCAATCCTCCCCTAGAGATATCCATTCTTTACTAGAGTATGGTTCCATTACAGACAGAAAGAAAAACTTACACTTCTGTAACACCTATCATGGCCTCTGGATGTCCCAAAGCACATTACAGCCAATGAAGTGTTTTTGACGTGTAGTCACTGTAAGAACCTTGGCAGCTAATCTGTACACAGCAAGCTCCCACAAACAGCAATGGTATAAATGACCAGAGTATTTGTTCTTGTTTTGTTAGTTTGGGTATAAATATTGCCCAGGACACTGGGAGAACTCTCCTGTTCTTCTTTGAAATCGTGTCATGGGATCTTGCTTCCATCTGAAGGAGCAGATGGGGTCTCAGTTTAACATCTCATCTGAAAGATGGAACCTGCAACAGTGTAGCACTTCTACGGTACTGCACTGGGAGTATCAGCTTGGACTATGTACTCAAGCTTCTGAAGTGGGGCTTGAACCCACAGCATTCTGACCCAGAGGCAGGAGTGCTATCAACGGAAAAATATATGGGTGGTGGGTAGGGGTGTGGCGTGGAGCTGGTGGGGGCAGCACATTAAAGAAAGGAAGGAGTTACATTTATATAACACCTTTCACAATATCAGACCACCTGAGAGTGCTTCACAATACGACATAGAGTTCTTGTTGGGGGCACCACATTGAGTTGGAAAAGCTGGTCACACTGTAGACCATGATTGACACTGGCAATGTCATCTCAGTGTTACTCACTGGCACCTTTCACCAGATAGAAGACTGCCTTGGGAATTGAACCTGGAGCTTGTTAGGGATGGTTGTCCTTATCTGTGGCTGGAGAGATGTGCTATGCGGCATCCTCAGCTCTAGCCATCACAATGCAGGGCATCTAGTGGGGGGGTGGCGATGGTGGCATAATGGTATTGTCGCTGGACTAGTAACCCAGGGTAATGCTCTGTGGGTCCGGATTTGAATCCCACCATGGCAGATGATGAATCTTGAATTCAATGAAAATCTTGAATTAAAAGTCTAATGATGACCATGAAACCATTGTTGTAAAAACCCATCTGCTTTGCTAATGTCCTTTAGGGAAGGGTATCTGCTGTCCTTAACTGGCCTGGCCTACATGTGACTCCAGACACACAGCATTATGGCTGACTCTTAACTGCCCTCTGAAATGGCCTAGCAAGCCATTTCGATTTCCAAGGGCAACTAGGGGTGGGCAATAAATGCTGGCCTAGCCAGCGACACCCACATCCCATGAGTGAGTATTAAAATTCTAGCCGCCTCTGACACATCTTTGCTCACCTTGTACTATTTTGATCATGGGCTTTAAAAGCACCTCCAATATCCCTGCCTCATCACCAAGGGCTTGCAGTCAGATACCTGGTCACTTCCTGAGCTGCAGTGAAAGGTTGCGCTGTAACAGCCCTGCTTTCATAACCAAGCTTTTATGAGCTTCATGTTCTGCTGAACTCATAAAAATGCTTTAATTACAATCAGCTTGCTTGTGATTTTATAGAAAATATTTGGCTGTTTTTGTTTCTATGTAAACATACCCCGCCTGTTCTGATGCCAAAACACACAGAACATAATAGCATTAAGTGCCATTAAAGCAATGGAAATGCGAAAAAAATGCAGCCTCTCCCTCTTACAGGGCTCCTTTGCATATGAAGCTTAGCTCATTTCCGAGGGCTAAGTAGAGCATACTGTATAATTCAGTCCTAAAAGGTCACACAATTTCAGTGGGGGTACAGTAGTATAGTGGTTATGTTCCTTGACTAGTAATCCCATATGAGTATGAGTTCAAATGCTGCCACAGGCTGTTCAAGAATCTGAATTCTGTTTAATAAAAAAAAGCTGGTGCAAGTGACCATAAGCTGTCAGATTCTTATGTAAACCCAACTGGTTCATTAATGCCTTTTAGGGAAGGAATCTGCTGTTCTCTTCCAGTTTGGCCCATCTACAAAATGCACTGCAGCCACTCGCCAAGCCCTCCTTCCACAGCGCCTCCCAAACTCATGACCTCTACTACCTAGAAGACCAAGGGCAGCAGGTGCATGTTAACGCCATCGCTTGCGAGATCCCCTGCGAGTCACACACCATCCTGACTTTGAACTATATCGGCCGTTCCTTCACTGTCGCTGGGTCAAAGTCCTGGAACTCCCTTCCTAACGGCACTGTGGGTGTACCCACACCACATGGACTGCAGCGGTTCAAGAAGGCAGCTCACCACCACCTTCTCAAGGGCCATTAGGGATGGGCAACAGATGCTGGCCTCACCAGTGACATTCACATCCCATATGAAAGGGTAAAAAAGAGTGACTCCAGTCCCACACCAACATGGTTAACTGTTAACTACTCTCTGAAGTGTCTTAGTAAGTTATTCAATTATATCAAGCTAAGTGGAAGCAATTGCATCAGTTAAAAAAAAATACGGCTTGCCATCTCCTTCTCAGGGCGACTAGAGACGGGCAATAAATTGCCAGCCTTGCCAGTTAACACCCCCATCCCAAGAATAAATAAAGACATTTCTCTGAATATTGCAATGAAGCTCTTGCACTGGATGCTGTCCATTTCACATGAATGAGACAAATCGTGGCGGTCAGAAAAGTGACCCTAAAGAGTTGTTCAAATGAATTTTAGTTACAATATTCTTCTTACCGTTTAGTAGCTTTTATCATCACTATTTTTTGCTTACATTTCTCAATAATACATTTCACCTGGCTTCTAAGTGTCTGTACGTTCCCATACAACATGATTGTATTATCTATAAATTTAAGCATCCTCCCTTCTCGACAAGCCAGCAGTGATACTGAATGCCAAAATTACACAAGCGATACTTTGTACTAAATGCTAACAAGTAAAATCTGTTATAATGTTGATCATCGTACCTACAGCCTCAACAGTGAAATCCTGTAGATGTCAGTGTTTGGATTTGCAGAAACAGCATCATGTTGTGAAGACTTGCTTTAGAAAAAAATAACTTAATATATTGACTGGCTGAAAATCACTGACTAAGTTTTAAAAGGACTAAAACAGCAAGCTTTTAATATGGCCGTCGAGAGCCAGGTGATTTTTGTAATTTCTGCACAGACTCAGGATTACCTCAAGTCTCCAAAAAGTTCTTAAATAAATGACCCTGGGTATGGTACCCTCCCTTGAATGGGCAAGTTGAGACAAAACCATTTGTGGGATTCACGCCTATTGTCTATGGATTTATCAAAATTCAAAATCCATGGACTCTCAGACTCACTGTCTCTAGGCTCGATGCTTAATGAAGAAAGTTGTAGAGAAGCCAATTCACCATAAGTAGATGTAAAGAGCTACCATGCATTCCCCATTGTGTAGCAATGGCTTCTCATTTTGTATCATTTATGTGACAATGGAAGTATTGATCATGTGGTCACATGACCAAAACTGACTTCAGTTAACAAATCTTGTTTACTCCAAGAACCCCCAAAAATATTAAGACATCCTGGAAATCAACAGCACAGAAGGGCTAGGGGACAGAAAGTTCTAGATGACATCCTCTCTCTCTTTGTCCCTCTCTACCCATTTTGCAAGCTTCAACCCTGTGAGCTGTGCTGTAGGCAGAGATTTAAAAAAATATCTTTAACATTATCTCTTTCAGAGGGTTGTGAGTCTTTGGAATGTTCTTCCTCAAAAGACAGCGGAAGCAGGGCCTTAAGTACTTTCAGGGCAGGGCTAGATAGATTCTTGATAAGCAGGGGGTGAAAGGTTATCGGGGGTAGGCAGGAATGTGGAGTTGAGGTCGCAGTCAGATCAGCGGTGATCTTATTAAATGGCAGAGCAGGCTCGAGGGGCTGAGTAGCCTGCCCCTGCTCCTAATTTGTATGTTTGCATCAATCCTGTGGCCGCTGTCTCTGGAAAAAAAGATACAAAGACTGCCAACATCTTTAAAGTGCCAAATCCTGAGGGACCACCAAGCCCGCCTGGATCCATCCAAGTCATCAATCTACAAGAGCTGGATAGCATTAACTTTAATCTGACTCTGAAAAGCCTGTTTAATCTTTCCTCCCACTCTGTAACTTATTGATGTGTGTGTGAACTTTGAGAGTGTGTGAGTGTGAAAGTTGGGAGCTTTTTAAAAATTATTATTTTTACTTAGACCTGGCTAAGTACAGTAAATACTATCCCGTTTTCTTCTTAAAATCTCAAGAAAAACTGTGTGTGTGTGTGTGTGTGTGTGTCTTTTACAGCCACAGCACTTAAACAGTTAAATACTCACTGAATTGAAAGAGTGGGAATAGAGGGCAGCCATTCTACCCCTCCTCGTCTGTTTGTAACAGTTAAAAGAAGCGCAAGGGAGAGATTATATATGATCTGTTATTCCGAAGAGGGTTCAACATAATGACATGTTTACACTTAGGCAGCAAGGTTACTGAGATCTAATCTAACCTCAACTGTCTGTTGAAAACTGACAGGATCAGTCACAAGCTACAAACTTGATTTGAATTTTCTGGCATTTAGCTCATCTCAAAGACAATAACATTCCTATTATGCCCACATTTTTTTTATTTACTCGTTCATGGTATGTGAGTGTCGCTGGCTGGGCCAGCATTTAATGCCCATCCCTAGTTGCCCTTGAGAAGGTGGTGTGAGCTGCCTCCTTGAACCACTGCAGTCCATGTGGTGTAGGTACACCCACAGTGCTGTTAGGGAGGAGTTCCAGGATTTTGACCCAGCGACAGTGAAGGAACAGCGATATATTTCCAAATCAGGATGGTGAGTGGCTTGGAGGGGAACTTCCAGGTGGTGGTGTTCCCCATGCTGTAGGAGGAGCCTTGGTGTGTTTCTGCATTGCAACTTGTAGATGGTGCACACTGCTATCACTGTGCATCAGCGGTCTAGGAAGTGAATGTTGAAGGTGGTGGATGGGGTGCCAGTCAAGTGGGCTGCTTTGTCCTAGATGGTGCCCAACTTCTTGAGTGTTGCTGGAGCTGCACTCATCCAGGCACATGCTTCAATGTTTAAAAAAAAGATGCAAAATTATATTATTGAGTTTATAAAAATACAGAGTCTAAAATTGAGTCACCTTAATGGGGGTGACAGTGGCAAGGCTGCTTTTGTTGCCCCAAGTTAGTTGCCCTGAGAAGGTGCTGGCTGAGAGTGGATTGGATTGTCAAGGAGTAAGAGTCAACTGCATAGTGGAGGTTCCAGTAACCAGACAATAGGGACATTAGGAACAGCAACATTCACCATCTCAAATCTTTCACCTTTCAATCAGGTCAAACCCACTGGGTCGAGGTGCAATGTTAGTTTTAAACCTCTGCCCGATTTTATTAATGTGTTCTGCTTGATCCCATGGGATTCCTGCCTGGAAGAGTTGGGATAAAATTACCCCCCCCCCCACCTTCATGGTGGTTCTTGGTTTTGTCCTTGTTGCATGAACTGAAGTGAGAAATTGGAATAGATTTACAGGATGATTGGAAGATTCCCATCTGGCAGAAGTGGGGCATTAGACATACAGAAGATGGTTCTAGAAAAGGCTCACTATCACATTCTTGAGGCCAACTATAGATGAGCAACAAATGCCAGCCTTGCCAGCAATGCCCACACCTTGGGAATGAATGAAAATGAAAAGTCTTTCATATGGAACTTTGTCTAAAATTTTATGAAAATCTAACAAAACTTTATGAATTTGACTTGCATCATGTTCAAAAAGAGTTGACTGCATTCTTGCAAACTTACCTCCGGTTTTCCTTTTACTAAGGTGAATGGCAAGGTCAACACTGTAGAGTGTCACCAAGGGGGTTAACCAAAACCCATTGTTGGGGTAATGTGGGCCAATCGCTGCTGCAGATTCAAGGAACGATTTAGATCGAGATCTGGCAGAGGGGGAGATTGAGGGATATGAGAGACTGACTTGAGTGTGAGAATTGATCTTCAGCTTCAGAACAGCTGGAGCAGCCAAACTGACCATAGTGGTTTGTTCAGATTCTATGCACTAGATCCATGATGGCTATTATCCTACACTCACCAGGAAAGAGAACAGCAAATAGAGCTTTTAAAGAGATGAAAAAGTAAAAGCAAAGCTGTGGCAGAATTCCTGTACACAAAGCTAAGTGTGAATTCCCAGTTTGTCTTTATACTTAAATGGTCTGTTACACAGATGACGGGGGAATGTGCAGGCACCCTAAACCATGCATTAAGTAGGGCACTTCTATCACCACTTTGCTATTTGAATGTGACGGGACATTTTTCAATTTAATCTCCATTTTTATGCTTCACTGTTGGAAACGACCGGCAATTAATATAATGGAAAGCTTTCCAGGTCAGAGTTGCAAACTTTATTTAAATCTTCTGGCAATTAGCTCATCCTAAAGACAATAGCATTCCTATTAGGTCCACATGTTTCAGCACTTAAGAAAATATAATGTGAAATTACGACACGGGGTTTATGGGTTGGCAAGTTAAGAGTCTCAACTGAAGGTGTTTTAATGGAATGATACTGGCAAGGCTACATTTATTGCCCGACCCTAGTTACTCCGAGACGGTGTTGGGTGAGCCGCCCGTCATTGTAATCATATTACTAAGAATGGGTTGCCAAGTGTTAAGAGTCAATCACATAGTGTGGATAGGAGTTTCATCTTTTGCTAGATTTTAATAGGGTGTAGACATAACATATGGACATAGCAGGAGTGGAGCCAGGAAACATATTTAAAATAAAAGGAAGCAGAAATTATTTATTCCACTGTTCAATCAAATCATGGCTGATCTGTAACAAGACTCCACTTCCCTGTCATTTTTCCATATTGCTTGGTGTCTTTTCTGAACGAAATTCTGTCAATCTCAGCCTCCCATTGACTCCCACAGGGCTTGAAGGGAGCAAATTTCTGATTTCTATTTCCTTTTATGTTAAATATGTTCCCTGGCTCCACTCCTGAATGTCCTCTTTCTAATTTGAAGGCATTGCACTAGCTGGAAGGTAGCCTGCCCTGTAGGGCATTGATGAACCTGTCCACAATTGAAAGAAATAAAATTTGCATTAGTACAGCATCTCTCACAACCTCAGGACATCCCAATTAAGTGTCCCGCATCCAATAATGTCGGCGAGAACTCCCTTTGAATGACCCTTTTGTCCACCCGAGAGGGTAGTTGGGACCTTGTCTTGATGCAGCAGATGATGTGTGCCAGGTGGATCGAATCCAACTCCCACAACGGTTTTGCAATTTGTATTTATTTCAAGATGTGTGCCCTGAATTCAGTAGTAATGAGTCCACCAAGACGTTAGAGATTTTTTTAGAAAACTAAGTTAAACATTTATTAACAAAAGAAAAGATTTCAAGCAGATACATAGGTCTACAAATTACTACTATAATAACTCCTAAAACCCTAATCAATATGGCTTCCTGTTACACCCCTGTTAAGGAAACAGTAAAAAGCAAACAGATTTTAAACAGATCCAGGTAAGTCACCACAATTCCCTGGATAGTATACTTCAAAGTAGCTTTTCCCAGCTTCGGTTTCTGTAGACAGCAGGCTTAATGCACAAACGCTGGGGGCTTTTCACACTCCTGTTAGATCTTACAATGCCTTCTGAACACCTAGCCTCATCTCCTTTATACATGTTTCTCCCTTTTAATGTAAATCCCATTGTTCCCATATGTCTTTGGAGCTTTACCTTTCTCATAATATAAAGCTTTTCATGGTGCTAATGTTATCAGTAGCCTTTGGGAAAAATAAACACACTGTTTGGCCTACCTTCTCTGGCTAGGTGTGACATCCTACCATCTCTTTGAAATTCAAACTACCCTGATTTATCTAAAAATACAAGTTCTCCTCACCTCACATTCTAAGACTTCAACCATGTTTATGTACTTAGCGTGTCAAACCTAACTTCTTTTGATGAGTCAAAGCCACCAGGCCAGCTGTCTCCAATCAGTTAAATCACACACACACACACACACACGCACACACACACACAGACACACACACACATAGACACATACACACACACACACACACGCACATAGACACATACACACACACACACACACACAGACACATACACACACACACGCGCACACACACACACACACAGAAAAACTATCCAAACCCTACTTTTAACCTTATTTTACAATAAGTCACAATAATATTATGAGAATTAATATACTTTCGTGACAGCCTCGATTTTATATGTCACCTGAAAGACAGCACCTTTGACAGTGTAACACTTCCTCAGTACCGCACTGGAGCATTATCCTGTATTTTACACTCTAACCTCTGGTGAGGGACATGAATCCATGATCTTCTAACACAGTGGCAAGGGTGCTACCCACCGTGAATGGCTGACACTGGGTTTATTGCAATCAATTTCACAAATAACTATGATGGGATTCTGAACTCACAGTCCCTGGGTTATTAGCCCAGGACTACATCACACTTATGCAGCAGTTTTCTATTAATTGTTGACTTATGGCAAAATTGTGGCATCTAGACTTTGGATTTTGGAAGGGCGAAACGATTGAAAATGGCTGAACTTCAGGGTGTAAAGGTCTGTTAATGGCATTCAATGGGTATTAGGGATGAGGTGGATACAGAAATTGGGATTTTTATTGTATATATATATATATATATATGTGTGGTCCTGAAGATTGGAAAGTGTAAACAAGAGGTTAAAGTAAACTGAGAAATGATGGCTAAGTGACCCCAAAGCTTGACTTTCAAAAGCTGATAGGTTTTTGATGGACGACACACTTGGACGGATGTATTATTGTTGGCAGCCTTCCATCTCATACGACGGTGGTTTACACAGTGCTAGCCAACTCTGTGTTAAGCATAACCTGGTGTGGCTCAGGAGACGCACTCTGGAACAGCAGTCTTTGCTGCCTATGCTGCAGAGGAAGACAGTGGGCTGAGAAGGTGCAAGATTTGCTGGCCTGTTTTCTCTGGGTCCTCTTCTTGGACAGCTGAGCTTTTTTGTTTCTGCTCTCCTTTTCCAATGCCCTTCCAAGCAGTCAGCCTCCGGAGGTCAAGAGAGTGTGGAACCTGACTGAGAACACCAAACTTTGCACTCCCCTCCAGTGGTGAAGCCTGGATAATGTGCTAGGCAGGAGAAAAGGCTGAACAGTTTCTGCCTTCACTGTCTCAGACATATCCTTGGCATCTCTTGGCAGAACAAGATCACCAACTCAGAGGTCCTGGATCGTGCTAATTCCATCAGCATACACTCATTGCTAAGCCAATGACATCTACGCTCATTAGGTGGATGATGACCGCATACCCAAAAGACCTTCTGTACAGTGAACTGGCCAATGGGTCAGGACCTCCTGTGCATTTATACTTCTGTTACAAGGACACCTGAAAGTGAGATATGAAGATGGTGGATATAGATATAAACTTGAAGAAACATTTTCAGGGCTATGGGGAAAGAGAAGAGGGATTGGGACTAATTGGATAGCTCTTTCCAAGAGCTAGTATGGACATGATGGACCAAATAGCCACTTCCTGTGGTGTAAAATATGATTCCATGAGAAAACAGAGTTACGATGTCTCCGAGTTCCAGGCATGAGCTAATTGCTTTTATTTATTAAATATAATGACCATATTTGTCTTTAGTTTTCAGTAATTCAAACCATTCAATACATTCCTTTTTTCTTAAGCCAATTCCATTCGAATCTGTTTTTTCTCTCACCCCAGCTGTTTTTAACAATTTTTTAGCGTGCTTATTGATCTTCCCTCATACTAATACCACCCATAAATGACAATTCATGGGTGTGTGTGAACCACTTGGATAGAGCCTGCAGCCCAATGTTCCATGTCTATCTACACCAATAATCTACAGCAATATGGTGGATGGCACAATTCCAGCTGGAAACTGGCGCACACTTCCTGTCTGTCATACTGGGGGCTTTGTAGGTTGGCTAGTGACTGAAAAGTGGATGCTGCACAGCTTATAATTTATCAATTGGCAGGTTGCATCCTGACTACTGTGTCCATGTTCATGGTGCAAAGCCACTTTTAGACAACATTTCCCATGAGAAGTGCTTTCAAAACAAGGTCGGCCTTGTCCTGCCAAGGGGATGCATGCTCAGAGAACCATTGCAAAAGTACATTAGCAGTTCCTAGAACTGGAGGCCACACACTTTTGAATTCTATAATTTACCCTTCATCAGATTAGAATAGGGCTGCATTCTTCTTTGCCACTGCAGCTTGTGATACAAGGAAAGGCAAAGGATATGATGGAGAAATGTGGACGAAAGACCAACATTCCCAGGGGAGGGAATTACTGAAGAGAACCGACCCCAAACTAACCAATTTTCTTAAGGACCTCCACCTCTGCTTCAACTACTGAAATCCTCATTCATGGTTTTGTCACCTTCAGAGGTTATCGTTTCAATAGGTCAGCTAATTTGTCTATGATCACACGTTCAGCAATTGACCAGATAACCTGCTGGCCAAGACAGCCTTGTTCTTCTTCAAACACTGCCTGCTGAGAGAACAGATGGGGCCTGAGTTAACAAGGGGTGCATGTTCAAAGAACCATTGCAATAGCACATTAGCAATTCCTAGAACAAGATACCTGTGGAGAAACTGAAGCAATCTCACTGGAATGATGTAAAGGCAGTTGATGAAGCAATGGGGGGAATTCTTCCTTGAGGCAGTTACAAACTATGGCCTATACAGTTTCTATGAGGCAGTTGCCCAACATAAGGCTCTTGAGAAGTGGTAATGAGGAATGGTCCAGGAAGAGACCTCCACTAGGCTTCATCTATTCCCTTATGAACAATATCCATGTGCACATGTAAGTAGTACAGGAAAATAAGTCAAGGACTCTATCATGAACCTGCATTAGTACAACAGGGAAAGAGGCACCAGAAATTAATAGCCTTGAGAAAAGCGATCTTTGGGAATGACTCATTCAGAAAACTTTTGGATTATCAAGGGACTCCTCCCTTGAGAGTAAAACATTACATAATTTTGCAGAGTGGGTTGCTTCTGCTCTGTGAGTCATACAGCTTTGAAAGGCTGTGTCCTCAATAGGTTGTCTTCTTGCTGAAAGAGGAATTCTATCAACTGGTCTAAAAATCCTAAAAAAATAGTTATGAATGCGTAGTTACTGATGAAGACGCACACTGCTTGATTTAACATCTTGCGGCTGTTCCGAGCTCAAGTATTGTGTTTCTTAAGTGATGATCAAAGGCAGTCTAGGAGTATACATTTGAACCAGTGTTTTCCCCTAACTTAACATGAATGAAGTTGAACTATATGAAAGGGTTTTCTTCTGCTAAATTCGAAAACTTGACAGTTGCAATGAAGCAAAACAATGGAACCGAACCACAATAAAATCTCTTGTTGCAAACATCTAATTTCATAATTCATATGTTTTAGAAATATAAGTTTTAGTTTGGGTATTTAAATTTTTAAATGTAAGGAGCTGGTAATGAATCTAAAGCAAATGCAAATCAGCCAGATTTGGTTTAATTACAGTGCAAACCTATGTTTCCTTACAAGGTCAGATTTGGAAGTGGGAAACCCTAAACAATGGATGACAAGTCTCTCAACTCTCGGTAGGGACAAGACGTCTGTAATTATTTCAGAAAGGGATTTAAACGAGTAATGTAGTCCCCAGATCAAAGGAGCTAAAAGCACCTTTGTAAACAAGGGGTTTATTTGGTGGAACTAGTAAGCCTGGAAAGAGGGCTTTTACCTCCAATAGAGATATAAATTATTCACGTGGGTCACATAATCAAAGGGTTGTTTTGAAGGTAAAAGATAATTAGTTTACATTTCTGTTTGGAGCATCCCAAAGTACGCCGCATTGCTACGGAAGTAGGCCACGGAGGGCAGTACTGTTTTGGGTTTTATCTGTGTGCTTTCTCCCAGTAAATAGTATTATGATCCCAGCTGATGTCAATACTGGACAATTCAAATCCCAGAACGAAACCTGGCTTTACAGGTCCTAAATTTGTTTTTTTTTAGAAACAGTGGGAAAAAGCCCTGAACAAATTCACAGGAATTTACTGATGAACTTTTAACATAAAGAATAAAACATTTATTAAACAAGGTAAAAAAAAATAATTATATTCCATCAGACAAAAAGGTTGGAAAGATCTCAATTCAAATGCAAGAAAATGATTCGATCTCACACCATTCCTTTTATCCCAGCAATACTCTTACAGATAGAAAATGACAGTGAAGATTTACCACTATCTTAACACCAAGGCTTCTTGCTTGGGTTGGCCCAGTTGCAAATGGCTTACCTCTGGCAGTATTTCTGAGCATTCACTAGATGCTTTTTCCCAAGCTGGTATCTCTCCTGAGACACCCAAAACCATGCCCTAAACACACTGTTACTTCAACCGCAGAGCAAACACGTGAGTTCCCTAAACTCAGTCCCCAGCAACCTTGTAGTATTTCTTATCAGAGAGCTTAGAATTCCTGTCTTCCCTCTCTGCCATACGCACTCTGAACTTCTTTTCTGTCTTTCCCTGCGTCTCTGGACCCTTGTCACCAGACAACACCACAGTTTTTTTCTACTTTGTGTTGTTCCCCAAAATCACTAAACTACAAACCCCTTTGTATTCCATCTCTTCACTTCAAGGGTTGTAAGATTCATCAAAAGTGCATGTGTATATAAATAAACCCCAAAACACTGACCTTTTTGCTAGGAGGCCCTCCAGATTTCCTGGCACTAAGCTCACAAAAAAACTAAATGAAACTGAAACCATGTTCCACCTTAACACCAATAATATAAATATAAATATAAATTAAAGTTAAAGGTGTACATTGTTCCTAAAAGCAGGCAATCAGCTTGGAGCAGCTTGGAGGAAGGCAGAGGGATATAGAATCTGCCAAGAGCTGGAAAGCATTTGTGGAGACATAACAAAGTGCTATCAGAAACCAAAAGGGATTTTTCTGATCTTAAAAGTCACTAAGCAAGAATGCAGTGAGGCCTCAATCTTGAGCTGAGGGGTTCACAGTTGTAAGGCCTTGAAGGGTAGTTGGACGGTCACTTTGACAAAAGCTAGTGGAAGGGTACCCATGAAATCTCATATCTCAGAGTATAGCTAGTACATTGAGGGGAAACCAAAGTGAATTCCAGAGAGCTGTGGCATACCTTGGCTTGGTCCCAGAAGAAGTGAATAAGCTTTCAAGATTTTGTAATGTATAAGGGAACTCTTGGGTGGAATTAAAAGTAGAATGGAGTTTAAATCTAAGGGCGGAATTGTCCCAGGTTAGCACTAAGTATGGTAGCAGGTGTGAAAAATGACGTTTTACCCGTTGGCTGCAATGGTGGGTTTTTGCACCATATCATCTGCTTCCAGCCTCATTAATTATGCAGCCACAGGAAACACACCATTTCACTGGTGGACAGCCTCTGAATCGCCCACCATGCCGTTAACTCACCGTTTCCTCACTCCGGATGTCATAGCTAAACTGCAGCCACACACACTCTTCTCAATGCTTGAAACCCAAGACTGCTCCAGTGAAAGCCAAGAAGAGTTCAGTGACCCATCACTGGAATGCCTTTTGGAGGCCCACCGTGATGTCCTCCACCCCCGCTCTGGCCGCAGGAGGTCCAGCAATCTCAGCAATCCGGCTTGGGAGGCGGTGATAGCCATGGTACTGTCACTGATCTCGTATTCCAGAGACCTAGGGTAATGCTCTGGGGACCCAGGTTCAAATCCCACCACAGCAGATAGCAAAATTTGAATTCAATAAAAATCTGGAATTAAAAATCTGATGATGATCATGAAACCATTGGCAATTATCGGAAAACCAATCTGGTTCACTAGCATCCTTTCACTAGCCTCCTAACCTGATTTTACCTGTAGATGATTCCAGGCTGATGGCAATATGGTTGATTCTTAAATGCCTCTGAACAATGGCAATTAGCGATGGGCAAGAAATGCTGGCCCAGCCAGCGATGCCCACATCCCATGAAGGAATGAAAAAATACAGAGGTTGGCCATCCAGTGCAGAAAGAGGATGAATGGTCTCATCCATGCTGCCAGGGTAAGGCAACCATCTCATCACTCTAAACTCACACACTCACAAGCCCATCACACATTCACTGGCATCTCACTCACTGCCAGCTCAAGGGACATCACCACTCACTCTCTCACACACACCCTCACATCTCCATCTGGCCTCATCTCCTCTGGAGGCTGCCTCCTCAGCCCTCACCATCTTGAGGTCACTTGCACAGATCAACATGCGCCCCCACACACACACCCTGGGATACCTTCCTTCCCCAGTAATGCCCTCACCCTGCAGCCTCTTCCCTTGCCAGAGGCCACTTCTCCCCCTTCCCCAAGCAAGCCCTAGCCTTGTAGCTGTTGAAAAGCCACCCGCGCCTTATGGCTGATCTGGTAGGTAGAGACCTGCCCGTGAGCCTCCCTAAGAATAATGTGGTGCTGCCTGTGAAGCCTGGCGCTGATGACAGCGAGTGCTGCCCGAAGGAAGGAAGGCAAACAAATCTCAAAGTCCCGAATGAAGTGCAGCTCACCAGGTGTAAGTCGCTTATGTACAGTTGTGAAACACGTCAGTGTGCCATCTCACCAACGTGCTCGGATGATCCAGTGTGGGGGGATGATTCTGGCCAGCGGCGATTAGAATGAGATGCTGAAGTATAGAAATTAGGCTCCTGACGTGTGGCAATGGGAAACGTGGCCCATCATTGACGGATGGAGCGGACCATCACAAACTGGTTTCAAAATGGTGTAAAATTGATTTTTGACCTTCTCGCCATGTTGTCCGCTCATGCCCACCATGAAGCCTACTGCCAATGAGACCAGACAATTCTGCCCTAAGTCATTACAAACTATAGTGTTAAGTTAGTAGTGCTTGCTTTGTTTATTTCCATATATAGTAAAGTTTGATTTTGTTTCAAACCTGAATCTTGTGGCATAGTTTTTTTCAGTTAATCACTGGGAGTTTGAAATTCATTTTAAACATTAATGGTCGCTATGGGAATTATAACACCATAAAATAGATAGATGAAGACTGTTGCAATGAACTTTATTGATATTACTCAGGAGGTAGCAGATTGACCTTCTGATGGGACATAGATCATGCTTGCTCTCTACAGCTCCCATAGCTCACTGTGAACAGGATGAACAGTGTTTACAATGAAAGGCAGTGATTAGTAGAACATCCTTTGCTTGTATGGCACTGCTGCTGAGATAATTTAGTTAGCTACTGTGCCTTCCTCTTATTAGGCATTCTAACATTGCAATTGAAAAGATAGACCAATGGCTAACCCGAAATGGTAGAGAAGCCACTACTGAGCATGATCCAGCATGGGGGAATGATTCTGGTGAATAGTGCAGCTTGATGCTTCATATCTGACCTCATCTCACCAAAATGTTAATCAATCCATCTTCCAGAAGATTGAATAAGTGCATGTAGAGGAGTGTAGATGATTATGATATTCATTTCACATAACCAACTATCATTGTTACAGCATTGTATGTCTAGATATGTGGCAGTAAAGGTACATTGATCACCTCAGTACCTATAACAGATTACCTGGGTCTTTTATTACCTTGCTGTTTGTGGAAGTTTTGCTGTGTGAAAATCTACTGCAATATTCCCAACATTACAATGACTACACTTCAGAAGTACTTTATTGGCTGTAAAGCATTATGGGACTTCCTGAAATCATGAAAGGTATTCTGTAAATGCAACAACTTTTTTTTTCTTTCAGCTCTGCTATGGGTGGTAATGTAAAGAGGCAATATTGATTCAGCTGCCTGTTATACATCGCACATTGCTTCATAGTTAATGAAGTAATGTAAAAGAGACACCTGATCCAGTATCACCTGTTGTACACTATCACACCTTGTCAACGCCCCCCTGAATTCCTGGTGCTATCCTAGATTTATTGAACCCAATTACTAAATTTCCCACTGGTGATATTTGAGCTAACACCCCCAAGTTGCTAGCTCAGTGTCTCGTTTAGATTCAGATCGGGCGCAGTGGTCATGGGGCTAAGTGGTAAACAGAACCTTTCTGCGGATGAGATGGCTCCGAGATCACATGCTTAGTGACAGAAGATGCGAACCAAACCAACCTTTTGAGACAGACTTGGTAATCCAATCTCAGAGCCGTGCAGGGTGGCATTTCCCCAGGGCACTGTTAATGATTGATCAGCTAGCCCGGCTGACTATCGACATCTGGAGAGGTACATTTATCACTGGCAAAACTGTCCAGTAAACTCCAGTAAGCATTTGGTTGTAATTCAATCATTAGGACTCACACCTCTGATACTGAAGGGTGTTGATTCAAGTCACAGACCAGAGGCTTGAGCACAACAAATCTAGGATGATATTCTAGTGCAATTCTGAGGGAGTGCTGCACTGTTGGAGGTGCCACCTTTTGGACTGAACCCCTGTCTGCCCACTCAAGTGGTTGCAAAAGATACCATGGCACTAATTCGAAGAAGAGCGGGGCAGTTCTTCCTGGTGTCCTAGCCAAAATCTATGCCTTAACCAACACTCCTAATACAACAACTAATCTGGTTGTTTTCACATTGCTGTTTGTGGGAGCTTGCTTGACTGCTGCATTTCCTACATTACAACAGTGATTACACTTCAACAAATGCTTCATTGGCTGTAAAGCATTTTGGAAACCTGTTGAGGTTGTGAAAGTCACTACATAAATGTAATGATTTATTTTACAAGCTAATTCCCTAACCGGTAGGACGGTCCTATCTGAGATGCAGTCAGACATTTACTGGTGCTCTGTGGGATCCATAGCTCAGCTTGATGCTTCAGCTTCAAATAATGATGGTCAATGGAAAAGAAACCAATTGGTCTGACCTTTCCCAGGTTTTGTTCGACCGGTGGTTTTCAGGTAAATTTGGGAGGAGGGTACTTTGTGTAGAAAGTGCTCTCTTCAAGCTTAATAAGCATTTGATTGCTGAGCACCAGTTTTGTAGTGGACACCAGTTTCTCAGAGATACCTCAAATTTAAAATTATCCCTGTGTTCAGCTCACTCCATTGCCCCGCCCCCTACTTGTCTCTATAGCCTCCTCCAGCAATACAAATTGCTGTGATCTCTGCACTCCTCCAAGTTTTTGGCTTCTAGCGTATCTCCAGATTCTCTTTACCTCGCCTTTGGTGGACGTGCCTTGTGTGGCCTGGGCCCTAAGTTCTGGAATTCATTCTCTAAACGTCTCCTTTACTCTCTCTCCTCCTTTAAGATGCTTCTTAAAATCTATCTCTTTGGCCAAACCTTTTATGACCTGTCCTAGTGTCTCCTTCTTTAGCTAGGTGTCCATTTGTAGCCAGATTTTTGCACCTTCGAAGCATCTTGCATTAAAGGTGCTATAGAAATGCAAATTGCTGCAGTGCGTCCTCCACTGCATTATTGACCTGCTGAGAAGACTACTGATAACTACTTATGCAGCAAAAATAGCCAAAGAAACACCTAAAAGTTATGCTGCACTCTAGTATTTGTCTAACAGTCAAAGTCATGTATGGATCACTAAGGAAGATAGATTTGGAGTTTTGGTCTAGGTTAGTGCCCTCTTCTTTCAGAGGACATCACTGAAGCAGGCCCAGGGAATAAAGAGAGATGGCTCATAAACTTAGGGTTCTAAATTACGAGACGAGATTCATAGAGCTGAAGTTGTTTTCATTGGAAGAAAGAGGACTGCGATGGGATACAAGCCAGCCTGTTAAATTGAAAGGCTAATAGGAATTCCATGAGGTCTGTAATTTGGACTATGAGTGCGGAACTTGAAGGCTTCAGCATAAAGTTAACAAGCCCCAAGGACGATTTGAGAGTCGAGCAGGAAACTGTTTCCTGACAGAGCTCTGGATATGTAGAATGGGCTCCCAGGTACAGCTGTGCCAATCAGCCCCTTTTGAAAGCGAGTGGAGAAGTATTGAAATGAAATGAAATGACATGATCCAAAAATACTCTTATCCTCTTACTCTAAAGCATCTGAAGGTATTACCAATAGTTAATATTTCAGGAAGTTCAGAATTCACACAATACTCCAAGTAGAGATTAGGTAGGGGAAGTGTGAACTTCCTGTTCCTGGGATTCAGCCCTTATCCCAACTGTTGACTACCCTGTGTACCCACCAAAGATACCCCCAACCCCAACCCCCGCCTAGCCCCTGCCCCCACCCTCTTGGGGCTGACTGGCAGAATATGAGTCATCCCAATTTTAACAGCTGCTTGCCGCTGACTCCCTTGTCAGTTCTAGCTTGGTGAAGCTGAACAGAGGCATGTTCATGAGTCCCGGCTGTTATAATTCGTTGGATCTCCCATTGCCTCTCCTGGATGGAGAGGGCGTCTCTCACAACCTCCTTTCTACTGAAGAGCTAAATCCTGCCCAACTTCACCCACAATCCTTCCCTTAATGTTTGTTATGTTTTGCTTTTCTAATTTACACCTTGGTCATCATTTTGAGGGCATTCTGACATTGTGCTCTCACAGATGCCAAAGATATTCATGACAGCTCTGTTAGTTTGCCTTTGGTGCTAAGTGGTTTTAGGTTAGTTAAATAGTGACAGCTACCGTATTATTCAAAAGGATGGGAGGCTTGATACTACCTGGGCTGGGATCCATCTCATTCCCTTGTGGATGAAGAATTAAGCGTTGGAGACATAACATGCCTGGGGCTAACTTCCTTCAGAGAGGTATGTCTAGAATCATTTCTATCCCAGGCACATAGTGACAGCCTATTCTTTCCACATGTGATATTGTGTGAATTCTGAACTTCTTGAAATATTAACTATTGGTAATACCTTCAGATGCTTTAGAGTAAGAGGATAAGAGTATTTTTGGATCATGTCATTTCAATAAAACCAACCGTTGTGCAACTGGGATTGTGTCAAAGGCAACAGTTGCCTTATTAATTGCCTTACTTTCATCATCAGAGGAAGAGAAATAACTTGTTCATTAATACTTCTAATAAAGCAGAAAGTACTTGCTGGTTGACATTGTAGACGGTCCCATCTTCTCAACAGCACCCATAACTAACTCCTTTGTCAATAAACCCACTCAACCCCTCTGTCCTTACAAACTGCCGCCCCATTGCCAAAACCCCTTCGTCCTTCAATGTTCTTGAACATACTGTCATCTCCTTGTGACCAATCTGTGCCCATCCTTCCCGTAACTCCATGTTTGAATCCCCCCAATCAGGTTTCAGGCCCTGCCTCTACAACAAAGTTACTAAAGACATCTCCTTTGACTATGACAACGTGTTTTCAATGTCCTTCTTGGTCTCTCTGCAACCTCTGTTAACCACACCATCCTCTTCCAGTGCCTTTCTATCATTGGCCAACTCAGTGGAGCTGTTTTTGTTTGTGTAGTAATCTGACATGTAACACACGTTTAAGAGGATGTGAGCAGATTGACCACGTGACTTTAAGGCCCAATAGCTGTGTAGCGCAGGCTATCATGTTAATGTTAGTCTAGAGTAGGGTCTGGCTGGGGAAGCACACATCAGGTTCATGCTCTGTTGTCAATGTAAATAAATAGCATGCGCTTCATTTCATATTGGTCTCTGTGTCTGCAGTGTATTGTAATCGACTCACCCGCCGACAGATACGTATACAACAGGATCACGAGCAAAGTGACCCTGTAGTAGAGCATAACAACTGGTAATGAGGCAAAACGTGACCTGTTGATGACACCAAGGAAAGCCAACTGTAGTGAACCAGCCTTGGCTTGCAGGCCGATTGTAAGTACATTACCATTGTAAGCCCTCACCATAGTCATCAAAGTTATCCCCCTCCAGTATGCCACAATTTGGCCATGTTGAACCGTTTGATCAGACAACCGATGACTGGTCACATTATACTGAACGCCTCACATTTTTCTTTTTGGCCAACAACAAATTGGGGGAGGAGAAGAGGCGAGCGATCCTCTTATCGACATGTGGCAGTAAGATGTACGGCTTAATTCGTAGTCTATTGGCACCTAACGGATTCTAAGAGCTTGATGAGTTGGTGACTCTAGTGAAAAGCCGCTTTCAGCTGAGACCCTCGGTAACAATGCAGCGTTTTAAATTCAATTCGAGGTGTCGCTTCCCTGGAGAGACAGCCGCTTGCTCTGTAGCAGCCTTAAAATAACCGACAGAGCACTGAGAGTTCGGCACATCGATTAATGGAATGTTAAGAGATCGGTTGGTGTGTAGGATTAACGAAGGCGCCATTCAAAAAGGTTGTTGTCAGAAACAAGTTTAGACGTCAGTAAGGCGCTGGAGTTGGTGCTCGCAATGGAAAGCGCAGTCAGGGACTCAGAAGCAATCAAGGGGGCACAAAATGACACCATCCTTCACATCGGGAGGGAGGCTCCGGTTAGAAATGGCGCGGAAGCGCTGGGCTCCGCGGAAAGGCGGGAAACAGCCGCCATTAACAGATCAGCAAAAAAGCAATGATTTAACGCATAAAAACCACATTAATAATACCAGAATTGGAGCCAGACAGCCTGCAAATGAATGACAATTTAACAGAACCAAGTGTTTCTACTGCCATCGCAATGGGCACATTTTGCAATATCGCAAAGACAGATTGAGGCAAAATTTCAAACAAAAAGGCAGAAGTTGTGAAATTTATATAATGGAAGAACCAGAAGAAAAGTCAGATATTTACGTGCTACACAACTTAAAAATGGTAAAACAGGGTCAATCTATGTGACAGTAGAAGTCAACAGAAAACCCATCCGAATGGAGGTGGATACAGGCGCATCCATGATAGTCATAGGGGAAACACACGTTTAAGTATCTGACTGGAGGAAGCCACTCAGTAAAGCTGGAAAATTCAGATGCCAGACTAAATACTTATACTGGCGAAAACATACCAGTAAAAGGTATATGCAAGGTTCCAGTACAATATGGGAGCCAGTCTGCTGATCTACCCCCCATGGTGATAACAGGCAGAGGACCGAGTCTAACTCAGAAGAAACTGGTTAAGAGAGATCAATCATGAGAGATTACTGAGATCCCAATCAGAAGCAGAAAATGTTGCTGTTTGGAAAAAGGAGCATGTAAAGATTCAACAAAAGGAACTCATGGAGCTGATGCTTCAGGACAGAGTTCGAGTTGAAGTCAGTAACCTCCAAAAAGAAAAAGAAAACCTGCTGAAGGACTTCCACATATTGCAAGATTCCCTCAGATCCCAATTTGTCCCACTAAAAAGGTATGAGGAAGAACAGAAAGAATTCCGCATATCTCTGGCCAAGATGAAGAATCAATTAGCCAAGAAAGCACAACAATACTTAATTCTCCAGGAAACAACTAACAAATATAAAAAGAAATGAAAGAGCTGAAGAATCAGCTACGTGGAAGCCAAGAAGCCTTAAAATAAAGACCCCTGAGTTTTCAAAGGAGCTGACAGATGAGGAAATCCTGGAGGACTCAACCACCGAGTTCACTCAAGTTGAGCTCATACCTGAGCCTAGTCTGGCCATTAGGGAAATTGAAGAGGAAACTGAGATGAAAGTCAGCGCTGCCAAGAAGAAAACCCATCAAAAGAAGGAAAAGAAACCAAAATTACTAACAAGGCTTGATCATTTCGTATTGCTTTTAACCTCGCCCAACATCCTGATTCTCAGAACCTGCCTGACAGTTGCCCTTCATGTTGTTGAACTAGGAGGGGAGGGGCAGCAGGACTGCATGTGGTTGGGCCTGAAAGAGAGTGAAAACATTCCCGTTGGAGCCTACACCACAGGTAGAAGGACCTCCTCTTGCTTTGGAAGTACCTGTAGGACCTGTTGAGCCTGAGACAGCCGAGGAGGCAAAGGTACAGGTTCCTACTGGGGAGCCTAGTGGACAGATAACTCCTGAGAGGGAGGCCTCAGATAAACCATCCGAAGCTGTAGAACTATGACAGTCGACATGTTTGTAAAAGCCTCCAGAGAGACTGAATTTGTAAATAGTTAATATACTGTAAAATGTGCTTTCAAGTAAAGGGGGAGGGATGTGGTAATCTGAGGTGTAATACACCTTTAAGAAAATGTGAGCAGATTGACCGCATACTGTAAGACCCAATAGCTGTGTAGTGCGGACTACCATGTTAATGTTAGTCTAGAGTAGAGTCTGGTTGGGGAAGCACACATCATGTTAGTGCTCTGTTGTCTATGTAAATAAATAGTATGTGCTTCATTTCATATTGGTCTCTGTATCTGCAGTAAATTGTAATCGACTCATCCGCCGACAGGTAAGCGTGCAACCGGATCACGAGCAAAACAGCCCTGGAGTAGAACATAACAGTTTGAATCCACTCTTACCTATCAAACTGTAGCGAGAGCACCCCTTGCATTGGCTTCTCTTTGAGCCCTAAACAGTTCCCCTTCAAAAACCCAAAGATTAATTACTGGTCATCTCGTCTTCTTGATCAGTTACATTCTGCCCCATGGCAATAGTTGAGTACCAATTCAAGTATAACTAGGGAGGAGGGCATCACTTGGCAACATACATCTACTTTCTTAGGCAATGAATAGAGTTCACCACAGAACATATGGATAGATACAAGACTAAAGAATAGGTACAGGAACATATAATGAGGAAAGTGCAGGGAAGGTATAGTTGGCGTACAATGCATGGATTAGGGATTTATACAGGACTGTACACAGGGAATGTACAGAGATAGGCACAGGGACTGTAGAATAAATGGGACAGGGCTGTCTGCAGCAATCAGCCAGCACTACAGTCCTCTCAGAAAGGAGAACACTGTAAGAGCTTGAAGTATGTTTAAGCAATACACAGAAGCAAACAAATCGCTCTGGTACCTCTCAAAGTGCCACAGAGGTAGGTTACTGACTTGACAGAGCTCAGTGGCTGGGAAATGTTCCTGTTATCCATGTCTAGCATTAATCCATGTGAACAGAACAGTTCTCAATTGCAAATTCCTATTCGGTTAATCATCTGTTGCTCAGATTTCACCTTCGGTTGCTAAGTCAATAAATACGACATG